>NW_026641132.1:0-688990 GCF_028554395.1 Pezoporus wallicus | reverse complement strand
CGCCTGCGCTGTGGGGGCGGAGGCGCCCCGAGTCGCCTGAAGGTAGGAGGCAGCGGCGGGGCTCGTAGGACCGGGGAGGCGGCGGGGCTGGGAGGGCAGCGCCGCAGTGACAAGCCGTAGATCCCGGCTCTGCTGACACCGTGCTGCTCGCTCCGTTACCGCGTGTGCGTGCGAGGTTCTCGGCAGTGCAGTAGCGTTAAAAGGCGGTTTAGTCAGGGGTATAAATGCATCGTCCTCCGTGGGCTTGCCTGTGGCACCGGTAACAAGCACCCGTGTATCCGCGTGGAAAAAGTGGGATCTAGATGTTAACACCGGATCTTCACGGTAAACTGTACTCCCCGCTTGTGTTCCAGGTTTTGTTCCAGAGTAGCCGTGTCCTCGTTTCTGTATGAATGTTCCAGGTTTATTTCATTTTGCATCCTTGCTGAGAGAAGTCCGAGCGCCAGGCTGGAGACCATGGATTCTGGGGCAGAAGCATTTCTCTCTACCCAGAGCACCCTTACTTCAGGCAGGAGGGAAGAAAAACTCTCTCAATCTCCTTGGACTAAGTGAGGCAGAATTAGAAGAGCAGTTTGTGAGAGGTGATGGCCCAGGAGGCCAGGCCACAAATAAGACAAGCAACTGTGTTGTCTTGAAGCATGTTCCATCTGGGATTGTAGTGAAGGTAATTGGTTTATTCCATGAAGTCACAAATTGGCATCATGTCTTCCAAGTCTTCTTTAATATTAATGCATCATCACAGTGCAGATGTCAGGGAGGAAAAATTTTATGTAAAGAATCTCATCCAGAAGCAAGTTTTGGCTATCAGAAATACACTCTTTTGTTGTAGCTGCCTTTCAGTGGCAGCTCTCACATTCCTGTCCCTCTTGTGAGTTACAATGTCTTCCTTAACAAGGTGATCAGATCCACTTTGCAGATTCTTTTTAAGCATTCCTCTTGCCTGTTTCTTGTGGATTAATACTTTGAAATTAATCTTTGCTTCCTTATCATAAGGAGGAGACATTAAGTTAAACTCAGAAACAGCTCTCCAAGGTAAAATAGGAACATTGAAGATTAATGCAAAAGCCAGTCTAACAAGTTACAGTAGCGAAAGAGGAGTTTCTTTACAGTAATGGCAGGAATGCATAGACTGAAAGGGAAAGCAGAAAGATAAGGAGAGTAAGGTTCCAGTAAAAATATTTATTGTGTTTCTTCAGTGTCATCAAACAAGATCAGTGGAGAAGAATCGGAAGATAGCCAGAGAAATCCTGCAGGAAAAAGTTGACCTTTTCTATAAAGGTGAAGAAAGTGATGTTTTTAAAGAGAGGAAAGCATTGGAGAAGAAAAAGCAGGAGAAAAAAAGAAAAGCAAGGGAACATCTAGAAAGGAAAAAGCTTTTTAAAGAGATGCAACAACTGGATAAGAAATGAACTGTATGAAATACAGACTTGCCTGAGTAGGGTAAGGGGAACGTTTATCATTATACCTAAACCCGGGTTTCAAACTAACGGATGAAGTTAGTTTGATGTAGAGCTCCCTAAGCACTGTTGAAAGACCAAGTAGTGACCTTCCATTACTGTAAAACTGAGGTGATAAAAGCAGTTGTATTTCTGCTTCTGTCCGCCATCATCTCATTAATCACATTTAGCAATCAGTTTCCCTGCCAAGTTCAGAAGATGCTAAAGCAATCCTTGTTAAAAAGGAACTATAAACCTTCTACCATTGGTAATGGAGACCAAAAAGTGCAATAGATTTCTTTCTGCCTGGATGACACCTTATGATGCTTCGTAGGAGTTCAAACACTTGGGAAGAACAAGCCTAAAACCAACACTCCCTCCTGCAAGTGAGTTGTGTTCTTCCAGTTCAAAGGTAAAATTGGGTTATTACAGCTAAAGAACATGTCCTGGAAGCTGCCTCTCAAGGCAATGGAATCCAGTTCATCCAAGCAGTGAAGTAATTAACTTGGCCTCTTAATATACTGTATTTTCTGCAAGTATCCATAGCTCTATGTGTTAGATAGCCTAGACAGCCCAACGTCCTTAGGATTTAGATTGCATAATAAAGAATTACAGTCACTTATTACATTAAGCTCAGGCATTTGAGTATCTTCCCTCATTTCAGACACTTTGCAATGTTCTGCAAATACAGCTGCATGTCCTTTGTTACTGTCACTCTGAAGGCACTAGTGAGGAATACTTTCCCATTTTAATCCCATTCACAACTCTAATTGTTTAACCGGAACTTCCCTTTCATTTCTGGACAGCACCTCCTCACTAGTTGCCACCAAGTTTTGGCCTTCAGTACTGAAACGAGAAAGCTTCAGGAAGCCAGGCCACAGTATGTGTTTTGAAAGGAGTGGAGACCACTGGCAACTGTAACCACCTTCCAACTGCATCCCACTGTGCCAGGGATGGAAACTCACCAGCA
This sequence comes from Pezoporus wallicus, assembly GCF_028554395.1. NCBI lineage: Eukaryota > Metazoa > Chordata > Aves > Psittaciformes > Psittacidae > Pezoporus > Pezoporus wallicus. Next base: position 686,584 of record NW_026641132.1, on the reverse strand, counting down.
AGTCAGGGCTGTTCCCTAATTTTCCCTCTGCTGTTCCTGAACCTGAGCCGCCTGCATGAAAGTTACATTTTTAGCTGTTGAGAGTTCTTGTTCATGGAGTATGAATCCAATTAAAGTGACTGTACAGAGTTTTAATACAAACTGTTAATGAAAATAAGCTTTATTACGTCAAGTAATAAATACATACAAAGATGCAAATAACAGTTTTAGTAATTTATCCAGAATTTTCTTTTTCTTCTTTTTTTTTTTTTTTTGGCAAACTTTAAACTGAAATCTCCAGCCTTAATGTAGAAATTAGCTTTCCAGGACCTTGTTATTATTTAATAGGTTTCCCTATTTTCCATATAACTCATGCACTTTAAATGGACTTCAAAGCACTAACAGTCATGCAAATGTTTATGCAAAACGAACAAAAAAGGGAAAGTAAGAGAAGGGGAAGGTTATTTCTAAGCAGGGTCTATGCTGTATGACAAAGTGTGACTTAGCAGACTACAGGGGACAGCATGCTATTCTGCATTCATTAAACAAAATCCTCAGAGCTTATGTCAGACTGTGGAAGACTGACAGTTTGGGGTTAAGTGAATACAGTCAAAGGAAAAAACCAAAAACCAGAATGAGACTGTGGCTGGATAAGAAGAGAACTGAAATAGAGCCTGGGAGAGAAAGAGCATTCCTCTGCATGCAGTTCAGTTTTCATGTTTTAGAAACATTTTGGAGGGAGTTTTAATGTCTTTACAAAATGCAAACCCTCAGGAAGTTGAAAAAATCCTTGTTTTCTCATTCTTAACTATACATTTTCGTAAGGGTGAAACAAGAAAGGCAGAACATTCAAAATAAAGGAATTTGTCTGAATGTTTCGAGAGTCAAAAGGAATAAATGTTATTTTTCTTCATTCAGATATGGAATGAGTGGGCTAGGATCTTGCATTTCGTTCCGTCTCGGCCAGGCATTCCCGAACTAATCCTCTGGCATGGATAATGCCTGCAAAAGAATTGGACACGTTTTCAATCATCTCGTCCCGGTCACACTTGCAGTGGCACTGCAGAGAAAGGTTGAGGTATTTCTGTCCTAAATTGCCAAGGCTGCTACTTCCCAAACATCAGCTGCTGCTTTCCCAGACTGACATTATAAATGGAAAAAGGGCTAAGCCAGGAATGAAAGCATGGCAAGATCTGCAGGTCTGCAGTGACAGGTATATCCTAATGTGCAGTGCAGGCCTGTTAAAAGCAAAGACGGGAGGGAGGAACCACCTCGCCTACCTGTGAGTTGTTTTGCTACAGTGAAAAGTAAATACAAAGTTATCCTGGGAGTCATTTTAGCAAGCTCTGAGTCTTAATACCTTGGGACAGTTCTCTGAGAGGATGCACCTAATCCAAGCCCTCATAATACTGCTTAAACACAAGTTGTGTCTCTTGTAAGGAGGACTTTTTATGGTGTGTGCAAAAAGCTCCCTCCTAACACTGGCTCAGCTCCCAGTGTAAGTCATCACCACTTCACATGCTGCCACATCTACTCTCATCTGATAGACATAATGTGGAATTTTTCACTACAAGGCCTGTTGCCTTCAGTTCCAGCAATCTGGACCTCCATTCTTAATCCTGGAACTAAATCTAGATTCATGTTCACAGAGCTGCTGAAAGAACAGAGCCCGAGATGGATTTTAGAGATGAGAGACAAGACAGGTTTTTCTACTACAAACGAGGTTATCTTTTACTGACAGGACAAGATAGAAAGTGATTTCTCTGCTCAGTTATGTTCCTTAACAAGGTGGAGAAAGGACAATAACACAAGAGATGAAGCTTAAACTCTATTTAAAGATAATGGATTCTGTTTCTGGAAGGCTGCTATTCCATATCACAGCAACAGCCTTTACATGTAAGGAGTATTGACTTGGGACTTGACAGGCACAAGGCTTTGCAGAGGGTTAAACTGACACAGACAAGTAAAGCTGCATCCTGCAGCTGTGGGATGCAGAATTTGTGCATCAGACCTGGATCTGGTGGCAGGATGCCCAGTTTATGCAGCAGATCTATCCTGAATGATGAAGAACAGTGGGGAATTTGGCCAGTTTTAGAGGTCAGTAGTCTCTGTGCTTAGGAGCAGGTAGAGCTGGGGATGTGGCCAGGGGGGCTGCAGTCACATTGGGTTACCCTCAGTCACTTTCGCTCTCACACTTGCACATGCTCCTTCAACCATCAGGCTCCCAAAATGGAAAGAGAGGTATGTCTGTGACCAAAAGATGGCAGCAAAAAGTATATATTTGGGATTCTTTGCAACACTGGCAAGTCACAGTGCCAGCACTGAACCTGAAACCCACCTCAGGCAGCAAACTGGATACTCACTATGAGCAGCAGCAAAACAACTTCTGACCAAACTGAGGATGTCTACATTTCTCCCGGTCCCTCTCAGGTTGTCCCTATTAGCCTACTGCCATTCATGATCTATTAATACTGACTCAGGCAATGCAATAAAGAGACTCCAGCAACATTGATTTTAGCTGGGCCAGATTCCACTTACCACTCATCAGCAGACTTTATTGCATCCTTTCCCAGAACAGCTACTAGCCATTTTATTGCATGTCATGGCAGATATATTACTCTCCCATAATGGTTGAGCCTTAAATAAAGCTTCGTAGTCTTGGGTAAATGCAAGGGGGATTTGCAAGGTGGTGAAGTTAGTCTGCTACAGTAACATTCCCATTCTGGGTTGAAAGCATGAGCCAAACTCAGCACAAGGACCAAGGAAACAGTAATTACATTATGCTGGCAAAGGACAGGACTGCCAGCACAACTGTTGTCCATGGCCTTTCAGGGTAATTTCAGGAGCTGGGGCAGTGGAATGTCCCACTGCTCCTTCAGAAATATCCCTCTCACGTCCCCTGCGGAGGACAATGTCAAGCTGATGTCAGCAGAGGGGCATGCAGGGGTTTCTTTTACACTGCAAGGAAAGGGCATTTATTACCCCTTTCAGCTGACAAAGCAAACCTGGAAAGACCTATCAGCCAGCCCTAAAAGCTTCTATGTCCCTCCCTGGTGGGCTCTTAATGACATCCATTGACAACAGGTAACAGAGTGGAGGAACAAATGTGTATGTTTGACATCTCAGTCTGCACAGCCCTCCCTGGCAACCTTTTATTCCCTTTTTGTAGCTCTCCATCAGCCTTGGTGTGAAAATGCACTTTAGTAAAGGCTCCTGGGTCAAGTACGTGGATGATGTACATGAGGAGAAGTAAACAATGCTTGACCATGTATTCTAGAGACCAGAAAGGGAAAACTGAAGGGGCAAGTCAGTCACCAGCAACCTGAAAGCACGTATCCATTTGACACCCTATGGGTCTAAAAGATGGTTTGAAATACTAACTGAAACTCCCTTTGTGCACATGAAAGCTACTTTGTCACTGGTTTATCTATCAAATGCAGCACAACTGGAGTACCCCAAGGTTTCAGTTGCTCATTAATACACCCAGTTTAATGATGAGCTCAAAGCAGCTGTCTCCTTTCAAAAGGACCAGTTGTCAGGAAGCTGTACACAAGCCATCAGTGCTCCAAGTGTACGGGACATGATTCTTTTTGAACAGATTTAAACATTACCTCTTTTTAGCCTTTCCATCGCGCTTTTACTCCCAGCGTATGTGGGTCTAATCTCTTTTCCTAGTTCTTCTATAATAGCTAGAAGTTCTGCATATTTGCTTTGTGGTACTTGGCTGCTGCTGGTCCCCTGTAATAGAAAATAGATTAATCTCAATCAAATACTGCTACAAACAGAACAATTACAATAAACAGCAACTGGGAACACAGGGAGAAATAGACCTTGAAGGCACTTTTTAAGACAGTAAAATTTCAGGTTTATTATAGAAACATCATTTGCTTTTTGTGGTTGCCACTACAGCTGGACACAGTGCTAAGTGCCCTTCAAAAATCAGGATCAAATGGGAGCATGCAGCTGCAAGAGAGGGACCTTGGGTGAAACCGGAGCTAAAACAGAACTAAGAGAACTGCAAGCTGGGAATTGCTTATTTAACTCTGGTTTTGCTTCTTCAGTGTTTAGTTGTACATTTTGTGGGGAAGGCAGGAGAGTGAGAAGCAGAAAAAGCAAAACTGCCTGCATCATAAGGGAAATCTTATGAAGTCAAGAACATCTAACGGAAAGTTTACAGCTGGATTCCTGGAGCAGCCCACAGGACTGTGCGTGACACACACTTTATGGGACTAAGTTTTAGGGTATAAATTTACTGAAGAGAAACCTTACAGAAATAGTCATTTTTTAACAAATAAAATATGTTAGGAGCTCTTGTATCTCAACATAACTGAAGACATGTTTCACAGTGACTCAGATGGGATGGGACTAACAGTTAATTAGTAACCAATCTCACTCAGCACTCTGCTTAGTCTAATTTGATCCCAAGACATGTGTGATGAATCAGTGTGCCATTTGGGTTTGATTTCACATCTTGGTGGGAGGGAGGAACACCTCAGATTACAGGCCCCAATCCAGGCCAGTATGCAGGGTCAGTGATCCGATTAAAGAGAAACAACAAGCAGAGATGTACCTGCATCCCTTGTGTGTAGCCTAGAGATGGGGGCCCGTAGTCATTTATAAGCTGTCTGTATTGCGCAGATGTTGCCATACTTGTGGAGGGAGAGTGAATGCTCCCAGCTGGAGAGAGAAAAGAGGAAAAAACACCCTGTTATTATGTAAAGATTAATTAGTCTGTTACATTGGGACACATTTTAATCACTTTTTGCTAAAGCTGTGACCTCTCACCTCTGTCTGAGCTCACTAATGACATTTCACAGGCATGGTATTTGCTAGGAAGAGAATGGTTAAATTAATGCTTCTCTTATGTTTGCTGTACATTTGGAAACAGCACAGCCTGCAACATTATCAGTGCAAATTGTTTGCCTAAAAGTGAAACAGAGTGTAGCATGACAGGTTGTTCTGCCTAGACAAACTGTAAATATTAAGGAGCCCTATTTTGGCAGATATACATTCCACACAGATGAGTCTAATGTACTGTGCTATTTTTACTTTTTCACTGCAAGTTATCTGAAAGTAATTTTGCAACTCAAAGTGTCATCACATGGTCAATGCAAGTTACCCTCAGTACTATTTTCAGCCAACGCCAAAACTATTCATAGGGAACAGTCAGTTGAGGTAGATCAGATCTGCTGCTCATTGTATGACACTGGAGGCGAGGACTGCTACCTTTATTCCTCTTTGTGTGATATCAAACGTTTTTAGCCAGACAAATTGTGCTGTGTAAGAAAACCAAAGGGAAAATAACATCACCCTGGGTTATGGTTACTTTCTTTGAAGTTACAAAGGATTGTTTGGATCTACAGGGTTTTGAGTCAGCTGGGACTTCCAAAAACAGACTCTAGGGCAACCACTGATGAACTGCTCCAGAAATGAACCATCACAACACTTCTTCCCCCTCACGCCACAACACTAAGTACTGGGGGCTGAAAAACAACCCTCAGATTTTTCTTAGGGGGCTTAATTACACTGCCCATTTCCCACCAGTGCTGGAGGACCTCCTGGCTATGTTCTAAGGGCATGTTACGCCATTCAACTTGTTTGCTCTTACAGCCAGAGTGCCCCTGCATCCACTGATGCTGCTGTCTTTGCCTGTAGGCACAGACACAGACTGCCTGCTGTCTGGAAAAATCTTCCCCCTTACAAACACTCCTTTGCTGAAAATTCCCAACTGTCTTTCCTATGAGGAACAGATCTCATTTACCAGCCTTCATTTAAATCTAAATTAAACCAATGCTAAAAGTCACTGGGGCTTAGAACGATGTAAATCTCTAGGCTTTGTTTTAAAGTTGCAAGTGATTTCATTCCTCTTCTCCCCTGCTGCAAAAACGGTGAGCCAGCAGTTACACTGCATAGAACAAGGCTGAACACAGTGGAAGTGTCTCTTGTCCTCGGTTGGGAAGTCTCTTTTCACTTCAGAACTGATCACTGGATATCATTGTGGTGGTGTCTCCATTACAAGAAGAGAGCATGTTCTTTATTTTTACTAGTTAACAGGATGTAAAATCCTAAGAAAGGCAAACTGAGCTGGTCACTAGGTCACCTCAAAAAGGCAAGATTTCTCTTTGTCTTTAGCTAAGCTGCTAAACCTTATGGCATTACAATCTGCATTTCTGGCCAGGTTTCCCATGGAGCCCACTGTCACATTTTGCTAAAGCACAGCAAAACCCAGGAAAACTTTGCAACACACCCTTAGAGTATGGCACTGGGAAGAACACCCTTAGTTCTTCATTAGTTCTTCACATTGTTAGCTCAAACTGGTAAGATTTCTGTATGTAAACTCAGTATTTCAAGTCCAGATGACCGAGTTTCAACAGTTACCAAACATGACACAACAGCAAACCGCATCTTTCCTCCAAGGACTTCAAAATGCTTCAAAACCATTAATGAGCCCCTTGTGCTGCAAGGTAAGAAGCTTTAATTACCTCAATTAAGCAGAGAAAGACTAAAGTGATTTTTCCTCATGTACAATAAAACAAAAGGGCCATCCTGCAAAGACTTGTTCCTGAACTGTTGCTGCAAGCAGCCCCATAGGAGACCTGGGAGCTCCAAAGAGGTTCAGAATTTAGGCCAGGACTCTGATGACCAGGCTCAGGAATCCTGCCCTACCCACTGAGCAAACCTCAGCTGCAGCAAACCAACAACTTATCACCACCGTGTTGGTTAATGACAATATATTACAGACAGTTCAGTGATTGTTTCACATTATGTTGATTTAAGTGATTTCCCATGCTGGGTCTGTACAAAATAACACAGCAGGGTATGTCTAGGTAAGAAAAACCCTATTAGAAGGCGAAACAATGAATCTAGGTGCTGACCAAGTAAGTTCCACAGGTGTGGAAGCCAACAACACACGCCTTTACAGTGGACAGTAGCTGGAAGCTTGGATCCAGCAGTGACTAGGTCAACACTGAATGACAAAAGCAAACAAGAACTTTCAGGAGGCAACCACGAGCAAGAACCTGCTGCTGGAGCACTGCTGCTGATGTGAATTAGCAGTAAGATGGGTAGAGTTCATCCCTTCAGCAGCCAGGGGTGCTGTATTGTCTGCTGTACCCGCCACATATGCAGAGCTGTGCTGCAGACACTAGAGGCCATCGCTGAGTACGGCATGCCCTGCCAAATGACAGATCGTGGTAACCATGGTGAGTTTACCCGTTTCTTTGCAGTCTGCATCAAAAATGTAATAAGACATAATGCCATGCGCCGACCACTTTATCAGCAGCAGCAGGCCCTGAGAACAAAGAAAAGGATTTGACTTGGCCATGGTACCAGCCTCCATACACCCATGTCAGAAGTTGTGCCAGTCAAACTCAGCTGGGAGGGGGGGAAAAACAAAAAATCCTTGATTCCACCTCAATTTAAGATGATGCAATCATGAAAATGAAATTAATTGTGGGGGTATGAGTATCTCCGAGGGTAACGAACCTTGAGCTTTGTGACCTATCACTTTCTCTGTTAATACCACTGAGAAGCCCTGGCTGACTATTACTCAATTAACCCAAAATCCAGCTGCATGTCTGAGTATCCCATATAGCTCAGATTCAAAAATCACAAAATAAAGATAGCCAGCTATTGCTATTATAGTGAGCAAGAAAAATTAGGCCAGGAAGTCTCACAGTCAATACCCAGTCAAAAAGCAGTGTGATGATTAGGTATTCACTAGAGAGAAAAAAAAGGAGGGGGGGAGCTAAACTGAGGCTCTCTCACAGTGAAATGACAATGGAGACAAGACAGTTAAGAATTGACACAATTGAAAAGGGAGTGTGCTTGGTACTGAATTTAAGAGACATCCTGCATCATGTCCCAGATTGTCTTAGTGCTTGCTGCTGTTTAAAACCTCAATTAATAGACACACTTTCCTCCCTCCACTTTCCTAATTAAATGTACACAAACCCTTTTCTCTACCCATTTATTCTTGTGCCAACAATGCCTTTCATTTCTGCATTCAAACAGAAGACTGCCAGAAGCGTTTTCCCCCCACAAAAATATAGCTATTTTCTTGTTAATCAATATTAATCTGTATTAATTGGGTGGGAGGGTGTAACAATACAGAAAACAGAAATGAGATTTCTGTGTCAAAATCTCTTCCTTCCAGCAGTCTCTCTGAGCCCAAATTAACACCCTGGGAGACAAAGGATCTCACATCAATCTTTGTGTGCCTAAACTCCCACTGACCAGGAATCTTCTCATGAATTTCTGGTAGGTTTGTAGGGATCCCTTCAGGTCCTATGCTACTGTCCCCAAGCCTGAGCAATGATACCAGTTTGCTGATCTAAGTTTTAATTCTTAGTTCTCTTGTTGCTGCTTGCTGTAAAGGTACCTGAGAAGGCAGTTTGCCGCAGCAGGAGCAGAATAACAGGGCACACTCACCTGATCCACTCCCAGCAGATCCCATGGCTTCCACCCAGCTCAATTGCCCCATCTCTCTCACAAACAGCAAAGTAATAGTTACTTAACTCATCAAGTTACTCACATAGAACTGACTTAGACAAGCCAAGAGCCAACCTCAGTGGATACATGTTTCTCTATACCCTGTACTTCCTAAAGTCCTGTAAAACTGTGTGAGTAAACTCCTGCCATTTTACAAACTCTTCCTACACATGAACATGACAGCACGTAAGAGACACCTATAGCCTGGAGTTCATCCAAGGTACATGGTGTAGCCTGTGGAATCCCACGGCTTCTTTCACAAAGTCTACCTTGTTTCACAGTCTCTTCACTCTGGGGTTGTCTGCAACATAAACCTTTTGCCATTTGGATGGCTAGTGGTCATCTCTTCTTTACATAGAGCCCAGTGCTGTTATTGCCTCTGCCACACAACTGGACGACATCCCTCATCTGCTTCAGATGATGGCACCTCGATTCTTGGCAGTGTATGGTACAAGACAACCAGGCTGGAATATTTTAACTGAGAAGGATATAAATTTCTCTGTCCTAAACCAGACAACTCTGCAAGAGAACACCTGAGAAGCTGCTCTGCCAACACACATCACGAGGTATCTTCAAGCACAAGGGGAGAGGTAACATCTTCAACCAGCACAGCCATTTCAGCAGTGAGTACCTGAACACAGCCTGAATCACAGCTGCTGTGTTCTGGCTGACTACAAGAATATTGGATTCCTTAGCCCCCTATGCACTTTGGTTTAAGTTCAACAAGAACTCCCTGCCATCCATGGGATACCACATGCATGTCTACACAAGCAGATCTACTGCATAGCCACACCACACATTACAGGAGCTGCCAACCCAGAGTGAAAACAGACAGCCCCCTTTTCCCCCAACCTTCCAATAAATGTTTTAATTTAAAATAACAGACGCTGTTCTCATTTGCACAAAACATTCCTTATAGCAGTGCCTGTGAAAGTTCTATTTTCACCCACTATTTCCCCCTTAAACAGCCCTTGTGGTAGAAACAGACCTTTCTTTGAATAAAACTATTTCCTTTTAAAAAAGTTCAGTGCATGCACACATAAATATGTTCTCAAGAACTAGGACATTCTTTATCTTAACAGCCAGAGGCCTTGCTGCTTTGATCTGTCACACTCTGGACTTTTCCTCTAGTATTCTCTTTCTTTTCTATCTTTCCATGTGGATAACGGTCATTTCTTATGTCTCCTCTTCCTACCCCCCTGCCTGCCGTATTAATCAGAAAACCAGAATACAGTCACATCCCCTTCTTTTCTAGCTTAAGACACAGGACCAGCAAGTTATTTGGCACAAGGAAAGGATACAAAGATAAAAGCATTTGGTACATGTACACCACACATAGCTGGGGTGCAAGGAGGTATGACCTCACATTAGTCTGGTCCCCCAGACCAAGCGTCCATAGCATGGCTATGGTTCAAAACCATCCAACCTTTGATTTGGACCCTTGTGTTCTCATTAAAAGGGATGGAGCATCAACATTGCACAACCGGAACAGAGCTCCTAGTTTACTTTCATCCAAAAGGAACCAAGTTAGCATGAACCAAAACCCCCCCGCACCTCAATCACCGTGTGATGGGTGGGGACAAGAGGAGACTTACTGGCTGTGAAAACCAGCCCTTTGCTCTAAAGGCAAACAGGTAGACAAAGCCAAGAATGCCAGTTTTCTAAACGTACAAACAAGTCCACCTGAAAATTGCTAATTCTGAAACACTCTCAATGTGCTTTTTTTTTTCCTAACTTCACATGGTCTTCAGGAGATCACGGAAGCAACAAATTTCAGTTTGAACTGGAGGTGCGGGAGTCTATTTCCTAGAAATTATCTCCTCTGCTAAGGCACGAACACTTTGCTCTCTGTTCTGCCTACAAACAGTACTCTTTCCAGTACTCCCACTCCAAAAACAACCTCTCAATATGGACAACAACATCAAACACAAGCTGTCTCTGCAAAGGGCGACAAGCAAGCCTTTTGCTCATGCAAGTCTGCACTGCAGTCTTAATCACATAAGGAATGGCCTAGTGTGGTGGGTGTCATTTCTCAGGACTGACTGAAACGGGTCTCTCCAGTTGCAAGCTACAGCCCAGTCACGAAAACTATCTTCTTTTCACCTCTCCACTAGAATTTGCTCTTTTCATCAGAAAACTTGTGGTTGCTGGAGGTGTCTCAGGTGCACATCAGCCCTGCTGGTCCTCACTAAGCAGCACCTGCTATACAGGTCACCAATTACTTACGCGACGCTGAGATACAGCTCCTTCCCCTGTCAGAGTCTGCTGGAATTTGTGTTTTCCAGAGCCTACATACAACAGGTTCTAAGCTTTGCTACAGGAACAGGATTTTGTCTTGAAACCTGACATTTCTGCAAGACTTAGAAGGAAACCAAAGGAAAATCCCAAGCTGTTTCTGATGGCTTCTGTATCTTAAAACAACTCTTCTCTCACCTGTGCATACTCTGACCAAAACAGGAATACTGGTGAATATCCACAGAGCTAGAAACACATGGAAACAAGGAGACAAACTACAAACCAGTTCACAGCTGGTGTAAACCTCTCTGGTTCCACTTAAGTCAATGGAGATGATGCTCTACACCTCAGCGCAGCAGCTGGCCCTCTTACAGAGAAATAGTTAAACAGTATGAAACGCAAGACAGATGAGGAGGAAACAGTACTTGCAGGATTCAGTAAGATAAGCAAGAGAATACAAACAAATCAAAATGTGGCTGTTAGAAAGGGTAACAGAGGTTCCCCTGAGACGCTGCATGGTCAGGTGAGGCCGGGAAGCTAGAGCCACAGCATGACAGGTCATATCACAGAATCAAAGAAGGGTTTGGGTTGGAAAGGATCTTCAAGCTTATATAGTTCCAACCCCCAGTCACAGGCAGGGACACCTTCCACTCAACCAGGTTGCTCCAAGCCCTGTCCAGCCTGCCCTTGAACACTGCCAGGGATGGGGCAGCCACAGCTTCTCTGAGCACCCTGTGCCTCAGCACCCTCACAGGGAAGAACTTCTGCCTAAGACCTAAACCTGCTCTCTCCAGTTTAAAGCCGTCCCCCTAACAGAGGTAATGTCAGGTCCCCAACAGAGCACCTTTTTACTGACCAGACAAAGAAGGTGCTTGTGCAGGACATCAAACAGGGCTCCCCAAGCACACGCAGTTTGGAACTGACACCATGGGATGCAATGCACAGGGACCCAATTCCCAGAGCACAGGCCCTCCATAAGGTGACTGATAATTTGGACAAAACTGTAGACCGGGCTGCAGACACCCTAGGCCAAGTGCCACCCCCTCCCTGGGTAATGGGGAAGAGAAACAGGCACCAAATTCTGCTGTGACAACACGTTCTCCTTCCCTCACCCTGGTGTGAGGCAGAGGAGTCAGCACCCGGATGCTTCCAGCATCCTGAGTCACTTGCAGAGCAGCTTCATTTTCCTCACCCGCAGTCATCCCCAGAGCTGCCGACAACCCACAGAGGCTTCCTCCCTTACTTCCCCCCCCCCCCCCCAAGACAGCTCCTCTCCCTCTGGACTTCAGGCTTCTGAGCCCCCAAGACACGCTCCCATGCGAGAACAGAGCGCAGCCACCCATCTACCACAACTGCTACATCTCCCTGATCCACTTACTGGACCACAGTTTAAACATGATTTTGCAGAGTGGCCACTCTCAGCCTAAACTTGAAAGGAGTTGGCTCTGCAGCAAGGACGCAGCTCCCGGAGCTGAGTCGACACTGCCTTTCCAAATTCTCCTGCACCACAAGCCCTGCACTGCAGGGAAGCAGCGTTACTTCCCAGAGGAAAATCCCTGTAAGATCCACAGCTGCCCAGAGCCCTCCTTTGGCCGAGACCAAAATATTCAGCATTCATACAGAGAGGTTTCTGCAGGGCTGATTTCAGGCCAAAAGGGACAGATTTCCTGTTTTTCCTCTCCTCTGCAGGATGGGGCGGGGGGGGAACCTTCACCCCAGGTTTGGAAGCAAACCTAGGATTTATCCTCATAGCTGGGAGGGCATTTAATTTAAGCACAATATAGAAGCAATCTCTTTCAATTCAGAATTAAGCTCCAGAAAGGAGGGGGCCATTTGCAGTCATATCACTCTGAATGCGATATGTGCAACTGCAAGGACTGCTTTGTCTAACTCCCTTGGCCTTAGGCCACGGTGCTGGCAATACCACTAGCTAGAGGAAGAGCTGGTGCGTGAGGATAATGGCAGAAGACAGGGAGGGAAGAGAGAGCCCATTTTGGATTCAGAGGAGGACGTTCTTTCATTGAAAAGATTCTGGGGGTGTTGAGGATGATCCGAACTCAGAAGAGAGGACAACTTAGACAGGAATAGTTCCAGCATGACAGCAAACTGCTGCTAACTTGCCATTACAAGGGGGGGGGGGGGGGGGAAGGGAAGGAGGAAGGGGGGGAGAGATAAAACTGCATGAAAGAATCTAAAGCGCTGATCGCAGCCGGAGCGTTAGAAAGCACACAGACACGGCAGCGAGAGGGCTCGAGACAGAAACTTCACTGCTCAGCTCGCATTGTGAGCGGCATGTCTGAGCCGGGATTCTGCAGCCCTCGCTCGAGGAGCAGCCAGACCCGGATTCCCCCCCCCATAGCATGACCTAATCCCCACCCCTCACCCACCAGCGCAAAATACCACCTTTGTTTTCCCTGCGATTTTACGGCTGTTCCGGAGAGCAAGGCACAGGTTCTCGGGGGAGCCGGCAGGAGAACGCTTTGCCTTTGCTGGGCTTTGTTTTGTTTCTCTTTTTCCTCCGGTGACACTTCTGCTTTTTGTCAGGGATCCTTAGCACATCCCCTGCTTCCTGACCCCTTGCGCAGCGCAGCGCCCGGGCCCGCGGCACTCCCCACACGTAACCCAGGCACACCGAGCCTTCACACGCTCGCAGCCGCACCGAGCTCAGCGCCACGCAGGATCGCGGCGTCTGAGGCACAGGGACCTCGGTTCATCCACCAGCTGGCAACGGCTCCTTGCAGTAAAACAAGACCGCTGCTCCCCTGGTAGCTAAAGGTGCATCTTGTCGATCCCTTTCGCTCATCAATCTCCCTGGCTTACAACCACAAACGGCACCGTAAAAATCACCCGGGCACTCTTCCCTCCCTCCTCAGCCCGACTGCAAAACTTTCTCTTCTCAAAAGGGGAAAAAAAAAAAAAACAGAAAGAAAAAAACCTGCCTGATTCCTGGCCGTGGATGCTCTGATGCCAAGCCTGCAGGCTGGGGCTGTGGGGAAGGGAGATGGAAGGGTTATTTTTGAAGTCGGAACCAACTTCTCCATTTTGGTTCTGGTTAATACCAGCCGACGCGCACGGATTAGCGAGATCCCTTCCAAATATCCCACAGCGAAGCCAATTGCTGCTGCGGCTTTGTTCAGGCTGCACCGATTCACACAGAGTCCCCGCCACGGAGACCCAATTGTACAGAAAACACCTCAGCACAAGGGAAAAAGCACTCGCCTGCTGTTACCTTCGGGAATTAGGGAACGGAAAATAAAACGGGGGGAATGTAGTAAAAAAAAAAGTTAATGCCATCAAGGAAACTTTTTAGTGAGAGAAGTTGGAAACATTCCTGTACAGATCCAAAGAAAATGAGTAGTTTTTAAAAGGGCTTTTGGAAGAAATAAAGACGAATTCCTGCTCCCCCCCTCCTCCCCCCCCAGCCTTCCAAAAATCACCAGGGAGCGCAGCGGGCTCGCCTGCCCCGGCTGCTCCGCGGAGCCGGGAGACTCTGAGGGGGAAGCGGGGACCGAGGGTCCCCTTGAGGCGCTTGCGGGCCGCCCCATCGGCGACGGCCGCGGGGCCAGGGTCCCTGGCGGCCGTTTCGCCTGAGGAGAGCGGCCCGGGGCGGCCCCTCCGCCTGAGGAGAGCGGCTGGGCGGCCGCACGCGTGAGGGGAAGCGAGGCGAGGCACGGCGCGGAGCGAGCGGCACTTGCGGCGTGCCGCCAGCAGCGGTCCTCGCTGAGGCGCCGGCGGAATATTCCTGATCCAGATCAATCAGCCGCCCCGGGGAGCCGAGCATGGAGGAAACCCGGCGGCCGGAGCCCCCGAGCGGCGGCGGTGGCGGCGGCAGCGAGCGGCCGGCTCTGCACCCCCGCGGACGAGCGGCGCGGTGCGGGGTAACGGCGCCGGGCGGGCGCTGGTTAATGGCGGCGCGGAGCCGGCGCGGAGCCGCTGCCCGGCCGTACCGGACTGGGCAAAAACTCGAGTCCGGGGCTTTTCCCCCTCCCTTTGCCCAGGTGCCGGTGCTGCACCGCGGGGCCCTGCCGCACACCTCCCAAACTTACCACCCAGTTACCGGCGCGGACTTACCCGGGTTGAGGGGAGTCCCGGGGATGTGGGCGTTCAAGTTGGGCTTGTAAGACATTCCCAGAGACATGGCCAGCGGGAGGAGGAGAAGCGTCCTGAAATTCAGTGAAGCGTCTCCGTGTCTCCCAGACACTTTGGGTTGTTTACAGCAGTAGCAGCACCGGCAAATATGGCCGTCAGTTATATTGACACCCACAATGCAATATATCATCCATACATCATGAGGAGACGCCGATCCAAAAACTTTGGGGCAGACGAAGCAGCCACCCGCCGCGGCGGCCCGGCGCCCCGGGCACCTCGGCGCGGAGGGGGCGCGGAGGGGGCGCGGCGGCGGGGGGTGCCGCGGCCATCCCCTCACAGACAATGGAGCTCCCCTCAGGGACGCCGCCGTGAGAGGAGCCGGGCGGGGAGGGGAGAGGAGGGGAAGGGAAGAGAAGGGAAGGGAAGGGAAGGGAAAGGAGGGCGGGCAGGCGGGGAGCCCGGCGGCGGAGGGGGCTGTTTTAATTGAACTTCGGAAAGTTTTGGCACAACTTCTCGTTTATAAACGGCTCTGCCCGCAGCACGGCACGGCCCGGGGCGGGGGGGGATCGCGGACGGCGGCCCCTGCCAGAGGGAAGGGCTGGCGCGTCCCTCAGGGTGGCCCGAGTGTCGCCGCCTTCCCGCCTTCCCCCTCACCTCAGAGCCGTCGTTCACCTCCGGTTCGTTCCGCGTCTCCCCCCGCGTCGATTTCGGTGTAAAATACCTGTTGATATTAGGGTAAAACGTTTTTGTTTTTTTTTTAATATATCCTAGATGTCGCCAAGGAAAAAAAAAATCTGGTGTTTTTATTTATTTATTTTTATTTCAAACCACCGTTTCTCTCCGCTTGGAGGGTGAAGGTTAATGTAGATCGCAGCTTCGGAGGGATTAAAAAACACCATACAAATCTCGTTGGTAATCAATTCATTTTCTGCTTGCAAGCATCAATAATCCCCCCTCTTCTTAACCCGAAAAAAATGCAAATTTACAGATTAAATTATGAATCTTTCCAGCCTGCATCTGCCACTTCAGAACTCGTCCTTTTCAATGCAAAGCACTCAGGCTCGCTCCTTCTGTCAATTAATCCTCTATAATCGTTAAATTACTCGAGATTGATACCAGTGTAACTGCTTAGGACCTGCACAACCCCTTTCGGTGCACAGCTCAGCCCGAGACCCACAGGATGAGACCCACATGTGTGATCTTCCCACTGTGAGATGGGTGAGGTACTTGGTAGTTGTATTGCACATGCTAATTGATGTCTGTGCAAGGCAATCAACTGATCTTAATGCAGTGACAGCAAACACAGGGAGCCTGATCCTGCTCCGTGGAAGTCGGGGGTAAAGGGGCATGGATTTAAGCCCATAGGATCACTGTCATTGGGCTGCTCTGCAGAGGGAGGCAGGTAGCATCTCCATTGCAGACACACAGTGCAATTAGATGGTTTCCTCCACATAAAGGACAATTGGAAGCAGGGTGGGAGAAACGAGCCAGCCTTTGACACCCCCCCACCCCATCTCTTGCCCTAGCGACTGCATGAAGGAAACATCTCAAAATGATGTCTGGTACTGGATGAAATACCTGATTTTGTTCTGGTTTTGTGCTTTATTTCCAGTCCAAGTGCTATGGTGGCAAAGCCCAGTACAACAATCGCTCCACGTCCTGTTTGTTAAGCGAGGGGACCTGACAGCCCCAGGTATGGAATTACATTCTCAGTGACAGTATTTTCACACGGGTGCTTGAGGTTTTAACTGTGTCATTCATTTACTAAGGATTCCACTGGTAAAACCCCCAATTCCAGCGCTGTGCGAGCAAGACCTCTGCTTCTCTAAAGCTTCCCTTCCACATTTGTAAGTAAGTGCTTTCTGTTGATCCCTGGGAGGCCAGTGAGGTCCTGCAGGAGAGGGCCATGCCGCCCTGGGAGGGGATTTTCCACTGCCTTGTTTACAGTCACAGCGAGTGAGTGCGAAATGGGAGTGTTTCAACCTCTCTGTGTTTAACACAGCTTTACACCAACTGCACACAACTCTGCTCAGAGCAACACGGTGAAGAACAAGATCCCCCGTGTTCTGCTTGGGTTTTATAATGACAGCTTCAAAATACACAGTGTTCCTGGAAGGGGGGGTAGGGAAATGATTCTGTAAAGATGATCCTTTCTTCAGCACAAGAACCTCAATGACAACCTCACTGCCTGGCCTTGGGTGCTCTGTAAGCTTCAATTGACTGGACTACCTGCCCCCTAGGGTGTTCTGTGGGTGCTGGGCTTGGATAAGAGGTACCTCTGTGTTCTTCCTATCTCTGTGGATTCACTTGAGTTGTCCTGAACCAGGTGCGGCCACAAGAATAAAGCCACCATTGTGCTTGGGCCCTGGACTGTGCTCAGTGGGGTGAGCAGAGATTTGAGCTCCCTCGGAGGCACTGCCTGCAGTTTGAATGGGTTTTGTGTCACGAGCATGGCTTGCACTGCTGAGCGTTGTGTTTTGCACATGCAAACCCTGCATTCAATTTAACAGCTCCAGCCCCAGCAGCATGCAGGCTCCAGGCTGTTCAAGTCACAGGTCCGGGCTCTGCAGACCCATAGCATAGGCTTGTTTACTGAGGGCAAAAGCAGCTCTTAATCACCAAGTGGCCAGGTCATAGAGCAGGAAATGCAGCAGAGCCATTTCATCACACATGAGCCTTCTCCACACTAAGAGATAACTTCAAAATCAATGTGTGTGCTTATGGTTTCCAGCAAGGTCAGTAAGAGGTGCCTTTCTCTTCAGCCACCTGCAGACGTAGATGATGTGTTTGCCCTGTACAGAATGTCTTCTTGGATGTGTGAGATCTGCAACATCCACCCTGTTCCCCTCCTCTTTCCTTTCTGTTCCCTCTCCTCGTGCAACTTCCTCACCTCTGCTCCTCCAAAACCACTGCAAATACTCAATGTTTCCACAGAGCCTCCCATTCCCTGCTTAGCCAAAGCCCTGGTGGGTCTCAGAGAGGTTTTCTCTTCCCAAAAGTCGGCACAGATGGATGCCATACTCCAGCGAGGGTGTAAGGAATACACATGCAAAGTGTGTTGGAAGGCGCTGCTCTCCCCAGCAGAGATGGGGGCCTTGGGCCATGCCTTAAGTCAAACTTGTTTGTCCCCTTTTATCTGGAAGTAAAGGAAAATGGCATCAGTGTCTGCAGAGCTGTGCATAACCCTCCTGCAGATTGCAGAATAGGCTTGTTCCTTATCATCTTGGATTAAATCAACAGTGAGAGGAATTAAAGGTGGCACAGCGAGACCCAGAGTTTTCCTGGCATCTTTTTGACATGTGTAAAGCATTACATTTGCGCATTCATTTCAATGTAATTAATTGTTGCCTGGCTTAATGAATTGGGTGACTTGGGGATGTGCTAAATATCCTTTACCCACCACAGAGACACATGGAGTAGCAAGGGGAAGTTTGTTCCTTTTTCTAGAGGGAGGTTATATCAAATACCCCACATTTCTAAGGGTTCTAGGGGTCCCAGCATCACATGTACAATAATCAGAAATGCGTCTGCAGGTTTCTGAGGTCCAGTTTAATCTGCAGGTCTACAGACTGCCCTCTCATGCTAAAATTAAGAGATAATCCAAAATGGAAGTGAGGAGTCTCTGATAGGCCTAGGCTGAAAATGAACCTTTTTAAGTCCTGACCGAAGGCAGCTCAGCCTCTCTGAGGAGCACAAGTGAGGGAGGTGCATGTCAGCTCTAACAAACACCATTTCAAGAGGTACTTTGCAGAGCCGAGCACCTTTCTCACTGGGATCATAAGGAGCCAGCACCTACTCGTGCTTCCTTCCCTGGGCCCTGCTCCAGGGATACCTCACATCCTCCTGGGGCATTGACACAGAGGGAAGATTGTGCATTTTATCCTTCTTGGCACCACTTGTGCTCCCTTCTTATCGCATTGCTACAGCTCCTGACATTCCTGTCTCTGCTCCCTATAACTGCTTCCTGATGAGGGTACAAGGCTTCCCCTCCTGCTCGTTTTGTTCCCTCAGTGTCCCTCCACCACCATCTTTTTGGCTGATGTTACTGCCCCAGCTCTCCAACATGCATTGGAAACACTGAGTCCTGAACAGAAACTGAACAGAAATTCCCCGGCTCTACTCTGTTGCCTTTTGTCCTCACACCTCAAACTCCCCCTGGAAGCTCTGGATTGCTCCCCCCTTCCCAGGAAACATCCCTCTGCACCCTGTGCAAGGGGGCTGCGGTACAGCGTGCAGGAGGCAGAAGCAGCAGCTGTGAGCCAAGCCCCAGCGCCTGGCCCACATCAGCCTTGCAGTGATTTCAGATGGAAGTTTGGATGCTTATTCCTGATGGGCTCTCCCCTTAAATTCTCCCACAGAAACTTTTTTCCCAGCCTAGCCCTGCTTCCCACTTTGAGATGGTTCCTCCCAGGCCAGATGCCGTATTATCTGGAGTGACTTTCCCTCCCAGCCTTGTTTTCCTCCTACTCCTGAGTCCTTTGTCTGGCTGCCAAGTGGAACAGCCCTGCCAGGCAGACAGCTGCTCAGCATCGCCACGCGGGTGCTGCCCTATGGGCTGAGGAGCCGATTCCAGGCTCATTCCATCTTTGAGGGGGACGTTCTGCCTTGGAAATGGCGTGTACCACAAGGAGGGAAAGCATCTAGCACCTGTAAAGCTGTCCAAAGAGACCCGGAATGTTTAAGAGAAAGAGGCACAAATGCTACTCTCGGTTTACCTTCGAGATATCGTGAGCAGCAAGCCTGCTCTCTCCTGCTCCGGCTGGAGGTCTCCCTGGAGGACCACCGAGCGCGAATGAGAAGTTTCCAAGACCTCAGCCACAAAAGCACAGGCCTGG
This sequence comes from Pezoporus wallicus, assembly GCF_028554395.1. Lineage (NCBI taxonomy): Eukaryota > Metazoa > Chordata > Aves > Psittaciformes > Psittacidae > Pezoporus > Pezoporus wallicus. Next base: position 666,956 of record NW_026641132.1, on the reverse strand, counting down.
AATCTCTCTAATGAGAGTTTTCCTCTCTGCAGTTTGCCAGGCAAACAGGCACCAATATCAAAACCAGCCTGGATTCCAATGAAAACCAGCAAAGAAAATAAGAGGAGAAGGGAAACAGCTTCATTTTGCTTGTTAAGAACAGACAAATCAAGCTACCGAGCACCCCTCAGCCAGCAGGACAGCTCTGCCGAGCACGGGGTGAAGCCGGGAGCTTGGGATAAGGGGCTTCTCCTTCCTCCCTCTCGCTCGCAGGGATGGATTATCGCATTATCCCCGCATTGCAGGGCTGCCCTGCATCGTCTTTCCAGACAAACGAGTGCTCCACCCTGCCCGATCCCTTCAGTTTGCCTGCAAGGACTCTCCCTCTTGCCCTGCGGGCTGGACTCCTGCTTCCCTCCCACTCCGAAGCCCTTGAAGGCCGTGCCAAGGAGGGCGGCCCATGCACAGTGAGCTGGCACGGCTGCGCCCAGCCCTGCCGCTGGCTCCGGGCAGGGGATACCCCACCCTTTGGCTGGGGCAGAGAATTGCTTTGATCCCAGCCCTGTCTGGGAAAGCTCCTGGGCCTGCTCTGTGTCCAGGGGCAGAGGAATGGCAGCAGAGCCGAGGAATCACAGCAGAGCCGAGTGCTGGCTCCAGTGAAGAGCTTTCCTTGACACACACACAGGCTCAGATGCCCTCATCAAATCGAGTCCATGCCATATGGCGTTTCATTTTGGAGGGGCACATGGGGGTAAAGCCTCACAGAAAACCTTCCAAGTGCAAACCAAGTGTCACCAGAGCAGCGACATACCCCTGGAACAAATAATGGAGAGGCACAAACACCCCTGTCCCTCACAGCCTCATTGTGACACCAGCTGTGAAGCCTGGTGGGAGCATCCCTAATTGGTTTGTTACTGGTCATTTAGGCAAAGGAAGTGGAGGAGAGAGTGGAAGCGAAGCACAGGGCTGGAAAATGGAAATGACTGTGAGGAAAGGAATGTGGAGCTTCGCACCAATGGGGTGGGTGTGGGAGAAGAGCACAGGGCAGGGAGAAGGAGGAGACAAGAGGGTAAATGGCAGTGACACATCAGCACAGACTGGCAGAGAGCAGGGCATGACACAAGCAGCTCCTCCGTGGTCTCTGGTCAAGCAACACTGACACTGCTGGGCATGGGCACGGTGCTTCCTTCCCTCACCCAGGGCAGAGATTTCACTCTCCCAGGGGACAGGGAGATGCTCAAAGCATCAGGGCTTGAAAATGCTATTTTTGGGCAGCCAAATAATCAGACTCTGAATGTCTACCTGAAGGGTGACAGCAGGAGCCTACTGCCCTGTAGTACTCCTATGGACCCTGACTTCACCTCCTACAAAAGCCAAGTGGGGAGACCGCAGGGTCCCCCCCAAGTCTCTATGGAGCAGACACACTGTGGGTTTCCCCCCATGGAGACAGTGGCCAGCCAGCTGCTCTGATGGACTCTGCTTGGAGGCTCCATGTGTGCACACAAAGGGAGGGACAATCCGGATGTGGAGGATTTCCAGCCCTGGCAGATGCTGGTCACAGGAGATAATATCCTCTGTAACTGAAACTGCAGTCTTGAGGCAATGGAACGCAGCACGTCTGAGGCAGAGCCAAACGCAGAGCCCCAAGGCCTGAAGCATGGTTCTCCTGCCCAAAAGGGCTTTCAGGAGGCCAGGACATGGCATCCTCCCTGGAGCACGTGGGGCTGGGGCATGCCTTGCTCTTGCTGGGGACGAAACACCAGTGTTCTGCTTGAATCCACCCTAGGAAGCAGCAAAGGGGCAGTGGGACACATGTGGCCCTTGCAGCCCTGAGCTGAGGACTGAGGGCTCCCCACAAAAGGGGCAGGAGCTGTCACCAGGAGCATCCCAGTCCCGAGCTCTGCCTGCTCCTAGAGCCCAGTTCTCTGCCGTGGAGAGGGTAATGCTGGGGATGGTGTGTGGGGCACAGCCACAGGCTCAGAGCTTTGCTGTTCCATTGCTTATGTCTATGTTTTTATTCACTCCAAGAAACTTGAGGGGAGATCTTACCCAGGAGTAATTAAATCACTTGCACCCTGGTTTATGATGTAACTCCTGTCTCTCTGGCTGAGCTGATACAGATCAGTTTCATGCCCTGTGTGTTTTGCAGGCGCAGTCAATTCATCCACCTTATAAATGTGGAAGGAAGGAACATATAAACCAGACCTGGACTTCCAAAAGCAGCTCCTGAGCTGCCTCGCTGGCGTTTTTAAGGTATATTATTTACAGGTTGGACAGGAGCCAACCAAAACCTCTGAAGACGTCTCTCCCTTACTCACAGAACAAAGTCTAGTTCTTTATGAAAATGAATAATTAAATGCTGAGGTTTGGGCATCTCCATTTAGTGCTGAGAACTTGGCATCCTCCGTGCTCCAGATCTGGGGAAAACGAGAATGAGAGTCAATAGAAAATGATTTACAAAAATAAGATGAGATTAGTCTGTTTATCCCAAACTAACTCTGTGGATAAAGGGAAGAGATTTGCATGCTCTGCATGAACTGTGAAGCAGTTGATGCTTTCCAATCTTGATACAGTTTTTAATATAAACTCTCCTCCCTTTTTCAAGCTCATCTCAATTGGCATTTGGAGACCATCATGGATCTGCTCTTTACCAGCAAAGCCAGTTTAATCAGCCAGTCACAGTAACCACGGTAAGTGCCAGCTATTTAAGAAAATTGAAAGATGCTTGGGTTATTACAACATGACTCCTACCAGGATGAAGGACCCTCAAATGGAGCAACAATGAGGATGTTTAATGTATGCAGAAGTCTTGCTGGAAGGCATTCCAGTATAAACAGCAGGGGTAAATGCTACAGCAGAAATTAAAAGGGAAAAATACCCAAGGTAGTTGTTGATTCATTTTACATTTCTTTTACCCCAAAAAGCCCTCAGTGCAGAACTGGTTGTGTCCCCCAGTTTGTCCTTGGTTAGAGTATAAATCCTTCTGAATATCGCTGTAATATTTTAGTGCTGGGCACTCAAAGTTCTGCCACTTGGTGGGAGCACAGCTGGCACACACCAGCACTGTCTGCACCCAGGGACACCCAGTGCAGTCCCACACTGGAGAACAAAGGCTTTAAGGTTGGCAAAGGGTTGTGATTTGGGCTGGCAATAAAAAGGACACACACAATTCATCTTAAATGTTACACAGCTTTGGAATTCTGGCCTGTGGAACTGTTAAAGGTGGGGGCTAAAGAAGTCCTAAAAGCCAAATCCTACTTTACAATAGAGCGTATCCTTTGCTCAGAGGAAGCCTCACAGCAATAGGTGTTGCGGGGATGGGGCACAGCCCCTCCACAGCATCACTGGGAGATGCTGAGGCAGTGAACACCCGCCTCAAAGTCCAGCAGCAGTGGGACTCTATGTTAGTGACTGAAAAAGGAAACAAATGACCTGGCAAATAAGGACATTATGTGCCTGCAGTGAACCTGGCACATTCCTGGGCATCCTCTCCAAATCAGGAAGCAGATACATAAATATATACGTATGGAATCAGGAATACCAGTAGAAATGTCTCCTTACCCTTCCCAGTGCAAATCAAGTACAGAACCGCTCTTCCATAGGTATCCTGTCTCTAATATTAAAGTTATGCCCTAAGTTCAAGAACACAAACTAAACTTAGATGTTGCAAATAAAAATAGAACAGAGGTTGATGCAGGTGTTTAAGCACCACAGGACTCCTATAAACAAAGACATTGCTTAAATCAAAATCTTTAAGTGAAAGACTCTATATATGAGATTTGGCTTCAGCTTAAACCTGTCCAGTTCCTGTTCTTGAATCTTACACCTGCCTCAAGCTTCAGTTACTCATCTCGACCCATTAAGAAACAGTGAAGTACATCAAGTAAATTCTTGCTTTTTATTTAGCACTCTTTAGTATAAGCTTTTAGGGACAATCTGCTCTCAGCTGTAAGAGCTGTGGCTGAGCAACTCCATCATTTCCAGTCTTTCCTTCCCTCCATGTTAAAAAGAATTGGTGTTTTCCAAGCTCACTGCCCAACCTGAGCAGCAGCAGACGAGGCCAACACTGCCTGCAGTGGGGTGTCCACCACTGAGGTCTCCCAAACCTCATTCCACACTCGGGCATGGTCGTGGCACTTTACTCCTTCTGCCAACCCCCTCCATCTCTGCCATGAGAGCCCGTGACAGGGAACCCCACATGGCACTGACAGAACACCGCTGTTGCTCTCCACATTCATTGCTCAGGTTTGCACTGACCACAGAAGCTACCAGAAGCATTGGGTGATGGGTGCAGCTGGACGCTTCTTGCTGTGACTCTCCCATCTATAGACTTCACCAACCACTTAATTCAGGGAATAACTGTATGGACACAGACCTTCCCAGGGAGAGGGGAAGGGCAAAACCTGTGTGACAACACAGCTTAGGGACTAAGGCAGTGCAAGAGATTCCTCGTTAGTCTCTAAGTCCAATACAAATACGTATGTTTATATCTGACAATTCAGAATATGCTCCATTGCTTCAAGGGTAAGAAAGTTCCACTGCTGCCATTTTGCACATTTGGACCTTATTCCCCCAGGGGATACTCAACCACAGACATGTCCTCCCTACTCTCGAATCGCCACCTTTCCACGGGGTTTTCCAGTGGGAGTTAACGTTTAATACGGATGCAGCAATCATACTTTTAAATGTTAGGAGAGCGGGCAGGTCCTGTTGTTGATGCGTTTAGTCCTAGAGCTTATATAGTAGGGGCTCACTGAACACCCCACTGGAGATACTAAGTGGGAGAAATGGGAATGGATTTTAGGATTAAAGCTCAATACCTGAAAAGACTAAAGAAAAACGACATGTTTCTAATAGAGGCACAGGAAGTGGATGCTCCGGTCACAGAAGGACATCAGGAATCCATTTCTCTCAGGAAAATGCATTATACACTAAAAATACATCCTAAACCCACATTGCATCAAAGGGCGATGGGAGACAGACAACTGAGAGCTGGGGGAAAAAAGATGACAACGCGTAACATCCACAATGCACGCACACAGCCCTCGGAAGGTTTATATATGCTCTATATGTATTTCCAAGTACACACAAAGTGCCTGTTTGGCAGGTTGAGAAAATAGGAATACATCTTGGGAAGGTCATGAAGGAAAAACAAACACAAAAGGAAACCAGGAGTTATTTACATTCAACAATTCAGTAGCCTTTAACATCTCTATATACATACATACTCTCCCGATATATGTACAGACTGCGACGGCATCTGAATGAAGCTTGTTCCAAATGCAACAGAAAGATACACCACCCCCCCCCCCCTTGGTAATTCACTTGACAAATGTTTACAGGTTGCAGAGCTTTTCTTCATTTACAAAGGCAATACTGCACGCTGACAACTCCGAGTCCTTACAAGAGGTGTGTTCCCAATGCACTGCACGGAGATGGGGAAAACAAACTGAAAACTTGCTGCGCAGAGAGCGGTTTAATGGGCTGTAATTGCAGTTCCTGTGCCGGACACAGCTCAGGTATGAAACGATTTAAGAAGTCAAAGTTTAGCTGATGTCAAGGGACAGCTTCAAAGAGAAAACTCCAAATTTTATCCCTTCAGTTCCCAAGTTAACTCCAATCTGCACCTTCCCCTCCTACAGCACGGTTCCAAAACTCAACGCAGTACAGAAATTACTACTGGTTTACATTTAGCTTTGCCCCTGTTAGGACACATCTACACTTTGTAAGTCTGAAATCCATTTCAGGTGGTGATTTGTACAAAGCAGATCAATGGCCCACAAGAAGGAAGAAGAGACCATAATTTGCATGATGTGACAGTCAAGTCTCTCCTCTTTCCTCCCTCTGAGGATGTTTGTCTTCTGAGCAATGCTGCAGGATACTGCAGAGCTGTTCCTTATCCCATCCCCAGTGCTATTTATATCCCTTTTCTCCCCCAAGCTTTATCAGAGCTCACAGGAGGAACAAACGACTACCCAGAAACCACACCCCAACCACCGAGCAGGAATTTTCAAGAGGAAAAATGTTTCTGTAGCTTGAAGGCTCTTTTCTGTTTGATGTTAACCTTTAAGTTGTTAGAACACTCCAGAGCTGTGGGTGCAGCTGTGTTAGTAAGTGAATGACAAAGCCAACGCATGGATGGTGGCAAATAGCACAGAGCAGGCAAAGGAGAGGAAGTAAGGGAAGAGAGCTCTGGAATGGGAATAGTTCTTATGGATCCTCTTAAGTGCTGTTGGGTTTTTCCCTCTAGGGGACACTAGTCCATGGGGTTTTAAGTGGGTGTGAACAAAGAGCATGTGCTATCAACACCCAGAGCAGTGTGGCTTGGTTATCCATACAGGATATCCCACTCACTGCTCATCCCAACAACCAAAGTTAGTACAACAAGCTGGAAGAGCACTGAGGAACTGAAGTGCATTTAACTAATGACTTATTTAAAACCAACACAACACTGTTTGTGAACCTACCACTTCTAGAGCCATCTCACTGAGGATTAGGACCTAAATGTTACGTTACCATCTCAGACAGGGAAAGTTTCTACACCAAATAGTAATAATTAAAGAGAGAGATAGCGAAGCACACACAGAGCTTGCCGTTACTGGCACTCTCTGCTGCAACACCAATCTGTCAACATCCCATCACTCTTCCTGGACTGGATGCCAAATACACCCAGTGGTGGGTATGAAACCCACGAGTGTCCTCCCCCACACCCTCTCTGTGTCTGGGTTTTCCAGGGCACAGTCAGCTCCTACTGGCCTTACAGCACTCAGGTAAGCTTCCCCTCCCTACTGCAAGCTTAAAACCCTCCTGAACACCTATTGCCTGCAGTGCAAGCACTGTACAGAGGTGGAGCAGGTGCTACAGCAACAAGGAACATGCTGATTTATTCTAGATCTGTATTTAGTGAGCAGCATGTGCCGAGATTCATCCCCTCCAGCACTCCAGGCTGGAAGCTGAGGAAAGCAGGCAGACCCTCTGCAACAGCACCCTTTGGTGCCAGCCCAGGCAGCATTAACAGAACCTCAAGTGCAGTAATTCACCTAAGGGACTCACTTCAGCCTGAAGCTGTGGAACTTCTGGCTCCCTTCTTCCCTCTTCACGACCCTTGAATCTGGCTCACCCTTACCCTACCTCTATGGTGGATGTGCTGCTCTGTCAGGGGAGCGTCACTTAAAGCATGCATCCAGGTTTAAGCAGAGTTGACTTCTTGCCTCATTAATGAGTTCAGCTGAGACATTAGGGCTGCGAGACAGAAGCCTGGTTCAAGCAGACTGGAACATGCCAAGTCCTGTCAAATTCCAATTGTACAGACTTGTTAGTTCTTTTTGGCATACAGCGATTGCCTAAACAAGACTCCACTTCTTGTTAGTACAATAACTTTTATTTGACATCTACAAGATCATTATCTTGTAGGGTTTTTTTTGGACAGGTTTATACAATCTCAATTTTTCAATAGTGCAACCTGTGCAAGCAAGAAATGACAAACATTGTCCTTCACTTTCTTATAAACATCTACTATTATAGGCAAAACAAAACTTACCCATATTATAGATAAGTGACTATTCACATTTGTACATTACAATTTCTTTTAAACAGCTCCAGATAAACTCTACAATGTCTTACAACATATTAAACAGTATTCAAGTTACTGGGTAACAGAAACAGCACATACAGCGGAACCCTCAAGTGTTTCCCATTCTCTAATTTACAGCTCAAGTAGGTTTCATCTTACAAGTGACAAATTAAATTAGGTTAATGAAGTAAAAAAGAGAAGATTGTGTGCGAGATGGAAGTGAATTTGCACTTCAGTTTCTGTAACCACCTCGGAGTCAGGAAATGCTTCAATTGAAGGAAAAGAGGCATCCAGCCGCCTTTGCAGTACACAGGAGGAATACCATTAATACATTAAAAAGGAACTAAGTTTAATTTAAGATGTTTTATCACAAAAAAGAACATGTTGTAGACTCAAATATATAACCCCCAGGAGAGAACCAGAAAAAATGCCACACCTGGGTAGAAACACTATAAAAATGCAATAACCAATGCTGTACAACTAAGATTGTGTTTCTCTCCGAATTCCTGTCTTGTGTGTTCATCCTGTCCATGCCCGTTTCCAAAGACATGCACTGTCAAACAGAAACTGGGAAGGAACCTGAATGCATGATGTGCAACCTCTAGGTTTCATGCTTTTAGAAACTTATAAATTGAAGAGAAAAAACCCAATATATATTTTTCTATATATATACTCAATACATGCATTCAAGGATATCTCCCACAGCAATGGCATTGATGCACTGCGTTAAACCCTGAGCACTGTATGACAAAAATAAAGCCTGCTTGGGGATTTTCAAGCATTTTCAAACAAATTGTGGTTTTGTAGCTTAAAAGGCCAAAAGTAAAAGCAAACAGGAAGCACTACAGAGAGCATAAGGAAAGACAGATGCACCACCATAAACAACTGCTGGCTTTCAGTTCTACCAACCTTTTAAGATCTCTTTATTCCCAAAGTATTTGAGAGCACACAACTGAACTGAAAAATTTATATTTCTTTGGAATCTGTCCCTGATTTTTATGCAAGTGATATGCTTTTACAGCCTTTTCCTCAAAACACCAAAGTCAACACCTGTAGTTTGTCCTCTTTATGCATTGTTGAAATTGGTGATGCTCTGTGGGTGATGCTGCTGCCAGATCTGCTGCTGTTGTACTGCAAGCTGCTGCGACTGGTCTGACGTCGACAGGAGGTTTACAAGGGGCGATACACAATTTGCAGGAATGATCAGACCTGGAAACAGCAACAGATCAAGTGTTTTGTGAGCATGCAAACAGCTGGTTCATTAAAACCTCAGGCTGACGATTCCACCACTTCATTTGTGCAATGTCACCAGTGAGTTCCCAACGTCTGATCAAGCACACCTACAAGTTCTGCTCCTCAATAATTATCTTCACAAGTCACTTGATCCTTCAGGTCACACAGCATAGAAACAAGTTGCCGTTTTGCCCCTGAAGACAGAGCTTCCTCTTACATCACTTGCTGCCACATAAAATGACAAGTCAGCTCTTTTTTCTTTCCTATCTCTCAGGAGTTACACCACCATGAAAGTTTAAATAGGAAGTACTTATTTTCAGCATAGAAACATAGAATAGTTAGGGTTGGAAAGGACCTTCAGATCATCCAGTTCCAACCCTCCTGCCATGGGCAGGGACACCTCACACTAAACCATGGCACCCAAGGCTCTGTCCCACCTGGCCTTGAACACTGCCAGGGATGGAGCATTCACAACCTCCCTGGGCAACCCATTCCAGTGCCTCACCACCCTCACAGGAAAGGATTTCTTCCTTGTATCCAATCTAAACTTCCCGTTTAAGTTTTAACCCGTTACCCCTTGTCCCGTCACTACAGTCCCTAATGAAGAGTCCCTCCTCAGCATCCCTATAGGCCCCCTTCAGATACTGGAAGGCTGCTCTGAGGTCTCCACGCAGCCTTCTCTTCTCCAGGCTGAACAGCCCCAAGTTTCTCAGCCTGTCTTCATACAGGAGGTGCTCCAGCACCTGATCATCCTTGTGGCCCTCCTCTGGACTTAGAAAACTGTTGGAGCAGGAGCTGCCATGATGCTGCACATCCACTTAAGTCCACATTTAAACAAGTAGGGATGTTTCAGCCTCCGAGGTACCCGCTGTGAGGGCTTCACTAAGAGGTTCAGCAATGAGACCAAGACAGAATCATCCTGAAGTCACCCTAAACTATTAATTAAATGTGACTTTCAGTAGCTCAAAACACAAGAAAAAAACCCAACATTTTAAGGGCTTACTGTTCTTTGCCAGGAGTGGGGGGCGGGGGAGTGGATCCCTCATGGTTTCAAAGGTGGCTTGGCTGGAATAGACTAAATATGACACTTTTGATCCTAGTAAATCAGAAGAACTGGGAGAATATGTGTTTGGGTGCTTTCCTTCCCCTTTGGAACAACTTCCTCCTTCTTTAACCTGACTGAAAACAGTGTTTATACTACAAATATAAATATCAACAGCAGTGCTTCTGCCCCTCCCCAACATACACACTTGAGGTGCCTTTTGTCTCATAAGCATAGAATAGTTAGGGTTGGAAAGGACCTCAAGATCATCCAGTTCCCAACCCCCCTGCCATCTTTATAAGGGTCTCCTACTTGACTCTCAACACAGAGCAACCTGTAAGTTACAACTACTTTCTACTCCAAGATGGAAATAAAGAGCAGACGAGCCACTTACCTACAATCCTCTGCCCATCTTCTGTTCTTAGACGAACGATTTGCATTTTCACATTGGTACCACTCACAGAGGCTAGAACGCCTTCTACTTTTGTCCAGACGCTCAATACTGAACCACACAGGACGTAGTAAGTCCGACAGCGGAGTCCCACTTCACAAACTAATCCCAAGCCTGCCTTCTTACAATTGCCTCTCCTACAGCAGAGAGGAAAATAAGCTTTCAAAAGAATTCTGCAAACAGAAACCATCCAATTCCCTTCAGAATGAGACTTCAAGTTATTTAACGTGTATTCGGAGTTGAGCAAAGGCTGCAAGTTCACACTGAGGGAAGAATACTTCATCTACAGCATGCCTCTAATGGTAAAGCTCTGAGAATCTGAGACCACGTCTTCAAAGCGTACAGACAAGTGCTACGAAACCAAGGTCTGATCAGTATGTTTCAGAAACTCCAATATTAACCTGAAACTTCTACCCGTTACACGCTGCTCCTCAGGAATTAAGACATCAGCTGCTAAGTTCAGACACATGAGAGGCAGCACAAGAGCAGCTGTTTCTGACACACAGCTCATCTCCATAGGAAATATAAATATTTCCTCCCCAGATAACATCTGAACTATCCTACCACAATAATACAGCACAAGCCAATTTCATGATACTTCCACTGGAATGCTAATGTATAAATCACACTCATCTAATACATATAATTAGGACCCTAAGGGCAAGCGCAAAGCTTCATGTTCCACTCAAAGGTGGAGTCACTTGACTGGTCATAGGACAAGAAACACAAGATTTCACATGAGTAATAGAAGGACAGAAGTAGTTTAAGTGAACAGTTTAAGTACCTGTGTGCATACAAATACTAACCAGTAAGCATGAGTGCAGGTATCCGCAGAAGAGTTGTACTGCTCCAACCAGTGTGGCAGAGCATCTTCAGAAGGAACCTGGAAAAGTCATTCAAAGGGGGAATCACAATGAAGTAAAACACATCAAGACTTCGACAGAACAAAAACACGCACATAAAATTGTGTAAATGTCAAGGTATCTTTGCCACCCCTAGTAATGCATTAGAGTATTTAAAACATCAGCTGAAGATTCAGATTCGTTGCTTAAAACACACTGTACATAGCTGCTTATTTAAGAGCATGTTTGTACACCTTACATAGAAGTAAGACTTTTCCCCTTACTAGACCCTAACCCCCCCCATTTTCCATTACTACACCACACATTATTTATATTCAGAATGCTTCAGATATAGGAATGCAGAAACCACATAAATCTGCTTGAAAAGACCCATTTACAAGCTCCACTTTGGAAAAATAAGCCCCGTTTTTGACTTGCCAGAAGGATACATAAAAAACAGAAAAAGAAAGTCCTTATATTTCTTTTCAACCTTTAAGTTGAAAACCAACATCACTTTAATGGTTACCTTCTTATATTTCTTTTTCAGGTCTGCACATGTTTCTAGTTTGAGTTGTTTCCCAGTATTTGGTCTGTATACTAAAAAAAGCTTCTTTTTAGGATTCACTTCTTTTACTAGGATAGCAGTTTTCTTGTTATTTCTTATCTGGAAAGAAAAAAAACAACAACTTTAACATGCTGACAGTATCTGCCTTAAGTGATTCTATATTGTGCTCTTCAGAGTAATAGCACGTGTCTGTGTGCTCAGTAAGACAATAATAAGGACACCTTTAGAAGACAATACCACTAAATCTACATTAGCCTCACAACTCTTCCTTGCAGTGAAAGCATCTGGTTTCTTTATGCAGGTTTAAGTAAGAGCTATTAATTTGGGCTCACAGTCCCATCAGAAAACACCCTGAGCAGCTAAAAAGGAATGCTTTATAATGAGTGTTGGAAACAAACTTAACATGAATTCTAATGTAACACTGAAAGCATTCTGCAGAGCTGAGCAATAATTAATTTGAAGAGAAGACAGTGTATTGGGTTAGCCCCCAGAAACCTTCTCTAAACATAATCCAAGAGAAACAGAAGAATCTTACCTGTAGTGATAAATAAAATCCATCATCTGGACCCGTCTGTTCTGCCCAGATCTTAGTTGCTTCATCCCAAGACATTCCTCTCTCCACACTGATCTATAGAAGAAAGCCAAGCAGAGGGATCTGAATAGGAACAGACTTTGGAACAGTCACAGACACAGGAATTAAAGAACCATAGAACCAAATATTGCCCAGTGAAAGGCCAGGAACCTCCCCTCTCTTAGCCAAGTGCCACGTTTTAAAAACTCTATTGGCAAGCAAATGTTATTAGTTCCTACAAAGACGCCAGGGATTTAACTTACTGTGTACAGTTCTACATGTCCAGAGGTAGAATATCCGGGAGTTAAAAACTTCTTAACTTCTGCCTTTCTCACCTTCTCATCCCCAGAGCCCAAATCTTAAAAGGAAAGGACAGAGTTATTCCATTTCTCTGCTCTTACTGAAGCACAGAAGAGTACTGATAAACTGATTTACTCACCCAAGATGCCCATATCGTATCTTCCATTCTTTTTAGCATTTTGAATAACTGCACTTAACGTGTCAGAAAAGTACTGGAATAAAGCATTCTGCTGATGGACTTCCATGCCAAGAATTCTGTTCAGAAACTTCCCTATATTGTTATAATCTTAAAAAAAGAATAAGAAATACACATATTAGGTCAACAGAGATCAAGTTTGCTGACAGCAAGCTCTCCATCAGTATTCAAAGTCTTAAAAAGAGGAATTAAATCCGTTTATTCAAAAAGGAGGAAAACGTTCTGAAGTTTTCCCAAAAAGTCGCTTTTTAGATAGTTACAGCTTCAATTCTATCACTGGGAAGGCACTGTCGTGATACACGATATTCCTAGCAGCACTCCAAAGATCCATTAAGCACACAAATACCTTTATCAAGCGTTAGTATTCCAGATCTGTCTTCTACATTTATCAAGCCTACGCCAATCAATCCCTGACGGACATCTAGGAAAAGAAAGATGTTAAATCACAGCTGCTTTGCCATCTAAGGGTACAGAAGTGAAGGGATTGCCTGGTTAGCAACCTTGTTTCAGGATCTAAGTCCAAAACTTCTGACACCCCTCAAAACCATTACATGCAATTTCTACCCAATACACCAATAAGCAAGACAGAGCTTTACTTCTGCCCTTCCAAGAAGCACAGGCAGGGAAAAGTACTAATGGCCCTGTATATGAGGCCCCAGAACAAGATACTGCAACAGATAATGGGAAAGTGAAGTTAAACTGCCTTTAACACTCCAGCCAAACAGATACAGAATATGCCTTACACTGAGAGCTCATACATCTTGTTTCATACATGACTTCAATATTCAAGCAACACATGTAGGAATAACATCCAGTGAGAGCCTACCTGGGCCAGCTGATCTCTAGAATGATTTGCATTTCTGCATACTGGAGATCAAAAGGGAGCAATTACACCCGGTTAATTATAGTTACCTTTGAAGAAGTCTCCAGGAAAATCAGGAGGAGGTGAGACCATTGGTGAGTCCAAGTTCACAATGGATTTCATAACAATCTCTAAGGCATTTCTGCCATACTGCATAAGAAAAAGAGAGTTGTTCTAACAACCTGACCCAGTGTTTGTGCCTCAGCCCCAAGCACACACGGTTTAACAAGTATTTGTAATTCACAATGTTGCTTTCACTGCAGCAGCAAAGGAACTGGTTATTACAGCTCGCCAGTTTTAAACTCCACTCTATAAACAGCCCAATCTTCATTTGTAATTAGAATTGCTAAATTAATCTTTGAGTTGTGACTGAAAGGACACAGACCATTTACTTAAGACTTGGATTGTTAATATAGAAATGTACACACATTTGTGTTCCATTCCTCTGCAAACAGAGCTAAGAATGCTTACTGCTATGCCAGAAAGAGGCCTCCTATCAAGAAAGTAATACAGTTAAAGTAAAACACTTCACAGGAGATGAAAGGAATCCCTCCTCAACAGGTCATTTGTGATGTGTGGAATAACTCAGCATGAACTTTCAGACTGAAGAAGAACCATCACCTTGTTGTCAAAATTGAACCTGCTGAGGTCTCGAGTTTCTGTAGCCCGTCTGTCCCCATGGGTGAGGGCTCCCTGTAAAGACACATCTTTGTTATTAAATCAAGTGTTAAGAAAAGGAAACCCAAGTTCTGTTTTCTCTAATGAAGGATCAGATTTCTTGAAACAATCTTACCAAACTCTCCAGTCTTTTTGCAACGATAGATGCAAATCTCTGCTCTCCTGCCAACTCGGAAATGAGGAACACGTACTCTGGAGCAGTCACTTGGTTGGATCGGTGAGTTCTTCCTGGATAATTAAGTAGAAGCACACACATTAGTGAGAAATTCCACTTCACTGCATATTTCCAATGAACTATGAATTGTGAGGAGCAAAGAAAAAAGCCAGAACTTAATCCCACTGAAAATCAGTTTCTGCTGTAATACAGCCAACAGCAGGTTGTACAGAAACGCTCTACAGTTGTGTCAGCTTTCATAGAGACACCTGATACCTAACAAAACCCTGAGCTGCAGTGCAAGTCTGTTTGCTAAGTTTCTTTTAAAGCTTTCAAGTCCATCAGCTACAACTGTAAAGCTGATGCTGTTCATGGGTAAAGGAGAGTGGAAGGGTCCTTAAGTCAATCTTATTTTCTATGATTTAGCAGTGAATTCAGCTACTGAGTTTGCCAGGAAAGGAGACAAAAAAGGTCATTTACCAAACTGCTGTATTGCCCGATCCGCGCTCCACGGCAATTCCAGAGTCATGTGAACCCTCCGTCTCTGATTCTTAGCTCTGCGGTCTGCTTGCAGCGATATACCAGAGCTGGCAGCCTCCGAGATGATGGCAATGTTCTTTTGTCAAGAAAGGAGTTGTTAATTAGCAATAAATGCAAAAAATCAAGCTTCAGTTTCCCATGTCTAAAATATATAATCGTACAATCACTACTAACACAGGTCTGGAATGGTTTCACTGTTATTTGGACTTCCTATTGCAAGAAGGGGGAGGAGAGAAGCCTGGTTCCCTTTATCAGTTCAAAATGCTAACAAATTTGAGTGAAAGGAGTGGTTTTCACTTTACTTTTCAGGAACACCTTTCTGTGCAAACGAAGGCCGCATGCTGCAGTCCTGCCATTCCAAAGGGCAAGTCCCTCTGATGCTGGCTTGCACTTCAGAAGGAAAAGGGGAGGGACACGGGGAGCTTTGCTCTGAAAGCAAGCAACACACCACACAAAATGTTGCTGCTGACACTATAAATAACTTCTAATAACTGAACACATTTGCCTTGAAAGAATGCACAGGTTTGGACTGCGCACAAGTCACAGGAACACGAGTATTCACTCTGAATTGCAAAACCAGCCCGTATCATGCAACAGCTACATTTACTTGATTTGCCCTCTTGTGGTAGCATATCCCAAATGAACCACAGGAAAGGTTTGTGGTTTTTCCCCCCTCCTTCAGTTCTACCATTATTCCAGTCAGTATTTCCTTTCAGAGTGCAATTCAAAGGACAAAAGCTGTCCCTCTTCCCAGCATTACTTCTCAATCCTTGTTAAATTAAGCAGCCTCCATGTCTGCCCCCAGCCCCTCCCTGAAAGCTTTCTCATATCACGTCAATCAGTGGTTTTCCCCACTTCTCAGTTTCACTATTTCCTCCTGGAAGCAGAGGTACACAGTACTCCAGGTAAAGGAATCACAAATGTGGATGGTTTAGCTGCTTCTTAAACATAGGCTGTTTAAGAAGACCAGCTTAAAGCTTTCAGTTTGGTACATGTGCACACACCTCAAGCACAGGCTTCTGTGGCCACCCAAACTACAGCCTGGCCATGCTGCAGCCATGTATTAGCACTACTCAATGTACTGATTGAAAGACAAAATACACAACAGTGAACAGAAAATGCTTTCTAGTACTTAAGGGTACCAAAAGAAAAATCACTGCGGGATAACGGTGGAACCAAAACTTGAATAACTTAATCAGTGTCACTACAGCATCTGGCAAGGTTTTTTAAGGATTACCTTATCTCCATCCATGAACCTCTGCTTCTCTGTGATGTTCAGAATCTCAACAGGCACATCAAGTTCAGACCTCGACTCATAAGATATGCTGCCATCATCGTTGCTCACAACTCTCCCTTTGCGGCCCGTCATCTTTACAGAGAAAAGGGAACACAAGCTTGTTATGGCAACGCCAAAATTATTACATGACCAAAAACTTCAAAAATGATGCTACTGATTCATAGACCAACCTTAAAATAGATTAATTTTCTCCAAGTGCAAAACTGCATTAGAGAGCCTCAATTATTTTTGGTTGATGGCATTACCTGCTTTATGGAACATTTATTTAAAGGTAACTCAGGGAATCAAAAGTTTAAAGCATATCTATGTAGAAATTATATAGCAGTATACACTGCTGTCTATAAGGGATTCACCAAGAGTGCTAAGAAACTAAACCAACAGCTGAGATTGTCATTGATTTTAACAGGGTCTTTTAAATCACAGTGACATTTCTACATGATAGGCAGCTTACTAAAGACATGTTTCTAAAGTCATTGAGAAAGATAGTAATTCATAAGGCTTTTCCTAACACAGTTTTATTATACAGGTTCTTAATCTTCATTGCCTAGGAAGATGAACTAAAGCTGCCTTCTATGTTATAAACATCAGCTTCAAACTGGCTACAACTAGAGATATACACTACTCTAAAGCAAAGCAGCTAGTATGATTTACCCAAGTAGAAACTGTCACTCTCAGAAATAACCTGTTAACCTCTTCAGAGCTCTTCTCTGTATTCTAATACAATCTTCAAGTTTCTCTTTACTTCAGATGCATTCGAAGCAACCTATACCTAGTCCCCTGAGATTACTAAAACTGATAAACAAGTTCTCTTTAATAGATATGTAGCACACATGAAACCTTGAAGGAGGATTTACTGCAGCCAAATAACGTATGCCTGGCTGTAGAAAGCAAAACACCAAGTTTTTCTGCATGTGAACACCAGCCTACCTCAGCAACGTTTTCAGGACCACCCAGTTCATCTATAAGCTCATCCAGTGTGTTTGGTGGAAGATCTTCAGCCAGCTTTTCCAGTTTATCAAGCAGTTCTTTTTTCATTTGCTGAGCCCTTTCGACAGCATCCTGACTTGTTACAAAGCTGCTGTTTGTGTTACTGTTGGCTGGAATTTTAAGAGAGACTCTTTAACAGTTAGAAATGTCACTGCCTAACTGCTAAGAGAATCAATGTCAGAGAAACTTATTCTTACCTGACGTGTTGGTACTAGAGGTGGTGGTACCAACAGTGGAAGTGAAACAGCTAGGTCGTTTTGATCCGAGACCGGAAGCTAGTAAGGCACTTTGAATAGAATCTGGGTCTATGCTTTTCTTCTTTTTCTTGTCTTTATTCTTTTTATGCTCTTTTCTAATTAACCAGGGATCTAAAGTTAAATAAAGTTATTTTTAAGAAGTTGAACCTTTACAGGAAAAAAAAATCATCCTTTCCTTTGAAAAAGCCCATTCTCATTACAGAAGTCAGAACTCCAGTGTGTAAAATCCACTTACAAAAGATGCAAATCACCATTCTAGTACCAATTCCAGTCTCATTAGACTTAAACTACATGCTTATCAAGCACTTCGTTTCGGCTCACTGAAATGGTTAGGCAAGATTTTATGCTTACTATCTGCAAGTACAGCTACTTGCTTGATGAGACACTTAAAACTGTCTTACCATCTTCATCATCTTCACTGGATTCATCTCTGAACGGGTTGAAGTCATCATCATCTCCAGAACTCAAAAACCTGGAGCTCTCATTGTCACTTTCTTCATTGTCCGAAGCATCAGACTCACTCTCACTCTCATCAGAGCTGCTACCTGCAAGGCCACCTGTTTTGCGAGCTTTTTTTGCTTCTCTGCTTATTTCTTCACCTAATTCCATCGTCACCCCAGAAGAAAAGTTCAGTTAGTTTAGACCTTTTAGCTTATTTTTGAGACTTGTTTTACCAACACTGCAAACACACTAGAAAAATATTCACCTTCTGAAACCAGAAATGTTTCAAAGAATCTAAGATTTAAGACCTCTCTTTTTATTATCACCTACTTTTCAGTAAGAACATACATCAGTTTGGGAAGGGAGGTGGTTCGGGCATTCCTTTAGGAAGCCTCAAAGAAAGCGAACATTTGTGTAACTTCATCAGAAAGCGGTCTGACACATGCAAGTCATTTGGGGACAAAGTCCCATACTAGATCAACCCAATTCTGAGCAAAGAAGTAACCAGAATTTACAGGTTATAATGCTTCAGAGAGGTTTAAAACAATCTATTAATGGAAGTTTCTTGTAGCAGACTTGCAATACATGCTCTTTCATGAATGATTATACCCATATTTGCACTCCCATATTTTTCCCAGAGTTCACTCTTGGGCAGCTCTAAAATTGCTATTTTCTGGCATTAGTGTAGGAACTTAAGCATTACCTTTCCGTTTCTTTATTTTGTTCTCCTTACAAGGGCTGTCTCTGGGTGAATTGTTATTACTTTGAGCAGTCAAGTCAATTCCCAACAAGCTAAACAGCTTCTTCCTGTCAGGAGCTGGAAAGTGCTTTTCAATAAGAGACTGGAATACTCCTCTGTGTAAGGAAAAAAAGGACCCTTCAGTCAAATTTGCATTTACTTAAAGTAGAAACCAGTAAAATGTCACAGCTTGCGTGGCTTCTCTGAAGAATTATTCCTTGTGAATGCTATTACACAAGGAAGCTGTACAATTATCACCCCTATTGCTGTCTCTGTCACCTTAAAAGTAGGAGACATTTATTCTACAGCACTGTTACTTATAGCTTGCTGAATAAGCTTTTGGTATCAAGTGGTATTGCTACTGCCATTTTTTTATTGCTTCAAGTTTAGATGACAGATTCAGCAAGGTGGTCTCAGGATTGGATCTGGCTCATCTGATAGAAGAGGAAAGACATGACTAACTCATTTTGCAGTGTACACTTGGCAAGCCTTCCCCTCCTCCCAGTTTGAGAACAGGACCAGCTTTTTACACCTGAGAACACCGTTTCAGAATGTCAGCAGAACCAGGAACTAACCAATGGTTCCACTTGAGCAATACTGTCAGATCTATGTACAGCAGCTTAAGAACTTCAGTACTAAAGGTACCCCCAAGTTTCTGTGCACTGATGCATGTTTTATACATGAAAGGACAAACACTAAACTGGATTAAGATTAGTTTTGTAAAGAACAGTTCTAAGACTTCAGGCTTACTTTGCTGTAGAAACAAAGTCATTCAGTTCACCACCACCTTCCTCCAAAGCTTCTAATGTTCTTGCTTCTCCTGTTGACTGCAGGCCAATAACAACACACTGAAGGACAAGTGAACACAAGACATTGTTAATAAGATCACTCACTTGTAAGTTTATTTTTGCTTGAATTTCTGCTCACTAAATAGCTTCAATACCACAGAGTACAAAACCATGCTACTCTGTCTACTACTGTGTCTGAAGATACTTTATTAAAAACAAAAACCCAACAGCTTTACATTTAACAAAGGTATTTAAATATAGGCCTTGATCAACTTACCTTCCCATTCTTGATTTCTTCCCGAGCCAGCTGCACCACCCTCTTTACTTTAGATGCTATGCAAAGGTACTTGAAGAACCTCTGGTGAGCTGACCAAAACTGACCCCACATGGACTTCTTCATTCGTTGTTCTGCATCAATAAGGTCGGCTGCTTGCTGAAACCTCTCTCTAGCACTGACCCACTGAGGAAGAAAATGTTAATGGCTTTGCATGTCACATTTCAAGGCTACACAGGTCCACTGTTCAATAGCCAAATAAAGACAGGAGTTTAAAGTTACAATGCTATGGGACTGAAAGACAAGGAAACTCAGAATACATCAAACAAAGCTCACAAAAAACATAGCTCACAAAAAACATAGCTAAGCTTAGTAGATTCAGAAGATAATTACTCTCATAATGAAAAGCAGACACATTTACATTGCTAACACTGCAAACATACACAGTATTTTCTAATTATCCAGTTTCTCCATGAATACATTCCAGTTAAGGAAGCAAAGAACAGTGCCCATAATTAAGCATGAAGCAAGAGCCCAAGAAGAGAAAAACCCCACTGCCTTCGTTTCTACAACACTGTGTTATAGCAATTGTTTCCAGATTAGGTAAAGTAAGCCTTGGACACAAGCTTAGCAATTCTTCTAAACAACATCCATAAGAACGTGCTGTTTTAAAGCTGTTATATACCTGTCAAAGATAAAGTTTTATTCTGGTAGCCATACAACATGAATTAAGTTATGCTTAAGCACCTCTTAAGCAGGTAAAGACCCTGCTTATTTTAAGCTTTGTCCAAGGAATAATTATTTTTATTCTATGTCTATGAATGTGCACTCCAGAGAAAGACATTCTGCTTAGCATATGGGTAAAACTATTAAAGAACAACATGAAAACATAACCTGCAGGTGAGCAAACATTAAAAGGGAATCAAAGCTTCAATGCTTTAGATTTGATCTGCCACGTGATTAAAACCATCACCCTGCACTGTTTAACTACAAGCACCATTCCACCATACCACTGCAATGAAGAAGAGCATACAGCCTGTCTAACCTTTTGCAGCTTGTTCTCAGCTCAGTTGCATAAAGGGGGGAGGACTGTAGCACAAAAATACAACTAATATGCGAGCAGCCTTATCTTAGGCTGCAATGACCAAACTCTGAAGTACTACTAGAAGGCAGTGGATTTGGTAGATACTGGAAGATGCAGCTTTCATAACTCAGGACAAGAATTAACAGCTTTTGCCAAGTCTTGAATGGAGAAACCTTTACACTGAGACAAGAAGATGCCATGCCTATCTCACAAAAGGCTGTTTCAGGAGCAATCAAGTTTAAACCAAGTAACTTCAACCTCTCAGAACTCGATACAGAAAGCAAATTCAAAAGAGCATGCTTACCAGTTTCACAGATTTATTGTACATTTTAACATATTCCTGTGAAAGCAGAACTTCATCAATTTTGAAAGTTACACCTGAAAAACTCAACTGTCTTGCTATGTACATTCCTCTCAGCTTCATATCCATAGCAACTATTTCCATGGCACCGACACCTCTAAAATAAAGGAATAAATTAAGTCAATATTAGAATTGTCAAGAGCAAGGATTTAAAAAAAACAAAACAAAACCACAAACCAAAATTACTGAAGTGCTTTAGAAGAAAACAGCATGCTTACAAATGTGAAGGAACATGTTCCAAAATCATTAGTACTGCTTTGTTAAACACATCCAGTCAGGGAGACTTGAAATTTAGCCTTCACGTAAAACTATATCCCTGCCCTGTGATTATTAAGTGTATCCCAAGAAGTATAAATACTCAGTAGTTACTTTTCCCCCAGCATGCATTAGGAGACAGTACCTTAAACTGCAATTGCATAGTTTTGTTGGTCCAAATATATATATGTAACAAAATCTGGCATTACAATTTTATAAACTCCAGTGAAGACTTAAAATAATAAACTGTATTAGGTTATTCAAATTTATGGTGGTATGAAAATAATTAAGCTAGTAGGTAACTTAAATCCTCTTCAACAGCAACACACCTTCAGCAGTACCTTGAGAGCACAAAGTCAACTGCAGAGCTAACTTACAAGCTTGGGCCTGTATTTTCATTATTGCTCATTTAATACGTGCTCAGTAATGAAGTGGAGACTACACTTGCACAGCCTAGAAAAGTCATGCACCATGTAGATGCTACACAAGAAGATGCATACTAAGCTCTACTGCAGCATTCTGAAGCGTTTAAAGTTCTTTTTAAGTAGGCAAAACACAATATATTAAGATGCTCACCTACAAAAGAATGTAGCAGCTGCATTTTCTATTGCCCTCTCACATTTAGTTCTTTTAATAAGCTCTGAAATACAAAGCACCTTGCAACAGCATGCATAATCTTCCTGAACTAAGTTCTTATGCCAGAAAACATAAGAGCAAGACTTCTTCCTGTTCAACTGCCTAAGCTGAATGCATAAGCATTAGAGGGCTTCCGCATATAGTGAAACATCAACTGAGCATACTCAGTACATACAACGTGATTCACGGTATAACACCCACATTTTAAGAGGGCTATTTTCCCAGCAAGCCTCTAAAGATCTCAAACTTTTCTAAGTGCTTGAGAAACACCCCATTTTTCACTACATAACATAAATTGATTCTAGCTTCTAAATCTAGCAGAAATGCAAAGTTATTACGTGACAGGACAAGTTTGTAGAGGACTAGGAGTGAGTGAAGACAAAGAAACTGGAAAGCATAGTCAACCATATGTGTTCTTGCTATAGCTCTTTGAAACATTACCTTCTTTCAACAGCCTGAATAAAATCACTGAATTCCCTAAAAGGAGTTCCTTCACCCCATATTCCAAGACGGTTCATATATGCCATGTTTCTTGGCTCAGATGCACCTAGAAGAAGAACACACTCAGTACCGGTGCCATTAAAAGCATACAGAGACATTAAATGCAAACCAAGTAGTACATACCTGTGGCACTGGCATAAACAACCCTGGCTTTCGGAAGTTTATTCTGAAGTTCCAATACAGCCAGACCTGTTTTTGTTGGTTTGGAGGAACCAACAGGACACAGATTCTTTGCTTTATGACACTCATCGAATACAATCTGAACTGTAATTAAGGAAAACACTTGGTCCCACAGCTAAACCAGAAATATGGTAATCACAGGAGGTGGCAGCAGTAAATGATAAACTCAGAAAGATGTTGGTCATATTTTTCACTAAATGCCTTGGGAAAAATATTTAGCTAGGAAGTACTTAAGAGCATAATTACCAACACCTGAGTTCTTTAAGATGTGGTCAATACTCAGAATTACAAGAGCTCACTGGAGAAAATTTCAGTCTAAGCTTAAAGTTCTTAAATATCACACTTGTATTTTATGTGCTCTTTATAGAGAAAGCAGAAGCTTCACTCTTGGATCAGAGTTGCATGGCAAAAATACGATGGTAGCAGATTTGGCACAAGGTTTGTAAAGCTTCAAGTCTAATGTCAGAGCGTGCACACGATCAATTACTGTCAGGAACAAAGAATACCACTTAAAAATACCAGCAAATAAAAGTATAAGAGTATCTTTAGGGATGGGAGCTTAAAAAGCAATTTGGTTACAATCAACTGAACTCCAGATAAAGGATACGACTCCATCAAAGTCTTCACCGCACCAGTGCAGAAGCTGCTTTAATCTGGTTTTGTATTTACCACCAGACTGACTTTCACCAATAAGAGAAGAGTAGGTAGCAAAGATGACCCCTTTCTTCACACTTCCATTATGTTTGGAAGAAATTTTCCCATACTTGAACTGCAATAAAAAGATAAGAAATAACAGGAATTATTCAGAAGGGATCCTGCCTACTACGTGATTAAGGATGCTGGTGGTCTTAACAGAAAGGTGTGCACACTTTGAACCACTTGTATCCCTACATCATGATGATGGCTTGGCTGGCATATGGTGATGTGGTTAATGGGTTATGTAGGGCTTTACTTAAATACGTACTTATGGAAGACTAGATCTGAGGCCTCAAAAAGATTAACAGCCACATTCTTTGACTACATGGTGTCCTTAAATACAATTAAGATTTTAGTTTCAATGCATGCTTCAGAGCTAATAGGTCAAGTGTATTTATAGCTACTACCATAAATGACTATTTATAAAGCTTTTTAGTATTTTAGAAATTAAGACTTCACAAAGCAAAAGTGTTAACTTAAACCAAACTTTAAGTTCAGTAAATTCAACCAGTAATCACGCTTCACAGTTTAAGTGGCTAATCCTGAGAAGAGTCCCCAAAAATAACTGCACATGCCACTGCTGCTTTAATAAGTTACCGAGGAAGCCTATTATTCAAGTATTACACACAAAATGTAGTACATATAAAATGTGTGCTGGGAGACAGAAAGGAAAAAATGCAAATGCTACATAGTCTAAAGATTTAAAGAATATTTCAGAAAATACTAGTAATAGCAACAGTGGCTTCAACAGTATTTTAGAAAACACATGCTAAGACTTAATCCTACAATAGGGCCTATTTACATGATTAACTTCAAGCACTGTTTGGTTCTTCACAAGATTAAAGCCTGTCAAACAAGACCTACACAGCAAATGTATTGAAATTAGTACATTCTTGCTCTTAGAACAGTCAACATGCACAACTCGTCACACAAGCGTACCTAAAGTTTTGCCTCAACTGTACATAGTAAAAAGTTTCCACACCTTGTTTAATGAATGAACCAATATGTTTTTTGCTCCAATATCTCTCAAATCTCTTTCAGCATCGTATTTCAGATCATTTGACACGCTAAACCTGAAGATAGAAAACAAAGCGTGTATTCTGTAAGTTACAGCAGTTGTTCAGAAAGCACTTGCTACATGTCAGAAGTCAGATTACACTGAATTTAAGTACTACAGTCACTACAGCGTCTGCTCTGACAAATCCTGACACACTTACCAGACTGCTCTTTTTCTGCCTAACAAGTAATTTTCATAGATTATTCCAGCTATGGTCCTTCCTTTTCCTACACCAGCACCATCACCTATCAAGAATCCAGCTCTGTCTCCATTGGGCAGGAATGTTTCATGTTGCTGTAGGAGAAAAGAACAAAAAACTTGTACCCATTCTCCAGAACGCATCACTGTGGATTGTCAGAAATAGGCAAACAATAGAAACATCCTATTGGATGAGACCAGTGGTCCACCCAGCCAAGAGCCTCCTGACAGCAGAAAGAAGGGATTTTATCTCGGGAGAGCGTATGAGCTTATGGACTGCTTTATGTGATCCATTATTCCCCTTAGCACCTACAACTGCTGTAAAATTGCTGTATACATCTGTAATTCTTTTAGTGTCTACTACTACACTGAGTGCCTTTTTTTAACCTACTCATATGCCCCTCCACAGCCTTTTGTGGCACCAAAACCCAGACATCCACTGCCTATGATAAAGATGTATTCTTCTATCAATTTTAAAATCAATTTCCTAGCAGTTTCCCCAAGTTCTGCTGTTCTTGTTCTGTGGGATTCCACTGCCTTCTTGGTTATATAAAACTAGATTTCATGCCTCTTAATTTTTTTCCTCTCTAGATCAAAGTGCCCCAGCCTCATTAGTGTCTTCTCATGAGGTGACTTATTCCCTCCTGTGACCATTTTAGCTGTCTTCTAACTTCACCACCTTCCTCCCAGACACAGTGCTGCAAGCACAACTTCTCATGCGGGCCCACTGAAGTTTAACACAGCAGTAAAGTAACACCCAATCTTGTTCTCCATGCCCATCCCAGTGATACCAGTGTTGACTTTCCTAACCTGCTGCTACTGCAGCCATTAAGTTATTTCAGAGAAATAAAAGTAACGACTAAGAGGTCCTTCCTGAATTTTAAGGCAGTCTGAGATCAGCATCATGGAAGTGGCTTAGACAAAGCTTTTCTAGGTGTATTGCCTCACATTTATCTGAAGCTTACCTGATGCCTTCTAATACAACTCAAACCTTTAAGCTCTTCTTACTTTATCTCCTTATAAAACTGACATAGCTGCACTTGTCAGAGAACAGTTTTTCTTCTTAAATTCTATGTTAGCTTTTAAGCTGTACAAATGTCTCCCATACCTGGGCTGCGTAAGTGATTGCTTCAAGCTGCAGAGCTGACAACCAGCCACTATCAATTGTTTCTTCTGAGATTGATGTCTGGTACCACACATCGGGAGGAGTTACGCTGGATAACGAGCTGGTTTCCACTACTGGGTCAGGGTGACGTAGACCAATTTTTACTGGTTGAAAAGAGGAAAGAAGGGAGAAGATGAAAACTGGTATTATATTTACCAAAACAAATTACAACTGTCTGTTGCAAAGGCAATAACCACCATATTTTGGTGCAACAGTTTGTCAACAGTTAAGCTGCATCACATAGAGGAGTTCTCAAACCTGAATCTGAAGAACTGCTATCTTAAATTTGTTTCTACTTTCACCACCTTCCTCCAAGTTTTATGAAATCAGGTAAAATTCAGTTAACAGAAAATTAAAGTATTTGTGTATGTGACATATTTGAGAAGAAATGGTCTGAACCTTGCCTTCTGAAAAGGCCAGAGGCAGCCTCAAGATGCCAGAATCACAAAAGCAATATTCTTCACACTATGTATATGGCGCTGGCTTTAAGCGGTATGAGAAAAGATTTAGACCAGACATGGTTTAATTGCTGACAGAGCTCACCAGTGACAATAAAAATTAACCATTTAGCTACAAACTCCATGCAAAGTTTTTTGCCTGGTTTTTACTGTAGGTCAGCCATGTACCCAGGAAACAAGATAACAGCTTTTTGTCACTGATTACAATAAAAGAGGAGGAAAAATAAAGAGATGGCCATTAACAGCAGTAAAATATTCACTTTTTTGTTTAAACAGCTCTAAAGTCAGTCAGGAACAATGCAGGAAGAATGTGCTTAGGGTGGTGTTACACCAGAAAACTCAAACTAGATTCTTAAGTGACCACTTAATCCCTTTGCAAAATTTCCTCTGCTGAGGCACAAACCATCTTCACATAGGTAAAGAAAGAGCTCACAAGTCATGTTTCTGAAACAAGTACTGCTCCAAGATACGCTAAAGAACACTTTTTTTTCTATTAAAGAAATCTGTATTCCTTCCAAAACAAAGCACTATAAAAATCTAGGAAAACCCACAACAAATTCAGGTCATTTTCATTTCATTCAGATATTGATCTATCTGGTTTTTGGTGCTAGTAACTACAGAAGAGTTAGCAACAAATTAGCTCACAAAACATTTCAGCCTTTTGACGTAAAAAACCATGAGGTCGTACGTTTTATTGGCATATACTCAGCGTAAGTTTCTGCATGGCCCATTTCTTCTTCATCTTCTTCCTCGGGTTCCTCCTCTTCTTTTACTGCTGGCACTTTCTACAACAGAGAAATACCTGCATTAGTCAAACAGCACATGGCTCATACTCTATATTCTGGGAATTAACATATGAAATGAGCACAAACTTGCACTTGAATGTTTTAACACACGTACTTTGTGAACCAGTGAGCAGCTGGGAAAACTACAGACCCAACTGCAGATACTACACTCTGAACAACCCTCTGAAGACACACAGGCAGAGAACTTCCTTTCCTTTACAAGGAGAGGAAAGTATTCCAAACTCACATAAGCAGAGTGAAAAGAAACACTTCTTACAGCATATTAAATCCGAACTGACTTAAAGAAAACTGCCTTGAAAACACCAATAGTTAATGGCCAAAACCCAACTTTCAAGTGCTCCCATTCTACATTCATTACGCAACTTCACAACTTCAGGGAATAGTTACAATAACCACAGTTCTATCCAATCCTCTCTGAAATCTGAGTGTTATCCATTTCATATTATCACCTTGATCAATAAGTTTGTATTTTAAAGTATTTATGCTCAAATTACATCTTAAACTGACCAGGTCAGCCATGCTAGAGAAAGTCTTCTGACTTCCTCATTTCTAGTTACATGAATAGGGATATTTTAAAAGAGAATGTCTTAAACCACAAAGTGATAGGCTTATCAGCTTGCATTGAGCACACCTTTTATCCACAAAATGAGGTCCTGTTAAGGACAGTAATTTCTTGGAATTGTCATTTATTATACAGATAGTCAGCTCTACACAGCTGTTAGTTTTAATCATTTAGCCAAGTATTCATCCAGTGGAGAAACTTACCTTATGAACAAACAGATGCACTCAGCAACTTCACCACAGAAAAGGCAGATATGAGTAACTACCAAAATTAGTCATAGGGGGTTGTGGTCAGTAAAATATACATTTGGCAAATTAACTATTTGTACTACTTACCATAGTAGGGGAAAAACTTCTCATTTTAATATCATTTATCCATATTCTTGCTACCTCTTTTGTGGAAGCCTCCTTCTTCACGGCACCATTGCTTAGATCAGCTACAAAAGAAAAGCTGCGTTTTATAGGAACTGCCTCCAAACATTGACTCCAATTCACATTCTTCTCTATTAATAAACAGTAAGAGGAATTTAAAACATCTATTGTGTTCTTAAAGCATCAGTGTGCTACTATTTTTGTCCAGATTAAAAAGTATCTCGGCAAGGAGATAAATCCTGTTTCTTTGACTGAAGAAGCTTCCCATGCAATACCACTGCATCCAACAGCGACATTGGGACCAGTTGTGTTAGTTTCAATACTGAAATAATTCTGACTTTGACCAAATCTATACAAAACACTTAGAAATACTCCATCTTGTGAGCCTTCGAAGTTTCATAACAAACCAGAAAGTCCAGTGTTTCAACAGAAATGAGATTACCTGATCGAGTGGCATTTACCACCTCAGGACAAACTACAGTTATATCTG
This sequence comes from Pezoporus wallicus, assembly GCF_028554395.1. Classification (NCBI taxonomy): domain Eukaryota; kingdom Metazoa; phylum Chordata; class Aves; order Psittaciformes; family Psittacidae; genus Pezoporus; species Pezoporus wallicus. The sequence goes on along the minus strand of NW_026641132.1, from coordinate 638,367 downwards.
TAAAACAAAAAGTCAACACTTTGGACTCAGTTGTTTAAAGTTTATAGCAGGATCTTTCAGGAAGACAATTTATTAACTTTCCAGTCCTCTGTCACATTTGGAAGCATCTGGCAACAGGGCTTATACAGAACTGAAACAATTTACACAAGGGTAGATGTAAAACATTGAGAGCAGCTGTCAAATTTCCATCACACTGAGAGTCAATGCATGTAATAAACTTAGCATAACTGTCCCTAACAAACAATTAAGACAACTGCACAAATAAAGTTCCCCTCAAAGAAGCTGCATGATTTAACTTCTTAAAATTTTACAATCTAGAACTCCTGCTGCCTGAATTATGTGAAAAGACCATGGTGCCTTCCAAGAGCTCATCTGCCCTTGAAATTTCTACATGCATTTGGGGTTTTGTAACCACAAAGAAAGATCCAGAAACACAAGGACACAAAGAATAGAAATGCAGTTCTAGAAGTTGCACGCCTCCTTTTCACTTAATACAGAAGCTACAGATTCAACTACTTTCTGCAGCTGTGCCACTACAACAGCTACTGTGCTGTTACCTACTACTTATTGCTCCTGGGAGTTTTCATTAAGCAGCAAGGGGGAAGTCAGCCCTATAAAACCTTCTCCCCCTCCTCTTCCTCACTCCTTCACCCCCCACCCCAGCTTCAGTTGGGGTCTCAATTTTGCCAATCATGCAATGGAGGCACATCCTTCTTTTTGTTTCAGCCCTAACAGACAGCTTCATCTACTGCATGCTCTATCTGCATATGGAAAAATAGGTTACTTCCAATCCCGCCTATAAGATCAGTATATCTTGGAGAGAGTGGAAAAAAGTACTAATTTGTCATAGTTCCACAGCAACTATCCAGTAGAACAGAAAGTGATGTAGACTCAAGATAGCTACATCAACTTCAGTAATGTTCACAAATTAATTTTACCAATTTGCCAACTGCAGTCTAAAAATGTAAATCTTCCTCATTCCTTACAGTAAATCAAGAGCTTAGTTATTTTTAAAAGCCTTTCTGTATTACTTCGCCCTGAATGCTAACAGTATTCCAGTTAGAACAGAATTTATCAGGTTTTCTGGATCATTTAATTTTACTGTGATATTCTACTCCTCAATGAAAATACAAGATGTGCAAAGACCTTCACATTCTGTTATTTCACTGTTTGTCTAAAAAAATATGAGTTAAAAGAAAAACTCACTTGCTGCAGTTGCTACTGGCTGGGCAATATTAGGAGGTGGCTTCAACTTCATGAGTTCATTAAGACTATTGTTCTTTAGCAGATCTTTCAGCTGAATCTGGTCCTTTGAAGGTGCAGTGGTCAAGGCATTGCGAACTGCTGGTGCTGCAACCGAGGGACGAGTAGTTGTGCTGGTCTGAATGATTTTTGCTACAGTGATAGTCTGCCTTGTAGTTGTAACAGGTGTTGTTTTTGTCATCACTAGCGTAGTCCCCAAAGTTGGAAGCTGATTTATTTGATTCAGCACAAAGGTTGTGGTGGATGGTGGTTGCTAGCAACAAAAAACAACAGGGAAATTTTCAGAAGACAGTGAAAAAGAGCAGACTTTAGTAGCCCTTCATCTAGGGGACAAGAAGTCACCAGTTTTTAAAACACTTGTAATAAGAAATGTCTTCACATAACATGCTGAAGATGTTACGAGTAATTATCTTGTGGTGCAACAGTTTGAGCAAGAAGTGTCTATCAATACACTGCCATACGTGGTTTTGCACATTTAGCACATTTTAAAGGAAATATAAAATAGGATGAAGGATTCATTGTCTAGGTACAAGACATGACTACTGCAGGTACAGGGACCCTATGCTGAGAGTTTCAAATACATACACTATCTGCACAATTGCTAAGCTTTCACAGTCTCAGTACAAGCAGAATTGAGATGATGGCTAACTGCCACTTTACAGTCCCACCTCTCTCATTACATTTTACTAATACACTGTATTGGGTTTATGTGGCAAGGTTAGGTTGCAGGGGTGGCTTCTGTGAGAAGATGCCAGAAGCCTCCCCCACATCCAATAGAGCCAGTTCCAGCCTTCTGTAAGATGAACCCACAGCTGGTCAAGGCTGAACCCATCATAGCTAGTACAGTGTTTTGGCTTTAGTGTGAGAACATGCTGATAAGACACCCATCTTTTAGTTGTTGCTGAGCAGTGCTTATCCCCATCAAGGACTTTTCAATCTCTCATGCCCTACCAGTGAGGAGGTGCAGGAAGAAGCCAAGAGGGAACAGCGACCTCACCCAAACTAGCCAGAGGGGTATTTCATACCATAGCTTGTCATGCTTGGTATAGAAACTGGGGGGAGTTACCCAGAAGGGACCGATTGCTGCTCAGGCCAGACATCGGTGGGTGCTGAGCAATTGTATTGTGCATCACTTGTGTTTATTGGGTTTTTTGACTTTTCTCTCTTAGTTTTATATTCTATCCCCATGTTATTTCACTTATTATTATTAGTAATAGTAGTATATAGCTCTTTAGTTATTAAACTGTCATCTCAACCCATGGGATTTACATTCTTTTGGTTCTCCTCCCCACCCTGCCCAGAAGGAAGAAGGGGGGTTGTGAGTGAGCGGCTGCGTGGTGCTCAGTTATCAGCTGGGTCTAAGCCACAGCGCATATTTAAGAAGGGAGGAAGAACCACAGTGCAATCAACAACTGGGAGAAGAGTGAGAGTATGCAAGAAAACTGCAGGCTCCACCGTCAATGAGGAAGGAGAAAAGGAGGTGCTCCAGGCTGTCCACCTGCAGCTCATGGAGGGCCCCATGCCAGAGCAGATGCACATCCTTCAGGCACATCATGACCTTATGGAGAGGGGCAGGTTTTCTGGCAGGAAATGGAGGGACCCACATTGGAACAGTCTGTTCCTGAAGGACTGTGCGCCATGGGAAGGGCCCACAGTGAGGCAGTTTGTGGAGAACTGCAGTCTGGGAGAATGATCCATGTTGGAAAAGTTTGTGAAGGAGCTGCTGCAGCAGGGAATGAGCATGAGGAGCAAGCAGCAGCACAGACAAGGCTCTCATTATCCTACTCCAGTGATAACTGGCAATGAATTTGATTTTCCCAAGTCAAGTCTGTTTTGGCTGCGACACTAACTGCTGATCTCCCTGTCCTTACCTCAGCCCACAAGTCTTGCATCATTTTTCCTCCATCCAGCTGAGGACGGGGGAGCGAAAGAGCACCTGACGTCCCACCAAGGTTAACCCACCACAATAACACATGTAAAACCTTGAAGTACCAGTCCTTACCCGAACATTTAATAAGGCTGGAGTCGATACAGTCTCTGGTTCTTGCTTCACAGCAGCTGTGGCCTCAGTCTCCAAGCCTAGTTCTAAAGCACTAAGTGGCACTGACTGCAGAGGAAAGAAAGTAAGCATCAGGAAACTTTAATATTAGCAGGGAAAAAAAAACTTAAGAGTAAATATCCACCCACAGAACAGGGAAGTTCTCAACTGTGCCCATTAACAAAGGCTTCACTGAAAATAAAGATCAGCAAGAGGTCAAATTCCCATCCAGAGAAGTTAAACGTACAACACTTTGTTAGTTAACTGCTGTAAAAATGTAATTAGTTTTGTAATATCACTGTTAAGCGTACTGCTGCTCCCACTCTGTGGCTGAAACAGTCAATTATGAAATAACCGAGTGCTGTCATGGAGCTTAAACACTGTATTGTATTACACTTTTTTCACACATTTCATAAGAGAGCAGTTAGACTCCAGTGATGTTAGAGTTCTCCATGGCTACATGACAGCAGGCCACCCTTTAAGGCTGAGAAGTTAAGTATATTTATGTTTATACTGACGTAAACAGTGCACTTTAGATTGCTTTTTTCTTATAAAAGTTTAAAATTAATTAACAAGTCATTTCCCAACCTCAGTACTATGAAGCAAGAAGTTTATGAAAACTCCACATTCATTAACTATTTGCCATGGATATCCCTCCAGCCCCCCTCAGTATATCAGGTAGAAGCTCTTCGGTCCTATAGCTAACACCTATGTTCTTGTTTTAACCTGCTGAACAGCTGGAGTTGGTGCTGGAGTTGCAAGAACCATGTCCGGAGAGTCGATATCAAACAGGTCATTTGGACTGATTCCACTCTCACTCAAAGCAGCAAGCAACAGATCTTGTCCTGGCTCCACCATCTCTAAAAGAATTAGAACCACAAATACCAGTTACATTTCGTTCTGACTTTGTGCACACACACATACTCACAATTGAGGTTCCCCTTCCTGCATTTAAGGGCGTACACGATGTGCTCTCCTGTACATGCAGTTTCACTTTCCAGATTTGTTCTGGCTCTTTTGTTCATTTGGAGATTTTCCCTCTACTTTGTTTTTTAAATCTTTTCAATATACCCACCATATTCAGAAGCAGGAAGAATTAAGCAGTTTACTGCAGAAGATGCTATCATACCCATAAACTTAAAAAGAAAAAATAAACCTTTTCTGGTCTTTGCTGCACCACGCTTTTGAGCCTTACAAGAACTACAAGAGGCAGAAACGATGAGACTGTATTATGCTAATGCCAGAGTCTTTGTCAGTGAAACACACTGCACGAGGGAAGCACAATTAAAACTCATTTAGTTTATCTTGTAACAACAAGTTAGTGATAAAAAAGCTTATAAGGAAAGCTTTTCTTTCTTGCTTGCCATTACATTAGGTAGTAATTCATTCATATGAGAAATTTTGTTTTGCATAGTGGAAAGAACCAATGTTCCATTATTGTAGTATGTTAACTACATATTAAATAGGACACTAACGTCAGGTCACAGACTCCTTTATGTGTAGGACGAGCAAAATTAACTTCAAAAGCTATTCTAGACAGTGTAAAACCTTGTTAAAAAAGCCAAATACTCTGTTTTCAGATTAAGACAGAACATATTTTGCTTCCTTGAGAAGGAAGTCCATTTGTGTTAGTACCAAGACAAAAATTACATGAGACCACATAACTTGAGCTGTTGCTTACATATTCTATACCTCAATAGAGATTTATTTCCCTTCTCCTCTACACCCCCTGTAACATCCACTGGTAACAAAACACCAAAACGTAACAAAGATGAACACCTATTCTAGAGGAGGCAAGAGGACAAAAATATTTATTGGCACTTTAGATACACTCACTCACAGGCTCCAAATCAGCATTCACTTGCTTGTCCTCCTTTACATGTACAGCTAAGCCACATTCAGCTGCTTGGTCACACACATAATTCATTACAAGAATTACCTGTTCTGCCAAATGTGCTAAGTTAAGCCTCAGGCACATAATTCTTATTCTTCCTAGTTTTAGTCTGTGCAATAATAGGGAGAAACTTTCTTTCAGTGGACTAATACCAAAATGGTGGCACCACAACTGTAGCAGTGGATGTAAGGTACTGAGACAAGGGAAAGATGTATTTTGAAGCATCAAAAGATTGCACTACCCAGAAGAATAGCGAAGCAACAAGCAGTAACTGGTGGGACTGCTACTGGCCACACGCAATCCCACTGAACACCGCTTGCTGTGTCAAAACTAGATTCTACTTTTTTAAAGGCATTTGAGGTGATCACGTAATTACAAACCAGACCATTCTGCCAATTTATCAGACACAGAAGATATTAAGAAATAAAGACATCTAGCAGATTTAATTAACATGGCAGCTCCTTCAAAGCATGTCACCTCCCACTAGTCTATCTCCTAGAACCTTGAATGGGTCATAAAAAATGAGTAAGAACAGACTGTCAGCTCTACCTTGCAGAAGGATTAAGTGCCTCATCTCAAAACAAGGGGATCTCACATATATATTAATTCTGTAGGATAAATCCTTAATTTTCAGACTGAAATATTAACAGCAAGGCTCATAGCTAAGTTTAGAAGCTTACAGCATTGTTTGCTGATTAGGAACAGGTGAGTTTAGAAAGATTAAGACTGCAGATGGAGTTTTAGCTCATCAGTACATTTGGTGTTAGGAACTTCAGAGCATTCAGATTAATTTGTCCACAAAAGGTGAATTAAGACAGGTTACCCCTTCAAAACAGCAGCTCCAAAACACTTCATGTTCACAACCCTACAGTGTCCATTTGGGAAGGGGGCATGAGCGCTCTTCCATACAGTGCAACACCTTTGCTCTACATGGTCAAATAAACAAGCCTGTCCAAATGTACCAGGGAAAAAATGCCAGTTACGAAGTGTTTTAGTCTGTATGTAGTTTTGATGACACCAGCTCTAAGAGAAGATATGATTAAAACTTGGTTGAGAGATAAGCGGCTCTACTGAATAAAGGCATGGAAAGACAAATTTGGGGCGCTTACTTAAAAGAGAGCTAGCACCAAAAAAAATTACTCAAGCTAACTTCTAGCCTACCCTTGCAATATGTGAAGGCTTTCCTATGAAGTTGAGACTCAAAACAAAACCAAGGCTAGAAAAAAACCACACCAACAGCACACAAAAACACATCCTCCCTAACCAACCTAAAACAGTGCCACAACCCAACAACTGTGTTTCAAGTTTAACATCGCTATGATAATACTGAACTCCATGTTTTTAATCTTTAAAACCGCCACGGATAGCCTGAGATTGTTTCACCAAGCTCAGAAAAAAAGTATTTGTAGCAGTAATAATTTAATTGCTCATTTCAGCTTTCATGAGGTACTGAGTGATAGAAATTAGTGTAGGAATTCCTACAATTCCAGAATTACTATCTTCAGCTTAGAAGCATCCCTTTCCTAGCATGGCTCTCTTCACGTGAGAAATCCCCCAGCTGCATCTCTCACACTAACCCCAAATTTAACAGTCTTAAAGCTTAGCAATTGTTAACAATCCAGTAAAAAGCAAGTAGAACAGCAGCAATAGTTTATTTGTGTCAGACAGTCTGGACAATGGAAGTTTGACTAGTTTCACTTATTTTGTTTCTGTACACTAGGAACAAAGCTGCATTGTTTGAAACTGGAACAAAAGGAATTCGGGACTTCTAGAATTTTTACATTATAAGTCACTGAATACTTCATACCAATTTTAGGCTTTGTGGAACTTCCAAGCCCCACAGCTGCCTATCCCCAATTTTCATGCAGTAAGGAAATTCAATGCGGAGAAATAAGTAAATACAGGCAAAGCTGCACTGTGATAGGTCAGTTTATTTTTTGTGACATATGCTAGTCAAGCCTAAAGCGTTATCAAGCTGAAACAGCTCCATAATCTTACAAGGTAGGAGGCTCCTCAGTTAACACAAGTGAAAGCGACTTTATCAAGCTCTGCAGCTCAGCTTTGGCAATACTATATAAGGACCTGTTTGCCACATCTTTAAAATCTCCAAAGAAATTACTTATAAAAAAGTTGTGAATATTACAAGCTGTTCCCTAAGCATTTCACCAATCCAAGGACTGTTGTGAGCATGCAGAATCTTGCAGATAAGGTTGTCTATGTTTAGTCGGGCTGCCCAATGTCACTGAGCAAGATTCGACCTGTTAGATACAGCTAACAAAAAATATATATTTCTAGAATTCCAGCAGTAGCAATATTTCAGTTTCTTTTGTATCAATCATATAAACTGCTGCCATTTCAAGAAGGGCTATCACAATGCATCAAGCATTTCTATAAGGTGCTCTTCTGCTGCAGAATATAGCCTAAAACTTTGATAAAGACAGCTTTGCTACCACTGCACGTTATGTAAATAGCTTCTGATTTAAAGACACAAAACCAAAATGCCATGTTTAATAGTATGTCATGTATCCATGCCAACCTGACTCTCTCCCTCCCTCCATTTTAGCTTTGGTACAAAGAAGGAAAAAACAAAACAAAAAGGGATTCTAAAGCACATGCTAAGCAACCCACCCTCCATTTCCCCCAAGGAAAATAATGGCAGAATCCTAAACAATGAAAAAGCTTTTGCTTTGTAGGGGTGAGAGTTACATGTTGTAACACTGTATACCTAATGTGCTTATCTAAAACTCATCATCAACTCTAACATCACAGCTTAGCTCAAATCAATCACAATCAACCAGGCACAGCTATTTCCAAACCCTTTGGACATCTGGCCTCTGTGGCACACCCAACATGCAAATGTGGGTTTAAATGGGACCAATGCAGTTTGGCAATTCCTGTTTCTCCTTTTACTGGGAGGGGTTTTCCCACTGGCTTTCTGAGGGATACATGTCACTTGAACTACACTGGAAGCCACTTAAAATACCACACAAATACTGAAGTTGTAGAGAAAAGACAGGTATGACCCCACCAGCTTTCTGCCTGAACCACAAGCTACTATTAACCTAAAAAATTCCCCATCTACATTCACAGCCTCTCACAACAGAGGTGTAAGGGCTGCTAACCCCTAATCCCACACAACAGGATTCTCTGGATATCCAGATGGGTTCTGCTCATCTTGCAGCTTTTGGCTCCAGAAGGCAACCTAGGAAACAATAAAATAGGAAAAAAGCCAACCCATTCCCTTCTGGTCCTTTCCAAGTCACCATCCAACCATAGAGTAAGGCACTAATGACTGAACTCACCCATCCTTACAGGCCTTACCCTCAAGCCTAATAGTTAACATGGCATTTGAATGTACAAAGTTTACTTTTGATACACAAAACCCTGTAAAACACACAACAGTTTTGCACACGCTGGCCACCTCTCTGAAGTCATCGCGTGTAAGGACACGAGGTCGTTCAGGATGCTGCAGGACTCAGCTCTGCCTCAAAGCTCTCTTACAACTAGTCTATGAAATTCACAGCGGTCAGGATATACAGACTGAAAATGGGAAACTGAGAAGCTTTTAAAATGTGAAATGTAATGATTTGGCTAAAAATCAGCCTTCAGACTAAATGGCTGGAGGTCAAAATTTATGCTATAGTGAAGGCTTTTATGAAATAAAACCCAGAAGAGGCAGCAGCGGTATCTGAGCACTTTTACCCTCCCTCGATTTTGGCCCGGGAGTCACTTCTAGGTGTATCTCGAGGAACAAGAAACACATTAACCATACTTGCTGCCCATTTCAATAGCTTCTCAAATAGCTGTTGTTCAGTTCTGACATCAAAGAATTTGTCTGGATAACAAGACAAACTGCCCGCATTTTAAAGACTATAATGGCATTCAGAAGTAACATATCACACCAGTAAGATCTAGGAAACCAGTTCAAATGTCATGCTGTTACACCACTTCTGCCCTAGCAAATTATTTGCTTTACATCATCAACTATGGCTTTTCAATTTAAGGGGGGCAAAAAAGCTTGCAAAACATTCATGCATGCATTTAATTAATTTTAATACAGAAGCAACCTACACACTCTATAAAGCCAATCAGTGCATCACTGAGTTCTTAACTCCAGAGCAAGGAGCAAGTAATGGGGAAAAAAAAAGGTAATTAAAAGAATTATTAGCTTGAATAAACAATACAATCTGAAGTTATCTAATTCATCAATTCAACCTTTTTAAGCATTTAAACGATTGGCCTGATCTTTAGCAGATATCAAACATCTAAAACCAGCCTACGAATACCTGCTAGAAAGTCCAAGAGTTGTAATTTATACCCCCAAAGACAGTGTGGAACCTGCTCAGCTAAAAATAACAATGGAACAACCGATAAAAAGACAGACAGAAACCCCACAAGGCCTCTTCCCCTTCAGACTGTAAGGGCATTTTTATGTTAAACAATTACTCACCCTAGCAACCTCTGTTTGAGGTGCGCTCGTTAAGAATCACTGGACTTTGAGGCCGGGTCTGTCGCTGCGGCTTTCAGCCCCACCGGGAGCTGCGGGGCTCCGGCCGGGCGCGCCAGCCCCGCGGGAAGGCAGCGGGAGGGTCCCGGTTCCCGGCCTCGCCACCTTCCCCACCAACACGTGTTACCGACATAAACTTCCGGGTTGGGCGAGAATTGGCTGCGTAATTGTGTCCCATGCGCGACTTTTTGTTTTCAACCCTTCATTTCTTTAAAGATCCCTTTAACAACGCTGGGATCCCGGAGAAGGGCGATGGGGTTGAGGCTCACGGCAGCCTTTAGAGCCACTCCAGCACCATAAATCACCCCCCCACACACACACACACACGCACCCCGCCTCGTTTCACCAGAGCGGCTCCATTTCAAACGTTAACAATTACCCCCGCCGCTGAAAGCCCGCACAAAGGCGAGCGCCGCGGACCCGGCGGGGAGACGCCGCCGTCCCGATGCCATTTTACCCGAGCAGGGCGGGGGAGCGAGCCCAGCCCCACAGCCGCCCCCCACCCCCGCGCCGCCAGCCGCTACCGAAACGCTTCCCCACAGCCAAGGGGGCTCCGCTGCCCGCCCAGGCGGCCCCACCGCTCCCCACACGGCCTCGGGCACAAAGTTTATCCGACTCGCAAGCAAGCGACGGCCCAGCCGGGCCAGCGGCTCCTTCCCCCGCCTCACCGCGCCGCACCGGGCCCACCGGGGACCCCCGGCGGGGGCGGCCGTGCGGCCCGCCCCAGCGTGAGGGGCCAAGAGAGACGCGGAGCCCACGGCCGACACGGCGGCTTCCCCTTCCCGCAGCACCCCCCTCACACACACACACACACACACCGCGGGGCCCGGTGCGCAGCGGCGTCTGAGGAGAGAGAACCCCCGGGGGCGCCGCAGGGAACCCGCCGCGCAGGGAGCGGCCTGAGGCGGCCGAGCAGCCCCGCAGCCAAGCGGCAGGGCGGAGCAGCACTCACTCACTCTCTCTCGGTCGCTCCCGGTCCTCCCGCGGCCGCTCCTAGAAGTGTCCGCCGCTGGCGCCGCCGCCCGCCGCTCTCTAACTCACGGCCGCCATCTTTGCGCGCTTCGCCCCACGTGATGCGCGGCCCCTCCACGCTGGCCTCCCCCAATCACGTGGCCGCCGCCACCGTCTCGCGCCCAACCCCCCCCCCTCCTTTCACCCCCCGTTTCTCCCCCCTCGCCCCCCTCCTCCCCCCCCCCGCCGCTGCCGCCGCCACCGGAGTGTGGCGCACGCTCCCCCCGACCCCGTCACGTGACATGCCGCTCCTCGTTCCTCCCTGCCCAACAGCTCCCCGACACCCGGCGTATCCACCGTCCTCAGAGCGCGACGTCCCCCGCGGGCGGGCGCTGCCTCGGGGCCGATGGCGGCGGACCGGACTCGAGGCTGGCGGCTTGGGCCCGGTTCCCGGTTGGGTGGGGGAGGGGAAGGCGGAGGCGAACGGGGCTGCGAGCGGTCACGTGATCCCCGGCTCCTCCAAGATGGCGGCTGCCGCGAGGACGCGACAGGCGGCGCTCTCGCGAGAGCTCGCTCTTCTCGGGGTATCGTGATGACGCGCCTTGTGTCTGTGCGCGGTGGGGGGGGAAGGAAGGAAGGAAGGAACAAGAGGTGGCGCATGCGCATTGCGCCATCCGCCTGAGGCGGCGCGCGGCAGTGGCGGGCGGACCCCGGCGCCTGAGGAGTAAGGGATGGTGTCGGAGCCTGCTCCCGCCGCTGGACGCGGCCCCCCCTTGGTTCCAGGCCGCTGTGGCGGGCGCCGCTGTCCTTGTGAAAGCACTGCAGGGCTCTGGCTCTGCGGCGGGGTCGGTGCCTCCCCGTCTGCGGGATGCCTACAGACCCCCCGTTCCCTCGTAGGCACACGGCTCGCCGGTGTCCCCCTCACAGAAGCAGCTCCCTGAGGGGATCGAGGGGTGACAGCGGTGCTGTGCTGAGGGCCATCCCTGCTGAGTAGCCTGGCAATGCCACACGTGTGCAGTGCGCTGGCGCATGAGTTTTCCCTCACAAATACCTTAAAAGTGGCTAAAGCGACGTTTTCTGCCGCAAAGAGCTAATTCTGCCTGAAAACCCAGTGACTGCTTACACTTGCTTTGACATTTGGGGAGATGTTTTAGCAGTTCGGCCCTCAGGCTGACGGATTCTTGCTGAAAAAGACATTATTCCATTAAAATATTTTCCTAGGTGTGTAAGAATATGAAAACGTGTGAGAATTTTAGCATAAAATTGAAGCACACACAAATGGAAGTGTAGGCGCTCATGAAACCTGCTTAAAACGCTCTGTGCTGCTCGCTCAGTTTTATGCAAGTTTACTTATTTTCTCGTTAGGCAAACCTAAAAAGGATTAAAATAACCAATAATGGATTAGACAGATTTAGGCTAAGCTATTTAAAGACAAAGCAATGTTAATTAAACCGACTTTAAGTCATACAGATTAATCAGTGATGCTTTAGATGCTAGAAGATGAGAGAAGCCTGTCCAGAGATGAGAAGAACAATTCAAATGGTGGCTGATACCTTCGTTATTACCCTCTAGTGCTTCAAATAGAGGCACAATAAAGGACAGTCTGTGTGTGCTATAGCTAACGCTAAAGGCACATAAGCAGCTCTATACAATCGGGACAAGAAAGTGATGGTTTTGATACCTGGAGCTGAAAAGAGTTAACCTGTCAGGCCTATGAGCAGAGTTCACGACCATCCTCGACAGGGAGAGGTGAGTGGCAACACCACTTCCCACTGGTGTGAAATGCAGCATTATCTGCAGGATGCTGTTTCCACAGGACTTCAGGTGTAATCTAATGATCTCAGTGGATGAGATCCATGGTTTTAGTCAGAGATGCTCCCTTTTATCAACATTAGACACTACTGTGAATGTAATTATATTTTATAATCTGTGAAATAGTGTTAGCCCCTATTGCCATCTTACTGTATGACTTTATAGGTTGCCTAACCTAATGCTCAACTGTTACCCTTAGGGTGTTATGTGTTTTCTCATGGCGGGATACAGTGGCCGAAATGCAAAATGTCAGGATTTCATCTTGTTAATAAGAAATTTATGTAAATATTGTGGTATCTGTGGCTGCCCCATCCCTGGCAGTGTTCAAGGCCAGGTTGGACAGGGCTTGGAGCAACCTGCTCCAAGTGGAAGGTGTCCCTGCCCGTGACAGGGGGTTGGAACTGATGAGCTTTAAGGTCCCTTCCAACCTAAACCAGTCTGTGATTCTATGGTTTATGATTTATTGAAAATGTAACAGGAGCTGTGGGAGAACTACAGCAAGAACTTGCTCTCAGGTGGGAATACATAACCAGCAGCTTGTTGGTCTATTTGAAAGAAATTGAACTTTCTTGAATTCAAAGGTAGCCAGTTCTAAAAAATAATATATATATATATATTAACGGTGTGAAGTGTTCATTTAGACTGGAGGGATTTACTCTGAAGATTTCCTTTGCTTTCTGAGCAAAACCAGCACTTGCTCATTCGTTCCCTTCCCCCCAGTTTCCCATTTCCACATGAAAACACAGAGCCCTCTGGAGCTGCTCTTACAGCACTATGGGAGATAATATTTAGGTCACTGGGTTTTAAAGCCTGTGCCAGTGGGAATCGTGCCGCTATCTCCAGAGCATGGGAGCCAGTCCTGAGTCATGGTGACCAGCAGCTACAGCCGGACACGTCCTTTTTTGGCAGGGTTTATGCATGATAACATTTTAACTTCCCCTTGGTACTGCCTTTTTGGTCATAGCTCCCTGAAACAAGCCAAAGGGGGGAAGCCGTTTGGTTCATTCCTGGTGCGATCGCAACGCGCTGGTAGCAGAGGCCGGCTGGAGCTGATGTTAGAGCTGACGTTGTTTCCTTTGTTGCTCCAGGGAAGGGAATTACTTCGCTGGCTTTGCCCTCTAGCGGCGACCCGCACGACCTCAGTGCTGCAAACCCCATTGCTTTTGTTTAATGCACGTCTATAAAATGGCTATTAAAAATATCCCCAAAAGCTGAGTAAAACCACAGTAAAGGTGCTTCTAGAGCTTTCCCATGACATTAGGAACAGCATTCCTCCATTAAAATATAAGATATTAAGATGTAAGGGAGAAGTTCTTTACTATGAAGGTGGTGAGGCACTGGAATGGGTTGCCCGGAGAAGTGGTAAATGCTCCATTCCTGGTAGTGTTTAAGGCCAGGCTGGATGGACTCTTTGGTGACATGGTTTAGTGTGTGGTGTCCCTGCCCATGGCAGGGGGTTGGAGCTAGAGGATCTTAAGGTCCTTTCCAGCCCTAACTATTCTACGATTCTGTGATTACTGCAAGAAGGAAACCATTGTTAGTAATTTATGAGGATTTTTTTCCAGTCACGTCCACACTGTGTGAAAAGGACAGTGGGAACTGGGGTGGAAAAATAGGCCCAGTGTCTGCCTGAGGGCTCTGATACTCTTTTGGAGAGCTCAGGGTACCTGCCCTGAGGGAGGAAGTTCGTTGACATGATACACAGGTGATGTCAGCCTCATGTTGTTCACAAAAACAACATCTTGCCTTCCCATAAACTGTATGTGCCTTGTTAGCAAAGACAAAGGCATCATAAATTATAGCGACAATGCAGAGCTGGGTTTCTTTTTCCTTTTCCCAAAGTGCCTGTCTCAGCAGAGAGCTATCATGACATGGGGAGAGGGCAGACTGAAGCATGGGGCTGCTTCTGCTGCCAACCCTGGAGCTGCAGCCTCCAGCTCTCTGGCTGCGAGGGCCGTCCCTTCTGGGCATTCCTTGGTGAAGTTGACAGTGGTTCTTCTCTTTTTGTGTTCTTATTAAGGAAAATTACTTTTCAGTTGTTTTGCCATCCTAAAGTAGCTGGTTCCCCTGTGGCAGTAGCCCCTGGGTCAGCTCAATGCCACGGATCCATCTCCTGGGCACACACAGGTAGTCAGAGAAGCCCTAAAATGCTAACACAGATAAGAGACTCCTCATACACAGATGCTCAGTATGGTTGTTCTTGACATGGCACCCCGAGGAGGTCCTGTGGGGTGACCTCACAATGACATCCACTGGCCGAGAAGGAACACCAAGCATGTCACGAGGCTACGTGGTTAAGCCAATGGGGTTGCCGAGGGGAGAGCGGCGTCTCCCTGCGGAGCGGTTGGCTTCGGCGGGGGAGCTCCTCGGGGACCGGCGGGGCAGCCCGGCTGCGGGGGGCCGCAGGGCGCCGGGCCGTGCCGCCGCCGGCATGGCAAAAGGTGCGCGGAGGCGCGGAACTGAACGGGGCGCGGAGGGGCTGTCGCTGCTAGGGTCGGGGCCGGGCGGCGCGGGGAACCTCCGCGACGCGGAGGCTCCTCCCGGGAGGTGCGGGACGCCGGGGCCGGCGGGACTCCTCCCCCGCGCAGTGTGCGCAGCTCGCCGGGAAGGGGCTGGGCCGCCGCGGCTCGCCCTGCCGCATCCAGCCCTTTAAACATGGCGCAGGCCGCGGCGGACGGGCGATGACCGCAGGCGGCCGCGCCGGACATGGCTCAGGCGCCGATCTTCCCCCCTTGCTCCTAGGGAGGAACATGCCCAAGGCCCGGGCGGGCGGCGCGGAGGAGGCGAGACTCGAAAGCGCCGAGAGGAAGGGCTCCGGCCGCCCCCGGGCCGGTGGGGTAAGCATGAGGGGGGCAGAGCGGGGCGGGCGGCTGCCTGGGGTCGGCTGCTCTCTCCGCTTCCCTCCGCGGGGCGTGCTGGCCGCCCCCAACACTGTGTGATGCCGGGCACAGGCGGTGGGGGCTCCCCGCATCGTTCAGAGATTTCTTAACCCTCAGTGGAACCGGTCTCTTTCCGCGTTTGCCCGTGCCCCCTCGCAGCTACGAGCATCCAGGCCCCGGGCTTGGCAATTCCCCTTTGACATCTCCCCCGTCCTGTTACGGGCGGCTGGCCGGAGGTTGGTCGTCACTTCTGATTTAATCCTCTATGGAAGTAATTGTGGCCATGGCATCTAATGCCGGAGCTCCTCAGCAGCCCCTATGCGCTCTGTTGCGCTGGGAAAGCCTCTGCTCTCGAGAGTCTCCAGACTGGCACAGACAAAGACGTGGCAGCCGCGTCTCAGCGCCAGGAGCACAGCAGGCAGGGAGCTGGGAACGCGAGAGAAAACCAGGCTGAAAAAATACTTGTTCGTTTCCTGTTCATGGTCTTTCAAAGCCAGAAGGCTGTGCTGGCAGGTGGGCTGCTGCAGTTCATGCTTCTGGCATTTCTCGGAAAATGCCCCTATTTAAACTCCTTGCTAAATCTTGACAACTTGGCAGTGCAGGGCTTGCTGCTTGCAGTTGTTAAAATGGAGTTTTCAAAATGTGTCATCCTTCAAAGCCCCATTTTTTAGTACCTCTTGTCTTTTATAGGCCTTTCAGAAATATTGGGTGTCAGGGAGTGACCTAATTTGCCTTTTTCCAGGCTGTTCTACTGCAACTGTAACCTTTAGTAAAGTTCATTTGTGGATCAAGATTTGAGCCTCTAACTGGTCTTATTTTGCATGTGAATTGTGTACCCATTAAGTTCGTTATGCATGATTATGTTAATTATTAAAATGATCCCATGTATTCTGTGGTGTGCTTTGTTTACTTTTTTTAGTGTTTATGTGACTATACTGGAGCACTTGTTTAGTGAGCTTTATTGGAGCTATTTTTTAACTAATGGGAATCTTTGTGTGCTTTTTTAAAGACATGAATGCGTGTTTTCGTTGTTTTAACTGGCTTGCAATGCCTGAAAATTGCTTTAGTTGAACCAAAATATAGCCAAGAGAAACTCACTCTGGCCAAGTTGCATCTGCTTGTGCAGAGGCTGAGGTTTAATGGTGGAAATCCCTGTCACCTCCATATGCTGCACAGCCAGATTTGGCGAGGTGGCAGGGGGACTGTAAGAGCAAAGGTGACACGACTCCTATACACTTTGCTAAACCTGATACCCCTCTCTCTTGGTACTCCTGGAGCCTGAGCCAGTGCACAAACCCCGCTCTCTGAGGTGTTTGACTATGCCAGCGGGTTTTACCATTCTCCTGGCTGGACATAAGCATGAGGACTCCGTAAAGCTACTTCTGCTGTGAACAACTTTTACACTTTATTTTGTGCAATACAGCAGTTTAAAAGCACTGTTGATCTCCCAGCCCTCACTGGGAGGTGTCACTCTGTAAAACTGATTTCCGTCTTCTGCAGTGCTAGCAGACCATATAATTAACTGCTGTAACATCTGACACCTCTTGAGAGCCTTTTGGTAAGCTCATAGCTCTCTGGCTATGAGAGGTATGTTCTAGGCTTGGGTGATTTTTGCTGTGTTATGTGTATTTTTTTTGGCTTGCGCTCTTTGAGGCCGCCTTCCTCCTGAGGAGCTCTGGGTTGGGGTTGTTTTTTAGCATCAGAGTTCGTACTGTGAAACACAGGGTGGGGGCTGGAATTAGTTGTGACTACCCCATCCTGTCACATCTCACGTGAAAGTCCTCTTGGACTGGGAGTTTGCATTAGTAAAGTGCTCTGAGTGTTCAACACTGTTATGTTTTCACTTAGTAGAAATAGCAACAGCAGCGAGGATGATGCATTAAAGCAGTGTAATACACACCGGCTCTCTGCAGTGTGTTGTGGATACCAGCTCAAAGTTCCCAACATCTCTGTGATGTATTGATTTTTGTGTGGGTCTGTTTTAGGAGAATGTGTTTATCGGTCAATCCAAAATCTACAGCTACCTGAATCCTTCCAAAACTCCTGGTGCTCGCCCCCCGCTTCAAGAAGAGAACTCTGTCATGTATCACGAGGTGAAATGTCAGGGCAAAACACTAAACAAAACCTGCAGGAAAGGAAATGGTAAGATTGATTTTTTAGTTTTGGATTGTTAACCCTGTTAAATATGCTCCCTCCACACCCCCCCCATTGGATAACTTAAATGTGCAGTCAAGAAGGCCACACAGCTCCACTGACCCAGTTGCTTTCCCAGTTCTACATCTCTGTCAGTAAACTGGGACTCTACACAGATGAATTTGTCCTTACCCTTCTCAGATATTAGGTCAGGGGTTTATCAGGCAATTTTCCTCCTGTCTTTTTTCTGGCTGTGTTTGTATTGTCTCTCTGGCTGTAAAAAGCTAATGATTGCATTGTCAGTATGCCCTAATCTCCAGTTCTATTGCTACTCTGCTGCTTCAGGTCAGTGTTTGGCAGCTTATCTGTATTTTTTGGTCTGTTTTATTACCTAAACCTGGTTTATTCAATCATTTAACTACTTTATACTAATTCTTATAAAGGCAATTTAAAGTCATGTCAATGAGGTAGAGGCACTTACAAAAGAAAATGCTTATGTTTTTAGAATGAAATAAAGGCAGTAAGAATGAGGACCACACATTGTGGATGCTGAGTGCCAGGCTTTAGGGATGCCTCACTGTAGTGACTAGAAATGGGAATGTTCCATAACTTTATGGAGGAGCTAAGAAAAAGGTTGGCTTGTGTTTAAAGGTGCATTTAATAACCTTGGTAATTTGTCAAAGCATTTTGATGCAAGCACTTTTAGCAAGCAGGTATTTTAAGTCCCACTCCACACAGGGAGTGAGAGATTTTCTGGAAACTTGAGGCCTTTTGCTCCAAATTTAGGTCCCCAGTTTTGACAAGAAAGTGATGGTGGCTTCACACAGCTTGTCCCACTGCTGTGGACTCACAGCTCTGTGTCATTTCTCCAGGGAGATAGAAGCATCTGTCTCAGCAGACTAGTCCCTTAAACCTGGGGATTTGCCTACATAAAAACTTTATTTAGCTTTAAACCAGGCTTGCCTACCTCTAAATCAGTTAAGTGAGAAGGAGGATGTGGTCATATGAAGGTAGGACACATGCAACCAAGCAAGTGTTGGTTGTTTGTGGGGTAGACTTCTTTTAAGTGCCAACCCTTGAGCTCTAGTGTATTTTGTCTGAGTGGTGTTGGCCACTTGGTACCAATATCTGCATCTATTGATCACTGCAGTGTGGGATCCAGAAAGGTTTCCTCTCCTTCTCCACTGCAGGATGTTGATTAGCTTATGGCAACTTGTCATTTAGTATGGCAGAGGCACTCAGTGGCAAACTGCAGTTGTCTCAAGCACTGCACTGGAGGTGCTGCATGTTCGGGTTTGGAAAACCAAGTCGCAAACCTAACATGACAAAGCACCTGGGTTCTGTTTCACCTTCTCTCTCCTTACGCCTCCTCCCTCTGTACTATGTGTGCTGTAACAATGACTAGTTAAAAGCTGAGTAACAGCCTGTCTCTGTTCTCGCAGAAAGAGGTTGTATCATTCCCATCCTCTTTCTCCTGTTTGATGGAGCTAGGAACTTGGACTAGAAAACACTGGAATTCATTTAAAGCACTCTGGTGTAGTTGATCCCAAGTTCAGAGCCTTACTTTGTTTTCCCATCAGCAGGAAGAAAGAAGAGTGGCAATATAATTGAAGGTGCTATGAAACCAGAAGACCAGAAGGACAAAGAAGGTGGGTGCGATACTTCAGTGCCCTCCTCTGATCAAAACCAAGGAACTGCAGAAAGTCAAAAAACGCCTCTGCCGCCAGACTGTGCTGATGAGGTGAATGCAAAGCCAGCTCAGAAAAAGATGGTTAAAGCAAAACGTGGACCAAGGAGAAAGTAAGTGACTTCTGGAGTTGTAAATGCATTTCTTCCTTGTGTCATTTTGCACCAGGAAGCTTTGATCTAAGTTTTTCCTTCAGGAACTACAGTTGGACCCATAATTAATGTTACTCTTGTTGCCTTTTTGTAAGCAAAACAAATGATTGTGTTGGGGAGAAGAAATCTTCAAAGTGACTTCTTTGTTTTCTCAAGAATAACATGTTTGAAATATAGAAATAGCATCCAAAGTATTTCTCTACCTTGCAGAGGACTTCTGGTTTTCTTGAAGGCAGGGCTGGTGTATCCTATCTCCAGTGAAATACTTACTGGTCACCTATAGAAAAAGAAATTAATGACCTATTAAGACCTACTTCTCTGTGGACAGAAACAGAACAGTTGAGGGCCTCCTGGCTGAGCTGATGCTTTCTCCTGATACCAAAGTGATGTGACCTAACATTAATGAGCAACTTTCCAAGCAGTTTTCATGACTTAAATTTTAGTGTGCCTTCTGGCAAAGCATGGCACAGAGGCTTCAGATTGTAGCGTGAGCATCGGGTAGTTTCCAGCAGCATTTCATTCTTGTTATTAATGACTTAGTACTAGAGTAACAAAAGAATGTGGGGAAGAGGATGTAGCTTTTGACTTAAAGTTTCTCATCTTCTGATAAACACTGATTGATCACCTTTCAACATACCAATGAAAACAAGAGTTTCTTACAGGACCTCTGTCCTACAGGTGTAACTTCACAAATAGCCTGAAATATGTGTTTTCTCTTTCTCTCTTCCCTTAGAACACAAGGAAGAACACCAAATCGAAAAGTAACAGATTATTACCCAGTTAGAAGAAGTTCCAGGAAGAGCAAATCTGAATTGGAGGTAGTGTTTCTTGTTAAAATAACATTACTTATAATATTGCTAGTTAATGGAACGCTTGAGAAAGGATGTAACTGTCTGTAAATGGTATCCACTGGCCAAATACAAACAGCGTTATGATGAAAGTACTGTAGAGAACAGAAAACGTGGAAATGCTGGTTCAGTTCTTCTAGGACAGAATCTAGCTGCTTGTGTATTTTGGGGGGCAGAAATCTGTCTGTTTACCATTCAATTTTGCTAAAGATATGGGATGGTTTGGAAAAACTAGTGGATATTGTCTTTTCAGCTCTAGAATGAGCTGCAAAAACTATCAACTATATTATGGTTTTGTTTGTTCTTGTTTCTTTTGCAGACTGAGGAGAGGAGGAAAATAGATGAGTTAATTACAAGTGGGAAGGAAGAAGGAATGAAGGTAACCACAGTATGTTGCTGTTAATCTGTTTAAGCAGAAAATAGCAGAACTCCTTCTCAGAGCTGCTGCAATTCCTTGGTAGTGAGATGAAAGTGCAGCAAAACTGAAGCACAATGCCTTCCTTTCTGGATGGGTGATATTTGTCCCTGAATAATATGTGCAGCCTCAGTCATAAATATATTGAGAGGGCTTTATAGTCTTTACTGAAAATGCACTTGCTGCCTTTGGTATCCCATTTCTTGGGTTTGTTTCTAGAAATGGGTTTGATACAGCATCTTAATTGTCATGTTTATATGCTCTGTATGGCAACAAATTCTCCTAGCACATTGACAGCCAGTCGCTGTGGGTCTTCATTATGGCTTTTGGGATAATGGCAAGGGCAGGACTAGTGAAGTACACTGGTGGGTGATCTTTCTGTGCCTCTAACTTCTTAAGCTGTCTATAATGGTGCCCATGAAATTAACATGCTGCCTCAGCTAATGGTTAGTTTAAAAGAAAAATAAGGTAACTCTGAGTATGGTTTACTTAAAGTAACAGTTCTTTGATTAGAAGACTTTGTATCAAAGCACTTGGTAACTCAGTGTGTCCCCCAAACTTTTCTTCCAATATTTCCTATTTTTCTTCCTGTATTCCCAAATTTCTTCCACAGTGCTGTGCGTTGTGCTTCTGTGGCTTTGTCTGCAATACCCTGTGGTAGCAATTTTGACTGACAAATCCCTCACTCCCTAGTAAACAGCCTATTTGCAATCATGTAAATACTCTCTAATTTCCCAGCTGATTTTCCTTTCAACTTGACAGATTGATTACATCGATGGCAAAGGGAGAGGAGTAATTGCTACAAAAGAATTTAATCGAGGAGAATTTGTAGTTGAATATCATGGGGATCTCATAGAGATCACAGATGCTAAAAAGCGAGAAGCGGTGTATGCTCAAGACCCATCCACTGGCTGCTATATGTACTATTTTCAGTACCTCAGCAAAACGTACTGGTAAGCTTCTCTTTCGTGATAGTTGAGTGTGATAGTTGAGTGATTAGAGGCTTTGAATGCTGTGAAGTCTTGTTGGTTTCATGCAAAAAAAAATTAACAGGAACCATGGATTAGGAAGTCTTTGGGTGCTGTTTCATTGTCCAAGAGCATCCTGTACTTCTGGGCTAATAGCAATGGTAGGTGACTCAGAGGCCTATTCTCTGAGGTATAGCACAAGCTATAGGGAGAGCTATATCTGCTTGGATGAGACTTCCAGCTCTGCCACGGACTTCTGCCTAAATTTATTCTCTGTAAAGTTAACTACTTTTCCAGAGTTGCAAGGAGCTTGTTTGAAAAGCAGCATGGACAAACTCTCTGGAAGAGAAAGGTCTCCTTGAGCTGTTTGTGACCGAGTCTTCCCCTTTCTCTAGTGCCTGATACCCATCACATGTGTGTGCTTTATCCCTCTTGCTGTTTCATTTGCCCCAAACTCCAGTTCTCTCAAAGCAGCTACTCAGACTGTTCTTTCTTCTTGGGCTGATGCTACTGGAGTGTGGGTCACTAAACCTGTGTATTAATTATTTGGCAGTACCCTGCGTTCTAAGTGTCTGACTTGTCGTCTATAATGATAGCTGCAAAGAAGGACACTAAAGATTTAGTATCCAATCCCTGGAAGCTGGGCATCTAGTATTTAGACATTCACAGCCTTCTATGTGAGCAGAGACTCTTGCTGGCTTACTCAGCAGATATGACTCAGCTTGGACACAGCTTTCCTAAGGAGAAGATGTTTAAGGTGTTTCTGGTGGTGTTCTACATCTGGATTCTGCTGTTCCTTGTGAACAGTTGAGAGCCGCTTGGAAACGGGCAGCTCAAAGACACAGTCCATAGTTTTCCATTTTCAGGGTTTTGTGCTGACTTAAACACTTCTGGGAGCTTACTTACATGCCATATTATATGCAGTCTGTTTAATCATATAAATATATTCTGGTTTTCCTTTATTGTTTCAAGCCTTGTGTGGATTCCTCATTCTTTATCTGATTTGCACTTTGGGTTTTGGCCACATCATGACTGTGTGATATGCAGCAATCCTGCATTCTGTTCTTGTTCTTTCAGTGTTGATGCTACAAAAGAAACTAATCGCTTGGGAAGACTGATTAATCACAGCAAATGTGGCAATTGTCAAACAAAGCTTCATGACATTGACGGCGTGCCTCATCTCATACTCATAGCTTCCAGAGACATTAAAGCAGGTGAAGAACTGTTGTACGACTATGGAGACAGAAGCAAAGCTTCCATAGAAGCTCATCCATGGCTGAAACACTAATTCTTCATCTTAGTCTGGCTTTTTTTTTGTTTGGGACTGAGTGGGTCCACTGGCTCTACAAGGAGTCAGTGGATGGGTTCCCCCCCCCCCCCCCCCATCCTCACTTCCCTCAGCTTTCTTAGTGGACTGCTTATGGTGTTCTGAGCTCCTAAAAGGCTACCTTTTTGCTTTGCAGTATTTAAATGCCTATTACAGTTTTCCAGGCAGGCTTGAATAATTGATCTTAGATTGCCAAACCTTTTTATATCACAAAAGGAAACCCTTCCTAAAATTTGAGTACTTCTGCATAGTGACCGGTGCCACTTGAGCATGCAGTCAAAGACTTCCACAGAAACGTAACCACTTGGGTTGTGCTTCTGCTTTTGCAATGAAATCTCGTGCTCCACTTTGTGGGGTGATGAATTTGGCATTAGCTTTAGGACAGCAGATGTACTTCTGTACTCTGACTCGTACATCCAGTGGCTATACTGCTTGTCAGACTGTTCTTACAGCCTGGTGCTGACAGGCTTCTCTGAGATGGATGCTACTATTGTTCTCAAATAAGTTGTGATAGGGACCCAGTTCTTCCAGTATCTCATGTTGGCAGTGAACTTTAAATGCACTGGTGCTGAGGGGAAATCCATGGTCAAATTGGCTGCTTTCTTCAGAGAAATGACTCCAAGCCAAAGGAGGATGGATTTTGATAGGCTGGGTTGATACTGAATAGAAGTGTGAAGTTCTATCTTCACAGTGAGAATCAATGTTTGACATGACTTGTTTTCTACAATTGAAGAAGGTACCTTTTTATAGCTGATGGCTGGTTCTTGGAGGTGTCTTCCAGAGGGTTTTTAAGAAGGAAAAGCTCTCTCCAAAAAATTTTTTATTGCCTTCCTATGCTAATTAGCCACATCAGAAGCTATTTATTTACTGTGAATGCTTGAAGTAGAGCATAGCGCTTCCAAAAATAGGAGTCATCTTCATATGCAGCTTCAAACTGTAATGATGGAGTTGATGCAATGAAGAAAGTAGATTCCTTATTGCCTGGTCCTGTAGGTCTGTCAGCATGGTCCCACTGTCTTAAATGGGAGTTGAGTGCTCAGCATCTTGCAGATGTTTGTAACGTTACTGTTGGAGAACCAAATCTGTGATATAGGCGGGCAATACAATGCAGGTCCTTTATGTTAAAGATGAATTCTTACCAGTTGGAATTTTTGCCAAGGCAGGCTTGGCATGTGTGTAGATGAAAATGGCTGTGAGCCATCAGCCACGCTTGCTGCTGGAAGGGGTCAGCAAGGGATCTGTGGCTCTGTTAATGTCTTCTATTCCTCACGTCTTGAAGGCTGCTGCTGTTCCAGCTAATGCCCTCTAGGACAATCTTAGATGCTTGCCTATGTGATAGGTCAGATAGCAACAACATCCTGGTTGTATGCTCCAGCAGCAAGAGAGGTGGCTTAGTGATGTATTTTTTAAATTAAAAACTTGAAGACAATATCTCTGTAAAATAAAGAATATATTTATTATTGATGAAGTGGCTGCTATAGTACCTGTCTCCATTGCAGATTGTTAGCATTTGAAAGAAAGCTGTGAAAATCATTAGCCATTAAATGCTTTATATTATTTACTACTTAATACAAGGTCAGGGCTGGCCTATGTGTGTTCACCATTTCTGAGGAATTAACTGGAGACCTGTTACCTTACATATGAGTTACAGATAAGCTTCCTTGGCACACTCATTTGAGTTGGCACTGACTCTTCCCTGGTCTTGGTCTCTGGTAGCAGAGGCTACAGCAGTGTGTACAGGATCCTCCTGTACTAGAGCACTTCCCTTTAGTCAAAATTGGAATGAAGTTTTTTTTCTCTTGATTTTATTTAAGCATTTACCTGTTCTCTATCAGGTTGAATAGCTTAAAACCTCTGTTCTTCCACATCACTTTTGTAAACAAGAAAGGGGGAAGATCTCTCCCTGTTTTATATAATAGGAAAATTGTCTTCTCTGAAATGCTTAACTGGTAATCAAGTAGCACTGCATTGGAAGATGGTAATAAAGCTGATGTTGCACTGCATATGTATCCTTTACTTTTTTAGAAGCTGATATATAGAGATCACATATATATATATGTATATATCAAATACTCCCACTTTTTTTATAAAACACATCTTAAATGGTAAACTGGAAAGAATAATTTCAGCTTTCATTATTGTCTCCTTCCCCTAACTGCAGAGTGGCCTAAGGCTACAGCAGAGTGTTCTGTGCCTCTGTGGGAGGCTGTTACTTTTGCACAGCTCTGTGTAATTTGTGCAGTTTATTACCTGAAGTTGTTTCATTAAGACTTCATAGAGTGATTGGTGTGTTTGGGGACATAATTCCCCCTCTCCTTTTAATGGAGATCGGAAAGTGCATCCCTGGATAAACCCCAGAAGAGGATGGAGCTCAGAGCATAGGTAAACATCTCTTTTCAGCTTGGGGGTGTATCCTGGCTGGTGCTGATGCATGACTGGGTCTTTTTTCTTTTCTTTCTCCAAGCACAAAGCCTGTGCTAAGGAAATGCAGTAACTTCTTTCCCTGCTCCCATGCTCTAGAAAATACATGACAGGGACACAGCCAAGGCTTATGAGTATTCTGAAGATGGCAAAATGACTTCAGCAGTTGTGTGCCCCAGCTAAACCAGCTTGCTCAGGTCAGACATCTGTCATATTGCTTTGCTAATGTACAGTTGCTAACAAATTGTTTTTGAAAGTAGTCCACAGTTCTGCTAAGCCACATGCACATTGTGCATCTGAGCAGATGCACAGTGATGTGTCCTATATTTTTCATGCTGCTCATGTATGAGAGGGAATCAAAAGATTTCAGAGCCTACTTTTACTTCTGAAGGCAGTCAGATCATGGTTTGATACCTGTTACTGCCCTTTTTATGTCTGTTCAGACTTGTTTGCTCTGGAAATTCTATCCTTCTAAATGTGGAACCTAATTGGTATCTTTCACATTTCTTTTACTACTCCTCTGTTTGTCCCATATGCTTCACTAGGGATAAATCTCATTACTGGTACTAATACACTGTTTGTGACAGTTGACTGAAAGAACAGAGCTTATGAAAAATACAGCTGTGTACCACAGGGGCCCTTTAGCTGTCAAAAATGGAGTGTTTGGTTCATCTGTTCCAGTTTGAGCATGTCTGCACCTCTGAGAAGACATCAGTGCTTCCTGTGGGCAGAGCATGATGCAGCAGCATTTATTCCCTTACTATGCTCTCTGCTGCTGTCTTCCATCCTGACCCCAAAAATCCACTCCTGCCTGGGCAGGGGTTTTGTTATTGCAGCCCAACTTCATCTTCATTTGGTGAGGTGTGGTGTGACAGGCGCCTGCTGCCTGTGTATTGCCCATCTGATGTAAAGACACACAAGAAAAAGCAGTACTGGGGTTTTCTTCAAGTGGTTCTCTTAGTGTAAGGTAACTCTCTGCATAAGAGCAGTGGAGGCTGCAGCCCAAACAGATTCCTCGTTCCCAGTGCTCCTCTGTGAATGGTGTGTGTCTCCTAACAGTATTTTCCTCCTGTAGGATCAATAGGGCTGAGTGTTTTGGTACAGAGAAAGGAAAAATAAGTGGTAGAATGGTTTGGGTTGGAAGGGACCTCAAAGCTCATCCACTTCTAAACCCTGCCATGGGCAGGGACACCTTCCACTAGAGCAGGCTGCTCCAAGCCCCATCCAACCTGGCCTTGAACATTGCCAGGGATGGGGTACCCACAGGTTCTCTGGGCACCCTGTGCCAGTGCCTTAGCACCCTCAAAGGGAAGAATTTCTTCTTAATGTCTAACCTAAATCTCCCCTCTGTCAGTTTAAAACCATTCCCCCTTGTCCTATCACTATATGCCCTTGTAAAAAGTTATCACCACAGGCTCTTTTAATAAGAATAAAAACCACCTTTGTATAAACATTTATTTTCTACATGTGTGAAACATCTGGCAGGAATCTAAGAAATACAAAATGTGTCAAACAGTTTCTAAAAAAGCCAAGTAAAATCTGTTCTGACAGAATATTGTACAACGTGATTGTGATGAGATTGCTTATTCTCTACAGTAAGTGATGATTTTTCTTCCAGTCATTAACTCCCCCAACACCCTGGTGGCTCTCAGCAGCTCCAGTTCTGCGCAGGAGTGGTTGAGTTCTTGAGGATGCTCATTTTCCATGTTTAAAAGAGAACCTAAAAAAAAAAGAGAAATAAAACTACAACAACAAAAAGGAAACAACAATGTACAACTGGAAAAGGAGGAACAGCCCCTGAGGCGGCTCTGTCAATGTGTTCTGCTATTTTGGGGAACTTTAGGCACACGGCATGAGCGTGTGGATACTCCGTGCGGTTGCCTTGTCCAGTGGGAGCCTCCAGGGCCAGCCAGCATGTTCCCACAGCACAGGCTGTGTGTGCTAGCAGGGGAGGCCAGGGGCACATAGTTTTCCTCTGAAATGCTTATTTTTCCTAGAAAAAAGAAGTGAGGCCCCACTGGCCTGGGTGGAGGCTGCATCCTATGGAGTGCTTTTTACACAGGAAAGGACTTCTCTATCAGATTTTAATTTTGCAGGGAGAGGAGGAGAAAGCGATAAGCAGCCAAGTAGGCTAAAGTTCAGAATTCATCCCTGGATTCACCAAGCATGAAGCTTGCCATATTCTCCCATAAAATAACATGCAGACACAAACTTACAGCCGTTTGATGATTGTCTTCTCCTCGCTGTCCTTGCTGGGGCCAGAGCTGCTGCCCCTGGCTTCTTTTGCCATTTCTTCAGTTTGGTCCTTTCTCTGTTGGATGATCCCACTGGGAAAAGAAGAGCGTTTATTTATTAAGTTTTTGTGGTTTTGTGCATAGTATGGTATTGCATCTAAAACCCTTCACAGGACAGGAGCAGCAGCCTGGCCTATTGTAACGAATTGCTCTTATTTTCCCTAAGTACTGTAACATAATTTTGCTTAGGCTGTGCTTTAATGAGAACACTACAAAGGTAATGAGCTCAGTTCTCCACAGAGGAAGAATGGCAAATATCATGAATATCATCATGAAATATGAACAGGAATGACAGGGAAGTGTAATCACACGTTGGATTTGTACAAAAGCCCAAAGAATAGTAGGGTGCAGAGGCAAATGGTGAATTTCTGCATGGGTGGATCTGTAGCACCTTCAGTGCAGCCATGAAAGCTCCCACTATGCAGCAGGGAACAGATGGGAGATTCCCAGCTTCCCTGCAGGACATCTGCCTGTTCTTCCCATCTTACAGAGGAGAAGCAGATTCCGTCATCTTACTCCATTGCTGCTACACTCTGCAAGGTTGTAACCACCTCTTTCAGGCAAAAGCTTCAGTTCTACCAAGAGCTGTTTCCCTGGCTTGGAATGGGAATAGATTTTTACCAGCTGACACACAACACTGTTTTCACAGTGTGCCTTTGCTGTCCTGAGCTGACCTCATTTATCTTGAGAGCTGAGGGGACCAAAGCTTATGCCTGCAGTAGCTGAAGGCTGGAAGTAGCAAAGCGACACTCATCTGGACCTTGGAAGTACAAATACAGGAGAGTATCTAGAAACTGGTGTGACATCAGGCACAGGATGATTCTGGGACAGATTCTCCTCTTACAGAAATGGGACTATGAGCTGTTTGGTGACTGCAGATCCAGCTTCTACTTAGAGATCATGATTTGAGGTGCAATCCCCAAACATCAGTCATTTTCAATTGTTCTGTGTAAGGACATCAGTTACCTTGTGCTATATACAACTTATTTCCAATATACACAAGCCATTTTAGAACATATAGTTATGCTCTTCCACTGCACAGCTACTCTTTATGGCCATACGTTATAATGAGGATTTTATGTGCATTTTTAAGGGGGTGATGGTTTTTGGTTTAAGATGTAATCTTGTAAACAGAGATAACCATGTAGGATTACTTGAATGGAAAAGCAGGCCTTTAGGTGCACAGCACTGTGACTTGTATCGCTCAAAACCTGAAACATTCATACTGTTAATGTTTAACTTGGCCTGTTAACAGCTGGGAGGTCAAAGCATGAAGGCATTGCAGTGGGCACACAGGAAAGGCAGGCAGCGGAGCAGGGGGAGCAGTGTGTCGTCATGCTGTGAGAAGTCCTGTTGAGCAGTTTGTAAACTTACTTCTTAGATTTACCTTTAACTTCTTGGCTTAACCTGCCTGTTACAGATAATGCAAAGGGGGGGTTACTGTATCTAACAGGATTTTGCTGAGGCATCTCAACTGAGATCCAATGCACTCAGATATTTTGTGTCTAGATGAAGTAGCTTCTTGCCCCGAAGAGTTGATAATACAGATGAGGAACCCAGGATGGGGGACAGCAGCCTTAGGGGGTGAAGGAATTTGTAGCAAGGTCCTTCTTGCATCCCATCCTCGGGCTCAGACTGATTCACTGATCTGGGTTTCTAGACCAAAACCCTGCTCAAAAAGTCCTTGTTTGGCACAGTTCAGGTACCTCACATAACCCTCCGGTGGCAGTCTTAAAACAAAAACCCCACAGCTTATCTTAAATGATGATGAAAGAGCTTAATATTCTTTCCAGATCAATCCATACCCAGTGTAGGAGGAGCAAGGAACAGTAGCTAAGCTAACATCCCCCTTGGCAAGCTAGAAGAGGAAAGAGATTTTAACTAAAGAGATGGAAACCCCCGTGCTCTCTGGTACGTGGCGTTAGACAGGAAGAGTGTGCATGCGACTGCTGTGACTGCGGGGGTGAATTCATGTGTGTGAGAACCCAGCTTGTGTGTGGAGTGGGAGTAACTTATATAGGTTACAGAAGCAGGCTGTGAACTGTGCAGAGTAAGAGGGACTTGATTTTCAAAGTATGATGCATAGAGACTTCATTTCCCTGTTTTCCTTTACTCATTTGTAGGGTTTTAGGAGCACAGATGTTTATCACATCTGGACAGTGCCCAGCCCAATCTAAGTGCTCACACCTGCAATATTCTGATTTTATAAGCTTATAAGAATTGTTATTAGTTCTTTGCTGACCTCTTATAGCACTGTAGCTCCTCTTGCACCACCAGAAGCTGAGCTTTCAGCTGGTTACGCTCCTGCAGCACATCTCGCAGCTCCTGCAGTGTGAACCGGGGGCGATTGGGGTCTGTGAGGTCTATGACCATTTTATCTGGTCCAAGGCTGAGCTGTAAAAAACGGTGGTGGTCATCACCTTGTGACCTGTCAAACCCAAGGCACTCAGAGAGTAAAACCTCTTAATTTTATGAGTATTTAGTAATTCTTAGAACTAGTAGGATTTCATCAGAATCCTGATTTTTCCCAAGCAATTAATTAGAGCTTTTCCTACTATTTTTGTATTCCCTTGGTGACCGCATTTCCCAGCCAGTACAGGGCCTGACGGTGACGAGCTCCAACCACAGCTAAAAGCAAAGTCTCTGTCCCAAAGAATTTACAATCTACTTTGCCTAGAAGCTGCTTTTATCTGCTCTTCTGATGACCAGAAAGGCTGAGCAATCTGTCTAGTATCACAGCAAAACTCTGTGGCAGAGAGAGGTAAGAACTGAATTCGCCTTTCCTCATTTAAGACCTTTGTGGCAATGGCTTTTTGGGTCACAGACACCAGTTTCTCTTTCAGAGAAACAAAGCTTTAGTGTTTGCACCTATGGCAGGCTGGTTTTATGGGACCAGTGCCGTGTGAGAGCTGAGCAACGGTGGATTTGTGTGCTGAAAACCTGTCTGTATGTGTGAACTTCACTAGCACAGCACCAAGCGGTTAGTCACAAACGTGAAACAGAAGTGAGGGATCCACAGCGCTGTGCCTTGCCACAGCCCTGAAGATCTCTGATCAGGAAACGGCTTCAAGACCTTCTAGAAAGACCAGAAGTGAACTTTGAGACTTGTTCTGCTGTGGTGAAGAGCCTGGCAGTTACGGCAGCAGTTCTGTCTGACCCATCTGGTGTCAGGATGGGTTTCAGGACGTGCATGTGGCCGAGGGGACAGACCACGACCGTGTTGGGGCACCTCGAAGCTGCAGCGCCAGGGCCGAGGCGCCGGTCCCTGCAGTGCAGCATGGTGTGTGTTGCACGGTGGGCACCCACCTGCGGGGCGCTCCCCCGGTCCGCCCCTCGCCGCAGCTCCTCCAGCTCCCGCCGCAGGCTGTCCCGCTCCAGGCGCAGCTGCTCCTCGGCGAGGCTGCTCTCGCTCACCAGCGCTTCCAGCATCTCCAGCACCCTCACGATCCTGAACTGCAGCCGGGCCAGGGCGGCGGGCACCAGCGGGCCGGTGCTGAGCTGCAGCAGGTCGCGGCCCACCACGGAGGAGATGTCATAGACATCGCCGGCAGTCAGCTCGAACGGGCTCTTCTCCAGAGCCCTCTCCGGGCCGATGTCCTCCTCCTCCTCCTCCTGCAGCTCCTCCTCCCGGCCCTGCTGCATGCCCGGCCGCTAACCTCCTCCCCGGTGCTCGGCCGGGCCGGGCCGGGCGCTGCTGCCGCCGGGCCCCGCGGGCAGAGCGGCCCCTCCCGCCGGCGGCGGTTTCCATGGAGGAGGCCGCGGCTCGGCCGCGCTTCCCGCCCTGCCCCTTCCCTTCCCGCCCTGCCCCTTCCCCTCAGCAGACACCGCCTGCTCGCCCGCCTTCCGCCGCCGGTGGCTTCGGAGTCCTCGCTCTGCACCGGGGTGGGCACCGAACCGAGCTGGGCGGGGAGGGAGGGAGGGAGGGAGGGAGGGAGGGAGGGAGGGAGGGAGGGAGGGAGGGAGGGAGGTGAACGCACCGGGGGTTCCTTAACGCCACATTCGGCAGGCGCCGTGGCGGAGCGGCTCCTGGGCGCGGGGCCGGGGGATGGCGGCGGCGCCGCTCCGGGGACGGGGGTAAATGAGCAGCGGCGGGAGCCGGCTCCGCTCTGCCCGGCCTCTGACCACGGCAGCCGGGCGAGGAGACCGCGGGTTCCTTCAGCGGAGTACGGGGCAGAGCCCGCAGGTGAAGGCCGGAGCGGCGGGTCCCCTCAGCCTGAGGCGGATCCAGGCTCTCCGGCATGTTGAGGTGAAGTCAAACCAGCGCCGCTGCTGTTCTGTTTGAGTTGGTCCCGCTTTTCGGGAGTTTGGGATGAAAATACCGGTGAGTCTGTATTTTTATGTATTTTGTGTGGTTTCCCCCACTAGACGATGAACGACTGGGCGCCCATCGCAAAGGAGTATGACCCGCTCAAAGCCGGGAGCATTGATGGCACAGATGAGGAGCCCCACGACCGTGCCATATGGAGGGCTATGCTGGCACGCTATGTACCCAACAAGGGAGTTACAGGAGACCCTCACCTCACCCTGTTTGTAGCAAGGCTCAATCTTCAGACAACAGAAGAGAAGTTAAAGGAGGTGTTTTCCCGCTATGGAGACGTCAGAAAGCTCCGTCTGGTTCGAGACCTGGTCACGGGGTTTTCCAAGGGATATGCATTTATTGAGTACAAAGAGGAGCGAGCCCTCATGAAGGCCCACAGAGACGCCAACAGGCTGGTTATCGATCAGCATGAGATCTTTGTGGACTTTGAACTGGAAAGAACTCTCAAAGGATGGATTCCTCGGAGGCTTGGAGGTGGTTTTGGAGGCAAGAAAGAATCTGGGCAGCTCCGGTTCGGAGGACGGGACAGACCTTTCCGAAAGCCCATCAATCTGCCAAACATGAAAAGTGATTTCTATGGAGAAGGATCAGCAGAGAAAAGAAATTGGTCTCGTGAGGGATCAAGGGACTGGAGAACAAGGGACCGAGACCACGACAGGAGCAGAGACAAGCGGTGGCCAGAAAGGGAGCGGTCGTGGACCTGGGGTGAAAGCGAGAGGGACTCCAAAGAGGAGAGGAGCAGAGGGAGGGAGAGGAAGGACAGAGACAGGAAGGACAGGGATAGAGACCGGAGCAGGGAAAGAGATTCCAAGAAGCAAAGAGATGATGACAAGCACCGGTAGGTGACAGTGCCTTGGCACTGGGCTGTGTAACCTGCTCTTACATCCACAGGGTTCCAGCTGCAGGGGCTGTGAGTGGTGTTCCCAGACTCCCCTGCTAGAAGCTCTCTATAGTTTGGCTGCTGATGCAGTTGAGGTATGTGTTGAATTGTTCTTCAGAGGAAATAAACTTTTATAGTCATATTTTTGAACTGGTGAATGCTGTCAGAAAGGCCCCACATGTGTGGGCATCCCTCTGAAACTGAGTGCACACCCCAGCTGATACCCATCTGGCTGCCTTGTTAGGGTTCAGGAGAGAGCTCCCTGTTTAAGTATTTATGTGCCAGATGTCCACAGTCATTCAGTGAGACATGCTCCTGATGAAACAGTCACTTGTTGGAGAAACAGTAATGGAACAGCAGCAAACTCAGCTTCTGAGAAATGTGCCCCAAACCAGAAGCTGAGAAGTGATGTTATTTTCTTGAGCACACGTGAGATCTTGAGTAGTTCTGTGTCCTTAACTAGATCTGCAAAGTGAGGGAGAAGCACATAACAAGAAATGTGGGGTTTTTTTGTATCATGGGAGAATGCACTTCCTTTGATTAGAGGAATGTACTCTGCAGAGGAATGTGCACTGCAGAGCAATGAGCAGATCAGGTTCCTTATCAGTCCGTGCACTCTTCTCACTGCCAGTGGTTTCCTGCCTGCACAGGGTTTAAATGCTGCTCTGGAAGCGGGGCTGGCTGCTGCCTGTAGTGGAACTGGGGAAGCAGAGGGCAAAGCACCTCCTTTTTCAGAGCCTCTGTACAGAGACACCCATCTTCCACTGAGAAGTGCATGGTGCATTCCAGTAAAGGTGTTCTTTGTCATCATGAGCCATTCCTAAATATTTGCTAATGTATTTTGAACTATA
Source organism: Pezoporus wallicus (assembly GCF_028554395.1). Classification (NCBI taxonomy): domain Eukaryota; kingdom Metazoa; phylum Chordata; class Aves; order Psittaciformes; family Psittacidae; genus Pezoporus; species Pezoporus wallicus. Next base: position 604,729 of record NW_026641132.1, on the reverse strand, counting down.
GTTTTTTTGGTCAGCCTTTGAATGACCATGTCCTAAACCTCTTCTAAACCGTGCCCAGTTTGAGGCTTTATTTCCACAAAGAGTTGGATGAGCCTTTTCAGGGGAGGGAAAACAAACCCATATATTGCATCCCCAAGGAGAGATGGTACTAACTTCCCACAAGAAAAAGGATTCAGGTGTTGCAGAAATTCTCAGTTTTTCAGAAATATTTATTAAACTGTTAAAATGATTTACTGCCCAACCAAAAAAAAAAAAAACCAAAACAAAACAAAAGCAAAAAACAACCCAAAAAAGTCAGTGATCCTGCACGCTGCAGATGGGATATTGCTGCACCCCTCACCCGACAGGTCCTGGCCCCTCCTCTAAAAGCAGATTTTACTTGAGAAACAATATATAGCAGAGCCTGAAATCTTTACATCCTCTTCCCTACCTGCCATCCTTTCTGATGGCACTTGGAGTGTGTAAACTCAGCATTTCCAACAGAGGATGAGGAGTGAAGTGGTTAACAGCTGATTTTGATTCTGAGGTACCAGGCTAGAGATGAATGGGGGAAGGTCACACTGCTCAGTGCTGCTGTTGGAAACTGGCTGCAGGTTTGAGGTGGCAGCAGTGCTGTGGTGTATGGGACAAGCTTTACGTGCAGGAGGCCAGGAGCTATCCTGTGTAATGCACAGCTGAGGTGCTGGGACATCAGTTCTGTCTGTGTGTTTCTGTTACCCCAGCTCATTGCTCTCAGCTGATTGCAGAAACAATGTGCTTATTCAGGCCATGTGTCTGCTGCATTCTTGCATTGTTTCTGATTACTGCATCTATTCTAAATGTGCCAAACAACTGTAAACTATGCTAGGGAGAGACTTGATGGGAATCATTCAGTATTTAACTGCCTGATATAACTGTAGTGTATTTATTTTTTTCTCTAATATGGAAGTGAAATCGAGATCTGAGCAATAGAAGGTATTCCCCCCACTTAAGAACTGCTTTTCACACAAGGGAGGAAGTGCTGCTGTTTTATGGATACATCTTCTGCAAGCATAAAACTTAAGAGATGTTACCAAAACATAACCAGGCAAAACCTTATCTGCCTAATCCTAATGCTACCAACACTGTTTCAGATGCAGGTGTGTTTCATATTAAGACCACACATCCTCTGCCATACCAGTGTGGCACAGGAGACATTTCACCTAAACACAGGGAAGGTCTGTGTTCAAAATGGAGCAGGGTTACGGTCAGGAGTGAAGCAGCATCCAGCCCACCCTTGCAAAGCATGGTTTCCTGGCACAGTGTCACTCCAGATGGGCTCACACACACTGAAGAATCCAGAGTCCTGGATCACACTGTATTAAAAACAACTGGCATGTGCTAAACCCTTGTCTCACTGTCACCTAAGAGACCTTTGGGACTGCCTCCTACGTTCAGTACCTGGAGTAGTTGGAGCTTTACTCCAGCCTGAGCATTGTCTCCTGTTGTTAGTGCCACTCCTGAGAAGAGGCTCTTTACAGAGCAGATGTAGTTGCTGGGGGTGAAGCCCCCTACACTAAGCTACATGCGCAGAAGTTGCCTACAGCCAGCTCCTCACCAGCAGCACGTGCTCCAGCACACAGCCAAGGGCACAGAATGACCCCAGCACCTCTCTCATACACAGCCATGGATGTGCTCACCCTCTCCTGCCTGGTTGGGTGCCTTCATGGAGTGTGGTGCAGAGGCAGGGTGAGAGCTGACACCCAGCTGTACTGACAGTTACACCACACGGGGCTCTAGTGTCATGGTTTTTCTAAGTACAACCTCAGTGAGCCTCAAAGGTCCCACAAGCTCATTTGCAAAGCGGATCTAAATCCCACCTCCCAGCAGTTCAGCTGTGCTGGGATTTTACTGGCAAGTTAAGGCCCTATAACCACAGGTTACCCAGACATCAGCCACCACCAGCAGAGCAGCCTGCACATACAGAAGTAGTGTTGAGATCAGTTAGAGAAAGCATTTTGAGCTGGGGTCATGTCTTAAGTCAGTTAAAATAGCTCATGTCAGCTTGCTGAGGGTGTCTTTTACTCTCAAGTTAGGCAATCTTATCTACATAGAGAAGTGGCGTGTGACTTTATTAAAAACCTGTCTGTGGGAAAGAGATCTAATTCCTTGACAGCAGCTGCCTGCTGCTCTAGGGGGAAGTCCCTGGTAAGAAGGAAAGAATTCAAGTGTTTGAATTCCTCCTTATAAGCAACTTGTTTTCCATTACCACTGCAGACCTCATGGCAAAACACAAGGCACGCTCACCTCCTACATCAGTTTCTTCATGCTTTAGGCACTATAAGCAGCAGGGAAATGTACACGCACTGTCCCTCTCAGGGCTACTCCAGTTTATCTGTTTGTGTTGGGTGGATTTCCAAGCCGCTCCTTTGCAGAATGCAGATGTCAGCTGAACGTGACAGGACACAGCAGCGCCGTGACCTGCTGTGGAGCGGCAGCCGTGTGTCCCTCTTGAAAAGGTTCTTGCCAAAAGAAAAAGCAAACAACCAATAGTGTTAACAATCAGGGTAAAAGAGTCTTTGCCACTAGATATTGTACACTGCAAACAACCTCTAATAATGGCACAGGTCCTTTTTTGGTTTAAAGAAGCTTGTGTTACTGTAGTTAATGCATGACCAAGACCATAGACTTGTTATTCAGCACAAAACAAGTCGTCTAGAAGCTTCGGTGTCCCAGGGCATCAGCGACTGTTCACTACAAAGCTTGGATTCTGTTTCCAGCAAACAGTCACCATGCAAACAGTGAGGAGTCCCTCTTGAAGAGTCCATCTCAAACACACTGAGGTGCACAAGGCAAATGAAAGTGATGAGCTGCCAGATTTTGGTTACAGAAGCTTCTTGTTACTGGAGTGTTGAGGTCTACTGTGGTAAACAGAACACCTCAAGGCTTTAGTCACAGGTGCTGCAGGGCTTCTTGTCCTTGCTCGGTGTAGGAGTCATCTTTATGCGAATTTGACCATTCTCCAAAAGTATCCTGGAAGTGGACATTTTTCTGTGCTGCCTGCATGCGTTTCTTATCCCGATAGAAGAAACTAAACCTTCCAGGGAGGGAGGGGAGGGAAAAGAAAGAACACCATTTACAGTCTTGAAACCACTTCAAACACCCGCCCCGATACACAGCACAACAAAACAGAGCAAAGAATCTGTTTGCATCGGCAAAACTCAAGGCAGTGAAGCCTGATGGGGTGCATGTCAGAATGTTATTAGAGATGAAGTCATTGCAATCTCAAGCAGTTTGGCTATGGAAGCTTCAAATAAGCTCTAAATGCTGTTGACTCTACAAGGTGCAGATATCATTTTCAATGTATATTCCCCCTTCTCCAGCCCCAAGGTAAAGAAGCGACATGATACATGTTAGTTTCTTGGCATAAAGAAAGTGGTATCTTTGGCATTAAATCTGGATAATTTACCAGACAGCAGAAATAGATCGTGTTTTTAAGGGTGTCAGCAGGGAAGTTCATAAGATAAGAAAATACAGCCTCCACTTTTTGTTTCCAAGTGTACAGAATCTGATACGTAGACTTGGTTCCTGCAAACCCAACTGAGTAAATGCACGTGTGCACACCAGAGCTTGCAGGATGAAGGCTCTAACCCAATGCACACGAGTGTGCACGTCATTTCCTGTCACACAGCTTGGGTGCTCTAAGAGAATGACGTACATGAACCAACAGCCATTTAATACAACAACAAACTGCCAGCTGACAACACAGCTAAGAAAATACAGCCCCCAAATCCTTAGTATCAGTTTATTTGTAAAGGATGAAGTTACTTGACCAGGCAAATTCAGTGTTTGTCATGGGGTCAGTACAAGAGGTGTTAGTGTGGTGTTTACGTCAGCTGAGAAATACAGAAGTTGTGGTCCCAGCTAGCAAAGGTTTGAAGTGGCTGCAGACCCATTGGGTTTAACAGGGCACTTAAGGAGTTAAATATTGGTTGGGTTGCACAATACCCAGCAAAATGCAGTTGTGAATGACACAGAAACTGCTAAATGCCTCTGCAGGAAGAGACTATGCAAATATAAACACAACTTTGACAGGCTATTAAGATGGCCCCAGCCTCAGCATCCTTCCTGCACACCCTGAGCCTCCCCTCAAGTATGACCATCCTGACCATCCAAACCACCTCATGTGGACCAGGGAGTTCTGCCTTCAATGTCTCTAGGCATAGAGGAGGCTGTATTTGGGTGTCAGGTGAGGTTTAAGGCAGCTTTCCTGAAAAAATACCCTATCACACATGCAGGGAAGCATGGCAATATCAAGAATATTAAGAATAAATTTTTTTTTACTAGAAAGCAATACAAAAAGCTACACAAGTGCAATGCCAGATGACTAACGTTGCTAGCAGGACCTGAACTTCTACATTTCCCGGCTTCGAATATGCAGCCTTAATAGTAAAATAAGTCTTTTGCACTTAATTAGCCTCATCCTTTTCTACCACCTTCATTACAGGAGCTTATAAATCTGTACAATGCTGTGTCTTTTCAGGGCCAGATCCAATTCCAGCTGATAAAGGAAGTGTGTAGTCACTGAGGCGTTCTGCTGAGCATGTCTGGTCCTGCCTGCTCAGCCTTGCTATTGTGACGTCCACACAAAGGACTGCTGTATTAATGCAGTAAGTTTCAAATGTCAAAGTTTAGTAATTTTTCACTTTATCATTAAATTGAGTAAGAGAAAAACATGCTTGAAAATCTCTGCAGGAAGCAGAAGGCTTTCTAATTCCTTCTGAAACAATGAAAATTGTTATTATGCCATGAAAATTCTCATGGAGGAGGTCTGGAAAAAGCATGTCTATGTGGAGAGGAAGGGAATTTAAACACTGTGTTGCTGCTGCCAATATAAAGATCACTAAAGCAGCAGTTCTAATGCAAAGAGATTGTGTGTTAACAGCTATCAGTACATCTTCCAGAGACAGCCAAGGATAGAATAATAGAATTGATTATTGGGAGTGTAAACTCTGTTCTGAAATACATAATTAGAGACAAAATATACAGTGCATAGATAGAAAGACATGGAAGCAACAGCCTATAATTAACACTGGAAATTAATATAGATCCCAGCCATTATACTCTGTAAATCTAACAAACTGATTTGTAACAAGTCATTAGAGTGACAGGGGTTTCTTAAACAGCAGTGGTGTGAATTGTGAATAGACACGCTGAGTAAGCAAAAGTAACAGATGCTGGTTAAAAATCACATATTGCAGCAACTTCCTCAGGAGTAATGATTGGTTTAGCATGGTACATTAGGGCAAAAGTGATCAAATGTCAGTACTGGAGGATTAGCATGGAGAGGACTATGATGAGTTGTGTACTGACTGGTCATTCTGATTGGCACTTTGTTCTTCTGTGATCCCACAGGCAGCCGATGAGAATGCAACCAGCAGTGCATGTTAACACGGGGTCATGCAAAAGGAAACCACAGTACCAAACAGTATTACAAAACAATTCCTACAAGGGACACAAGTCTTCTTATTGGCTGCAATGTGGGATCGTCTGGAATCAATCCAGCTGCTACCATGGGCATTATGGCTGTAAAGATCCTGGTCAGGAAAGTACAGACACAGAAGAGGTAAGACTGGAGCAAGGGAAAGAAAAAGCATTCCATTAAAAAGAAAAGAGGCAAACATGATACACGGGGTTACTTTGAATTACCACACAGGACATGTAACAGGGAGAGGTGGATCTGCATCACCCAAGACAGCTCTCCTCAGTGAAAAACCCGTATTTAGGAAAAGCAGTCACTGTAACCATTTCAATTGCTTTTGAATTTCTAAAAGATACCACTTTTGTGTTGTGAGGCAGCCTGCGATCTGGGCTGGGTTTCATCAACGTGTTACCACCTCTAGCAATGCAGAGCAGAGTGCACATTGTTCTTCCCAAGAGACAAACAGGCACAAACATAACGAGATGAAAGATGAAGGTGTATGTTAAGAAATACCAAACAGGACTCTGCTGTGACTACTGGATATTTGCACAGAAAACAGGGTTAGGTAGGACCAGCATTGCAGTTAACCATTTTACAAAGGTTACAGCTGATAGTTTCCAGTTAAAAAACAGGATTGCAGGTAAAATACTGAAGTAACCTCCTATGTGAGCTACTTGGTTAAAGGGCCTGTGTATCTGTTCCAAGAGGACCTGCATTATTGCTTCACATGCAGAAAGATGCCAACTGCAGGCAACTAAGTACTTATATGAAACCTTGCAGCTACCCTGGCAGAAACACTTTCTAGCTGACCACAGCAAGGCTGTTTCTTTGTCATTCAGCACTTTCACTATGCGTTATACAACTCATGCAGCTTCAAGGTTGAGAGCACGCTGTGGGGGGTGCTCTGCGCCCAGCCAGCCCCACACAAACCTGCCAACACACCTTCATCCATACCTGGGACACCCTCTGTTTCCTAAGGATTCCTCTCAGAGCTTCTCCCTTGTGCCAAATATTTTTTTGAACTGTGGACTAATGTCAATTAAAGATTAAGTTGAAATCACAAGAGGCATTTTGTGACCAAACGCAGCTCTCCCCAACACAGTCACTCTTAACTGCTATTCTTACATTGGAAATGAACACAAACAAGCAAACGTTGTATCATTAGCAGTAACTAGGACTTCTATTTTTACACGTGGCACGGTCTGTGAGCTGCAGAAATGACACAGACACATCAGCTTTTGTAGACTGCAAGAATAGGAGGAAAACTTATGGCTGCTTCAGGCATTACGTCAGTGACAAACAAGCATGTATACTTAAAAGGGAAAACAAAACAGCGTTTTCTGCTCAAAACAGAGGGAGCATTTTTAATCCTTGTACTCTTCCTCCTCAGTGAAGCCCCCTGGTTGCATTGTTTCATCAAAACTCTGCCATGTGATGTGGTAGAGACAAGTGTAGAAATCAAGCAGCCTGAGATCACAGCTCAGAGTTTGCCCCCACATGCTGATTTCTGTAGCTTCTGTTTTCCTTCCTTTATGGAGATGCAGCACAGAGTCACCTGAGCACGCCTCAGATGGCTCAGGCTACATGTACATATGTCTTATTCCCCGAGATGCTGTGTGGTGAAGGAAGAAGGGGAACATTACCCAGGCAAGCATAAAGCTTCTCTGGAGAGGACAGCATCAGTGTCTCCTATTTTTGTACTTCAGCTTTTTGTTTAATCAGGAGGAAAAGTCTTGTCCTGGGTTCACAAGAAGTCTTAAGCAGGGGAAAAGCAACCCTGCTTTCTTTCATTTATAAAGGCACTCTGTGTGCAGATATCAGCACTACAGGTTTTCATTGCATCATTAGGTGTGGAGGGGATTTATGTGGCAGTGTTACCCAGGTAATTGTATGGCAAGGGGCTAACAGCACCCAGCCTGGGAGAGGGGAAGGGAGCTCAGGAGACAGCTCACAGCAGGCACAGACTGCAGGAGGAGCAGGAGGGGTGTGTACCAGGACAGATGCTACACTTGGGTTGTTTGGTTTTTCCAGCAGTGAAATTTCCTGTCTTTCTAAAGCCCATGTACAAGTACAGTGTTGACAACACACACAGGGAGGAGGGGGGAAAGAAAAGAAACACACCAGACAAATCTTATCCAGACAGGCTGCAAGAATAAGATAAATCTGACAACTATCACCAGTCTTCAGGTTACTTAAGTAGAAAGTTTTATCTTCCCTTATTTAATATGATGGCTAAAGGAAGAGAGAGTAGACAGAGACAGAGCATCACAGCTAAAGAAAGTAATTTCATCTTAACAGCAGGCTCAGTATGTGCTTCCACTGCCTGGCAGGAAAGGACTCTTGCCTTTTCTGAAAGGGACCCAACCATGATTTTGTGGCTTATTGTGTGTGGGTTTAGTTCTATGAATTTAACACAGAATCTGAGAAGCAGAAAGATTGGGCAGGTGTCTGAAAACGTGCATTGACTGATGCTGAACCTGTTTGCACCAGTAAGTTAACTGAGAGAAAGAAAGCACTCAGATAAGTGGTTGAACACACTTACATGCCTCCTGCCATGGCTCCCTGTGTTGCCCACACGCGTGCAGAGGGCAGAGTCAAAGCTAACACCTCCTTAGTGTGTGCTCTGTCTTACAATGTCTGTTTACATTTTTATGCTGTCTTTGCTTCATATATCAAGCATGGAAACTGCCATCCACTCAAACTGTGTCAGCTGAAACCAGCCACCCCCCTCAATGGGATAAGCTTTAAAAAGTACTAAAATATTAGAAGAGAAGCTTTACAGTGGAAATCTCATGAAATGAAGCATTATCATCGTCACAGCCACAGGATGAAAGTCCAAACTCAAAAGTGTTTTTTCTAGTCATGTGAGGGGAAGAGTTCTCTCAACAAACACAGCAAAAATAATCAGAAGAGCCCTCCTGACTTTATGGTGTTTTGGATCAGAGCAGTTCTTCCAATGGAACTTGCTCTCACAGGGCTGCTGCTATTATTAAACAAGGATGGAAGGTTCTGGACATGGGGGCAGGATGGAAGGGCTTTTTATGTGGAAACAAAGGGCTGTTCCAAAGATCATTTATGCAGTTAAAAAAGTTAAGCTTCCAGTCCCACAAAAATCCAAAGACTTGCTGCAAGATTACAAGACTTAATTTGGAATAAATAAATGTATAAGGAGGGAGTTTCACCAGATAGATGGACTGGCTAACACTGATTTTATAATTGATACAAGTAAATGCACACCTCTGACAGTAAGCTTAGGTTTTGGGCAGCAACATGAAATACTTCACCAGAAGAAGGTGGGATTCTTACACCCAAGGAAGCTGGAATCCTCTCCAGCAGCAAATCTGTTCAGCAAACAAAGGTTTTTGTGCTGTACACGTAGTGCAAGTCAGGCTCTAAAGGCTTAGTTCAACAAGGAAACAGGCACAGCGAGGTTGTGAGGAAGCCTTGTTCTGCAAACCCAACTGCCACAGTGCTGCCCCTGACTTTACTTGTGAACAATGCTCTTCACATGTCTTCCGAGCATGATGTGGGTTTCTGACACTCCATCACCTTAGGGTCAGTGTGTTAAGGAACTGGGACTTGCACCTGAACAGGAGCATTGTTCCTGCAGTCCTCGCACACTGAGATCCAGCATCAACTTCAGTTTTGGGCACACAGGACAGGTTGAGAGGTGCTCTGGTGAAGACCACCATCAGGAGCACCTCTCTTTGGAGTATGACTATGCAGCCCAGACAAGAAGATTCCCTAGGAAGATCAGTGTCTGTGTTTAACATCTCATACCAGCTATAACCAAACACTGCAACACAGGCTCTTTCAGTTAGCCTGAAGAGTGTACTTAAGAAGGAATCATTAGAACTGGAGTGGGCACAGCAGTCTGGCCACAGACAAGCACATGGAGCACTGCTGGACTCCCCGCTGCTCTCTGCATTTAGGGAGCAAAAGGTGCCACAGGAAATAATCCGAGACAAAAGTTGTCCCAGAAATAGGCAGCAGTTTTGGCCAAAGCTGACTTCTGTTTGCTGATAGCTGTCATGTGCTCCCTCAGTGTCTCTCCCATATCCATTAGGGATGTCGTTGTCTTCATTGTTAAATTCTTTAAAACTGTCCTACCCTCAAGAGACACTTGTTGTTTGCAGACTATTTCCAGTATCCTTAGAAAATAGGCTACTTACAGTCGTTTGATTCCAGATTCAGGCTGAGTTGAGGGTTTAGGCTGAATTATGGGTGTAGGTTGAGGGGATCTCATTTCTTCTTCAGTTTCCTCACTTGAAAGAAAGAAACAACAATGAATGTTCTCCTCCCAAGCCATGGAAGCACCTTAAGTTTTAAAATGAAATCTGAGATAATGCTGTTGGTGAAGACATGCAAAAAGATCTGTTCAAAGCTCATTGGAAACATCTCCCATGGATTTCATCAACCAAGGGACAGCACCTAGAACTGGGTCTCCTTTCAATATTGTCTTTCCACCTGACAAGGAGAGGGAGAAGAGGAATGCATTGAATAAAAGTTCTAAAGTTTTCATTTTAGATCCATTCTTGTCCTCATTTTTGCATTCAAAAGTGTTAAATATTTGTAATCATTCTAAAGTTCAGGGGAACCTGGGAATTAGGGAAGGACATAGTTTTTCCCACTATGAGGAACCAGATTCAAACTAAAGCCATATGCTTGCAATCTCTACTTGAAGCCTTTGTAGATGTACAAGCTTGTTGGACACTATTGCAGAGCACATCTAGACCTGCCCTATGGCTCCTCTGTGTCTAGCATGCAACAGCAGAGGAGCTCTAACCTACCTTTTGTAGTATAAAAGCTCCTCCTGAAGTAAAAACACTTTAGATTTCAATTCATTCCTCTCATGAAGGACATCCCGGAGCTCCTGCAAGGTGAATCTTGGACGATTGGGATCTTTTAAGTCCAATGCCATCTTCTCTGAGTCGGAGAGGCAGTCATCATTGTTGGGTTCTGCCTAGGAAGTGAAACGTGGGCTTTAACTTCACCATGCGAGTGCACACCTGAGCAGTTGGAAGTATTTATCCATCTAGTTCCCAACTTCCTTTCAGCATTATTAAATCCTCTTTTAAGAGAAACACACCAATTTTAAGAGGAAAAATAAAGAAGGAATTAGTTTTTCCTGTGACAGACTCTCAGCAAGAACAGCTCCGTGAGCTGAGGAGCTAAGTACTGAAGTTCTTAAGCAGAGCCCGTTTTTTGTAGGCCTGATCCTACCCTCTTTTAAGCTCATGTGTTTCTGGAACAGTTTTACTGTCTGTTGGTACCTGACTTCAGGTTAACCTTGGCTAGGCTAAGGTTGGTGCAGTATCAATTTCTACAGCAGGGATTGCAGCCCTTGTCCTGCAGACAGAGCAGCAGAGCAGCGTGCACTTGTCCTTCCGTTTGATTCACCCCATTCATCCAAACACACTTGTTTAAAAGACTGGTGCAACCTAACAAGAGGCTCAAAGGAAACTACCCAAACACTTTCTTCACCCCTCTAGATTAGGGTCTGAGCTGACGCCTTTTCTTTCAGTTTGCCCCACACCTTTGCCCAAATAAGCTATTTTTGCTAGATTTTGCTCAAATCAGCACAGACTGAGCACCTGTAGCCAGTGCAAATGTCTTGATTGAGCCAACAAGCAATGTCCATTCCAGAGTATGCAGCTATTCCAGCTTCCTGCTTGCCACTGCAATTCCTGTCTAGCCATCATCCTGGCAAAGAGAGTGGGGAAGGGCTCTAATTAGAAGAGATGCCATTGCCATGGAACTGATGAGTTACAGAGAGGTAGAGAATGCATCCTTTCTCTCAGAGACTGAAGGCACTTTCACTCCTGCTGGCTCCAGGCCGAGGCTCTGCAGCCCCATATACAAAGCTGGGTGTCCTGGCTGAATTAACAGCAATGAAACAATCCTTTTCATTATTAATACAGTGCTTGCCCAATTCGGCAGTGACATGTTAACACAGCACTGGCTGTCACATTCCAGGGGGGACCAGGGGACCCCATCAGCCTTTTTCTCCACTTGTTGATGTATATTCCTGCCTACTACAAGTGAATTGGATGTGTCAGTCTGCTGCAGTCTATCAGGCATTTATGGTACTGCTTGGTACTGGAGCAGTCACCAATGCATCCAGCCTGCATGATAGTGCTCCTCTAAGTTCTTTCATATCATGATGCCCCTTATCCTATTTTGTACTTTTCTAAGAGCGACATTAGGAAAGCAAAATACAGCATATTTGCTTTACTAAGGCAGAAGCAGTGTCATATGCACAAAGGAAAAATAGTAGGAACCATAAAGAGGAGTAAAGGATGCAACAGATCAGGGATGCATCCTTTTCTCAGGAAGCTCCCCTCAAGTTAGAATAAAGAATAGTTAAGGTGCTTTCCAACCCTAACTATTCAATGATTCCGAGTTGTATCCCTGCTGCTCTGACCTCAGCACCAAATCAATTTGCAGATTTGTCTCTGCCTGTTCCTGCAAGCACTTGAGTACCCAAGCAGTAACATTTGCTTTTCATGGGCATTTGCACTGGTAACACTTCACTGCACAAATTCTAACAGGAAGCAAAAGCAGAACTAAGGCCAAAGTTGGGTTCCTCTAAAAGATGCCTTCAAATATTTATGTGTTGATTTGAGAGCAATAGACCAACTTAGTCCTAACAGATCAAAAGTGCCATAAGCACTGCGAGGACCAAGTGTGCAGGTTCTGCATTGCCTCTGGGACTGCTTTTGACACAGTTTCTTTTCTACTGTGGTTCACATGCCACCACCATCATGGTGCACTGCTCTCTTGGGACCCATCAGGGCTCACATGTTTGTATGCTCAGCAGAGTTTAAGCTACTTGCCAGCTGCTTATCTACTGGAAACCCCAGACTGTTCAAGGATGGGTTTGTTTTCCTTTGGAGGAAAGGATTGATATGGACAAACAAAATGAGGCCAAACATACCAAACATTAGTGCTACTAAACCACTGTCTGCCTTCAGTACAAACTAACAGCTGATGCTCCAGTGATTTGGGATTGATTCATGTTGGTTTTAATAGAACACTCTCTTTTGAAGCAATGATTTGTTAATAGTTGGTGAATTCTGCAGCCTCATTCATGACCAAAACGCTGCACTCCCAAGGCTGTATGATGGGTAGCCAAGTCTAAGGGGAGAGCTGCTGTCTAATGCAGACATCCCACTGCCTTCTGTGAGACCGGTTCCCTCCTTCAGGAAGGAGAGGTCATCATCCACCTTATGGGGCCTTTCCTGCTCTCTGTATGTCACACCTGATCACAAGATGCTGTCCTCAACTCCCACCATTGCCTCCGATGTGCATCAATCACATTTATCCAACAAGGTACTTGGGATGAATTCCAAACCTTTTATAAAGGCTGTTTACAAAGTGATTTAAAGTGCCTCTTACCTTCACTTCCTCCCCATTCTGGCTGTCCTCACCCTGCAGTTTTTCTCTCAGTCTCCCCAGCTCTGCTCTCAGGTTGCCCATCTCCTGCTCCTTGGTTTGAAGATAAGCTTCTAACTCCACCTTCTGCTCGATCAGCGCCTTCCCCTGAGCCTCAACAACAGTGATGCGGTGCCGCAGGTCGTGGTTGATCTTCATTAACCTGTTTTGTTGCTGCTGAAGCTGCAAAATATGGATGCAATAAGTCAGCATCCATTCAGTCATGATGGCCAAGTCCCAAACATCATGTTAAAGGAAAAATAGTGGGTTCCTGTTGAATTTCATCTGGAAAATTCTCCTTCCTTACTCCCATTGTTTTTTAATATCTAATTATCTACTACAGTTACAGTCACCAAAACTTAACTGATTTCTAGAGTAAAGAGGCATTTTCCTCCAGCTAATCCATCACTTCTTGAAACATATGTTTCAAAAGAGCAAAGTTCAGCGATAGGGATTATGGAATTCTGAATCAAATCTTAACCCAGAGTACAAGAGAGAAAGACAAAACAGAGGAATCCTCATATTCAATATATGAGTACTTCATACTCCAACTTTGCTTTTTGCTCTTAGGCTCTCATAAGGCAGGCTGTGACCTGCAAGCCACTTCATGGGCAGCACCAGTGTGAGAGGCCACAGCACTTGCCAGAGGCACTTGGTTGGAGCAGGGATTATCTAGGTCTGGCCCTCGCTAGCACAGAGAAGTCCCATGGCCTCAGGAGATGAGGCAGCATGAGGATGGGAAGCAAAATATGGGTAAGGAGGTCATTCCTCCTGACACAGAAAGAGCCAAGACATCATGTGATTCCCACAGTCACAGTGGAGTCTGTGATTCATCAAGACTAAAGCCGGATCTCTTGTGCTATGGTCCCTAGGAACACCCATCCTCTCTCGGTGACATTCTGGCCAAAGTAAGTGACCTGGGCTGAGCTCAGGCCCTTCCTCCTCTCCCTTCCTGTGCAAAGAAGTAATCCAAATTGCAGCCCTGGTGTGGGAGTGCGTGTGTGGGGTCCAGCTGCCAAACTCTGCAGAGAGTACCTGTAAAACATACAGCAGCTCGCTCACCTCAGCAGGGATTCCTTGGTGGTGCTGAGGAGGTTTGCACTGCCAAAGCAGAGAGAGATACAAGAAGCCAGGGTAGGTTCCCTGTCCTGTTCCCATGGAAGGGGAGAGCTATGAGGTCCTTTAGGAAACAAACAAAACAAGCTGTCCTTCCCCCGTCTTCCTCTCTTGTTACACTGGTTTCCAGTCACTTCCAAGTGTGGCTGGTCTTTATGGACTCAGCAGAGGGTGTGTGTCTGCTCCCTAATGGTTTTGGACACTCCATAGTTATGCTGGACACGTCAGTTACCGGACTAATCATCTGGCATTGCTTACAGATCCTACACTGATTTAAAACTGAACCCAGGCTGTGGAAGTATGGACGAGAAAGAAGAGAAATAGGAAGACTCAGAGCCACTTACAGCCTCTACATCCTCATTTTTAAGTCCAAGTTCCCGGTCCTTTGCTCTGATTTCATCCCTCTGTTTATCTACCACTTCCTTCAGCTTCTTCATGACTTGCCGCTCTCTCTCTGACATTCCTGGTTAAAAAAAGAACACAGGAAAAAAACCTGAGGACAATGAGAAGCTGCTGAGACTGGAACAATAGTGAGAGATATTTAGGTAAAGACCCTGGAAGTTGCCTGCTGGTAGAATTACAGAGATGCTGCTGGAAGATGCTTTAAGGATTACTTCAAGGGTAACAGGGAACATAGATGACACAATCCACTCCGTAAAGCCACTGCACAGGAAGTCCTTAAAGAAGGAACCGACAGTCCTCAGAAATATTTATAACAGTGGAGTGACATGGATACCTCTTGGTGCCTCTGCAGTTTGACATCAGTGTTCGCAGTATGCCCCAAGGAGCTTGGTTATTGTGTGATGATCTGTGGAATCAGCTGGCCAGGACCCTGATGGGGTAAAAAGGATGGTCTGGATCCTCAGCAAGCTCTAACCAACATGTCCCTGCTGTGGATTGCACTTAGATCCAAACCAGCTGAGGAGTGCTGGACTAGAATGATTCTATGTTAAAACCCAATTCAAAAAGGAGAGGAAGCAGGGCCTTCAGAGCATACCTGCACCCTGAATCTAGAGCAGACATTTAATCTGAATTATGGTCATACATTTTCTCCTCATATTTTGCAACCCTATTGCATTCTTCTGTTATTTGCTATAGATAATTGGGAACTGGCACTGCAGTGATGGGCTTGTCAGAGCAAAACCAGAGATGATTGAACTTGGTGTGATAATAAATCTACTTCCCTAGCCTTTCCTGGAAACTGCACAGGCAGTTTGATGGTCCTAAACTATCGCATAAAATCATGTAGCACAACATCCCATAGGATGGCTTGAAAATAAAAGCCTGTGACCAGGGCAGTGTGTGGCTGCTCTGTCCTAAGTTCAATCCAAGCAGGAGCTCAAATCCAGCGTCTGTTCTGGTTCTATAACCTTTGGCAAACTAGTTAGTTACATGGGTCCTCAGCTTCCTCCATTTATGAACTGCAGGTGGTGACTTCACTCACCCATCTGGGGTGGCTGGAAAGCCACTTTCTTTTCAACATATTAAAGCAGTTCCCACATCAGAAATACGTTGCATACACGTCAAATGTATCCAGCCAGTCAGGCCTTTGCTTTCTAACATCAGCTCATCAGACTTTCTGATCCCTTCATCAGAGATATCAAAAGTTGCTCCCAAAGAGAATGTAGGCTGCACGCCTTGAGGAACTCCAGCTTACAGATCACCTACAGTTGGAACTGATGGATAAGACAGTAAAGCAAGACAAACTTGAGAGAAGGAGAGAGAAAGGCAGTAACTGTGCACTCCTGCAGAGCTGTGGGTTGCCATGCAGGCATAAGAAAAGCACAGCACTGCAAACAAGGGGAACAGCAGCTCTGATCCCTCACCACTGAAGGACCAGAGCTATGGTAGAGCAGAGAACAGGAAACCACTCTGCTGGAAAGAAAACTGGTGATCATGATGGCTGGGAATTCAGTTCAGAGTACATGTTCCTCTCAAACCCTAGAAAAGAGCCGAGTGTGACATGCTGTTCATCTTCTAGTATTACATTCTCATCTCTTTTAATTCAGTGGTAGGTTTGAGTGCTCTGTTTTGGGACCCTGGCTCTTATCACCTCTCTGCTCTAGGTTCTAGTTCTTTGCAAGGTAAATTTAATTCTTCACTGTGGTAACAGCTCAATAGCCACCAAGGGAGGACAAGTAGACACTGACACTGCTGCTTAACACGTCTGGTACCGCACTGTGTGCACAAATCTCATTTACAGGTTCCTGGATGCACCCTCTGCTGGGGCCTAAAGCATCAGCTGTATTTAAAAACAAATAAAGACCCCCAAATTCTGCCTTGAAGTACAGAGGGACTGCAGTGAAACTTTAGACTGGTGGTGTCACCCCAGCAGGAGCTAGGAATAGCGAGTGCACCTATATTCATTAGTACTTGTGAGATGTTTTGAGATCTCTGGAGAGCAGGTGCTATTTAAAGAATAAAGTACCGTTTCAGTGCTGACTGCTTTTCCTCCCACTGTGCTCATTTTTTCTCCTTAACATTTGGTGAACCCAAAAGCCTTCAATTGTGTGCACAGATCACTACATTATCATTTTCCTTTCAAGAGGAGGAGAAAGGAAAGGTGGGAAGTGTTTGTGAATCAGTCACATCTTCTTCCATTTCCTCAGGCACTGGGTAAGAGGGAGGGAAATCACTAAGTGCCCTAAATGTAAAGTCATTATCTCTAAATGATTCAAACTCTAGCAACTGCAAGGTCTGAAACGGCACACCCAGCTGGCTTCCTATGGCATATCCTATGAGCAGCTTCCTGTGCACTGCTGTGATCGCAGCATTGTTCAAGCAAGAGAAAGGAAAGCAGCTGGGGGAGAGGAGAAGTTAAAAGGCTGAAAAAAAGAAGGAAAAATAACATCTTTTATGCTTAGGGACCCATTTAGTGTTGTGTCACATCTATCCCAACAGGCCAAAGTGCCAGGCAGGACCTGTGGCACTGTACCACTACCTAAATACTCAGACTGGAAGCTTGCCTGCACTTCTGAAAGGGAGTTGTAGGTTCCTCAGCAGCCCAGCACAAGAGGTTCACGCAACCATTGACATCCTGCTGCCTGTCTGCATTACCACAGCCAGCCTGAGGCAAGCAGCTCCCCTCGCTGCAGTGGAACAGCAGCCTGCTTGTCCTGTTTGCCACACATTGGGTCAAGTTTACTTGTGGCAATTTACTAGGATATTCCAATCAGTCAGCACCATCGGTTTGAGCTTGGGAGGAGCAGCATTAATGGAGGTTGCAGACTCATCTTTCACCCCAGCTGTGTGTTTTATATTCTGCTACATGTCCTTTCACGCAAACCCTGCTCTGCGCAGTGCAGAACACTCCTGTTTAGATAGGACTGCCTCTGCCTCTCTCCTAAACACCCTCATTATCCTACAGCCAGGCTCTGTGAACTGATGTGACTGTTAATTCACAAGATTGGGTCTCAAAGTCTTGCACATTCAATCACTGGCCTCTGTTGCCTGTGCTAAAAATAACTCCTTTAGCTGCCTGGTGAGTAAGCAGCAAGCTGTTAATCCCAGGGGCTAGCCACTGAGGGGAGACATGATCACAATACTAAATCATGCTGAGATAGGAAGACTGGAGTGTGGTCACAGCCCAGCTAACAAAGTATTTAGCTTGAAAGCCTGCCTCTGCCTCTACGTGTATCAGATCAAATGATGGAGACTGAAAAAGGCAGCGTGACTGCTTTTGACATTATCCAGACGAGTCATCTGGGACAAATCTATCCCCATTCATTAATGACAAAATTGCCTAAAAGGAAAACAGTTGGGTTTGATATCACAGGCCCCAATAATAAGATGAGGTTGCTATAAATTAATATGATTTAATTGAAACTGATAATTTTCTCCAAAGACTATCAGTGAACCCAGAACATGATCTCTGGAATGGGTTTATAGGTTTTGTTTGTGTTATCATACTTGGGTAGACAGTAAAAATAACATGAAAAGCATGCCTGGCATTTGCTTGGCTGGCTGGATGTGGAGAGTATGGCTATATTTAAATACAAGCACATGAGCTGCAGTGAGGGAGATACCCACTGGAAGGAAAAAACCCAAAGACAAACCAAAGGGGAAGCTGGTTCTTTATAATGAGATGTCAGTCTTCATGGTCCATGACTCAACGCTGCCATCCTAAAATGCTGCATGGAGTTTGTGAGGCTGATACTGAGCCCTCTCTTTGTCAATAACTGACTCCTAAATTCAAAGTGTTGCATTTGCTTTTTAAAAAAGTGGAGATTTTGAGGTTTAATAATTCTAGCTTTTTGAAGATTCCATTACACTCCTCCCCAGGGTAAGTGGGGAGAAAGCAAAACCAAGTGCAACCTCCGCAGTGCTGGATAGGGTTTCATCCACCTGCAGCAAGCCTCCATCTAATCCCAACCTCTGGCATCTGCACAAGGACACCTAACACTTTGTTCCTAACACTTTACTGGAGAGCTACAATGGCTCAGCTGTGTGCTCTTGTTTCCAGCCCAGCCAGTGACTTTGCACACTACACACAGGGTGCTACACTTTGGAGGGAGCTAGGACTTTACTGACCATCAGAACCTACTGAAAGTGGAGCTGTGGCTTGAAGCAGTGGACCATGGTTCTCTCCATGCACATCCACTTCCACACTGACTTAACCATCACCAGCATGTTTTGCTGTTAGCATTCTCAGCTGTCTACCCCATCTCTGGGCTCAGGGCTGCCTCATCCCCAAACCTGCACAACACCTCAGCTTAAATCTCAGCAAAGTATGATGAAATAGACTTGGTATCTGGCAGCCTAAATTATGTGCTAGGAACTGTGGAGCAAGTAGATATCTGTTCACCTGCTCTGGGGAAAGAGCTGTTTGCTGACCTGGGTGGAAGCTTGAATTGCTGCAGTGGACTCTACCTGTACTTCCAACTCAGAATCTTGTATCTTGGTTGGACGAAGCCTTGGGTGTGATGGTTTAGTGTGAGGTGTCCCTGCTCATGGCAGGGGGGTTGGAACTGTATGATCTTAAGGTCCTTTCCAACCCTAACTATTCTGTGATTCTATGATCTTGAACTTCATTCTGCCTCAAGAAAGAAGCTGCTCACAAAGTGGCTGTTTCAGCTGTTCTGGATTCATCCACTCCCTGGATTATAAATCTCTTCACTTACTCTAAATTGCTTTTAAGTACCAAACAAGTGAGGAACGCTAAAGGCAGGTAAACCAAATCAAACCAATCACTCCTGTTATAGGAGAATTGTCCTAGAATATCTCCCTATTGGAGACTGATATAATTCAGACTAAGAATCTTGATTTGCTGCTTTACAGTTACCCTGAATAGATCAACATTTGCACTTATTTTTGTGCATAATGGTGTGAACTAAACTGCTGAATGGATTATTCTGTTTGCATTAGGAATCACAAGGAGGGTTTAAGAATGGGTTTTGCAAAGTGTTAACTAAAAAGAAACAAAGTGATAGACTAAAAATTGAAGCTAGGCTTTAGTTTCAGATATGCTCCTCTTCCAAATAAAAACTTGTTCAGGCTTTTCTTCCCCTCCTGTTTCCACCTCTTATCATGTCTTTGGTGCCACCATGTCATCAGAGATGTTCTATTAGGTAAAAAAATAACCAAAACTACAAACCAAAAACCCAGACAACCCCCCCAACCCAGACCTGCATTAATCTATAGGAAAAGAGCCAGAATATCCAGTCAAAACATTCTGATCAAGTATTGCTTTTTATAACAAAAGCACGTACTGCATTTGAAGTATCAAACTTGCCTTCATGCTTCTGAAATTCCTCTTCTGTGAAATTAATGTCTTTGTGAGACAAGTTTGTCATCAGTTGTTTATTCTCCTCCTGCAGCTGTGCAATCTGAGTAAGGAGGTCCTGTGCCTCCCCTCTCCAGACATCCTCCACCAGTTCTAATTCCTAAAGGGTAGATCAGGACAACACATTTATACTTTTAAACACGTGAAGAGCCTTTGACTCAACTATTTACAGATCAAACTAGTCACAATCCTACTGTGATTTGTATAGAAAACAGTTAAAGGAGACTAGAATTCCTTAGAAGACATCTACATTTCTAATGCTAGCATCCAGGCATCCACACATGAGGAGACAATTCCTCATGCAAACATTTCTGACATGCACATTACCCACAGGATGGTTTCTTAGGCCCCATTTTGCTGCAAGGGCCAGGTTAAGGGGACTGCTGTGTTAGAAAAGGTAACTGAATGTGAGCAACCATTACCTCCTGCATCCCAGGAGGTAGCACAAAAGCTGTTATAAATGCCCCAGAAACATCACACAGCACAGCACAGCCCAGGAGAACCAGTGCTGCTCCTTTTGAAAGAGCTGCATCTGTAGTCTAACGCTGTGTTATGAAACACAAGTGTAAAATAATGAGAGCAGCAAACCCAGAGCTCCCAGTCCACATCATAAACACAAAGCTGCTGCTTCTTATGTAAATTGTTCTACATGGAATGCCTTGAGTGGCATCTGTGTTAGCAGCAGTGAGACCAGTCAAAACAGCTCCCATGTGTCGGGACACTGTGTGTCAAGAGCAGCTGTCACCAATCCCTGTAAAGGTCAAATTAGGACAAAAAGTATACAGTCCTCAAGGAAAAAGGGTTGTATTTAGAGCTTTACGTGTTCCAAAAGCCTTTGCTGTAAATCATACTTGTGCAGTGAGGGGCATTCTCTGCCCCATTTTCATGTATGTGCTTCAAACACGAAAGCTGCATGCAGATCACTGGAGCCAGGCTGAGTCACTTGCTGACTTGTGCATCCAGCCAGCATGTCCTCTCCTACCTAACAACAAAACACATGCAGACAACAACCCTGCCAGGCACAGCTCTCAGCTAAAATAAGCTCTGCTGAGAGATTAAAGGGTAGCTTTCTGCTCTGAATGTATGCTCTGATAATGGGAAATCATGTTCCTATTGACTGTGGGGTCCAAATGCCATTTTATTGTGGCATTTATTACTGCATTGCTGTGATTTTAGAACACTTATTTAAGAGTTATGCAGAAAATACTGTAGTACTGTATATGCTGTCAGCTTAATTATCAAGAAAACCTTTATTTTACTTGAAACTCTTTATCTTCAGAATATAAAAGCAAATCTGCAAGGAAATGTATATTGCCAAATAGCTATTACAGTGCTGCTGCCTATTACAACTCTGTAGCTAGAATAACGCAGTGACCTACTTCAGCTAAGAAAACAGCACATTCATCAGTTATGAGCATTCTGATAAAACCAAAATAGAACCAACACAGAAACCCAAACTAGCTAAACTTCTATTGTTAATGTGTGGCTGCAATGTAAACACACAGCTATACCACAGTGTGCCTGGGCAAGCTTTCCTATTTCTTGCTATTGAAGAGCCCATGAAATGGAGCAGAAATTCACTTCTGAACCCTCGTTAGTAGAAGCGTGAAGCAGAGAAGGCAGATCTATGGGCCAGTAGGTGCCAGGCAGCTCGGGAAACTCCAGAGAGTGCTAAGCCAGTTTTATAGGCAAAACAGATTTACAGGTAAAGTGTTGAGTGCTAAAATCCTCACAAACTGATGCCTGCAAGGACCACTAAAAGCTTGTCTGGATGACTTTTGGGTCACAGCTACTTCTCAGTCTCTGGCTTTTTCTGCTTATCAGTACGTGCCCTGCAAAAGAGTCAGTCTTCAAACCCTCACACTGGGACACAGACGATGTGCCACTATTGCTCTATAGGGACTGAGTGCACTGGGAATCAACTTGATTGAAAGAATACCTATGTCTCATGTATTTGATCTGCCCTGTTAAAATATGTTGGCACCAAAGTTTCATCTGGATTGTCTGAGCCCTCTTTGAGCTGTTTCAGGGCTATCAGAGAAGCTGGCAGAGTAGAGGTGGTGAACTGCAGGGAGATCAGCTGAAGCTGGCGAGCACAGTGTTATGCAGCTGACATGTTCAGGAAGCTTTTAAACATAAATGAACTTCAGAAGCATCTACGTAGAACATCGGCCGTACAATGACACTGGGTGTTGCTGCTGGACCCAGGTTGGTATCCACTTCACCATGCAGCATTCTGTAAATAACTGAGGTGGAGTTCCTGCTGACCGGCAATACAGAGATCTCAGCAGGGAGATTCTTCCCAGAGGTGATGCGCCTTCAAAAAACCAAGAACAAGTACTTGTACCTGTTCTCCAGACCTTCCCACTTCAGACTCTGGAGGCTCTTCTACATTAAAGATCTTCTACCATCCTTTTCAGAGACACTACCCTGAGATTTCCTCTGCAAAATGCTGCAGGAATTATCCTGGATTTCCATATGCTAAATGAAAGTCCCCCAGCTGGCTCTTTCTAAACCATATAAAACTTGATTCAAGTTAAAGCCAACTCTCAAAGTTTGAGGTCTCTCTTCCAGCAATTCTCTATCTTCTCTTTATCCCGAATCTGTGTGTGCAAGCAGGAATGGCATGAGCCAGAAATGACGCGTTAGCACAGCCACTTACTAGGACCACTTCTTTAAATCAGTTCTCTGGATGGTTTAAGGAGCGGATCTGACGCTTTCCCTGCAGTAAGTGGAGCAGCTCATGCTGTCCTGATACATGAGGGTAACAGGATATGGGAAATGATCTTGGGCTTTCACAGGAATAGGGTCAGGGAACACTATGACCGCTTCAGATCAAGCCAAGGGACAAAATGCATCAGAGGATGGAGCGGGAATCTGGGAGAGTGTTCTTCTCTATTCTTCAGCTCTAACACTGCTCTGAAATCGCTCGGACCTCCATCTCTCTCCTGTGATTTGCCTACCCGGTGAGTGTGCCAGGAAAACTAGACTGCCAAATCATTCACAGCTCTAGGAAAAGTGTATCACGGTCAGTGACTTTTCCTGGCCTAGCAGGAAGCAGCGCTATCCTGTCATCAGGGGAGGGAGATGGAGCAGGAGTCCTGAGCAGGGAGACTCAAGTGGAAGGAAACGCAGAGGCTGGGAAAAGGGTGGAGAAAGGGAAGGAGGAAGAAAACTTGCAGGAGGGAAGGAAAACAACAACACACCCAAACGCTCAGCGGCGCTAAGACAGCATCCACACAGAGCCATGAGCTTGCCCTGGCCGTACCCACTGCGTGCCCCGCCTGCTCCCATCGGCTCCGCGCATCCCGGCCCGCACCAGCCGCCCGCTTTGTTGTCCCCAGCGGCTGCAGCCCTGCCCCGCCGCGTGTCCGTCCCTCCCCGCCTTATCCCGCACCTTCTGGTGCTTCCGCTCCTTCTCGATGCGGTCCATCCTCTCCAGGCGCAGGCGGTCGAGCTCCAGGCGCAGCTCCTCCATCTCGGGGTTGATGTGGTTGCGGCTCACCAGCACCTCCAGGATCTCCAGCACCCGCACCACCTTGGGCATGAGGCGGGCGATGGCCTCGCAGCCGTGTTGATCGATCACCCGCTCAAACTCCTGCCCCACGGCCGAGGCGATGTCGTACACGTCCATGACCGTCAGCTCCGCCGCGTTCTTCTCCAGGGCGGGCGGCACCCCGCCGCCGCCGTCCATGGCTCGCCCTGCCCCGCGGCACCCTCATAGGCAGCAGCGGGGCGTCTTCTTCGCGGGGCACCCCCCGGCAGCCGAACCCCGCACCCGGGCCGCGGCCCCGCGCAACTCCCGCAAACTCGGGCTGTCCCGGCGGTGCCGGGGGGGGGTGTTTAAACTTGGCCGGGCGGCGACGGGAAGGAGGGACCGAGGGAGGGCGGGCGCGCCCGCACCGCCACCACCGCCCCGCCGCTCGGGGCCAATGGCAGGCACCGGGCGGGCCGGGCCGGGGGAGGCCCCGCGCATGCCCGCGGCCACCGCCGTGCCTCGCCGGGCTGCGGGATGTGCGGCCCCACCGGTGACCGCGATAGGTCTCGACGGGAGGAGCCGGGGTGAAAGCCGCTGCTCTGTGGATGCTCCTGGCTGATGCCTGCGCTGAGCTCCGTCAGCGTTGGGATGAGCCGTGGTAGCGGCCTCTTGTACCGCTCCATCGTGCGGGATGGCAGCCACGCGTTTGAACGGGACGGGAGTCATCGAGGATTCGGGATCGATGGTACCCATCCCTGGAGCGGGCGCACAGGGATGTACCGCAGTTCCGTGGTGCCACGGTACCCATCCCTGGAGCGGGCGCACAGGGATGTACCGCAGTTTTGTGGTGTCACGGTACCCAAGGGCAGAGGCAGCACCGGAGCTCGAAGCTGCCAGGACAGGAGCAGGGTAGATGGCCTTCAGCTCCAAGCGAGGAGGAAGGCAAACAGATAGCTGCAGGCTAACGTCGTGGGGGGGAAGAAGTCATTCTGCAGGACAAGTATGGGTCTCACACACAGCAGCTCGCTCATTGTTAGGGGTTTTTAGGCACTCACTCTGCAAGAACAGAGTAATATAGTCCTTACGCCTGTTTAGTGTCAGCAGAGATACATACAAGTGGTTTGCTGCACAGATCCACTTACAGAGGAATTTAAACTAAACCCAAATGTGTCTTTTCTGTTTTTTTTTTTCAGTATTTTTCCTTCAGGTGTGACTGCATTCTTAAATGTTCTCATGGTGCTTTGTATGAGGTTATCCAGATGGGCCATTATGGATATATTAAATGTGCCCCTAAACAATTGTAGGTTCTAATCCTGCCACTTGCTGCATTCAGTGCAGAAATAATGCATTATAGTTTGGACAAGATACTATGGATAACAATTAGTCAGAAGAAATAAAACTGGAGTTGCAAAAGCCAAGCTTTGACTGATACATGCTGCATGTTGTGGCTGCAGCATTCATCCTCTATTTGTCACACAAGGAAGGGAAAAACACCAATACAAGTGAATGGGAGGGATGACTGATAGGAAATGCAACACTGTGACACTCAGAGGAACTTTTTCAGGCAATACTATTAACATCCCCTTAGGTCACAGGTTACAAAACTTCAGCCTTCCTCCCATGCTGCCAAGTGCTCACATTCCTGGAGCTGGGCAGCCAGGAAGTCAAACCAGCCTCCAAGCATCAGAGTTTGATGTTCAGTTGCCTAACTTATAATAATAATCATCAATGACAGCCTGTGCAAATGTATCTAACATCCTTCGTGAAGTTTATTGCCAAAATTGATCGCTGCAGGGTATTGCACAAAGTTCCAGAGAGAGCAATAGGATGAATAGCAGCCCATCCATCCCTGTAACAGTCATCCTTCCCTGGCAAACAACACTTATGGGAGCTTGGGAAGGGGCAGCAGCACGAGCAGAACATCTGGAGAACACTGCAGTACCTCAGGGGACAGATATGCTGTGAAATCATTCTTTTGTCCAAGTTAGAGATGAGAGAAAGAGTTCACGTCACCAGGATTCAGTATA
The DNA here is from genome assembly GCF_028554395.1 of Pezoporus wallicus. NCBI lineage: Eukaryota > Metazoa > Chordata > Aves > Psittaciformes > Psittacidae > Pezoporus > Pezoporus wallicus. The sequence continues at coordinate 579,452 of NW_026641132.1, read as the reverse complement.
AATGAGTTCTCATGTGTAAATGTACATAGAGGGAAAAAGTAATGATTCGGAGAATGTGCTGGTGGGAAGAGTTAAATCCCTACTGAGACAGATGGAAAACCAGCACAGCAGTTCATGCTGCAGGAAGCAGCAGGTTCAAGCTTGGTTCAATCCAAACTCACTGGAAACCATGGAAGTTTTCAGCGCCTTGACAGGAGAGGGCTCTTGCCACTCACATACATGACCTGTAGCTCCTCAAGTTCACCTTCCTCTCGCCAGCATCTTTCCTTTCCATGCCCGGAGCCTGCACTGGCACATCCAGCTCTGCCGCTTGGACCTGGCAGCTTGAGATGAGCAAACTCACTTATGTTAATCAAGTAATTGGATCCCATTTGTCACACAAACACAACGTCTGGGCATTATACCCAGGACTACAACAACTGGCGCTCACTTGGCAAGCCCAAGCGCATAAATATTGCACCGGAAAGCCAGATTGTGCTTTAGTCTTTAGATCTTTAAAGATAATTAAACCAGCTAGTCATGAAAACAGTCTCTCTTCAGCTCCAGCACGGCCTTCTGTATTGCCGACTGCAAGTGCTAACTGACAAGTAGCATTTAAGCATGACAACGCAGAGGAGGCTTTTCACGCCGTGATGCAGGAGCCGGACTGTGTTTGCTGCGCGCCCACAAGCTGGGCTTCCCCGTTACCTCCTTGATCGTCAGCTCTTTACCCAATCCCTACCCTGATGGAGCAGGTTTGGGTTTCCCGGCCTGCAGCAGCAGCAGTCTCGGCCCCGTCGCGCCGCTCGGTGCCCGCTGCCGCTGGGCTCCGCCATGTCGCCGGTGCGGGCGGTGCTGGCGCTGCTGGCCGCCATCGCGGCCCCGGCTGCCGCCTACTTCGTCAGCATCGACGCGCACGCCGAGGAGTGCTTCCTGGAGCGGGTGCCGTCCGGCACGAAGATGGGGCTCATCTTCGAGGTGGCCGAGGGGGGCTTCCTGGACATCGACGTGGAGGTGAGGGCCCAGCGCCGCGGCTGAGCCGCGCCTGTTCCCCGCCGCCTGTGAGGTGGGGAGGCCGGGGCAGCGCCCGGTGTGGGGTGGACAGCGGTGGTCAAACCGGCCGGGCGGTTCCGTGCGGTCCCGGCTCGTTGCGGGGGGGCTCCGTGCGTGCTGACCGGGCCCCCCGCGGTGGATCGGGCGGTCTCGGAGCGGAAGAGGAGCCGCCTCGACGGGCTGCGTTTCCTAAGGCCGCTTGTGCCGTTCCTGCCCCCAGGGCTGTTCTCGGGAGGTTTCCTGCGTTGCCCGGCTCGGTATAGACTTGTCATGTTAACCGCTTTGGCGGGAAGAACGAACAGGATTCCTGTGTATAAAACCGCGTTGCTTGTGCTGCGAGCAGCGTGTCTCCCCTTGAATCGAAAGGCGTTGTCTTTAATCGGGGTGATTGCCATCTTGAGAGCTGTAGGTAAGTCCTTTTCCTCAGTGAGGCATCAGATCAAGAGAATAGTAAATAAGGATTCCTTTCGTCTTGGTGAGGAGCAGAGAGATGTTTGTTTGGGATAATTTAAACCTGAGAGAGTTGTTGCTGGCAGTGAGTATAACGGCTTCAAATGACACATGGCTCTTCCACGGGGCAGGCAGGAAGAGGAAGCTGAAATCCCATTCAAATGGCTCCCGTGGAAGCTCGGCAGCAGAGTTTGGCCTGATGAAATGGAAGGCTCAAAATAGCAGTGATGCTGAGCACTCATACTCAATGCAATAGCCCGTTTGGAATGGTCGCTGCAACAGTGCACAACTGTGTGCCTAAAGTAGCACCGATGTGTGGGAGAACGTCTTTTCCTTCAGACATCAGCAGTGAGGATTCTTCTGTAGCTGTTCCTTTAGCAAACAGCCAGGGCTGTATGTAACTTGTGGTTTACTTGTTCTTGACTGCTTCTTATCTCGCCTGTGTAATCTTGGACAGTGAGAGAGGCTTTTGTGTGACTTTCTTTACCAAGAAGTTTATTACAAAGAGTTACGTGCAGGAAAATGCATCACTGCCTTTGAGTTGTGGGAGGGAAGGTATGAAGAGTGCCAAACCAGATTACACATGGTGTTGGTCATTCTGACTGGGTGACTTCGGCACATGCATGCAGTGTTGTAAGGGTATATTTGAACCCACTGTATTTCAAATCAAACATATGACACTTTGTTTTCCCCAGATTACAGGGCCTGATAATAAAGGAATTTATAAAGGTGATCGAGAGTCCAGTGGAAAATACACGTTTGCTGCCCACATGGATGGAACTTACAAGTTTTGCTTTAGCAACAGAATGTCCACCATGACTCCCAAGATAGTGATGTTCACTATTGATATTGGAGAAGCTCCAAAGGGGCAGGACATGGAGACAGAAGGTGAGGAAGACTTCTGGAAAGGAATTAGCTCTGGCTTGGGAGCTATTCCCTACATGCATGGCTTCTGAACTTGAGTAGGAATCTCAGAATTGCTGTTTCTTCAGGCTCTCTAGTTAGCCGTTCTCTTGCACAGCTAAAATCTGGGTGGTTTTAGACCTCATTGTATGGTTTAATGCAAAAAATCACCAGAGAATCACTTGGCCATCTGCAGAAACGAATGCCTTCCTCCTTTAGTCTTTTCATTAGTTTCATTCTTCTGTTTCTAGTTTGCTCAGCAGTACCTAGGCTCCTACATGCCTTAGTTGAGCTCTTTGATAAATGTGCCAATATAATTTTTTTCTCTTAGCTGTATAAATGAGTGTTTTATCTGCAGCCTTTTGTCCTGCACTTGTGTTTATCTCTTACACTTTCCTCTAGGTGGTGGAGATACCTGGGATGGTATGTGTACTGCTTTTTGAAAGCTCATTAGCATCTTGTCTTTGGCATATGTTTATTCACTAACAGCTAACGTTTGCTTTTCTCTGTAACATTGGTTTGTAGCATGAGAATGTCTTTAATAATCTACATAGAAGGTCTGATTCTGAGCAATGCTGAGCACCTGCAAGCTTCCATCGAGAGGTTTATATACTTAGCAACACTTGGGATCAGGTCCTTGAACTGTCTCTGACAGTTTGTCTTAAGGAGGTGGGAGTTTGGGGTGAAATTAAACACTGAACATCCGAGAACATTGGATATTTTAGACTCTATTTGCTTTATATTGCAAAAGTGGATGTTGGGTAATCAAGGACTTCTGGGAGCAATAAGCTTCTTTTAGGTTATGAATTATCAGTAACGTTACAAGGGGAAACACTTGAAACTTGCCATTAGCTGTAAAAGAAATAAATGAATGTGGGTAACAAGTTATAAGGGTTTATTTAGCAATCACTAGCTAGGTAGGCAGTAAAGTCTTGTTTTCTATTTTGGCAAGTAAATAACTGTGCATTGAGTGCTTGATATCACTTAAAAAGTAACAAATCCCTAACTTTTGATTTATTCTTTTAAAGACTCAGTTATAGCTGTTATTGAGTCTGGATTGAGCTGCTGCAAAGAACATGAATGCAGCTTTTGTTTTTAAGGCACTTCTGGAGTGTATTTTTTGGAGTGGGTTTAAGCAGTCCTTGTGAGTGTAAATTCTTTTACTAATAAACTGCACTTACTGCAATGACCGTGAAAATAAGGGATTGATGATATTAGCAAAGTGAATGCGGTTTATACAGCTGTTAAGGGTTTAACTGTAACTTGTACGAGTGTTATTTTCTGCTCCTCTTTGACTGTTCCCCATGAGGTATGTATTTTGAAGAGCCTTATTTTCAGATTGTGATCTGAAACCATTTATAAATAAAGATGTAATAAGGCAGCTTCAAAGTCAGGTATGTCCCTTCAGTGGGAAATGTGTTGGGGTTTGTGACTTCATTTTAAGAGCTGATGGCCCAGGGCATGTTTGTGGGATGACATCTTGAACTTGGTGCTAGAAAACTTTGAAAGTGACTTGAATAACGTAAAAGGGGACAGTTCTGTGAGCATGAATGTACTTAAAAGATCCTGCGATTGACAGGCAAATTGCTAAATCTTAGCTCTCTGATCCTTCCATTTGCTGAGCTGTCTCAAGCTAGTTTTCTGTTATCGGTTTGATGTTTTCCTCCTCTTCTGCTTTCACAACACACCAGGACCTGAAGCCAGTCCTGCCCTCTTCCAGGCCCCTTTGGCATCGTTTCTGCTGAATGCTGTGCTTCAGCTAGACTGGAAGATCACAAGATGTGATATGTTGCTTCAGAAAGTGATCTCGTTTTGCCAGCATCATGATCTTAAGCTAGACTCTGTCATTCCATTTTTTTTTTTGCAAGCTTAACAACTAGGAAAAGCTGTGATGTTCAGATAATTTGCTTGGAATATGTTGGACAATATTGTCAAAATAGATACTAGTGTGTGGTATTGATTTTATGTGTTCTTATGTTCCATTTTTTTTTTGGAAGAGTATGCCCATATTGGAAATCAGTGGTCTGTACTGATTCTAAATCCTGTCTTGTGTTTTCTGGTCAGATGTGGAGGAAGATGCTTCCCCACTTACTAAATACCACAGGAACATGTTAGGAGAAGTGATGCTGTGAAAACTCAACTGTTCCTTTGCTGTAAGGGTAGAAAGTTTCAGCTGTACAGACTGCATTTTTCTGCCACGGGAAATGAAGTATTACCTATTCATAAATCCTAACAACTGTTTTTCTGTGTCAATAACACCTTTTCTGATGCTTCTGAAATTCTTCTGCAGCTCATCAGAACAAGCTAGAAGAGATGATTAATGAGTTAGCAGTGGCCATGACGGCTGTAAAGCATGAACAGGAGTACATGGAAGTTCGTGAAAGAATACATAGAGCAAGTACGTGTCTTTGATTTAAATGCTTTCTCCACTCTCAAGTGAATTTATAGAATGTGGCTTAAAGCAAGTCCATGAAAGCTGTTCCAGGAAAAACACTTAGACCAAGTTCTGAAGGCCCTGCCCCTACAATCCTGAATGTAGCTGGTGTTGCAATCGTCTGTAAGTTGGCTCACCCCTCATGTAATGAAGATTGTTGTGCCTGCCTAATTGGTGCAGATTCTCCAGTTCTTTGAATGGCGTGTTCATGCAGACGTGGGCAATGCTGGTTCCCAGAGATAGACTTTGGTTGAACTACTACTTCGTCCTTGAAGTAGGTGTGGCTTAATAACTGAGCCAAAATCTGTGTGAAATACTTCATTGAGATAGAGCAGAGCTACTGTTCTGTCCAAGTAAGGTGTGGTGAACTCCAGTCACAACTCTCACATTCTGACATACAGCTGTAAAGTGGGACTGAGAGCGCCAAGTGGCGCCTTAGGGGAAGCCCAGGGAGAATAATGGCAAGTATTTGTAATGTGAACACACAACATTATCCTAAAGCATTGGCCCCTCAGCTTTTTGAACCTACAGATAATCTGTTTGGAAGTTACAAGCTTCTGTCTGACCTCTTTGAAGGTGGGCAGAATAGAGGTGCTGCCATCTATGTCCAAAGCTGAGGTTGATTAAAACATCTGCTTGCATAGTAAGCTCTTTGGAAAAACACCCTCAGATCTCATCTCTCAAGTCTGCAGAGTCTTTCTAGGCCACTTGCAGTGATGTGATAGAAATACCTGCGGTTTATGTGCAGTGTTCTGATGACAAAATGTGTTTTAAATTTGTTTTAAATGCTTTGTTACTTACTGCTTCTTTTATTTCTTTTCTCCCCACAGTTAATGACAACACAAACAGCAGAGTGGTTCTTTGGTCATTCTTTGAAGCTCTTGTACTAGTTGCCATGACACTGGGACAAATCTACTATCTGAAGAGGTTTTTTGAAGTCCGAAGGGTTGTTTAAGAGTACTTTTCTGGTCCCGGATTTCAGTTCACTGTCTACCAAACATCCTGGTCACAAAAAGAGTCATTTACTTTCTGAACCCTCTTTACTGAACTGTAAAACTTACTTGCTTTTGTTCCTCCCTAGTTAAAAAAGAATTGGTTTTATATATCTTCTGTAGCATAAGCTGTGCTGAAATCTTGTCACTTGATTGGCATAACTTTTTTCACTTCAAATCTGCCTACTCTGTGTGCTAAGCAAGGTCCAAGCAAGCTGCAAATGCTGTAATCCACTGTAGTAACAAGCACCATTGATGTCTTTTCTAACTCTTTGCCCTGTTTTCATGAGTACTTGCAGTTCTACCTAAGGAAACGGTACAAGGCCCTAACATGACTGTTTTGCAAGTTTGACATCTCTAACCCTGCAATAGGTGTTAAAAATGGGAATAATCCCTTTTTTGCTTATTTAAACTGCCAAGAAGATTGGAAACTTTATTCTGATAATGAATAGAGGACGGATGACCACTTCAATCTAGTATTTGTGCCTAGTTGCTATTTAAAAGAGTCTTCAGTAACCACTCTTGATGTAATCATTACATCAGGTTATTCCCAAAGTTCTAAATTAACTAGTCAATATGAAACGGTATTTTATCCTCTCATGATCACATGTCCATCAGACGGTTTTGTTTTACCCTTTCACAGGTTTTATGTCAAAGCCAATTGTGTGCAGTGTCTTGGCAGACCATGGTTAACCCTTTGGTTTTTGCAGGCCCAAAGCTTAGATGGTTGGCGCCGATGGGGAACGCGTTCTTGTTCAGGAAACCTGGATTCCTGGTGCAAAAGGGTTAATGATTCTGGGAGTCTATTGCGATGCTATGCAGCCCTTGTCTTTAAGTTAAGGCAGCCTCTGCCCTTCTCTCACCCTGATGCTATAACTACCGGCGTGTTTTCTTTTCCAGGCACGTGTAGATTTGGTTTTGTACAAAGTTTCTTTCCTCGTTATCTGATGATTGGTTTAAAACGTAAAGCAGCGTCTGAGGTGGGTGCTGAGCCAGGATTACGTTGTGACTGATGTATATTAGTTGTAATCATTTTGGGGGGGGGGCGGGCTGGGGTCTTTTCCAGGGGGGAGCCTCTACAAGTAACACACAGCAGTTTTGTACGATTAATTTAAGATTTGTTACAGGTTTTCATGTTCCAGGTAAAGCTTTTCCAACCTCGGGCAAACACTTGCAGCAGTTCCTCAGAGAAGGTGGCTCTGACACCTTAGCGCAACTGTTGTGTGCCAATATTTTTTGTGTAGAACACGTCAAATTGAATTCAAAGGTGTACATTTAAAAATGGCTCGTGAAGGGAAATCTGACCCAGGTTCGAGAATAAACAAATTCTTTAAAAAAATAACCTTTTTTTTGTTTCTTTTTTATTTTATTTAAAGAAGTACCTTTTAACACAGAGCTTTTGTTAAGTATTTCTGAAGTTATCAGGAATTCATCCAAACTCCAGCGTGTGTTGTGGGCAAGTAGAAGAAATGGCAGCTGACTCTGAATCGACTGCTTTGCTGCTGGATTTCAAGCTGTTGTCACAGCCCTTCTGATCTCTGGTAGCAGTAATTCATAGCTTCCAAGATTGGTTTGGGATGAAGGGGTCTTAAAGCTCATCCAATTCCAAACACTGCTATGGGCACCTTCCACTAGAGCAGCTTGCTCCAAGCCCTTGTGTCCAGCCTGGCCTTAAACACGGCCAGGGATGGGGCAGCCACAGCTTCTCTGGGCACCCTGTGCCAGCGCCTCAGCACCCTCACAGGGAAGAGCTTCTGCCTAAGAGCTCATCTCAGTCTCCCCTCTGGCAGGTTCAAGCCATTCCCCTTGGCCTGTCCCTACAGGCCCTTGTCCCAAGCCCCTCTCCAGCTTTCCTGCAGCCCCTTCAGGCACTGGAGCTGCTCTCAGGTCTCCCCTTCAGGAGCCTTCTCTTCTCCAGGCTGCCCCAGCCCAGCTCTCTCAGCCTGGCTCCAGACCGGAGCTGCTCCAGCCCTGGCAGCATCTCCATGGCCTCCTCAGGGCTCCCTCCAGCAGCTCCACGTTCAACCGGGCTCTCCCCAGAGCGCAGCAGAGGGGGAGAATCCCCTCCGTCCTCTCCTGGCTCGGACGGGGCTCTCGCTGAGGTAAAATCCCCGGTCCCGGCCGCTTAAGGCGGCTGGCAGCGGAACCAAGGTGCTGCGGAGCGTGCTTCCGGGCGGCGCCGCCAGAGCCGGACCCGGACCCGGACCCCGGCGCTGAGAGGGAGCGGCCGCGCGGCGGACACGGCACCGGCGCCTGTCAAAGATGGAGGCGGTGACTGAGGGGAGCTGGGAGACGCTGCCGGTGGCGCTGAGCCCGGGCGTGCTGCGGGCGCTGCGGGAGCTCGGCTTCGCCCGCATGACCCCGGTGCAGGTGAGCGGCCGCTCCCCGCCGGGGAAGGGGGCACCGGGCGGCAGGGCCTGAGGGAGGGGGGCTCGGCCGCAGGTCGGAGCGCTCAGGCCTTCCCGCCCGTGGCTCCGCTGAGGTAATCCATAGCGCTCTGGGGCGCCCTGTGGGGGATTCGGCCTTGCGAGACCTACTGCCGCCGTCAGACTGCTCATGTGGTGCTTCTGCGTTCTCTTTGTTTCAGTCTGCGACCATTCCACTCTTCATGAGCAATAAGGATGTCGCTGCAGAAGCGGTGGGTGATTTTTTGCTGGTCTCTTCGCTGTTTGTTGTAGCTTGCATTGGGCTGAGGGAAGGCTGACGCTGCTTTCCCCCTCACAGGTCACGGGCAGTGGGAAAACGTTGGCGTTTGTAATCCCCATACTGGAAATTCTCCTCAGACGGGAAGAGAAGCTAAAGAAAATGCAGGTAAGATGAAGTTGCTCTGTCCTGGGTGTGTTTTAGTGGTGTGCCAGTGAGATTGGAGGTCTTCAGGGAAGACCTGTGGAAGATGGCACACACGTAAAGTGACGGTGTGTTCGGCTCCTGGGTATAACTAACAACGAACTGCTTAAAACTTGAGTATAAATATTGGGCTGCTTTCTGGGCACTTAGGTGCTTATTCGACATCATCAGAACATCAAAATGATTATCAAAACACTTTTCTGAGCTGTTAGAAAAATGGCTTAAAATACCGAGTACAAGGAGGTACTGCAAGCAAGTCTGAATGCTTTTGAGTGTCCATTAATTATACTGTATAGAGAACTTGCATTGTTGTTTGCTGTTAAATATCATTATTGGATTCTGCTCTTGATGCAAAGGCATTTTGGACACTGCTGGAATGCCTTTTTTGTGTATATTTTGTGTTATTCTGAATAGTGTATTTCTATGAAAATGATTTGTCTAAAACTAGGATCATAATTGTGGCTCATATTTACTTGAAAGGGAGAATTTTGCCCAAAACTTTCTTCTAGGCTGTTATTTTCCATACATTCCTGTTGGTTTTATGTGCAGGTTGGGGCTATAATTATCACACCAACACGAGAACTGGCTATTCAGATTGATGAGGTGCTGTCGCATTTCACAAAGCACTTCCCCAGGTTCAGGTGAGTGAACTTCAGGCTTGTCACAACCACTGTTCCTTTTCCTTTGGGCTTCTGTCATTCATAAACCAGTAAAAAATGACCAGAGTCTTTCTGTTTTCTGGTTTTAGTCAGATCCTTTTAATTGGGGGTAGGAATCCCATGGAAGATGTTGAAAAGTTTAAAGAACATGGGTGAGTTACTTATCAGTTATTTTTGTCATTGCCTTGCAGATGTGGCTTTCTCCTTGTCTGTAGGGTTTTCAGTTAGGGTTTTGGTCCTGCTGGTGCTGAAATTTGAAGGTACTGCTAAGTATGCTGAGGAAATGATGGATTCTTTCCCTTGAGGGAGGTGTGCTATCCTGAGACAATAGGAAAGGATCGTATGTGAAATCAGGGCCATGTATGTGCTGTTTGGGTGAAGGACAGCATGCTGTGTGGTGAGCTGAAAACTGTCTTCACTAAATATTTCAGTTCCTTCTTTCCTGTCAGTGTCATACTAGCAGTAGGCTCCAGTGAGGTGGGAGTCTCTGCTGGTGAATGTTTCTGAAGCTGGTGCTGATACTGAGGATGTTTTGAAGCAATTGTATTTTCTATGATGAAGCTTTTTGCACAGAGGAATCAAAGATTTCTCCTAGCTGGCAGTTCCTTTCCATAGTTACTGAATATATTCTAAACTTCTATTACCACAAGTGGTCTGCTTTCACTTGAGCATTGTTTCCTCTCAACTTACTGCCTGAAAGGCACTGACATCTGAATACAGTTAGAAGTGACAAATGAAATTGTTTTGTTGAAGAATGCAGTCAACTTTTGCACAGGTTTGTGCTGTGATAATGATGTTGGCAGATCCCCAAAGTCCTCGCCTTGCACAGTTACAAAACTGCTGTGTGTCTTGTTCACCAACAGTGGAAACATCATTGTAGCTACCCCGGGCCGCCTGGAGGATCTGTTCAGAAGAAAAGCTGATGGGCTGGATCTAGCAAGTTGTGTGAAGTCTCTGGATGTGTTGGTATTAGATGAAGCAGACAGACTTTTGGATATGGGCTTTGAAGCAAGGTATTGAAAGCATACATTCCAGTAACACTTTGGAAGTTTTAGATGAGTTCATATATGATTCATGTGAGCTTGGCCTGTGATGACCTCTAAAGTTAGATTTGTTCAGTTTTGTTCTTTTATCTCTCTTTGCTCCATAGACTACAGAAAGCAATTGCTGGGGGTGAAGAGAATCAGAAGGAGCAGATCTTTGATGAATACAGAGTTTAAAAATTCTTGTTTTCTGATGTATGTTAGCTTGATTATTTACACATCAGAATGCCTTAAAACACTTTAACAAATAAGCTTTGATGTCCCTTTTATCCTTCTCTCAAAGTTAGTTAGTTCAATAGAAGATTGGCACTTGATAATGAAATCTTACTTTGTTTGTAAACTCTTACTTCCAGTGGTTAAACTTCTTTTTTTGAGGGAAATCTGGGGACAATTATGTTCTACATGTGCTTATTTGCAGTTTAAATGCCATTCTGGACTTTATGCCCAAGCAGAGACGGACAGGTCTGTTCTCAGCAACTCAGACTCAAGAGGTGGAGAACCTGGTGAGGGCAGGTCTCCGGAATCCTGTCCGCATCTCGGTGAAGGAGAAGGGAGTGGCAGCAAGCAACACACAGAAAACTCCAACACGCCTGGAGAACTACTACATGGTGCGACCCCCTGCTTTGTGATGGTTTCTTGGTCTCTCTCCTTTTCTCCTGGCTCTATCCATAAGTCTTGCCCAGATAGGATCACATTAGTAGAGGAATTGGAAGTCTCCAAGATACAAAGCTTTTATAGGTTCTTCAAAGATCAATCACCAAGCCAAGGAGAAGGATCTAAATTAGCAACTGTGTTGTTTTCTGCTCTGTGAGTTTTGTTTGGCTGCTGTAACTCCAAACTGGCTGCAGCGCTGTAGTTCCTTGACCTGCTCCTAAGGAATGGGGAGAGATTTTGGCAATTGCTGAGGGATATTAGAGATACTGCTGCGGAAGGGGTGTTGTGGCTGGGGATGGGAAGACTGGGAGCTAAGTATTTGTTTATATTTAAAACAAGATATGTAAGTGTAATATTCTGCAGGAGGAACTATGGGAAAGATGATCAGTGTTAAGAAGTTACACCTGTAGTCATCTATCAGTGCACAGTGAATGGAGGAAACGGGCAGATTGCTTTGTATCGAGCCCATTTATTTACCTCTTTTTTCTTTTGAACTGTGCAGATCTGCAAAGCAGATGAAAAATTTAATCAGTTGGTGCATTTTCTGCGGCAGCACAAACAGGAGAAACATCTGGTCTTTTTCAGGTAATTCTGGGTTTCATCCTGAGAATCCTTTGGTGTTCTAGTACTTAAATTCCAGAGCTGTGCCTTGTGTTTGCAAGGACACAACTGTTTTAGAAGTGGTTAATTTTAATGGCTGTCTTGTACAGTATGGTGCCTAAAAAGAGTTTGATCATTGCTTCATGTCAGGATTTGGTTGAATTTTATTAAGCAAAACACAAATTTGAGATGCATTTTTAAAGGAAAGCATTAGAGATGATTATATGTTAATTATAAAAGCAATACACATGTAAATAAAAATAAGCCATAGTATATATTCTAGGAAGGTCTCTGAGCCTTGGAAATGCATCATATTCTCTCACCTTTATGTCTATCTGTATCAACACAGCACGTGTGCCTGTGTGGAATACTATGGGAAGGCTTTGGAATCCTTAATTAAACAAGTGAAAATAATGAGCATTCACGGGAAGATGAAACACAAACGGAACAAGATTTTTACTGAGTTCCGGAAGCTCCCGGGGTAAGGAAATGAGTAAGAAGCGTAATTCCCAGTAGCAGCAGAACTGCTTCAAGTAACATGTGGAAACTGTCAGTCTCTGAAGTCTTTTATTAAAGAGATGACTTTCAGCTGTGGTGGACACAGTGGTGATTCAATAATAGGACTTGTAACAGGGCACTGATTTTTCCTGGTGATGTAAATCCCATTCCTTTTCACAACGTAGTGTAGACTTTTAGTTGGTGAAAGCTGCAGATACCTTAGGTATTTTGTCTCCTTTCAAAACCCACGTTTTGTTGCTCATTCTCCAGTGTAGATGCAGAACACACGGCTGGGGGTGGGCTGGCTCTTTTCAAATGACAGTTTAATGAAACCATGCTCTTTCTTCTTCCTAGCGGCATTTTAGTTTGCACTGACGTGATGGCCCGTGGCATAGACATTCCAGAAGTACACTGGGTTTTACAGTACGACCCACCTAGCAGTGCAAGGTACAACTTCGGGTCTTAAGAACCTTCACTCAGCTTGTGGTCATGTTACTGTCTTGTTTGGATATAAATTGGGTACATGCAACAAAAGGCTCTTTTCCATGTATTTTAACTTCCATTGTTGTAATTCTCCCTACAACATGCTTACAGCTTGACACTAATGCAGATCCCCCTTGCTTTAGCCCTAACAATCCAGTGGGACTGCTACATGTCTCTCTTACCATTTTTTACTTAGTCCTCTTGGTTTAAGGCAAATGTATACAGCACTCTGTATTTTAATTCCACAAGATTTGCCCTTTTGCTGCCTATCACTTCCAAACCAGGCTGAGGTCCTCCTGTAAAGTCTTCTCTGTGTTGTTTCAGTGCCTTCGTGCATCGGTGTGGTAGAACAGCACGGATCGGCAACGTCGGCAGCGCGCTTGTGTTTTTGCTTCCCATGGAAGAGTCTTACGTTAACTTTCTCTCAATCAACCAAAAGGTTAGTAGACTTATTCTAATCCAAGGCAGGAAAGAGCAAGGGGACAGAGTCACTGATGGGAGTTTAGGTTCAGAATTGTAGAACTTAGGGGGATATGCATAGGTAACGCACAATTAAGAAAAGACAAGAGTGGCTTTTCTGATGTATTTTAGCATATGCTCTATTCTTGATTATCATTATTTACACATGAGAATGGCTTAAAACACTTTAACAAATAAGCTTTGATGTCACTTTTGTCTGTCTCTCAAATTAGTTCAATAGAAGATTGGCAAATACCTGTTAGAACAGGACTGCTCACAGTGTTACTGTAGGATAGATAGGAAAGGCTTTTTGTTTCAAAGGGTGTGTAGATTGAGCACTTCCAGAAGGACAGCACTGGTTAAACACTCCTGCCCACAGCAGTGTATACACTGCACCCTCCACACTGTATAACTCTGATAACTTCATGTTTTTGTGGGATTAATTGTAAACCTTCTCTGGAGCCTGCTAATGAGAACAGAGCTTGATAAGGGTGAGATGAGCTTGTGGCCTGTCTCCAGCTGTGGTGTGTGAACTGCTCTGCTGGGATAAGACAAGGGTGTGTGGGGCTGAATGCTGAACTCATGTCGAAGTGATCACATAGAAGGGGACTCAGAGCTGACTGAAGATCAGCAGGGGAAGAAGCGTGTGTTCAAAGCTTCACAGCGCATTTTAAAACATTCCACTGAACTCTTCCTTTGGTTTTGTGTTTCTTGTCTGGTTTTCAGTGTCCCATGAAGGAAATGAAACCACAGACAAACGTGTTAGATCTTCTCCCCAAACTGAAGTCAATGGCTCTCGCTGACAGGGCAGTGTTTGAGAAGGGGATGAAAGCGTTTGTGTCGTACGTTCAGGCTTATGCCAAACACGAATGTAATCTCATCTTCCGAATAAAAGGTAATTCCCAGCAGGGGCTGGCATCTGCTCCTGCTCTTTTCAGAACAGTATTTGGTTTGGGAAAGAACAAAGTGTTACTGTCCACAAGCCTCACCTCCTGGTTCCTGGTGTCAGATTTACTTCCTGCAGCATCAGATTGTGATGAAACTCCCATTTTCCCAAGCAACTTGTTTCTCATGTTTTAAAGAGACATAATTTATGGCATAAGCAAAAATAAAAGTGATTCAGTATTGTTACTACTATCAAGTCTAGAATGCAAACAATACAATAAGATAATGTTTGGGGTTTTCTAATTGTGACTTCCTAAGTTAAACTATCTTTTTATCCAGTGGGAAACTGACTTTATAATCCTTACTTTCATAGATCTGGATTTCGCAAGTCTTGCCAAAGGTTTTGCATTGTTAAAAATGCCAAAGATGCCTGAACTAAGAGGAAAATGTTTTCCAGACTTTACTCCAGTCACTGTTAATACAGACTCCATTTCATTTAAGGATAAAAATAGAGAAAAACAGAGACAAAAGCAATTAGAACAACAAAGAAAAGACAGAGAGGAAAACGGAGGGAAAAAGAAATTCATAAAGAACAAAGCCTGGTCAAAGCAGAAAGCCAAGAGGGAGAAGAAAAAGAAAGTAACAGCTAAAAGGAAGCATGAAGAGGTAAATTGTGTCCATTCTATTGAACTGCCTGTGATCACTGCAGCATAGGGACATACTTCCAATTGCAGAGCATCTGGGGATCTTAGTTTGATATAGCTGAAGAATGTAAAGTAACTTTTTAGGACCATTACAGGCAAACCTTATAAAAAATATGGTAGCTTCTTAAAGCCAAACACTAAAACAACTTCTCAGCACTCTGATGCTGATCAGTAATGCTGCCTGCAGAGGTAGCATAGCTTTTTCTTTCTGTAAGGTCCAGCAGTATGGCACAATAGTGGACAGTACTTCGTTTGGGGGTTTAATTTGCTTTTTTTCAATTCTCAACAAGAATAACTGAGAGTTAGGTGGTTTTCTAGGTATAAATCAAGTATTATTTCCTACTTGGATAGTTCTGGTATATCAGAGTTGTAAATTTCTCTTGTGTTTAGCTGTATGCAGTGAAAACCTTTTGGTGTGTGTTTAATTAGTGTTGTGCTTAATTTGTTGGTTTTCACCTGCCAACAGGGCTCTGATATTGAAGATGAGGATATGGAGGAGTTGCTGAATGACACAAGACTCTTGAAAAGATTAAAAAAGGGGAAAATCAGTGAAGAAGAATTTGAGAAGAGACTAACAAGCAGCAAGAGTAGGCTGAAAGCAGGAGCTGTTGCTGACTTAGAGTCTGAAGGTTGACAGTTACTCTGACCACGCTTTTACATTAAAATACTGCCTATTTCAATAAAACTGGATTTTTATAACAAAACACTGATGCAGAGAACAGAATTGATCTAATCTCTTCATAAGAGACCTGGAGCCCACAAGGACAAACAGAGAAGCCTGCAGCTAAGAGAACTGCTCTCACGTGGTGTGGCCAAAGCTGCAGGTTGCCATTAGCAGCCTCGTGCCCGTTTTCGCTTTGCTTTTTTCAGGTATGTACCCCAGAGCAGTAAGTAGCAGCACACCTCACAATGAGGCTGAATCCACCTTAAGGTGTTTTATTTTACAATATCAAAATACTCCACCCATCTTTAAAATAATTTATTTTAGATCTTTAGAAGCTGTAGGAACTTTCTAACAGTGGCCCATCCATATATAACATGTTGCTTTAAAAACTCACGAAGGCCAGTAATTACATTAATCGTTATGATGTCCTCTCCTTACCATGTCCATTTAACTTGTATCATCCTCCCAGTTCTTACAACTGTGACAGTCACTGAAGATGATGCATCCTCTACACAGAGTCCTCTTTGTTACAGATAGAGTTTAATAAGTTCATCACTGACAGCTGAGGGAGTTAACACACCGAGGTCTGTAAACAGTAATGTAATGAGTGATGGTGATGTGTAGTCAATCCAGGGATGCTCCTCTGTTAGGTTCTGATTTGTTTTCAGAGTATCTGCTTTGTACTAGAAGGAAATGGAGACAACTGGAAATTAAAACCTCTCTGGGGTAAGAGTGGTGCTGCAGTCCCAAGCAGATGTTTGTGGTAAAACTGAAGGAAGTCAGCTGCTTTAAAATGAGGCACAGGCTGGTGCCACCTTGGTCTCAGCTGTTTTATCTTATGTATAAAGAACAATTGGTAGTTCTGAAGTGTGTTAACTGTTTTTTAGCCCCTTGGCTAAGAAGTAATTTGGATTTCTCTTACCTTAAACTTATCTGGGACATCCTGCTGATTCAGAGGGAAAAGCCTCACAAACTTGAAACTTTCAGCTACCACATAAAATGGCTTATTCTGTGCTTTGGCACACACAGCAATTTGATTAGTGCCAATCTGTGGAGACAGAGGGAAAATGACACTGCAGGCTCAGTGCTAGTGTGACACAATACTGCCCAGTTTCCAACCATAAATAGATGGTCACTGGAAAATGTCCAAACAGAAGAGGTTTTTTCAGAAAGCCCTGAATTCTTCAAAGAAATCAAACTTAAAAAGTCTGGAGTTTACAGAACAATGTAATAAACCCAGAACCTCCTACCTTGTTGATAATGCCACCACTTTCAACTACTCCTTCAGCACCAACTAACACCAGGTCCACTTTCTCCATAATGTAGCTGTTCAAAGGGAGGAAAGAAATCCAATACTTACTGGGTAATATGACAAGTGCCTCATTTAGTTGACCGTCAGATTTATTATAGTTTTTTCTTATGTTTTGGACTTATACCGAGCAGTGGGTGTTTAGCAAATAGCTTAAGAAGCCCTCTAATGATAACGTGTAAATGAGGGAAAAATTAGCACCTCGGTTCTTTTTTTACAAGTGTCCACAAGTTCTGCACTCAGGTCTGACTTCTTTTGTTGCTCTAACATGCAAACATCAGATACTTGTTTTGTAGCAGACACGTTCTCCTAATGGTGCACCTGAAGGTGTAACTTGTTCAACTTGTTTGATGACTGTGACAAACCAAGTCATCACTTCTGTGATTTGGACAAGCTTCTACGAAACCTACATCTAACACTCTCAAAATTATGCTGAAAAATACTAAGATTTAATGATCACTTTACCCAACTGCAGCATCCAGAATCACAGTCACAGGAATGTTCAGCTTCCTCAGGGCTTTTGCCATTTTTTGCCTATGAAAAAAACATGTTTGAAGCTTAGAAGCCTTTTCTTTAAAGACAAGGCTAGAAAAATATTGTCTGAAGGCCTGAAACCCTTGACTGTCTATGTTCTCTTGCTGGTAGTTTTGGTTTATGATGTATCCTCTAATAGAAAATCAGTTATTGTGTAGAAATTGAAACAAACAGATTAGAACGAACCCACTAAAAGCAAAGAAAGTTTGTTTTACCAGTCAGGAATTACAGTTCCAGAAAGATGAGTCAGTGAGCTATTATTAAAATGACAGAGTACCTGAGCTGCCTCAGCTTGTCCATCAACAGGGTGTTTAAGAAACAAGACATAAAGCATGGGCTGCAGTGCTAGGAGCTGTTTCAGTGAAGCTGGAGAGTCATATGTACTTTGACTGAACATCCTTGTTAGCCACATGCATTACCCAGCATGCAGGATTTACTACTTCATTCACACAACCATGTGTGCTTTGAAGAGGGAAGGCCTGCTCTCTTGCTATCAGTAATATACTTTATTTAGGATCTTCAAATGACATTGCTAGCTGAATGTTTTACTTTGCTATGATAATACTGATTATTTTAGCCTACTTTTGAAGCAGCCCACTAGAAATCAGTTGTCTCCCATCTCCCATGGAGGTTGCCTGGTATTAACTGAAAGTTTGTAAAGCTCTGAGGAAAACCTAGATAATGTTTTAATTGGAACATTTAGTATGGGAAATCATTTGCCAATATTGGGGTTGTTTTCACTTGTCCAGAACAATGTGATACTGGTGATGGTTACCATTCAAAATGCTGCAAGCAGGCCTAGCAGCTTAAGGTCTAGCAGACTTGATGGTAGCTGTTAACCAAGATAAAACCCAAAAGATTGAGTACTCACCCTGCTTGATCTGGCTGTGATTCAGTGACATAAACGCTGAATCGCTTCTTTGCCTCAACAGCTGCTTCTAACACTCTGAGGACCACTCTGGAGTAGGCATGTGTCAATATTCGCTGTCAGAAAACAAAAAGACATCACTTTCTGTTGAGCTTTGAGAAGCCCTTTACTTGTGCTCATGGTGGCATGGCTTTTACTTCACACAGGTGTCCATCAATGTTAAATAATAATGCCTGTCACGTGTATTCTACAAATCATAGGATAGAAAACTACCCTATGAGCTGGACTGTATGTGGCCAGCCCTGATGGGGTGATGATTTAGTATTTTAAATTGAAACGTGAAGCTGTGACTCCTCAGCACCTCTTAGAGGTGGAATGCGAGATAGACCTGGATTGCATGGAACGTGAAGGGGCAGGGGAAAGATCGCAGACTCACAGCACGGTTTAGGTTGGAAGGGACCTTAAAGCTCATCCATTTCCAACCACCTGTCACAAGCAGGGACACCTTTCACTAAACCAGGTTGCTCCAAGCCCTGTCCAACCTGGCCTCGAACACTGCTAGGCGTGCTATCACACCTATGTACCTGCAGAAGGCACCCCTAGACAATGCTGCTGTGAACATTAATAGCCTTCACTCCTCTCCCTTTTGTTTTCCATTGCTGCAAGAAGTAGACCACCAAAACGAGTGACCCTGGCTCTGCCTACTCACAGCACCATCTCTGATGAAAGGATGACACAGCTTGGCGATTTTATTCCGAGAGAGAGACACTTTCCTCAGGAAGATCTCCCCGCGCTCGATCATGATTTCCTTGCACTTGGAGTAGTCCTGGAAAATACAATGCTTGCTGCTGCGGGGCTGTGGTCCCCCCTGCAGGCAGCACGGCGGGGCAGGCTGCAGCCACCCTTACCGAATACTCCAGGGAGGTGAGGCTGATGAAGCGCAGGAAGAGCTCCCCGCCGGAGGACACGGCGACCGAGGAGTCCACCCGGGACAAGGTGTCGATGGCAGCCAGGAGGCTGCTCCTCAGGCCCTGGATGGTCTCCCCTGCGGACAAGCAGCGATGCCCGGTAAGAACCCCACCGACACGGGCCTCGCTGCGGGGAGACTCGGGGCAGAGCCGGCACCCCGCAGCTAGGGTGGGGGGAGCCGGACCCACCTCGGTCCTGCTTGAGGAAGCCCAGCAGGGCGCGGATGGCAGCCACGGCCGAGGCGACATCGGGGTCGTCCCTCAGCTGCGCCCGGAAGGTCTCGATCAAGTCTGTAGGGAGCGGGGCGCGTCAGTGACCTCCCCGCCTTGCCCTGCCCTGCCCCGCCCCGCCCGCGCCCCGCTCCCGTTACCGTTCGTGCTCATGGTCGGTCCCCTCCGTTCCCCTACCCGCCTGGGCGTGGCGCCGCCCGAGTGACGGCACACGTTTGGCTGACGTAACGCCGTGCCGCGGCATCATCCCCATGCGCCGCGAGCAGCTGGTCCTGCGGCCGGCGCTATGAGCGCGGGTGAGGCTCCGGTGTCCGGGCTCCTCCGGGGGAGGCGGAGCGCGGAGGTCCGCGGTGTTGTCACCCGTGCGCTGGGGCAACCCCCTCTGCGCGGGGGCCTTCGGTTGCGGCCGTGCTCGGCGTTCGCGCGGAGCCTGGGGTGACGCTGCGGTGTTGTCTCTGTTTCAGACGATGACCTGAGCCTGCTGGTCGTAATCATTGACACCAACCCCATCTGGTGGGGGAAGAAGGCGCTAGGAGAAGCTGAGGTACGTGCTGCTGGGGGCGGTATTATTTGTTTAATGTTAGTAAATAGGCAACAGATAAGCCTTTGATTTCTAAACTCTGTTGACATTTGTCTGCTAGAACAATTTATGGGTATTAGAATGTTCTTTAAAGCAGCTACCCAGCATTGTGTAGTCAAAGCTTTTTTCTAAATTCTATTAGGAAACTTTCAGCATCTTCAAGTTGAGTTTTTTTAACTGCAGTGATTTGAGAGATTTCTTCTAAATTACCTCACTGTAAATGTTAACTGCCCTGTATCTGTTTTCTTCTTCCTTTTTTTCAGCAGTTCACCCTATCAAAATGCATCGACGCAGTGATGGTGCTGGGAAACTCACACTTACTTATGAACCGCAACAACAGACTTGCTGTGATAGCAAGTCACACACAAGAAAGGTAGAGTTGCTTCTTAACAGGGTGAAGATTTAGAGTACACTTGTCTGTATCTATCTCCTGATTTTTTTTTTTTTTGAAGTACATAATTGCCATCAGGTTTAAAATGCATAATATATCATTGTCTTAAAGATCTACCCCTAAGTGCAGACATGGCCATTAGACTGGATATAAGGAGGAAATTTTTTCCTGTTAGGGTGGTGAGGCACTGGAATGGGTTGCCCAGGGAGGTTGTGAATGCTCCATCCCTGGCGGTGTTCAAGGCAAGGTTGGATGAAGTCTTGGGTGCCATGCTTTAGTGTGAGATGTCCCTGCCCATGGCAGGGGGGTTGGAACTGGATGATCTTAAGGTCCTTTCCAACCCTAATTATTCTATGATTTATCTCTCTTAAGAGGGGCCTTGAAAGGAGGGAGGTGAATGTGGGTTTTACTCCATTTTCAGTTTGAGGATTACCTGCTTTATATAGTCTCTTTAGTGTCTAAAGTGTTAAGATTATTTGCTATTATACTGTGGAGTATTGCTTTCTACATCTGAGTAGTTTATGGGTATTTTTCTTATGAGGTTAAACCATATATACTTTGACTTTCTTCTGTTTCAGCCGTTTCTTGTACCCTGGGAAGGGTTGGGTTGCTGCAGAGCTCTTTGGAGATGGTGGTAGTTCCATGGAATCTAATTGCTCTGGCAGCAAGGATGGAAAATACGAGTTGTTAACAGCAATCAATGATGCAATTGCAGAAGAGATTAAAGACCTCATGACAAAAAGTAAGGAAAAGAAAATTCTAGGCTTAATATGCAGAATTGCAAAACATTTGGGCTCCCAAGGAGTGTAGGAATTTCCTTTATTTTTATCATGTCAATTTTAATACATTTCAAGCAGATGAGTTTATAATGTGTGACATTTAAGGCCTCTGCATTGATGCTATTTGCCAAAGATAAAACTTGTAGTATTTGCTATGGTCGGATTCAGCAACTGTTTTTATATCTAAAAGTAACTTCTGCAACTTTCCTTGTATTGCAGGTGACATGAGGGGCCAGCAAACAGAAACCCTGTTAGTAGGATCACTCTCTAAAGCCCTTTGTTGTATCCTTTCAGTCACAGAATCTTCAAAGCTTTTGTGTGTTTTCAAGACTGTTTCTTACAATATTAGTTAAGTTTTACTATTCCTGTCCTTAATAATACTCAAAACTGAAACGTTTACCTAACAGCTGTGGGTCAGGCTTATTAAAATGCGCGTTGGTTAAGGTGGGGAACACGTGGCATGGATACTGGGGTTATTTTCAAGAATTGAATGCAGATTCCTTAAAGTCAGCTAATCAGATATCAACAAGATGAGCAAAGATGTGAAAGGTAAAGCCTCTTCTCCTATTTTGAATACTTCCGTAAATATTTGAATCGGACATAAGTACATATGTACATACAAACAAATATACATATGGTTTGACATGTCCCCATTTCCAAAATTGACAAGATTAGGTACATGTTTATCCTGATCATTCCACAGGGACCACCTCCTTCCCCGATCAACATCTCGGTGCTTTAGGACAATAAGTGAAATGGGTCTGCTTTCATGACAAGCCTGAATTAGTCCACAGATGCTTGTCACTGGGACTGTAAACCAGTTTCTTATAGGTATTTTAACTGAGATGTTAGATCTAACATCTTGGATGTTAGATATGTAACTGGGATGTTATATGCTCCAGAATTAAAAGGGCAAACTGCAGGCAATAGAAACAATGTGCTCATGCATTTCTTTTTAATATTTAGGCAATCAAGAAATGAAATCAAGGATTTTGGTAAGGACTTTTGCTGACAGTTTTATTTCAGTCTTGAAATCCAGTGATACTATGTAGGCCAACAAGTTTGAATTGTTTTATTTAGGTCATAAAAGCAGCAGAAGACAGTGCATTGCAATATATGAACTTCATGAATGTTATCTTTGCAGCACAGAAACAGGTGAAGCTGGCTTCTTTCTCATATGTATTATATTTTATTAATATCCACAGATAAAAAAATGTTCATTTCTTTTATGCATTGCATCTCTTTTCTTGCAGAGTGTTTTGATTGATGCTTGTGTATTGGATTCTGATTCAGGTCTCCTACAACAGGTACAGACTCCACTCCCTATTCTCATTTGCTGTTTATATTGATTCACAGATACTTGCTGCTAGATAGTTTGAGATGTTCCTAAGCTCTCTTCTTTCATTTGTTTCAAGAGTGGGTGTGGAAATATGCTCAGTGGATCTGACAGTTCTAACATGCAGGCCTTGTGCAGCGTGTGGGTATTCTAAATATCCTGGTAATTATAAACCAAAACAAGCTGATCATTCTCTGCTTTCCAGGCTTGTGATATTACAGGTGGCATATATCTGAAAGTGCTCCACATGCCATCCCTTCTGCAGTATTTGTTGGTAAGTCATTTAGAAAACACTTAAGTGCTTTTTCCCGTGTCAGATGTGAATCTTACTGGCTTCACTGACAAGGAAATACAGCAGCACCGTTCTCTTTTCATGCAGTGGGTGTTTCTCCCTGATCAAGAGCAAAGATCACAGCTTGTCCTTCCACCTCCCATTCATGTTGACTACAGAGCTGCATGCTTCTGTCACCGAAATCTCATTGAAATCGGTTACGTGTGCTCCGTGTGCTTGTCAAGTAAGCTTATAAATATTGAAGGGTCCGATTCCTTACCTTCAAGTGAACTGTTCTACTGAAAGCCCGTTCTTTTCTTTTCCAGTATTCTGCAACTTCAGTCCTATTTGTAGCACATGCGAGTAAGTGTTTCTTCTCCTTTTCCCAAGGGTGGGTGTGGAAATATGTTCTGTGGATCTGACAGCTCCTTCTTCTACTGCTTTTTTCAGGACTGCTTTCAAAATATCATTGCCGCCTGTCATGAAAGCTAAGAAGAAGAAATTAAAGGTAGCTGCGTAACTACATTATGCAAATGCATCATTACCTCCTCCAGGAATTACATAAGATGGAACATACTTGAGGAATTGGTGGTATTGGATCTGAGAGAACTGTATGCAGTGTTACCCTTGTTTCTTAAGGGATGAATAGCCAAATCGTGTGTGTTCTACACAGCCCTCTAAGTAACAAATCACTGTATTGACACGTAACATATGTGCTGGTTTAAATGTGAGAGGAGCCAGGAGTTACAGCCTGCCAAGACATACCCTGGGAAGGAGAAGGTATCCTGGCCACTGCCAACGTTTCACTCCTCCTGTAGTCAAAGACAACTGATTCTTTTTGTGCACTGGTGTAAAGGTAAAAATGACCATTTCTAGTGCGTAGATCAGACCCTGAGCACTGTCCTGTTGAGGGACTTCAATCTCTTGCTAGGTTTTGCTAGCAATGTTTGTCCTGCCCTACCTGTGCACTCGTATGTGTTCATATTCCTTTGGCTGTACTGTCCCTGTGGTATTAACTTTCCTAATTGGATATCTCTTGTGAATAAAAATGCTTCTGTTTGTTTAAAGTAACTTCAGGCTGGCTGGGTGGTCTTTAAGGTTGTGTTCTGAAACTGGAAAAGGTAATTCTGTGCAATGTGGCAGTTCTTAGTATGTGGTTCTGCAGCTGGCGTTTGACAAGTAAGAATGAAAGCTTTTGCTTTGGTGGTTTTGGGGCAGAACACGAGGGTGTGCTGTGTGCTTCTGAACATCACTTTGCTTTAACCATTCTCCCCCTTGTAAAAAGCAACGGTACGGTTTGGTGTTTGAACCTGTTGCTTGTAACTGATGTTCTCCGGCAAGGAATACTGTTCCTGCTATTCCTGTATAAAGGAATAATGTTCCTGCTATTCCTGTATAAAGGAATACTGTAACTGTTCCCTACATTGAAAATCACAGATACTCTTTTCTTCCCCAAGGTGTATAGAGGAATTTATGTCATGTCTTGATACTTGCATCGCCGTTTATCAGTGTAACAGCTGCAATGCCGGACTTTTCCTGGCTTGTTTTGGTTGACGGCTACATTATAATTCACTTTGTCTAAGAAGTTTGTAATAAAACCTTTTTCAATGGGGGTAGATATTGCTGTGATACCAGCTGGTTTTAACTGTACGGTGTAGCAGTAAGATCTGGCACTGGCTGAAGCGCCTGAGGGAGGATGTGTCCGTGTGGAGCTGGGGGGGAAGACGAGGCGCAGCCGTGCCTGGGCTCTCTCCGCTGGTCCCTACCGTGAGGGGGGGTCCATGGCCCAGCCCGCCCATCGGTTCCGCCGGTGGCCCCGTCCCGCCTTCCCGTGAGGCGGCCGCGCTTCCCGCCCCTTCCCGTTGCCATGGAGCCGCGCGGGCGCCGCAAGATGGCGGCCGGGCGGGAGCCGGGGCCCCGGCGGGGGCCTCCGTAGGCGCCATGGAGGCTGCCGTGCTCGCGGTGGTGGTGGTGGTGCTGCTGGCGGAGCCCTGCGCTGGGGACCCCGGTGGGTGCAGCGCGGCAGGGCCGGGGGAGCTGCGGAGGGAAGGGGGGGGTAAAAGGGTGGGCAGGGTGTGGGGAAGGGGTCTCAGTGGGGGGCTTGTGTTGGGCCTTTTGGTACGGCCTGTAAAGGAGTTTGTAGTGGAACTCGGCTTGGAGCCCTACTTGAAGCTTGAAGCTGTCCGCATGCGGAGGGCTTTAGTCTGCAGTGAGCGTATCACGTGTAATAGGGGTACAGCCCCGATGCCATTCATAGCTGCGAGGATTAGAAGTGTAAACTGAAGTCAGCAAGAAACGCTAAACACATTGTTGTCTGCCCCCTGTGTATCTGTGTGGGCCAGTAAGTGCTGCAGCCTCCTGCCATAATGTTACTCTAATGAGGATTTATTCACTGAGCATCTTGGCAGATGCAGACTTGTGGTATAAAAAACTACAGTGAGTGCAGTGCTCTGGCCCTTTGCATGAATGCAGATGCAGGCCTGCATTGGGCATCACAAGGTAGCTTTGTGACAATTTACGACGTAGGAGGTAAGATCTAAATAAGTTTTGCAGATGTTACCTTTTTCACTTAACCTGTGTAAAGACTTGCTTCTTTCTCTCTTTTTTTCAGTCTTCCAGCCTTCATTTATCTATATGTCAGGGCCCAGAGCCAATTTGTTATTTCTTGGAAATTCTTCAGCTGTTCGTTTTTCTATATATTTAAGCCCTAGAGATGAAGAGACAGGTAAGAACACCCCCCCCCCAGCAGTGTGTAAATAAATGTTTGACTTATTCATATCCTCTGACACTAAAATTACTGGAGAAATGCACTTCTTTGAGTGCTTTGATACTTGCTGAAATAGGAACGCCAAAGGACTTTGCTGATGAAGCCCTTAGTCTTCTGTTGACTCGTTGTCAGCTGGGCCTAAGAATCTGCCTATTTGAAGGCACAAGAGGAGTTTAAATGTGCTACTGATTTGCCCAGCCTGGTCAAAATGACAGTGGAATACTTTCCATTTTGATACAGGAGTATTGCAACTCGCCAATTGCAATGGAAATGAAAGCGCCGGCGATTGGAATTTGAACGTAACACGTGGTGTGGTATGTAAAATACTGGTCCTTGCCTAAAATGGGAAGGACTGGACTATCATATAGTAAGGGCTAACGAACCATTAGCAAAATGTTAACATACCAACAACTCAGTTTGAATGTCTTGCCTCTGTCTGTGCGCTCTTCCTATAATTTGCCGAGGTTCAGCTTTGGTGCTGGTTTCTTCTTGCCTTCCTTCTCTCCGGAACTGCCTGCACTTCCTGGTTTTCTGTAGCATTGGAGGCTGTTTCAGATCTTCTGGAAAGAGATAATAGAAATAAAAAGTGGTCATTTCAAACAGCATGAGCTCTGGAACGTCTATAGTCATTAGGCTTGTCTTCAGTGTTACATTGTATGTAATTCTGTAGGGATTTTATCATCTCTGCAGTTACCTAGTTTTCAGCTGAAGGAGGCTGTAAAAACTGAAACTCACCTTTCAGTATTTGTTCTGTTCTTTAGAACATGAGATTTCTGTGGTAACAATCTCTGTGTGTGCCTCAAAGTTCTGTGCACAGTTCATATCCTCTCTCTATTTGCATATCTTGGTAGCAGACCCTTTGTCATTCCGCTCTCCATATCCAATTTTATATAGGAAGCATATCATTGCATTGTAGTACTGACAAAGCCCAGTGGCAATGAAACTTCTCTTTCGGAAGCTGAAGAGTGGTCTAAATAAGAGTAGTTGAATACAAGCCACCGAAGCTGTCAAACCTGATTTTGCGTTTCTTCCAGAACATTTCCAAACTGACTATCAGCTTGACTAGAAATCTGCAGCTGTGTTTGCCAAATGCCACTGACTGCTGCACAGCACCTCTTTGCGTGGTCGAAACGCTCCAGGTTTTAGCTTGCCGTCGCTCGGTGATGTTGGCGCATCTCCTGGTTCAAGCTGAAATATATGCCAACTCTTCCTTTACAGGAAACGTGTCAGGTGAGTGTTTAGATGTGCTAAAGAAGAAATGGCGTTTTGGTTGTTCTTTTCCTCTAAATATGAAAAAAAAACAGAATACTTTTGGATTTGGGCAGCAGTAAGAGATGGTGAATAATCATCCGTGGAATTCAACAGAAGGTTTGTACACAGAATAAATTGCAGTGCACGTGGTCTGTTTGGATTTCTGTCCATCTAATCTGATTTTATCTTCCTTTTTAATTCTTTCACAGAAAATGCCACTGTCATCCCAAACCAGGTGTTTCAACCCTTGGGCTCTTGTCCTTGTGACTTGACAGCTGGAGCCTGTGATGTTCGTTGTTGCTGTGACCTGGTATTTATTTCATATTAAACTTTGAAGTGTTTAAAACATTTCTAGGTTCTTTCTATAGCCTGGGGGGAGAGAGAAGTTCTGAATGGGATTCAGACTAGATAGGGCTAGAAGGCTTGTTGGCTATTCCTGTGTTTCTAACAGTAAATATGACCTTTCTGTACAAAACTGGTTTGATTCACCTGCAAGTATGGCTATAGTGTCTATGGTAATGCAGTTGCTGTGCTACAGTGACCTTTCTTTTCGCTTTCAGGAGTGTTCACCAGACTTGAAGCAGTTATTCAATGAATCATGTTTCACTGGAGTGTTTGGTGGGGATGTAAACCCACCTTTTGATCAGCTGTGCTCCTCTCAGTCAATGGAATATATTCCTGATTGGTTTCCCTTCCTTTGTGTGCAGTCTTCTCTTAACAACACACCATTTCTTGGCTACTTCTATCATGGCTCTATGTAAGTCTGAAGGAATTTATTTTCTCAACACATGCATTAAGCATGTTACTGAAAATAGGAGCTGGTTTTATAATGAAAGTTACTTTGAAATTAGAATCTTAGGATGTGAACTTTAAATGCAAATGGAGAAACATCATTGGTACTGTATGAAAACATGGGACATGAAAGCAAATGTGTATTTATTGGTGTGAGATAGAGGTTTAATTTTTAAACTTGCTTGCAGTTCTACACCCAAAGTTCCTTCATTTAAGATCCCTTTGCAAACTTCTCCTGGGAAACTTTTCACTGGTTACAATCAAGGAGATCCAGTTATGACAGAAGAAAATGAGTATTTTACCATTCCCCAGGTAATCACTTTGTGTTTATGGTATTTTGATTTCTCTTTGTTTGTTTGATATTCTCTATATCACACTCCTTATAGCTGTGTAACCAAATTCTGCAACTTGCTGTTTCAAGTGAAGGAATATATTTCTTTAAACCTAAAAAGGCCCAAAATCATTATTAAAAGTAAACATCCTTCCTGATCTCCCTGTTCGTCTCCCAAAATTATAATGTCTTCATTATTGCAAGAGGTAAAAGCAAGCTTGGCATCCCAATTAATAGCTTATGAATCATCATTTCACTAGCAGTCTTCAAATGAAAAGCAAGAGGCTAGAACAATGTCCAATGTCCTTATTTCTGTTGAACCACCTGCAGCAATCCATGGCTGGACAGTGTGTTGTACATGCCCCTGTGGCATACCTCCAGGACTTTGATGTCAGATGCCTTACCAGTCTAGAATCTTACGAGGAAGGACTGCCCCATGACGTGAGGATAAACAGTGGTACTGGAGGTATGCTGCATAAACCTGAACAAATATGGGGTTTATGTTTCTCAGAGCTGCTAGAACAGAACAAACCCAAGGGCTTGACATAGTAGCTATGTATAATGTCTCTGTTACTTGGTGGCTGTAGCTCAGCATTTGGGGATGGTCTGTTTCTGGTGACCATCTATCAACTGTCCCTCTATTTCTCAAGATTTAGGATATAAGAAATAGTGGGATTGGCTTTTGTTTTCCATTTATCTGTTTCTGGTGACTCATACTGGTTACGGCCTGTGGTGACAGAACAGCATCCCTCCTGCTTTGTTTTCAGACTGTTGCAGAGCCCTTTACCTGTCAAGAGGGTGCAGTATCATCATTTTAGAATTAGTGAGAAGTGGTTACTGTCTACATTAGGAAAGCATATACTTAAGAAGTGTCATTCTGCAGTTTGAGATGATTACCAGCATGAAAATAATGTATTTTATGTCATTGTCTAATTTTGTTCATCTCTATTACCTTTGTAGTCCCAGAGATAACTGTGCTCTCAAAACACAGAGCTGCCTTGGTCTTTTACCAGTATTAATTTTCTAGATAGTTTACTCATTGTCACAACAAGGATTCCACTTGAGATGTGAAAGAGTGTCTCATTAGTCAGGAATCCTGCAGTGTTTGTTTTTCATTCTCAGACTTCATCCAGCAAAATGTTGTCTATAGGAACATCACCGACACTGGCAAATTCATCAGTGAAAGTGGTATGTCTCTTCCATTTAATGTTTCTTACCTAACCTGGACTGTATAAGAAATAGATCATTTTGATGCCTAGAATGTCTGCTGCAATTCTTAGGAGGTATCTTGTGTGTTATTGTATACTCAAGAAGTAAACTGTTTTGCTTACTGTGAAGCAGCAATTACTTAATTTATCCTAACTTCATTTAAAGTTGGTTAAGAAATAAGGTTCTTTAGCTTATATTTAAGTAATTTTTGAGAAGAAAAAAGACTAAACAAGCAAAACTCCAAAGATACAAAGAATGCTTTAAAATAAAATCCCAAAGAAGAGCACAGAAGTGGGATGGACAGTGTAAGCAGATGGACACGTGTCTGGTTTGTAACCTCTTGTTACAAAAAAGGCCTTTTGAAGGGCCTTTGTCAGCCAGTGAAGCAATTATTTGATGTAGAACAGTGGTTCCCACTTGGTGGGAGGATAATGCAGCACAAATTAAACTAATGGAATCCAAGCTAATGCATTTTACTGGGCAGTGATGGCTGCCTGGGAGGGATGAGATAAAAGCAGGGAGAGAGCAGAGAGCAGCATCAGCTGGTGAAGTGAAGTCCAGTGCTGGGCTCTTGTGGAGAGGTTTAGCTACGCAAGGACCTGGAATCCCTGATATTAAAGCATTGAGAAGCTAAGGGATTGTATTGTTGCACTGTCCTAATAAGACAGGACTTTAACAGTGAAATAAATTCTCAGGAATGTTTTAATTCCCAGCTTTCCCACAGCTTTTTAACATGTTCTTTTTCAGCTCTAATAACACAGCTTTCTATGCTTTTCATTATGGCCTTTTCTTTTCTTCTGACAGAAAGTCTTCCTACTGCTGAGGTTTTATGTCAAAATGTAACATTTGCGGAGCATTATACATTCATTTGGAAAGAGAAGAACATAGAGCAAGTAAATGTCACAGTCTTCCTCGGAAGCTTATGTGATGGAGGTATCATGAAACTTCTCTTACAGTTTTTGATGTTTTTTTTTGCTTCAGCAGGGAAGTTCTGTGATAGAATCTCTTATTTACTAATAATACTTCAAAAGAATTCCCCCTGGACTCTGGAAAGAAAATTTAAGGGGCTGGTTTTCATTAATTTATATTATTTGTGTTACTAATGACATTTACATCCTACATAGAGCATACTTTATGCCAATTTACTGCATACTTGTTGCTTATTTACTTATTTAAAAGTAAAGTCATATTTTTTCTTTTACTAGAAATACTGACCCAGAGATTCACAGTCCAATTTCTAAGTTTAGAGAGCACTAATACAACGGAACTGTCTGGGAATCCAGGTATTAATACTTTATTTTGCCTCTTACAAGTGAAAAGAATTCATACTTATCAGTGACTGTGTTCTATAAGTGGTTTATACATTATGTTGCTAGCCCTGACCTTCCTGTCTCAATGCACTGCCGCTGTAATAACTGGGATTGGTTCTGAGGCTTTTGTTGTATAGATATTGATTACTTAAAGTGAAGGTATTCCTACTGTAATGGAAATGGCTGTTCATTTACTTCAGGAGTAATGACATTTATTATTAAAACAATGCTAATGCTTATAGATTCTTATACAGTGCTCAGGATTTACCCTTCTCTGTTTAGGTTATCAAGTTGGAAAACCAGTGAGAGCTGCAAATCTGAATGCTTCTGATACTTCTGGAAGTCTAAACATTTGGCAGCCAGGTACTAGCTTTTGAGGTTGCAACTTCAGCTGTAGCTAATGCTAAAATGTTGTGGGTGTTTTCTTTTGGCTTTGGTTGATTGTGGTTTTTTGTTTGTTTGGGGTTTTTTCACTTGTTTCAGTTAAGAATCTCTGCCAAATATTGCTTTTCTGGGCTGTTCCTTCTAGACTGTTCCCTAGCCTTGGTTAAAAAGTCAGTGGTAAGCCTCTAATGCTTTCTTGGGATGTTTAAGTTGAATGAACTTACATCTGTATTTGAATTATACCACCTGTGTTTTGCATTCTCCTGCTTGATATTTTTGCATAAAATTGAAAGCTAGAAATTGAAAGGTTGACAGAGGAAAGCTCAGTAAGATGTCTTCATTTCCTAGCTGGCAGAGGTTTATGTACATCAGCAACTCATACGCCAGTTATATTTGGGCTGGATTCACTCTCTGGGTGCATTCTAGAAGTTGGAATTGATGAAGATTGCAGACTTTTAAGGTGAGCTATGTAGGTTGAATTGTTTTTCCCCGCATTTTAAAAGGGAAGTTATAATAATGGCTTCATTTGGATCTCTCTGTATTCAAATGAGGATT
Organism: Pezoporus wallicus; assembly: GCF_028554395.1. Classification (NCBI taxonomy): domain Eukaryota; kingdom Metazoa; phylum Chordata; class Aves; order Psittaciformes; family Psittacidae; genus Pezoporus; species Pezoporus wallicus. Next base: position 548,279 of record NW_026641132.1, on the reverse strand, counting down.
ATGTTGGGGTGGAATGCTTTGCTCTTTCTTCCCCCTAACACATGACTCAATAGTTCAAGTTTGGTTTTGTTGAATGATAACATCTTTCAGAGGAAACTGACCTTATGGTACAATAATATTGGAACCCAGCGTGGTCAACAGTACAGATATGCTTTCTGTCTAATCTCACATTCTCATTTTGCAGAGGAAATGTAACTGAGAAATTGAATTCATTAGTACAAGCTACTCATATTGGGAAAAGAGACAATTCAAGTCACAGTGATCCAAATGACTGGGTGGAAATTATACGTAAGTGAGGTTTGTGGGGTTTTTGATACTCTAAATATGTACACACGATGAATAGAGCATCTCAAAACCGAATTGTAACTTCAGATGCGTAAAGATACTGGTTTTTTGTGTCTGCATCCATTCATCCATCCATATATGTGCACACACGCACATATGTAACTCAATATATACATGGATATTGCACTAATGTGTATTCTACTAGGAACCTGTACACATATGACTTCGTTCTCTGATAATAAAATACTCTTTTATGTGCATTTTACAGAGAGAAAACATTTTCTGTATGTGTTCCTCTTTGACAGTTACCAGTATTTCACTGGACTATAACAATAATATAATTATGGAAAGTATATTTTCCATAATACATCCATTTAAGTAACTCCATTCTTCTCCATAGGTCTTGATCCATTTAATTCTGATACCAATGTGAGCACTGGAATCTTCAAAGGCATTTGTGCAGCTATTCCTGCAAACCTGAATATTCGCATAATCTTTGCTGAAGTGGGTGCAGTGCAAGGGATTCCCCAGCAAGAGATTCTTGCTGTGCAGATCAGGTAGAGTCCTGTCTCTGGCTCTTTGACAGATGAATGTTTCATTCTGAGCCTTGCTTGCCTCACGCATCCAGGTTAAATTTTAGAAACAAAAGTGTTATTTTGTGATTTCTTTTTTTTTTACACACCTTTTATTTGTGCAGCCCAGATTCCTTTGGTCACACCAGGTTTGCCTTTCTCCCTCTGAAATGAAAATTGAAGAAAATATTAATGCCTAAAAGTGGATAATCTTTCTATTTCAAAGTATTAAAGAAAATCTAGAAGCTGCCCATAGTAGATACATGCAAGGCATTCCATCGGAACCTTTTAAACTTGTCACATGGTGGAAGTGACAGCATTGGCCTGTGTTCTGGCTTACCCCAGTGTAGACCTCTTGAAGGCTGTGGTAAATGCTTTATTCTTTCCTGAAACAGAGAATTTTCACTTTACAAACATTTCACTTTCTCCCCAGTCAATCCCAATCCAATAAACAAGATTCTGTTCTGTTTTACTTCATTCCCAGACTTGGCAAGTTCTCCCCCTGTATGGTGATGTAGATCCAGAGATCATCAGCCTCCTCCTAAATACTGTGTATTTTGTCCTTTCATGGTTATTTTTAGGCTCTAAATTTCCATTTACAGCCCTCAAGTAATAGTCATGGGTATTCTTACAGTTACTCAACAGTGATATGGCAATTCCAGTGCGGGCTTACCTGTGAAAACACCAGCTTTCTTCCCATCACTGCTGCTGTTCAGTTTATAAAGGTGCCAGCTCAGCCACCCATTCCAATGACAAGGTAATTTCTGTAACAACACTGATACTTCTCATTCTGTTAAGCAGATTTAATGTTAATAGTGTTGATCAAAAGGTTACTTACTTTGGCTGGGTGGAATAAAGAGAGCAAGAAGAGCTGGTTCAATGATTTATTAGGTAACAGTTCTGACAGTGACAATCTTCCCCAGGAGCATGAAGAACATGAAGACCTGTAAATCACTCTGGGAAGCTGCAGTTTGGTTTTAGCAGAAAAGCTTCTGCTTCTTTGGTTTACTTGAGTGGAAAAAGGGTGCTGAGTGCAGCTCCTGAAGTATCCATTGTCTGCAAATGTTCATCACAAAATGACTAAAAATGACTGAAACAGAGTAGAGGGAGGCTCCTGGTTTTGTTAGAGAAAAGTCAAAAGAATAATGAGAGGTTTGTGGTTTAGTTTTGTTTTTCCTGTAACCTGGATACTTTCTCTCTTGTTTTCCCCACTTGTGCTGTCCTTTGGTGCTGTAGTTAATACAGCTGAGTTTTTATGTTGGTGTCGTTAATGCAGGTGCTTTTACATGTGGTGTTTTTTTCTTCTAGATCTCGGTCTAATTATTGGACAGAATTTGACTGCAATCGAGATGATGCGTGCTGGCCCCAACTTTTTTATCCAGTGACACGGTTTTACACAGGTAGAAATAATGACCCATCTGGAATGCCATGAACTGGCCGCTAGATGTGTGGAGTTCGGTCTGAAAGGATGCTTTGTGACAGGGAATTAAAATTTCCCTTTTAGAAAGCATGGTCCGAGACATCAGTTTAATTTTTTCCTTGATAATGCGTTAATTTCTTAGTTAGACTCCTGGAAAAGGTAATTACTGGAAATGTAAAACTGTGCTGGGGTTGTGTCTCGTGGGAGACTGTAGGTTTAATGTCTGGCCTTTCAAAGGGCATCAAAGCACCTGGACTCTGTACTGGGAGCTACATGGATTGAAGCAACTGCCATGCTTATTATCTGCGAGACTTTAGAGACTTAAGTTACACAAAGCATGAAGTTTGAGAAGTGTGAAGCATCTTACTTCTTGCTTTATGCTGCATTATTGTGTTCAAGTTCTACGCATACTTTAATCTGTTTCCTTTGGGTTGTTGTTTAAAATGTAGCACTCATATGTTTATACTTTTTTTTTTCCTTTCTTTTTGTTTTTGCAGGAGAACCGTATTCCCGGTGTCTTGCTAAAGGCCTGTTATTGGCATTCCTTGTTTTACTTGCAGCAATTACGAGTAACCCTTGGTTTTCACGATTTTGGAACAGTTGCTTGGTTTAAAAATGTTGATGTAAAGAGAACCCCTTTTGTTAATATTTTAAGTACTTCTGGGTAAAATCTATGGAGAAATATTCTTGAATTTTGTAGACATTTTATATAAACATGTAAAGATACATAAAATGAATACTCGTATGGGATACAGAAGATGGATGTGTTAATTAAAACCAAAAAGTAACAGGATGATGTTTAAGCTCTAGACTCCAAGTCTGGAGGACCGCAGCAGGGTGAGCTCCGTGGGCCGAGGGCAGCCCAGAGCCCACTGCAGGGCCGGGGTCCTCCTCATGCATGGATCTCTGTCTGCTCAAGCTTGTTCTCTTCTCTGGGTGTAGTGGGTCCAGGTGGCAGTCCCTTCCGCAGTAAACCCCTCATGCCACCTGGTTTGGGAGCAGTGGACAGATTGTTTACACTTCTGAAGAGTAATAATGCCTTAGCCGTTACCATATATTGGTCTGTGACTCTCTGTTCCAGTTAGTGCTTTGCATTGGCAATCCTTGTGTGATCTGGGCTATGCAGGGTAAGAAAACATCTCAGAATCTCAGACTGGTTTGGGTTGGAAGGGACCTCAAAGCTCAGCCACTTCCATTCCCTTTCCACAGGCAGGGACCCCTTCCACTAGAGCAGCTTGCTCCAAGCCCCTGTGTCCAACGTGGCCTTGAGCACTGCCGGGGATGGGGCAGCCACAGCTCCTCTGGGCACCCTGTGCCAGCGCCTCAGCACCCTCACAGGGAAGAGCTCCTGCCCCAGCTCTGCTTTCCCTCTATTGCCTTCCTACCGCCTCCTTTAGCGCAGGAGGCCGGGATCCGGCCCCCTCAGCCCCGCCGCCGGTTGGCCGCGGCTGCGTCCCCGCCCCCCGGAAGCAGCTGTCCTCGCTGCCGGCGGCGGGCTGGGCCGGGCCGCTGCGCTCCGCCATGGCCGCCGGGCCGCGGGCTCCGGCCCCACACCGCTCCTCGCCGTCCCGGCGCTCTCCGCGCTGAGCCGAGCCCCGGCTCCGCTGCCCCCCGCCATGGGCTCGCTGTTCCGCGGGGAGCCCATGTGCCTGGCGCAGCTCTTCCTGCAGAGCGGCTCGGCCTACGAGTGCCTCAGCGAGGTGGGCGAGCGTGGCCTGGCCGAGTTCCGAGACGTGAGTACCGGCGGCGCGGCCCTCTGGGTGCATGAGGGGGGTAAAAGGACCCTGAAGGGCCCAGCGGCGCGGGGGAAGCCGAGCAGCGAGAGGCGCGGTTGGGTGGGTGAAGGTCTCATTGCCATGGCCCGATGCTCCGTTCCCGTCTGACTTGCAGGCGTTGGGGCTAATCCTGGTACTGCATTCGGGTGATGGAAAGTCAACGTGGAGCCCCAGCCGCCCAGAGGCTGTAGACAAGGCTGTTTGGGCATGCTGAGTCCCACCTTTCTCCCAGAAGTAGCTTAAACTTGGGTGGCTTTTTGCAGTAGGATCCCATGGGAGAGCCCATTGCCCACTTGAAGCCGCAGTTGACTTTAGGTTGCATGTGTGTGTGCACAGCTAATGGATACATCCACCCCACTGACAGCTCGATAGAAATATCTTGGCTCTCTGTAGGTTTTAATTCAACATCACAGGTTGCTGGTTTGTAAACCATATCTGTTCCTGGAAGAGCAATTCACCTGGGCGGAAACTACATGCCTGACTAACATAAAATTGGGTCGGGTAGTTATTAACATTGTTACTGCATCGTCTCATCATAATTACATGATCTTTGCCTGCTGACAGACTTTGGAATTTCATCCAAGTTATCTTTAGAATATGTTGCAAAATCATTGTAGGGAAAGTAGGGAGAACTTAAATTAACAGCTAGTTGGTAAATATGGCAGGTAGGAAGAGATGGATGTGTAAGAATCATTACATGCAGGTTACGTGTAACATTTTGATGCCATTCCAGGTACCATTCCAGAAATAATGTATTAGTGGTTCTGATTTACAAGCTGAATAAGTAGTTGGAGACAATCCATGCTTGTGATATAGAATCATAGAATAGTTAGGGTTGGAAAGGACCTTCAGATCATCCAGTTCCAACCCCCCTGCCATGGGCAGGGACACCTCACACTAAACCATCTCACCCAAGGCTCTGTCCAACCCGGCCTTGAACATGGCCAGGGATGGAGCATTCACAACCTCCCTGGGCAACCTATTCCAGTGCCTCAGCACCCTAACAGGAAAGGATTTCTTCCTTGTATCCAATCTAAACTTCCCCTGTTTCAGTTTTAACCCGTTACCCCTTGTCCTGTCACTACAGTCCCTAATGAAGAGTCCCTCCCCAGCATCCCTATAGCCCCCCTTCAGATACTGGAAGCTGCTCTGAGGTCTCCACGCAGCCTTCTCTTCTCCAGGCTGAACAGCCCCAACTTCCTCAGCCTGTCTTCATACAGGAGGTGCTCCAGCCCTGATCATCCTCGTGGCCCTCCTCTGGACTTGTTCCAGCAGTTCCATGTCCTTTTTAGGTTGAGGACACCAGAACTGTACACAATGCTCCAGGTGAGGTCTCATGAGAGCAGAGTAGAGGGGCATAGAAAGAGTCTTACAAAACTTAACATTTCAAATAGATTCCATGGAAATATGTCATAAAATTTGCTTGTAGAAAGGGTTTTTGTTAATTTGAAGTTGTTAAATGGTATTTTAAAACTGCAGGAAGAAGATTAGGAATAGTGTCTGCAGTAGATCTCATTACTTTCATATTTGAGTAAAGCTAGCAAAGGCATTGATAATTCTGCTTTGATAAAACCAACCTGGCTGCTTGGAGGCTTCTTAATCTTTTTAGGTTTTCATACCTTCATAGCTGAAAAGCACCCTGTAGACACAGAGCACATAGAATATCTGCAGAATTGGCTCCACAAAGCCACAGAAATAGCTGTGGGGTTTTAATACCTAATAAGTATTTTTTCCTTCTCCTTCAGCTTAACCCAAATGTAAGCGTATTTCAGAGAAAATTTGTGAATGAAGTAAAGAAGTGTGAAGAAATGGAAAGAATACTTGGTGAGCTTGATTTTCCTGCCTGCCCTTTCTCATCTCTGGCATTATTAAAGTTTACGTTACTAGAGTAGAACTACAGTGAAGGTTTCAGCTCCAGGTTTTTAATCTTCCCAGTATTCCTGATCTGCATACTCTAGAATCTGATGAAGTTTTTATGTGTATGAAAAAATACATAAACTACACTCAAAAAGCTACATAAAGGCTACATTTAAAGCTGGAGATGACTTGTCTGTAATACTGAATTGGATCAGAACGTGAAAATATATTCCTTAGCTTGTCTTGATCTGCTGCAGCAGTTTTGAGTGTCATCTCAAGCTATTTAGGTTGGAAGTGATGTCTTGGGATCACCTCATGAACCTCCAGCTGGAGCAGGTTGTCCAGGGCTATGTCTGGTGGGATTTTGAACATGGAGACCGCACAGCTCTGGGCAGCCTGTTCCAATGTTTTCCCACTGATCCTTGTTTCTTGGGTTTGTGAGCTATAAACCTGATTTGCAACACAACATGCATGTGCTGAATAGGGATTGGGGTGATTTTTAAGCTCAGTACTGAAGAAGAGCTGCTAATAGTGCTGCTAATAAATAATTGAGACCATTTCAGTATTGACTGCTTAAAACTACTGGGAAAAGGGAAGCTTTACTGTGGATATTTCCTTGACTATAAGATAAAGTCCATTTTTCATATTCTGTAACGCAGTACTGTTGAACTTCCAAGCACCCTCAAAAGTTATTAATGATTGCATTCACATGGCAGTTAATGAATAGCGAAGAGGATGTGGAACGTTACAGCCAAGATGCAGATTTCTTCAGTATATCCTGAGGAAAAGTTACCATTGAAGGATTCTTTTTGTTAGAATCTCTCATCAGAGGCATGTGCTGGTCATGCCAAACCATCCCAGTAGCTAGTTGCTACATGCCCGGTGGGAGTTGCATTCGTTGTCAAGGTTACTTAAGCTGCCTTGTTTGATCGCTTTTTATTCCAAACATGGTTCAATGAGCAAAATGTCAGTCTCTGCAGATGGTTAACAGAAAGTGCTATCTTGCAGCAGCAAAGAGACACTATGACATGGTAAAAGCTTCTTAAAAAGTACTTGTGGTTGGAAAATTTCAGTCAGAAGACTCTGAAGATTGCTTACTTCTGCAGACTTCCAAGACAGAGATGTGCTGTGTGTTTTATTCTTGGCCCCTCTCTTCTGAAGAGCACAGTGTGTGTTGTTGCTAAAATAAATGAATTAAATAGCTTGGGCCTGATGCTGCAGTGCCATCAGCACCATTAAGAACAGCTGAAGATCAGCTCTGCAGCATTCTAGGAAGCACAGGGCAAAACAGTTTCCTTTCTGATTCTGTTTTCCTTTTCACTCCAGGCTATTTAGTACAAGAAATTAAAAAAGCAGATATTCCACTTCCTGAAGGAGATGTTGCTCCTCCTGCCCCTTTGCTGAAGCACATTCTAGAAATCCAGGTAACTTTTCCATGCAACAGATGCCAAAAGTGTAGCTCTGGATCTTGGAACTTTATTTTAAACTTAATTGCTTTCTATCTTACAACTTAAGTTAAGGGGGGGGGGGTACAGGAGCATTTGCTTTCCTCTTTGTCCAGTTTCCTTTCTTTCTGCCAGTGTTACTGCAGAGACTGCCAGGGAGGGTTTGATGCTGACACAAAGCTCCTGTGAAAGGGTCAAAGCTGACTCAGGGGGTTTGCAGTTGTCTCTCTCTTTTTGATGGATTGGCGTATTACACTGTTGCTGTCTGTAGATGTAGTCCTTCCGCCTCATTTGTTGCTTTGGGACTTACCTAAGACTCTTTTCATGCATCCAAAATTTCCAGGGTGTGTGGGAGTTTTGTGTACCCAGGGCTCTGCTTGTTTTGCTGCATTGCAAAACCTGGGGCTGTTTTCTCTGAGTGCTTTTTCTGGTATTATGTTAGAAGTAGAAGCTTGTAAAATGCAGATATAATTTCATCTGATATTCTTGTTTTGCTGCATTTCCATTAAAATAATAGATAGGTGTCTTCCACTGTGTGCTATTTGAAGTTCTACCTCCAAGTCTGCATTACTGAGCTTAGACACAAATTAGGGGCAGAACAGAAGATTTAACAGATGCCAGTGGAGGATTAACTGTACTCAATACAAAGCAATCTTTGGCAGTCTGAGGAATAAAACCTATGGAGCTTAAACACCCATCACTGAGGCAAATTAACATGTGCTTAAAATTAATTCTCCCCCAATTTCCAAAACAGTGGAACTGATTCTATGTCATTTTTTGTCCGTGTCTTAGGAACAGTTGCAGAAACTGGAGACAGAATTGAGGGAAGTGACTAAAAACAAAGAAAAGTTGAGGAAAAACCTGCTCGAACTGACAGAATACATGTGCATGTTGGAGGTCACACAGCGATTTGTCAGGAGAACATCTGAGGTACTGCTCCTGTTTGGCGTGGATTGTGTGTCGTGGCATTTCTGTTGCCTGCTGTTAGTAGTTAAGTGTGTGACTTGATGCTGGGCTTTACAATGCTCTATCTCATTTGTTACTTGTGCTCAGTATCTAGAGATGGCAAGCTCCTGGGTTACAATGTGCTCATGTATATAGCGAAGCAGAGGGGCTTTGTCATTTCTCTGATGAATCATCTGAATGTTACTGCTGATGCCAATTGCAAATGAAGGTGTTTTTGTGTTTTTTTGCTGCATAAGCTGTGCTAAGAAATTAACCATGTAACTTTTGCAACACTATCATTACTAAGATCAGTGCACTTGAGATCTCAGAATATCTCTGTTGTCTGAACTGAACACAGGAAAGGGTTTTATGGTGTTTTTTTTAATTGAAATAATTTACTTATTTTCTTCTTTAGAATAATAAATGAATGGAAGTTGTTGTTTGTTTTCTTTCTGAAAGCTATGAATAATCTTTCTTTCTTTTGCAAGTATGAATCCCAGTTACATATAAATTATGAAGAATTTCCCTCTGTGGAGAATGAGCCATTGGTGGATTACAACTGCATGCACAGACTGGGTGCAAAGCTGGGGTAGGTACGGGTCAGGCTGCCTACAGCAGGTTGTCAGTGTGGGCTGTTCCAAAGCTGCTTGATGAGCTGCTGGAAATAATGGGCTGTTTTCTAAAAGATGAACTGTAGTGTGAGTGTTGCGATTTCACATGAGCCAGACCATTTTAGACAGGGTAAAAATCTGACCCAAATGTACTTTTGTAACAAAATTGGATTATTTGAAGAGATTAACATAGGAGAGCACCAAAACCACTGTCACAAAACTTCCATCAAACTGAGTATGTTTGATAAGGAAAATACCTAAGTCAGTTCTGCTGCTGTTCAAACTCTGTTCTAGGAAAAACACGGTGTTTTAATCACTTTGCAGTGGCAGCTGTAAATGTAATGTTATCCATCCCTGGCAGTGTTCAAGGCCAGGTTGGACAGAGCCTTGGGCGCCATGGTTTAGTGTGAGGTGTCCCTGCCCATGGCAGGGGGGTTGGAACTGGATGATCTTAAGGTCCTTTCCAACCCTAACTATTCTATGATTCTATGATTAATGGTATTGCCTACTTGCCTTTAAAATGATGTATGGATTCTGCTCTCTACAGCACTGTTGAGAGAGTATTTTACCCAGAAAAATTTAAGAACCTGACTTTCACAGAGAGAAAGAAATATAATTCTAGTTCTGTGCTCAGTTTTACAGTCTGTTTCCAAATAGAAATTGAGTCTATTTTATATACGAGTTACTTCTCGTTTAAGGTGATGCTTCCTTCACTAGGGATGGCAGATGTTAAACTAGTGACTATATGATCCTGAGTGACGATATACTCCTGGGTTTTTAATTCTTCTTGTGGATTTTAGGTTCTTTTTCAATTTTCTTTTTCCATAGGTTCATATCTGGCTTAGTTCACATGGCAAAAGTGGAAGCATTCGAAAAAATGCTGTGGAGAGTCTGTAAAGGCTACACTATTCTTACATATGCAGAGTTGGATGAGTGTCTGGAAGATCCAGATACAGTGAGTAAACGTTACAACTGCCAGTTTATGTTGTTTGTACTGTTCATGAGATTTGGGAGAACTGTGCTCAGCCTTGCCTGCACTGAATGTGAATTATTTCCCAGTGCCCTTGGAAGGAAAACTATTTTAAAGTATTAGAACTTGTCAGACCTCAAAATTAGAGGTCTTGATGCCACCATAACTATTGGAATAGCAATTAAATTTATCAAGGTTCAGCTTGATGAGTGCAGAACTTTACTGTGGAATAGCAGTGACTTTATGGCTGGCTACCTTGATCAAAATACATGGCAAGGATGGCTGCTTGGATATTTATTAACTAGGTCTGTACAGACCTTTCAATAGTCGTTTTACTTGTTCATTCAGTAGTTCAGGGAAAAAAGGTCGAGTAGATTTGGTCTTCTATGAAGTTTTCTCTCTGAACTTCAGGAATTTGCTTTCTGTGAGTCAGCAGTTAGGGCTGCCTAATCTGAAGCTTCTAAATGCTTCGAGCCTAATTTGTAACATTTTAATTTGTAAAGACTTTTCTGTTGCTAATAGTTCTGAGATGATAAAAATAATCTCCTATTTTCTCTGAAAATGGTTTCTGTTTTTCTTTGATATAGCAAAACCCAAGGTGTTTGCACACTTCAATTTTATATCTTGATCTTCACTAACTTGGTGGAAAGTTAATGCTACTTACACAACTTTTTCTGATTATTCAAATTGGTTATTTTGCTCTGTATGATGTTAGAGTTGGTTAAATACAGACCTCATCAAAACAACTTCTTTGGGTTTTTTTAGGGTGAAACCACAAAATGGTTTGTTTTTTTAGTATCCTATTGGGGTGAACAGATTGGCCAGAAAGTTAAGAAGATTTGTGACTGGTAAGAAGTAAAACTTCATATGTGTAATTTCTTTATACCAGAGTTATTTTCTTTCTAGTTTCTCCCCTTCCTTGATTTTTAGTGTTGATTTTTAGGCAAGCTTTCTTAAGTTAAATTTGTTGCCCCTTTCCTTGCGTCTAGCTTTATCATTATGCAATGTAGAAATAAATGTATGAGTCATTTTAGCTGCAGTCCTTATTAAGCACAGGCAAAATACTGGCTCTCTCAGTGGAATCTGTTCCATGGTTATTAAATGGCATGTTGCAGATTTGACTAGGGCAAGGGGCTGGGTGATTTGTTCTGGTTTAGTCTGGTTATTTAACACAGTCTTGTTTTGCTGTAGCTATCACTGTCATGTGTACCCCTACCCAAACAGCATGGAGGAGCGCGGGGCAGTTATTGAGGGACTAAATGTTCGTATTCAGGATCTTCATATTGTGAGTAAATAACAGTGTTCCTTTTGCTGTACTTATTGCACCACAGAAAACAATATATTCATTAAATATATGAGTATGGTTCTAAAATACATTGGCTTTGGATCTGCATATGACTCTATGTCACGTCCCTGGTCTGGTGTTGCATGTATCTGTTGAAGTTCAGGGTACTTGGCCTTGCGTTCTGTTTTAAGCAGTGGTTAGTGTGCTCTCTTACAAACGTAATCTATCACTGGACAAATAGTAGGTGCTCTTTCTGTGCTCCTTTCACAAAACCACTGTTGTATTTTCAGTTAAATCCTTTTGTTTTTTTCTTGGACAAAGGTGCTGCATAAAACTGAGGATTACTTACGCCAAGTCTTGTGTAAGGCATCTGAATCCATCTATACATGGATTATCCAAGTGAAGAAGATGAAAGCCATATATCATGTACTCAACCTGTGTAGTTTTGATGTCACAAATAAATGTTTAATTGCTGAGGTTTGGTGTCCAGTGGCTGATCTGCAAAGTCTGCGCCATGCGTTGGAGGAAGGCTCAGTAAGTCAGCTGAATGCTCGTTGGTGTTAAAACTGTTGGCTTGACCTAATTTATTTTCTTTCCTTATCTGTAGAGTTATTTAAAATGGGCTAAAAGTAAGTCATAGGGGATGGGAGTGGTGTGCAGTTTTAGTATTTTTTCCCTTTAATAACTTCTGTGTTGGACCCAAGTGTGACTGGCTCACAGTGCTGTTTGGAGTCAAGTCAGAGGTGCAAATTCCCTTGCGTTGAGTGCAAGCTCTGTTGTCTTGTTTTATAGGAGAGAATTTTTAGTAACAAATCTTTGTTTTATAATACTGAGTGATGAGTCCCATCTGAGGTTTCATATAAAGTAAGGATTAGAACACTGCATAAGCAGTGTTATCAGAGGAAAAGATTAATCTTAAGTTTTTAGGCACAAAGAGATAAATGTTAAACTTGGGGCTTAATTTAAGGATGTTACAGGATCAGTGCAACTGCTAATAGAGGAAGTGTGTTCATTTTGATTAGATAAAGCATCCACTGAGGTTTTTATATAAATGTCTTCTTTCTGCCTATAACTAGAGGAAGAGTGGAGCTACAGTTTCTTCATTCATGAATACCATCCCAACAACACAACCTCCTCCAACTTTGATACGCACTAATAAATTCACCTCAGGGTTCCAAAACATTGTTGATGCTTATGGAGTTGGAAACTATGGGGAAGTTAATCCAGGTTGGTCCTTCTGAAATGGGAACTGTGAGCTATCATTACTGCTCCCCTTGTTAAGTGTTTAAATACCTTGCTGACTTAGACACTAGTAAAGGCAAAATGGTGACAACCATACTACTTATGAGTAGCTGTTTTAAAAAGGAAAGTAGCTCATCAGAAGTACAAATGGTCTCCAAAAAGTAAGACGGGATTCTATTTGGATTAGTTATTTTAGCACTAGAGATACTGCTAATAGTTGTATAGTGTTCCTTTATATATTTTACTTTGGGTGAGATAAGCTATTTAGGAGGAAAAAAAGCTTTGGTAATGGCTGTTGATCTTACTGAAACATGGAGCTTATCGCTTGAAAAAATGCAACTTGTACAGCCCAGTTAGTTTAATGTCCTTATGTAATTTTGTAGCTATGTTGACTCTGTCATACTGTACTTTATAAGAATGTACATTATAATACAGAACTGTTTGTTTGGGGCTTATTTCCTGGGCTCATATTGCCATCCTCAGAATTGCCAGCTAATGCTCCACTGCAGAGTTCTTGTTACTAAGGGATACACAGTAAGTAAGCTTTAAACCGAGTTACATTTATAGAAAAGGTCTATTAGTAGGGGGTGAAATGTCTTTCAAACTTAAAGCTGAGAGGTGTTTGAGAGGTTAAAGTAGTTGAATTGCTTGGGCATAATTCAGAGAGCAGGCATCTGCTGTGCTATACACCTGAAATCTGTTCTTTTGTCATTCCAGCTCTCTACACTATCATCACTTTTCCCTTCCTGTTTGCTGTTATGTTTGGAGACTTTGGGCACGGCCTGCTAATGTTCATATTTGCACTCCTGACAATACTGTATGAAAACCACCCTCGATTACAAAGATCACAAGATGAGGTAAAAGGAATTACAAATAATTTACTTCCCATCCAGCAAGATAACTTCAATTGAATACTTACTGTGTTTCTGAAAAATACTATTTATAGCACATGTATTAGGCTGGGTTTTCTCCTTTGTTGCAGGATTTCCTGTGTTTGATTGCTCAAGATTAATGTGATACCCTAGCAAACTCTTCACTTTTCTTTGAAAGGGCAGAAATAATCAAGTTGCAGTGAAAGACAGACAAAGATTAGTAGATACTGTTGGGCTTATCTTTCCTTCTGTTAGGGCTGCTCAGTGATGTGTGTGTTTTACAGCATGTGATTACAGTAACTAATGTTGAGGATAAAGTGATTATTCAGATTTCATTTTCTTGTTTCTGAAAATGAGTTGTAGTTCGACATATATTAAATTGAAGTAATTTTTGAATCATACAGGGTTGGAATGCAGGAACACCTGCATCTCTCATTAGAATTATATTTAATTAAGAATGGCTGCAAATGTCTTAACTTCTTGAAAACTAGTTTCCAGTGAAAACACTTTCCAGGAAGAAAACATGGATTAAAAAGTGTAATGGTGCCAATGAGGAAAGTCTCAGTTTGTTATGGGAGCTTGCTTGGGGACTTCAGTTCTCTGCATTCAATTTAACCACAATTGCCTTTCAGAATATACTTGCTGCTTGTTCTGTTTTCTAACACATGCAAACCTTTATGTATAAATCATGTCATATAAAGCTGTGAATGTGGGGAGCTGAATTGCACTCATTTGGTGGCTGACATTGTAAATTGCAGATTCATGTACATAAAGCAAAATTCTGTGTTACATTTTGGTTGGCCTCTTCTTCATATTCCTTAATGACTGTTCACAAGAGTTTTTAGAAGTCTTTCTATGGCAAAAATGTGTTTCTTTTAGAAATGTTCAGATAACAGTTGTTCACATGGCAGATGATGATCTCTCCTTTTATCTTCTTTCCAATACTTACAGATAATGAGAATGTTATTTGAAGGCCGCTATGTTCTTTTATTGATGGGTCTGTTTTCTGTATACACTGGATTGATCTATAATGACTGTTTTTCAAAGTCAGTAAATCTATTTGGTTCTGGATGGAATGTTTCTGCAATGTTTGAACAGAGGGTTTGGCGGTGAGTAGCAGCCTCTGTGTGCTATACCATTAAACCAAAAATGTACTTCCTGCAACAGTTTAATCCTTTTGCTCACCCATTTTAACCATCCTTATATTGCGAGTAGTAAGGTAGCAAGTTCTGGCGCACTAAGGGCTGCGTGATAGATAGGAATAGTTATTAAAAAAATATCAAATTGCCCATTATCTTAAAGTGGGAAGTCCACAGAGAGCACAATTTCTTGCAAAACCACTATTAGAATTTGAATATTTAATTCAGTCAGTGTACTGGGTCAGTCTTGTATTTATCAGTGCTACCTTGCTGCATTTACGTATCATCTGGAACATTTTCTAGGGTATTATCATTTAGTATAGATGACAGTCAGTCTTCCCTGGAACAAATAATGTTATATGCTAGCTAATAACTTCTAGTGATTAAAAACTGCAGCTGGGATAGGATCTTTTAATGGGTAGTAAGAACTTGCAGCTTACTTTATGAAGTGGTATTTCAAGGGTTTATTCAGTATCTAAATCATCCTAGGTGTGTTTTGCATCTTGTTTTTTGTGGTCTCACAAAGGTGTTCTTATGAATGGCTGCACACTTCAGTAGTACTGAAAAATCCTAACAGAAGGCAACAGAGCTTTGCGTTGTGTATTCTTTTTATTTGTAAGAAGTGCACTGCCTTCTGTGCTATGGTTTGTCTTTATGCTGATGGTTCTGTTTCCAAAACAAAACCTGTATTTTCCAGGAGAGGTTTGTATGCATCAGACTGTGAAAGGAATAGAAAACACAGGGCTAGTTTTGGAGAAATTTATCCTAGGTTGTGTTTCTTGAATAAACAACCAAACAGCATTAGCATTTACAGTAAAGAAATCCATAATTCACAATGAAATTACCCATCAATCATTAATCTCTGCAGTTTTTCTTGATAGTTAAGAAGAAAGTAGGTTATGTGAATTTTCAAACCTCCTTTTTCATGAAGTGGGATAACCTCAGCGCTGTGAGGTGTCATGACCCTTTGGTATTTAAGTGTTCACAGCTTGCATCTCATTTTGCCTCAAAACCAGGAAGTGGTTCAAAACCACTGACTTTGGTTAAAATGTGAACAGGTCGTGAGTGCTGTGTTATTAGAGTGGAAACACATCCAAATGGAAAGGGAAAGAAGATGCCAATTATTTTTGGGCATTAGTTAAGTTTATATGAAAGCAAATAGTGAGCTTTTTAAATGAAACTTTCCATTCTAGGGGAATGAGGAATAAAATCCAGAAACTTCCCTTTCAAAGACAGTTAGTGCGAATTAAGCCCAGACTCTGAGTTTCTAGAGATTTCTAGAATCTGTTATTTTTATTAGCTGGGCCCTTTGTGCCTAGAAATCCTTTTATTCTCTTAAAAGTCTTACAGTGGGTGAGCAGGTCGTATCAAGCAAAGCAGGAGCAATGTCGTGCTGACTGAAAGTACATGTTGTCGCTATGTTGAAACATGTCAGGTCTGATGGTGTTTTTCTTTCTCTGCAGTCTTGAGGATCTGAAGTCTAATCGTTATTTAGCACTGGATCCAAATGTTTCTGGTGTATATAATGGAGCTTATCCCTTTGGAATTGATCCGGTTAGTTCTATTTGTTTAAATTATCCATTTGTGGTGATCAGCCATTTGTAAATTAGGCTTTGTTATGTGTATGAGGAGGATAAATCTAACTATGGAAAAAATACATTTCTGCTTGCATTCTCCAGTCAAAAAGAGCTTTTCCCTTCACAAGTCAAAGATTTAACTGCTTTCACAAAACTTAAATGTCAGTTGTGATCCCCATTTGAGGTGGAAGTCTGGTGTCCAATAGAGAAAGGACAGAGTTTTATTCCTCCTGTGACACTGTTCTTTAATGCTGGTTTTGTTTTCTCTTCTTCAGATTTGGAATCTGGCAAGCAACCGTCTCAGTTTTTTAAACTCTTTCAAGATGAAAATGTCTGTGATTTTTGGAGTTACTCACATGACGTTTGGAGTTGTATTAGGGGTATTTAACCACTTGTGAGTACAAGAAGTTAAGATAATACTAACATTGTCGTTTTTGTCAAGTCTTGGATTATAACCGTTGATCTGGTAAGAGAAACTGGAACAACTTTAAAACTGGCACAATAGTATTTATGAGGTCATCCTTCACATAAATAAGGTGATGGGTCAGTGTTATGCCAGAAAATCTGAAGACATTAACTAATACAAGATGCTATTTCACTTATTCCTAAATTGAGATCCATGCCTCTGAGGTCTTGATTTCCACTGAAATACTTGATTAAAGTTTCACTGAATATGAAGAAATTGGTTCTGGATTGTAATTTCAGTCCTGCTGTTTAAAAGTGCTGGGAACTCTTCTGTTTTATTGAAATCATGTTTGTAAAACTCATTTTTCATTACCCCCATCCCCATGTATCATTGCAGGCATTTTGAGAAGAAGTATAATATTTATTTGGTTTTTCTTCCTGAACTTTTATTCATGATGTGCATCTTTGGCTACCTTGTGTTTCTGATCTTCTTCAAATGGTTGGCGTACTCTGCAGAGAACTCTACATCTGCTCCTAGTATTCTTATTCAATTTATTAACATGTTCCTGTTTACTGGTGATGAAACAGAGCCCTTCTACACTGGACAGGTTAGCATTGTTATTACAAGCTTCTGAAGCCCCCATGTCCCCTGTGCAGATAACATTTTGCCAGTTATGAAAGGCTGAGTGTCTCCTGGGAAAGGGGAGTGTTATCAGCCTAAGGGGAAATCGAATGCATGTTATGATTCAGCAACATATTTATACTCTTTAACTGATTGTACAATTTTATGTAGTGATTTGTGAAAACATGTGTTTCTAGAACAAAATCTCCCAAGTTAAAATTGAGGCTAGAGAACAGAGTCTCGCGCTTGTAATTATGGTGCTTTTGTATTTGCTGTAAATAATCTTACTAAACTGAATATGAGTAATGCCTTAATATAGAACCCAGACCTGAAGCTTACACTAATTAAAGAGTCTGATTAAGTAAAATACATATATGCATGTTCAATTTGGAGCACATGCTCACTGAAATCAGTAGTATTTTTCTTATGTTCAAACAGGTCTTTAAAGGAAAATGGGAAGGCTTTTCCAACTTCTGTATCTGTGATCTAATCTCATTTTTTCTTTCTCCCTCCAACAGGTTGCTCTGCAGAGGTTTTTACTTACTATTGCTTTTCTTTCTGTTCCTGTAATGCTTTTTGGCAAACCACTTTATTTATATTGGTTGCAGAGTGGAGGCCGAGGCATTAGAATGTACAGGGTAAGTATTGAGAGACACTTGCGTGCTTCTTCAGTGTAGAATTCAGCTGGATTGCATGGGATGTCCTTACTAGATATAGTTCTACGCAACTTGGAAAGTTTCTGACTGTAACATATAATGCAGCTTTAGTCCTTTAGCTCTCTTTTTGCTTTGCCTGTAAGTACTTTAAATTTCAAACCCAACACTGGCAGTCCATGTGGAGACACGACATGTTTCCATTTTGTAGAGTGGCTACAAGCTCGTTCGTAAAGAAAGCGAAGAAGAACTTTCTCTGTTGAGATGTCACGATGTAGAAGAAGGAAGCAGTCATTCAGACAGTGGGCACAGAGAGGTGGAAGGAGAGGAGGTAATGTTTTTACTGAATCTCTATTTTGTGTGTCCTTAAAAGCAAATGAGAAGTGGGAAATCAAGAAGGTAACCTGTATGCTGAGTCCTGTTCAAGAAAATCAGCTGAGCTTTTACAAAGACCCTAATGCCTGAATGCAATTTACTTTGTTTTGTGTGTGCTGTTTTCTCATTATTTCTTGTTCAGATTGCTACAGTAAACCACAATCTTGTCTGAAGTGGAGAACAGAGGAGTGGTTTATTTGTATCTATAGGCTTTGCATCTAAGTCCAGTTTTCTTAAAGAGTGGGATAAAAGTCATGGGTTTTGTATGGTTTTATGGGTTCTTAAAATTAAGGCAAGAGGACGGCTGTCCAGCTCCCTGTTAATTAATCTTGGCTTTTCATCCAGACAAAAGCCTTTCTATGTCTGCAAATAACATCTTGTGATGAGGATTACTGCTCCAAGGGGTTGGGAGACACGGGTGACATTCCACAGCTGTTGCTGTTGTTTAGTTTGAGCAAAGTTTTAAAGGTCTTAACTGATTCCACTGAGTCCATGTGAATTGAAAGACAAAAAATGGCTTCAATTTCCCAATATGCAGACTATGTATGGGACTTGCTTCACTGGGGTAGTAAACTCGTGCTTCTTATTATAGAAAATACAATAATTGTTTGCTCAAATAAAATGTGTCTGTTCCATACAAAGTAAGCATTGAAATTTGCAGTATTATTAGTCTTGGAACTCTTTGTTAGCCACAAGTATTGAATATACTTGTTCATACTTGAACAAGTATGAGTTTACAGTATTATTTTTAGTTATTTTTCTGTCAGTAGCACTGCTAATGATTAATCCTGGTTTTAAAGATGCAGAAATTGACATGGTAAACTTACGACCTCAATAGAATGGGAATTAGAACTATAGCTGGTTTTACTATTTAGAGTTTTCAAGTATTAGATCATATTCCTAGTGGAAAGCATAAATTGCGTTCATTTTATCTATTCACAAAGTTACTGGGGAAACTAACTGAAAGACCATAGCATGTAATTTTTTACTGTTGCCTGTGTAGTTGTGATCTCAAACATAGATGATCTTTTTTTACTTGATATGAAATCGGTGTATTACCCCGTAATGGAAATTTTTTTTCATGTATATTAAGATTTGCAGAGCAGTGTTTTTGTTCTGTCATGTTGTACTGCGTTGTTTAAATGGATATAAATGTATTTTTATGTTTTAGTTTAATTTTGCAGATATTTTTATGAATCAAGCAATTCATACCATTGAATACTGTCTAGGATGTATTTCTAATACAGCCTCATATCTGAGACTATGGGCATTAAGTCTTGCTCATGCACGTAAGTGGGGGGCTTTATTATTTTGGTTGGTTGGTGGTTGGTTTTCTTCATGTCTTGATTTTTAATGCTGGTTGCAGGGAGGCTGGCCTGTTGAAGTGAAATTATCTACAAAATGATCTTTTTCTTAATTTATAAATACTCCCTCTTTAAACTAATCATGATCTAGGGAAAGCCCCCAAGCTAAAATTGTGACACTTTTTGGAATGTAGTGATTTTCTTCATTGATTGCTCTGTGTTGTAAAGAGGCCCATTATCTGAGCACAGTATTTCCTCACATAATAGTGAACCAGTAGTCACAGTACCATTTCCTGTTTTCCATTGATTGACTAGTTTGGAAGTATTTATGGCGTCTTAGTGTCATGGTTTAAAATGTTGCCAACAGTGAATCTCATTTTGAAACTGATGCACCTTTAAGTATTTCAGGGGAGGGAAGGAGAGGGGCAACTAACTTGGGTGTGGGGAAAAGGGGATGACGTGCTTGCAGTTCCCATGTTCAGCAGATCCTGTAGTACTGTTTAAACTAGAGTTCAGGTCAGAGTAGCTCACTGTGTGTGTGTATCCAGTATCAACACTAGCTAGGAAATCTTTTATTTTATAGAGTTATCAGAAGTTCTATGGCAAATGGTGATGAGAGTGGGTCTCCGTGTGGATACGACCTATGGTGTCTTACTGCTGGTCCCTGTTCTAGCCTTCTTTGCTGTGCTAACAGTTTTTATTCTTCTGGTCATGGAGGGGCTTTCTGCTTTTCTCCATGCTATACGACTTCACTGGTGAGTTCATTTTCTGTTTATACCACTTTAGCATGCACTGGCTTAAGAGGCATTTTTGTGTCAAAATATTAGGTGCCTTGTTAAAAATAAAAACATAAATTTGAACAGCCTCATGCTACTATAATGTATTTATTTAATTATATTAAATAAACAGCTTGTTAGTTGAATATGATCATTCCTCTGGAATATTTTCAGTAAATTCAAATGTTATATTGGCTTATGATGTGTATTAACCTCAACCACATTTAGAGTTCATTTTGGTGCAAACTGTGAGTGCATTTGATATATACTATTGCAGTTTTTTGCACTACAGAATATCAGTAATGTGGGTATTTTTAATTTCAGTTTGATTATATCACAGAATGGCTTCAGTCCATTTTATTCGGTTCAATAGAACACTTGCATGTATTAGTCAGCAAGACTTTTGCCAAAGTGGGCCTGCCAACCCTTAAGTGTTTTAATCCTTTCTTAGTCTTAAATTCATGAGCTGCACATCTGAGTGGATTCAGAGAATATTTAGTTTGAAACCTCATGAAATCTGCAGTATGGGAAAAAGCAGAGCTTTATGCACTACAGAGTATTGTCCTTATGATACTGTGTATTTGTAAAGCACTTAACTGCAGTTAACTAGAATACAAGTTAGGAAGAAATAAGAAACAAACCATTACAGCACCCTGCTGGTGTGGTTGGGTCTCTGAGCAAGCTGAAGTTTGCCTGGGACTGTGCTAGGAAGCTTAAGTAGCTGCACAGAAAGCGTAAGTGACAGGATTAGGATTGGTTTTGTTCAGCTTCTTGCCTTGCACAGTTCTGTCCCTTGACAACCAGTCTTTTTGGATTAATCAGAGGCTTTTTTTCTCGTTTCAGGGTGGAATTTCAGAACAAGTTCTACTCTGGTGGAGGATACAAGTTTACGCCTTTCTCTTTCAAGCACATTTCTTCACATTTTAATAAAGATGATACGGCATAGTGTGGCTGCTGTCAGCAGAAATGGTTGGAATTGTCTGCAAATAATCATGTGATTGGATCTCACCTCTGAATGGTTTCTTGTAGGACAAAGTGTTTTTCCACTGATTGCCTTATAATGCAGCCAAATACTTCGGTAATACATACCTCCCGTAGGAATACATAGCAGAGCTGGAGCATCTTGTAAAGTATATAGATATAAAATGTACATTTTTCTTGATAAACTAATGTTGTAAATTAATTTTATTCTTGGAAAAAAAAAGAAAGTTGTTACTGCTTGTCCTAAACCCAGGGTGGACGTGTCTTTATTTTGTTGAGGCTGTTTATTTTCTTGAATGGCTACTTTTACGTTATCTGAAATACTCTTCATCACATTAAACGTTCATTGCTACTCACTTACTTAAGATGCCATCTCATCTACTTAAGGAACAATGCAGTGTGCACATGATTATGGAATGTAAATTTGTACACACACTGCCCTCTGACCCTAACTGAAAACGTTGACTTTTATTCTGAGTTCTGCCCAGTTACTACTTTAATAACATCACAGCAATGGTTTATGGAGGAAGGCAGGATTGGAAGTGGAGGCTGGAAGCAAAACCCTTACTTCCCTGTGCAGAGAAGCTCTTACATGCTGTTCCCCAAAGCCGGTTGTGTGCAGTGCATCACTTGCAGTGACCTTGGTGGGTAAAAGCCATAGACCAAGGCTTTTAACACTGCCAGTTGTGGGCTCAAATAAAAAAATCCAACTGCCTACTAGGACTTTTTATCCCAGGTTATATCTTCTGTGGATCCCATGCAGCATTCCTACTCTTAGGAATAACTTCTGTGCATGGTCTAAAGGATGAGCCTCCCCCCATGTAAGGACGTACTTCCAGCGTTACCTGGTGGTGTTGAACCGAAGTTTATACCGTGGAAAGGAGTAATTTTGTACCAGTGTTAACAGGGGGATATTTCCACGATTTAACACCTGTGCCGTACCAACAGCCGTTTGTTTCACGCGAATTCCGAATAAAACCTCGTCTGCGCTCTTTGTACCCTGCCGTTTCCCCGGCTCCGGGCAGCGCTGCCATGAGGAAACGCGTCCCGTGCACGCACGGAGCCTGAGGTAAACGGGCGGCCTCGCGGGGGCGGCCTCCTGAGGCGGGCGGGCTCTGGCATCGCTCCTCCCTGCCCTGTTGCTGTGGGCACCGGGAGGCGTCGGCCGGGCCTCAGGGCTCCGCCGCCATGAGCGCTGGCGATGTGCGGCTGCAGTGGGTGCGGGACCGAGCGCTCGCCGCCCTGGGGCTGACCCAGCCGGCGCCATTCGAGGAGCTGCTGAGCCGCGGCCATGGCGAGGAGGCGCGCACGGTGCTGCGGTTTTTCGAGTGGGGCACCCCCGAGGGCAGGGACGAGGAGAGGGAGGCAGGAGCGGTGCTGCTGCTGCTGCGGGCCGAGCGGCGCGGCGGGGACGGTGAGGAGGGAGCGGGTGAGGTACCTGTCCTTCCCTGCCCAGCTCCTTGGGCCCCTGTTTGTCCTATGTGCTGAGCCCCAGCCCATCGTGAAGGCGTTATCCCTGTCCTAGCTCCTTTCCCTTGCTTTCCATCCCTTGGGCTATGTCCAGTCTTGATCTCCTGTTCCACCCATTTCCAGACCTTTCTGTTTGTGCCCTGGTGGGCACACAAACTGCAGAGCGGTTGTATCTTCCCTTCCCCCCATTTTGTGTGCTTGCAGTACAGGGCACACAGACCAGTTTGCAGGAGGAAGGCTCAGGTCACCTCCTTTCCTGAGCCGGTCGCTGAAATGGCGTCCTCTGGGGTGCTGGAAGGAAATAGGTGTTTTGAGCGGCCAAGGTGTAGTTGTTGGCGGCCCTGTTGCCACAGGGGCTGAATGGGAGTAGCTGATGTGGCTGTCTAAAGTAGATCTGGACGTATCTGTAACATAAACAGCTTCTTGTTCTAGGCAGCACATCCGGCTTTGTGTTCTCTGAAGTGTCTGCTTCAGGATGCTCCCTTGAAAGAACACTATCCTAGTTTGGCTCTTTCCAAACAGATGGGAAGAAAGAGGCTGGTTGGGAAGAACTAAGTCAACTCGCAAACACACATCTTCCATCCAGTCGTTGTCTGTGACCTCTTTTACTGGCTTTAGAATTTCAGATCTTTAGAGATTAGTTTTATTTAAATAAATAGAATGGATATGTTGCCTTTAGGAGGAATGCATTAATTCCTCTTGCTTGAGAGTTGCAAGCTCTTCTCTTTCCTCTGATGCAGTTGGAAGTCGTGATCCTGTAAAGAGTTAAGGTTGGTCCAGTACTTTAACCACAGCATTGCAGATAAGCCTCTCACAAAAAAACTGGAAAAGAATAAAGGAAAAGGGGTAGAAAGGAGATGTTCTATGGCTGAGAGATTCAGTTTTCTGCTGTGCCTGGTGTAACTCCTACAAGCTTCTGAAACCTGGTACTTGCAGAAGCAAAGAGGCACGGCCTTGTATTTTACAGCCATAAAACCATTTTGTTCATACTGTGCCAAAAGGACTGCAGGAATTAGGTGCTGAAGCCTGGTGTGGGTGTAAGTAAACTGAAAGAATGATACAGTTCAACTTCCTCCTCTGCACCTCTGAATGGAGGCAGCTGCAGTGCTGCAGGTTAACGCTCAAAAGCAGTAAGACAGGGAGAATTAGTTATTGCTTGATAATGATATCAGCACACAAAGGATCCAGTTGGGGATGCAGTTATGCCTTTTCCACTTCTCTTCAGTGTCCAGAAGCCTGTGCTGAAAGGGGAGGAAGACACCATGCACCTCAAGAGCATAAAATGGAGTTTGAAATTCTTGACTGGCTCTGGGATTCATGCTGTTGTTCCTGGGTTACAGCATCTTCACCATAACTCCTTAGGCATGACTCAACTATAAGCGTTTTCCACATCATAGATCTGGCATGACAAACCCCATAGTTATTTGCATTTCCTTTTGCAAAGTGGTTTTGAAATGTGTTAATCTACTTATTTTGTCATAAACGATCAAATTTGTGTTGGAAAATGCTGGTAGGGATATTCTAAATAAAGACCAATTACCTGTGGAATGCAGTAGAGTCACTTACTTATTTGGATTCAGTTCTTCAGCAAAAGTCCTGTGGTAAAACGTACAATTAACACCAAGTTTGGATGGCTGGTTGTTGAAAGCTGATGCTGAAGATGGAAGAAAATGCTGTCAATTTGAGAAGGAAATTGGAAGGATTCATCTTATATGTGTGGAATATCTGTTTAACAATTCTCTCGTGCTATTCTTTGTTAGAGATGACTCGGAAAGGCAAGGCATCTCTGCAGTCTGGAGACAAAGAAAGTGGATCAGCTGTCTCTAGTGGGTCTGAACTGGAGCAAAGATCTACAACTGACAGTGTGGAGCATGCACCTCAAGTAAGTGTTGCATTTCACTCTGTTCCTTTGTGAGTACTGGCTTTCTGACACAAATGAAACTGGTGGGCACATTGCACTGGAGGTATAGTGCAGAGTAGCTCAGAGCAGAACAGAACATTTTGAAAGTTCCAATGGGAATTTCCATTCAAAACCAATACCCTGTACTGTAACCTCTGACATTGGCTGACAAGGTGTTGCAAAGGTAATTTACTTAGCAAAAGTCAGACTTTTGATGAGAAAATGCAGCAGAGAATTACTCAGGTGTCACATTTGCTATTCCCAGAGCTGCTTGTAAAAGAAAAGTTCCAGTTAAAATAACTGCTAGATAAAGACATCATGAGAGGAGCATGTAAGGAACTGTGAACGGAAACTTTTTTACCTCTTTTACATAATTAGCTGGTCAGGGTGGTATTTGTAACTAGATTTGGTTTATGACTGATATGCAGGTGGAAGGGGAATAGGTACTCGTACATTCTCAGAAAGGTATGGAGGGGTAAGCATTTAAGTGCTTTTTGGTTTCCTATGTTTCAAGGACTAAAGTTTGAAACAGTTCTCTTGGTCTGGAAGTCAACATTGTTTCTAAAGCTGATGAGTTTTACTGTTACCTGAGTGATTTTTTTAGAATTTCATTTATGTTAGTAGTTTTCTTCGACAGTGATGTGAAGGGAGTTAAAACTAACGATTCTGTTCTTTTGCTTACAGCAGGCAAACAATTTCTTACTGTTAAAAAATGTGGCAGAAAACAGGAATAGTCAGAATTCCTTTTTATTTTTCTGTTTCAGCTACAAAAGGATGGCAAAGTGCGTTTTTTTGTGGCTCTTGATGAAATTCCTGAAGAATTTGTGTCAGATTCTACTGTGTATTTTCTGAGGGACACAAATGGTATGTGCCTGACTCAAATTCCGATACACAGCAGCAGTGTGTTTTATTCTGGTAGTTCATAAACTCAATGACAATAGTTATTCCAGCATCTGGATTAGCCCTGTTTCTGGTCTCAGTCAGACCTCAGTATCTAGCTCCAGCCCCATAGGAAACAGCTTCTACACTAAAGCAAACAGGCATTTCCACACCTATCTCCAGGAACACTCACAGTACGTTAACTTTAATGTAGTGCCAGTGACTGGTTCCAGCATGAACATTTAAGGGGGCTCACCAAGCAGCCATATGAGTGGTTTGAGGCTATGGTAAGGACACTATGCTTTCTGTATCAAAATAGATTTATGCTAATTGTTTGTATACTGTTTAGAAAGTGTTACTGAACCCAGTGACCTGGCTGAAGCTAATGAAGTTCTCCCTGAAGTGATACAGTTTGGTGTACTGACCAATGATTCTCTTTTGATGCTAAAGAATGTCGTCCCACAGGTAAGTGTGTTACAGCTTTTATATATGGAGTGTTTCTGAGTGATTTGCCTATTTAGTATTCTGCAGACCAGATGAACTATGCATAAGAAATACTAACATTTAACGAGTGACTCATATGCCAAATAGAGTTTTTGTTAATCCTTATTTGATATTTTGTTCCCAAATTTTTGTAAAAATGTGGAGACGGGCATTATTTCATTGCCTGGCCCTATATGAGAAACATTTAAGAGTGTTTTTTAATATGAACCATCTCATCTGTGGTACCTGCTTGAATTATAGATGTTTTCAGCAGCTCTCTCCTATGGTCAGCAGCAGACTGGGGAAACTTCATTTCATCCAGATAGTGAAAACACAGATTCTGAGAAAAGGAATTTACATGAGACTGAGTTTGCAGAAAAGAAAGACCAGGCTATGGAACACTATAAAACTCAGATGAGGAACAAGATTCAAATGGATGAGCAGCAGACTGCACAACAGATTGCAGGTGAGTGTTCTGCCTGTGCCAGCACTCTGGTCTTTAGAGTACAAGACAGTAGAAAGAAGTTCACTTAGGAATGGCTTTACAGAGAATAACAAATACCTGCAGTTTCTGGGGAAGTTCCAGACCTGATTAAAATTTCTTTTTGCTGATAAAAGCAATATTTTTACTGCCCTCAAGAATAGCATGCAGTAGGGAGAAATGGATGAAATCAGTAATGGTTTTCCAGACAGTCTGGAGTAGAATAGGAGAGAGGGTAAATATGCTTCATTGCTTACCAGTGTTGCAGGAACTCAGGCCATAGCAGGGTATAAAAATTTGGAGAGAATGAGACTTCCACGTGTTATCATCCCCTCTCTGACAGAGGCTACTGTCATGCCATTATGGAGAGTGTAGTGGCCAGCAATAGGAAGATTGATAATCTTCAGCAAAACCCTAATCCTTGCTCTTAAGAGTTAGAAAATGCCTTAAGGTTTGAAAGATGAGAGCTTTTCATCTATTTCTAGGAATATATTTTAATTTGCTCTGTGTTAACTGTCAAGCAATTGGCTGTAATTTACTATATTGTGAAGTAGGCAGAGCAGGGGGTGTGTTATCTATCCTCAAGTAACCAACAAAATGGAAGGCATAAACCGTTTCAGTGCTGTTGCTTCATCAATGCTGACAGACCAAGACAGTTAAATCTATGTGCCTTTTCTTCCAGTAAGAGCTATTAAACTGGAGATGCCAACTCTAAATCTGACTAGGGAAGTGACTGTCCTTGCTGCAGTTCCTGAAGTGGTTAGATCTCTAGAAAGTTGTGCAGTGACCTGGAAGAAATTAATATCTGCAGCTCTGGAGGAACAACTGGAAAAGGTTCCGCAGGTAATGCTGCCTATAGCACTGTAATGTTGCCTATAACATCAAGCTTCCTTTATTTCCAGAGACATTACTTTATTTCCCCACCATAATCTCTTTGAATGGTTGGTGCTCATTTCTCATCCATCTTTATGTTTGATTGTTAGGAAGCCATTTACTAATTGATGTAAAATGGAATAAAAGGAGTGAGGAACTGTGTGACTCTGGGAAATAGAATATAAATAGAATATGAAGTAACTCAGGGCAGATCCTTCCCATACAGGATAACTGTGTGTAAAAAGCACTTTTATCTGCACTCTTCTAAAGAACCATGAAATATTAAAAGCTGCAGTGATTATTAGTTTTTGAAATAGACAACTATATTTTTGCTTGGAAAAAGATCATATCCCTCTTGTCACACATAAGGTTGTGATTCTACAAACACTTACGACTAATGCCATTACAAATACTCAGGGATTTTATGTCTACAAAGTTACTTGTGCGTAAGCTTTTTGCAAGCATGGACTCTCCAGCTCCAACTCACATTTATACCTCCCATGAGCAATTCCCTCCTGTATGTGTAAAACTTTTGATTTCAAGGATCTTCAGTCTGTGTTTTTTGCAGGGTTGAATCATATCAGTTTTTTCTCATCATACAGCATTTTGAAAGGAAGGAACAAAAGTCTGGTTAGAGGATTTCACTCTGACATAATGGTAATTTGGAATTTGTATTTTATTTCACATTACTTTTAGGGCAGTGGTCCACTTGCAGAAGTTGACTTCTGGCGTGAAAGAAATGATACTCTAAGAGCTCTTGCTGAACAGACAAAGCTTCCAGAAATGCAGAAAGCGTTGCAAGTATTACAGGAAGCTGAGTCTGAGCATATTGGAGATTTACAGATAGTCTTAAGTGATCTCAGAAAATATCATGCAGAAGCTCTAGATAACGTTAAGTTTCTTGCAACTCTTAAACACCATTTGAAGGTATGTACCCTGAAGAAAACTTTGTGGAATTTAACTGTAGTTACCTGAGTTTGGTTTCTCTGGTGATATGATCACCTCTTGTCTATTTTTTACTGTTTATCAGCAATAAAGATACACTCTAGATTTTTATATTTAATAGAAAAAAAAAGCTTGCTTATCGTGTTTTGAGTTACAGTTGATCTAATATTTGAAGCCCAGAGCTGTGAGCAGCTTGGTTTGTAAATCACAGCCTTGGGAGTATTTGATAGCATAGCTGAACTGGGTAGAACAAAGATTTCTCTGCTCCCTTTTTGACTAGCACCTGTCGTGGATTACAGCTGATGTCTCCATTTGTAAGTTTAATTGAAGATCATCCAAACATCTAAATGAAGAGTTGAGCCAAAACTAGTTTTGAGACATCTTTTACAGAGAAGAGAGTATTAATGAGACAGGGTCTAAAAAGCATTTGGAACAATAAATGCAAATTTGCACATCCTTGACCATGTGTGTTACTTAGGCACCAGGGTGTTTCCTTGACTAGGTTGTTCATTTAATAATGTCTCTGACTTCAGGTATCTGTAGAATAAATATTGAATATGGATTTGTATATTTTCATGACATCTTATTCACAGTATTGATAATGCATTTAACAGAACTTAATATATGGCGCTGGGTTTAATGTTGTCTTGGACACAATTCCTTCCCTGATGAGTGGCCTGAGAGTGGTGTGGGTTATCTCACGGTATTACAACAAGGATGAGCGGATGGTTACCCTCATGGAACGAATTGCATGGGAAATTGCAGAAAGAGTGTACAGAGCTGTGGATTTACACACACTCTTTAAGTAAGTACTGGATTCCTGTTTAACTAGGAGGTATTTATTAAAAGCTTTGCCTGTTCTACACAAAGTGCAGTGGATAACACTTTCATCAAATAGGTCTCAGTGTTTTTCACTATCTGAAGTTGTATTAGAAGGTCAAAAGTGGAATTATTTTGTAATTTTCCTACATTACTGAATCAGCCCTGAAGGAATAGGTGCTTGTCCTCCTTTGTTTCGAAAAGAGAGAAGTCAATAAACCCAATAGAATTATAGTATTAAAAAAGTGGCATAAATTTCATCAAAATCAGTCCTAAAATAATACCTCCTTTCAAAATCAGTCACACTGAAAATTAAGACCTCACAGTTACAAGTTTTTCCTGGATCTTTTATAATTAGAAGCTGCTAAGCCAGGGTATATTCATCCAGTTGAGATACCATTTTCTATCTATAGTCTTTCTATCTATAGTATCTTAACTGCTCTGATTTGATTAATAGAGAAGATATAGCTGCTGCAAAAAAGAAAATAGCAGATGCCAAAAGCACTCTTCAACAATGGAGGAAATGTTATTTTGCTGTTCGTGCCCAAATTGAAGCGTCGGGAAGAGAACCACACTGGGAATTTGACCAGAAACGTTTATTTGGAAAAACAGATTATATGGCTTCAGTCTGTCAAGATCTGATTGATATTTTGCAGGTAGTAATATAGACAATAAATAAAGAGATTGTGTGATCACTGTCTTATTCTGTAGAGGAGATTTTGTACTGTAGTTGTTGAAATGTTAACAGCCTTTATTTTTGTGATTAAGACCCGAGCAGTGCCTTAGATTCCAGCAAAGCTGCACTTAATGATTGAGACAACTCTTCTCAAGATGCTGGTTGAGGAAAGATACTACTGTGTATGTTGCTGTTACCAACATAGAGACTTGTAACAAGTGTTTCACAGATTTGCAGTTTTGATGGGTTGCTAGCTTAATGGTATAATTTTAGATAAAATAAGCATTTAAATATATTGCAATGTAAAATTTGATCTATATGAAGCAGTACATCAGTTGCAGGATAACATATGAATGGAGAGCTGCCATGTTTAGGGTCATTTAAGTCTTTACAAAATGTAAATCCCAGCAGGAATTGATCATTCTCTGAGCTGGTTTGGTTTATTTTAAGGAAATAATATCAGAAAGATGTGTTAAATGGCAAAAAACCCACCGCCATTAAAGAGAACGTTTCTGGTATGCTCTTCTGAATCAACAGGTCACTGAAGAGTTTTACAATATGTTTGGTCCTGAACTGAAAGCTGCCACAGGGAATCCAAACCATGTTGATGATCTGCTGACGAGGGTAAATGAGCTAACTAGGCCTATTGAAGAGCTGTCTTTTGACCCTTTTAGCATCAAAAGTGCACGTGGCTGGAAATCAGTTATGGAAGATTTTAGAGAAGAAGTTACAGTAAGTATCATGTACTGTGGTTCCCCCCATTACATCCTATCTACACGTTCTTTCTAGACTAGCAACATTTTCATTTAAAGAGAATGTAAGTTTGCAAAAGAAAAGACTCTAAATACATAGATGAAAATGTGAGGAATTTGACCAGTTTTTTAAGTCAGTGTCCCATTTCCAAAGTAGTTTTGTTTATAGTTTCATTTCATCTAGAAAATGGTGAAGGAAACGTCTGTTCATTGGCAGAGTCGCTGCAGCATGAGCAGGGGCTCCATATGACCTCCCTGTATTCGTGTCCTGACGTGTTCTCAGTCATGTCCTACAAAGAAGTAAAACTTTCTTTTCTGGATTCATTCAGTTGTTCACCCCTCAGCTAAGAATACCTACAGTGTATAAATTATTGCATTGTTTTTTGTGATTTATATACCTGCCCAGCAAACACACTGATTAACATTCATTTCCTGTAGCTTACTGGAAAGCCATCAGTTTATTAGTAATTTATAAGACAAAACATAGTAATGATATGCTTGACCACTATACAGACAAGTATTTTTATTTTGCCTTCCTTTCTTGGTTTTGCAAGAAGAACCTCTAATAGGATTTCTTGGCCTTCTTGTTTAGGTTATTGAAGAAGAGACTAAATGCTTTATTGATGAATCTTTTAAGACCCTTCGATCAGCAGAAGCTGCATTTGACGTACTGTTAAACTTGAAACACATCCGCTCTCGTGAAGCCATCAGTAAGCAGATGATGATGAAGTTCAATGATATTTTGGACCAATACTGTAAAGAGGTATTGAATTTGAAGATTTCTTATGTAGCACATGCAACCCTTTACCTAGTGAAAATGAGAAATCTGTGTATATCTCTAAGTACCTGTACAGTGTCATTTACTATCAGAAAGACCGAAAGGTTTTACAAAAGAAACATAGTTGCTTTCACTTTTGGGAGCCTGTTGGAGGAGCAGTGTGGTTAATTTGCTGAAATGGATGTGCATATCTGTGTGTGGGAACCAAAAGGTATTCACATTACTCCGCAACAAGGCTTGGGGCTGTTCCCTTACTTGTGCGCAGCAGTTCCACAGTAGTCCTTCCTGAGGAAACAGATCTGTCACACCCTGCAGTTTTCTTGTGGTGGACAAGTCCATAGTATGACCAAAAGGTGTCAGGGGTAACCATGAAGGCAGAAATAATTTCTGTCATGTTGAAGCCTGTATGTTGGAAAGCTTTTCATGTCATACCGTTTTTCTTGGTACTTCAAAGAGCATGGAGTTAATAAAATATAATCTTACAGAAAACACTGCCACAGTAGCAGTTCCACAAGGTACAGAAAGGAAGACATTCTCAGTAATACAATTAATACAAACAAGAAATGCATGAAAAGAAAGGAAAAGGAATTGTTTTATCCTGCTGCTGAAATTAGCAGCTTGTGCAGGTTGCATACTGACCATGGACAAGAAAGTGGAAAAATGATTCTTTGCAGTGTTTTATTCTCTTCTAGGTTGAAAGCATTAACCAAATCTTTATTGAGAACCTCAAGGACCCACCTTTGTACAAGAATCATCCTCCAGTGGCTGGAGCAATATACTGGTCCCGGTCCCTTTTCTATCGGATCAAACACACTATTATTCGATTTCAAGAAGTAGAGGAGTTGCTTGCTAGTGAACGTGGGAAGGAAGTATGTTGGTTCTTTTGAGATTTAATGAAGGAAGAAATCCTTTCTTCATACATTTCTTCTAAAGATGTGAAAGTGCTCTTAGTGGAGTGGAGTTTCAAGAATATCTTTGCACACAGCAAGACATATTGGACATGAAAAGATGATTGGGACCTTCCCACTGTTTCCCAGAGAGACAGTGACAGAATTCAAGAGCCTAAATTCTCCATTGCCAGCATTAATTACAAACATTACTTGACCTTTTATTTAATAAAAATTAGAAACCATCCTGAGACACCATATTAAGACAGGTTACTTGAACATTTCTCATGGTCTTTAAAATGAGTCTTTCCTTTCTAGGTGAAACAAATATATCTTCAAGTGGCCAAGAAGATGAAAGAGTATGAAGATCAAAAATACAGTCAGTGGAGAGATGAGACATTACATGTACTCCCACCCTTACTGAAAAATTCTCTGCTGACTGTCAGCATTGATGGAGCTGCAACCAATATTAATCCAGAGACTTCTGAGCAGGTGAGATATAGGAAGATAGTAAAATAGACTTCTCTGCAGGGGAGAGCTGAAACCTGTCTGATGGCCAGTGAGATTGTTCTAAGAATAATGTTTTAAATACAGTTTTAGAAAAGAAAGCCTCAAAAGTTCGGAGCTCAGAATTACGCTGAATGACCTGACAAATGGATGATGTTGTTTCTCTATGTGCTCTTTTGTGCTGTTATTACTGTTAATTTTGGGGTTTGGTGTAAGATCTTTGGGACATTGCAACAAAACATGGGACTGAAGTTAGAGGTAGGTAGGTAGGTAGTGGTAGTTTCCCAGCAGAGATCATGCGGAATCCTGTTCTAACTAAACTTCTCTCTGACTATGAACTTCCACTGGGATTTCTGTTGTAGCTGGTTGCAGCAGTATGTACACAGGTGATTTGGTTTGTTTCTTGTGGTGAGCTTTCACTTAAGAGGTAGTTGTGTACTATTTCTGGAACTAGAATTCTAAGGCTGCTATTGAAACTTAAAGGCATTTCCACAAGCTCTGAATGTCAGCCATGCTGACTTTTACATACCTCCTTATCAGATGTCTCCAAGAGCTAATCTTCTCCTTGCATTGTAACAGTTTGGTGTTCCTCTCCTTTCTGCTGCTTTTTCTTGTATTGCAGAGCTCTCTAAAAGAGGAGCCTGTCACAAAGAAAAGCATCCACTTCTTAGTGAATTTTTCTCCCTTAATCCATGAGATTATCATTGAAACAAAGTACATGGAACAGCTAGGCCTTCCAGTCCCAGAAACAGCAAGATATGTGGCATTACAGGAAGACAAGTATCTTAGGTAAGGCTGTTACAGAGAATTTGCTCACATACAGACTTATGGCAGTGTTCCAAAGTGATTTTACTCCCAATCAGAATGGGCTCTGAGACTTCAAGTTTGGAACTGTGAGAGCTCTTAGTGACTTTTTAAAGGGTAAAAGTACTAATGAGCATGTTACAGTAATAAGCTTTTCTCTGGCACTGTCTGCATCCTTTACCCCGTAGGACTATGTTATACAAATTAACTTCTCATCAAAATCAGAGGAAAACCAAGGAAAGTAATTTGTTTTGCTATGAATTGTTAATGTAATTCGATTTCAGCTCACACTTAAATTTACTGCTGCTTTCTTCTTGTATATCCTTGGATAAGTCACTTTTGTCCACATTCTTACAGGCAGTTAGCACACAGGTGTGTTGATAAGAGCCGTAACTGGATTTTAAAGTTCATCTATTGAATTCACTTCTGTGCTTCAAAGTGAAGCTGTCTTAAAAGCTTCTTCTGAGTTGGGGCAGGAGAGGTTTGTCTGGCTGCTATAGGAGCCATATGAAATTTTCCCTTTGTTTTTAATAGAAAATTAATTGCATTTATAGCCAATACATGTTCAGTGTTTATTTCTGCAGATTTTACTTTATGTGGAAGTCTCGAATGATGGAAGTGATCTGAATTCAGAGCTGTATTTCCAGAAAATCATGATTTTTGTTTTCTTGTTGTTGCTACACTCCTTAGGTATACAGACAGATTGCAGAATGTGCTGGATCAGTATCACAAATTAATGGAAACACTGAACAAAGCAGAAATCAAGCTTCTTGATGACCATATTAAAATACTCTGGGAAGTATTCAAATCAGGGCACAGCAGACTCAATTGGAACTCCTTAGGTAATGGAGATACTGTTTTTAAATGGCTGTAGATACTGATTTTCAGTTTAAAAATATCTTCAGTTCTGCAGTCTACTTTTGATGCTGTGTGACAGCAGTGTATCCCTAAATAGTGCATCCTATTGCCACGGTTGGAGTCAGAATAATAGGTTAGACAAACTCTCATCCAGGAGAGTATTTCTTATGTTTTTATGGTATTTAAAAAACTGTGGAAAGGGACAGAGACCCTTAGGTAATAGCTGTAAGGGATCTAGATGAAGGATTAGATGAGAGATCATCTAATCTATCTTTCTGCAGAGCATCAGTTCATTCTTAGAGATAAAACCACATCAGGTTGTGGCAATTTTGATGCATTGGTGAAATATTTGTTAAAAGAAAGGTTGTGATTTATTTCAAGGGATTGGTGACTTTATTTTCCGATGTACACAAGCCGTCAGGACGTTTGAATCACTTGTCCATCAGATTCATAATATTTCTGAAGACATAAGCAACAGACTTCTGTTCATAGAATCAACCAGTCTCTTTAAGTTCCCACTTTCAAGAAATGGTGATAAGCTTCCTGGTAAGGCTTTCTATTTTCATTTCCAAGCTCTGAGATGTTTTAT
Organism: Pezoporus wallicus; assembly: GCF_028554395.1. Taxonomy (NCBI): domain Eukaryota; kingdom Metazoa; phylum Chordata; class Aves; order Psittaciformes; family Psittacidae; genus Pezoporus; species Pezoporus wallicus. The sequence continues at coordinate 513,467 of NW_026641132.1, read as the reverse complement.
TTTGCTCTGTCTGCTAATTTCTGTTTTTAGTTGCTACAATGAACCCTTTTAAGTGTTACCAAAACTAGTTACAGCAGCATTTCATAGTGTGACAGGGAAAGCACAAGCAAAGCTTCAGTACCCTAAAGCTGATGGTGTCAACGAGAGAAATGTAAAGATGAGTATAAAATATGATAATTTGATTTGTGTCTACCTTGCTTTTGGTCACTTCCCCCCTAGTTTTCCTTTGGTTTCATTATCCTTCTTGTAAGCAGTAGTGTAGTCTTAGAGCTGCAATGTGCATGGAGCGCCAGCTCCCTCTGGGCTGTCTGAACCAAACTGGGTTCTTCAGATGGAAATTGCAGAGAGGTGATTGCCCCCCAGGTGTCTCTGTCACTTGAGTGAACAGGTGATGGCTCAGATTTCTTTCAATTGTATTTAAGTCTTACAAAGGTTACTTTCACATCTAATAGTTGTTATTAAATAATTGAGTCCATTTTAAATCAGAGGGCTGAAAGATTAATAAATTAAGCATTAATAAGTGAAGATATTTTTTATCAGTATACAAGATCACTTCCCTGTTCACAAATCAAGCCCAGGTCATTATTCCAGCATGCAAGCCTCTTAGGTCTTTTGCAGTTAATAATGCTATTTTTTGTATTATTTGCAGAAGCAAGAGAATTTTTTGAGTATGTTATGTGTGAAAGAGCAAAAGATGTGGCACACATGGTTAGAAAGTATTCTGCAATCCCACAATTGCTAATAAAAGTGGAAGGACGAGTCACCAACACGAACAGTGGCAAATCTCCAAAATTAACTTCCTATTATGCATACTGGGAAAACAGGATTTATCAGGCATTGACACAGTTAATTGTGAAGTAAGTCAGTTGTTTGCTTTAATGGATTTTCAGTCTTTCATCTTCAGGTTTTTCTGGATGTGTTGATCAGTATGTATACTGATACTCTGTTTGAACACCTCTGTGGTTTGCAGTTGGAGATAGATTTGTGTTTGTATTGTTTCCCCTGTGAAGAATGTAGAACTGATAACAAGGTACAGGAGAAACCCAAAGCTTTCAGCCATTTCTTCTTGTGATCCATGTCTTTATAATCTGGTCCTTGCTCAGCTGACTTCACTGTGCTTTGTTAGCTGGGCTCTTGCAATAGAGTTGACCATAGTCTCTGGGTCCTTTTGCACTAGGGTATCCTCATTCATTCTTTCCAGTAGCTTAATTTAGCTAGTCAAGCTTTTACGTTAAATCAGTATTAGTGGGACAGTTTTGCTATGATACACATCAGTATCAGAAATCAGTGGTGACTGACTTCAGACAGTTCTGCTTACATATCTAAGCACATACCTGGTAATTGCAGTCTCTGTTGAGCATTTCCACTGAGGGCAGCACCTGGTTATTACAGACTTCGTCATGATCTTTCTTTTCTTTTCCCAGGAATTTGCAGTCTTTCAATGCAGCTGTTCTTGCAAATGTGCCACTATTCCAAACAGAAGCTATTTTATCTGTTCCTGAGATAACCTTACAACCTAATGCCAGTGAGATTGACAAAATAACCATCAAGTGTATCCGAGACTGTGTTGAGGTCACTAAGGTGATTTTTGATAAAGATTTACTTGTTGCCAGAATTTGCTTGTGATTATAACGAATGATAAATCTTGCTTTATGTTTGGGCAAGCATAAATGTCAAGGGAAGATTCATATTGCTTTATCTTGAGATCAAAACATCCAGTACATTGTTCTAATTTACAGACTGTCCTAATTTTTCAAATTGATGACAAAGGAAAAAAAAAATGCTGTAAGTGCAATTTTTACTCAGGCAAGATTATTTGTTACTTTGCAGCAGTTTTGCCACTGTAAGGGCATGATTTGGTTCTATAAATCAGCATACATCAGAAGGAAATACTTTTCAGATTGCACTGCAATCCGAATCTAGTGTTTCTTTCTGATGTATGTATAAGATGGTGGAATAAGGAATGTGAATAGCCTTCACTGCATCACAGCTCTTCCTGAAAGCAGCAGAAAACCAAATCAGAAGTGTTGGGAGAAGGGCATCCAGGATGCATCTGGGACAGCAGGTTTACAACAGATGAAATATCTGGCTTGCTGGCAAAGATGTAGCAATATTTCCCTGCATAAGTATGTTCACATTGAACTGCTTTCCAGAAAAGAAGCCAAATATTGTGGCAGTGTTCCTGCCTTGTGCTGATGGAGAAATGATTCCACATGTCATCTGAAACTAGTAAATTTAGATTAAGTGTCTCTCCTATGCTCAGATTTGCTGTCCTGCTCCACTGCTGCATCCAGCCTTTCTCATCTAATACCTGTTTCTCAGTGTCATGCTATCCTGTTGCTCTGCAGAGATTTTAAAAGCAGACTGAGTAATGAATGGAAAGGTTTTGTTAGGATTAAATTAACTCTTCAGTTTATGGGAAATGTAATCTCTTTTTTTGATGCCAGAAAAACAATTGATTTGGGAAATCATTTACACCACTTCCTACATAGTCTCCTAAATAATGGTGAATTTCTTCACTGAAAAGGTTGTCAAGCATTGGGACAGCCTGCCCAGGGAAGTGGTTGAGTGATGTGGGACACGATTTAATGGTGTGGACTTGGCAGTGTTAGGTTTACTGTTGGGTTCGATGATTTTAAAGGTCTTTTCCAATCTAAAGGATTCTGTGATTCTAGGGGTGATTGACTAAAATGACTCTTTACAAAGTAACTTTTTTTCAACCCTGTCTTGAAAACTCCAGCACTTTGTACGATGGATGCATGGTACATGTATTGAATGCCCTCCTCAGCACATTGAGGAAGATGAAGTTATCACTTTCAGCTTTTATACGGACGTCTCCCAGAACCCTCTGATAATTGAACAGGCTGTTCTCATCATTCAGAATGTCCGCAAACTCCTGTCTTCTCTCAACGAGTATTTGAACCAATGGAAGAGGTACCACCTGCTGTGGAAGGTGGACAAAGACATAGCCATGGAGAAGTTAACTGCAGAAAAACCTGCTTGTGTCACCTTTGATGACCAGTTTCAGTACTATTTGAAGATAGCTCAAGAAGTGACTCAACAGCCCATGATTAAAGATGAACAATGCATCAGGCTTCAGCTGGCTCCTTTGGCCTGCACAGTGGAGGAGAATGCTAGAGGCTGGGTGATGTCACTTGGAAAGTTGCTTAATGAGTCTGCAAGACAGGAACTCTTCAGTCTTCAGGAGGACATTCAGGTAGGCGTTTTCAGCTTGGTTTTATTATCTTTATCACATGGACTGAAAATGAATCTGCAAGTTATTTACTTGTATTTGACTCATCATTATGATTCTGCCTAATTGCTTTGTCAGTGTTGCTTCTGGAAACTATTTTTACTTTTTGCAGAGATTAACAGAGAATCTTCAGAGACCTCCTGATTCCCTGGAAGATTTCAAAATTGTCCTTGGTGCGATTGCCAACATCAAAAGCATGTCCTTCGAAGTGGAAGTGAAATATTTGGACATCTGGGAGAGATACCGAACTCTTGCAATGTACAATATTCCAGTAAGTGCATGTCTCTTAAACCATTTCAGATGTGAGCTAGGGGCACAGATGCCTCTCTTGTGAATGAATAGTTATTTTCCCCTTAAGACATTTCACAGAATCACAGTATTGTTGAGGTTAGAAGGGATGTCTGGAGAATGTCTGGTCCAGTTCTCCAAACAGTATCTCCACTTTAAAATGGACACATTGCATGTGTTTAAATCTGATTCAGATCACTTCAATGCTGATTTTGTGTTCTGCACATTTATGATGTGAGCACCCATTCCTCTCTTTTTGGTGGCAAATTATTTCTTGTGAGATATGTTACCTGTTTTGTTTTAGGTAGCTAAAGAAGAGCAAGACATGGCCAATGAGATTAAGGAAAAGTGGGATACCCTCTTCTATGAATCATCAGTAGTTGATCACAACCTTGGAGGCATTAAAAAAACATTCACAAAGGTAACTTTTGTAATTAATCTTGAGGAAATTTAGAAACAGAAAGGAAAACCATTGAAACACCTTTCTCTTCAGATTACACAGCAACAAGTTGAGGACTTCAGCAAAGAGACAGAAGATTTCTTCCATAAATTCGTGACTGAGGGGCCTGGTTCTGTTGGGGAAGATCTTGATAAAGGTAAATCCATTAATGTGTGAAAAGTGGTGTCTTAAAGATACTACTAGTCTTCAGACAATTCATAGAATATTATCTAAACCAAGGAAATTGTGCTTTCCTGATTAACATACAAACTGATCAACCAGGAATGTGAGATCTTTAGTGCTATAACTTGTACAGACTGTATGCAAATCCTGTTTTATATGTACCCCATGATCCCTGGGATTGTTTATCTAAAAAAATTCCTCTCCTTTCCCAGGATTGGAAATCATGGCCAGTTTTGAAAAAGAACTGGAAGAACTGGAAGATAGATGTCAGGAACTGGGCAGTATTGAGAAACTTTTTGACTCGCCAGTTACAATGTACCCGCAGTTAATGAAGGCACAGAATGATGTGAAAGGTCTAAAGCAGGTCTATGAAATTTATGCATTACAAAAAGTAAGTATTGCACTCTGAATACACAGGTGCAGACATGAGCAAACATACAGAAAAGGTGGGGAAGAGAAGAAGAGGCTGCATTGTCCTCTATTTCTGATCAACCTTGTCCTAAGCCTTTGCATGAAATTAGCTATGACCTGTAATTGACTGTCACCATGAAATGATTGTAATGATGTTAGTACAGGACTAATAATGTCTCATAGTGGATCAAACACAGACTCTTATCAGATAGAAACAGACCTCCCCCTGCCCCTAATAATTGTTGGGTGCATGAGTCTCCTGATCATTTCAGTGGAACTACATTTCGATACAGGTTGTGTACGGGTGACAGTGGGTATCTCAGGCTTTAACTCATCTTAACTATTTCTAATGAGTTTTATTTTTCCAAAGTTAAAATGCCCTCTAAAGTGTGCTCTTAAGTATGCTTTTCCTCTTCTCTGTATTTCCTTTTGATTGTTTCTTATACAGCTGGTTGTGTTTGGCTATGAATCTGTCTTGGACAGGAACCTGTCTCTTCCTCTATAAATGTTAATACAATTACATCTACATCCTGACTGTGGTCTCTGGGTCTTACTGTAGGGGAAAGATTATTTCTTTTTGGTCAGAACTAAAAGGAAATGCAATTTTTTAACTCCGAATGACCTTGTTCCCAGGCAGCTAAAGACAAATGGTCTCAGACACTCTGGGTAGACCTCAATGTCCGGATTCTTCAGGAAGGAATCGAAGGATTTCTTAAAGCCTTTCGAAAGCTGCCCAGACAAGTACGTGGTATGCCAGTGGCCTTTCGCTTGGAAAGCAGAATGAAGGCATTTCGAGACTCTGTTCCTTTGTTGCTTGATTTGAAAAATGAAGCTTTAAGAGAAAGGTTTGCTTTGATTTATTTAAATCATTTTATATCTATAGGAAGATTTTTTTCTTTGTTAGAACTTTTAATTTCAGTCACTGTGGTCATGCCATGTCCTGTAGCTTGAAACTTCACTTCCTGCATTATGAACTTGTGTCATAGCATGACACAAGATTCTTTGTGTATTCAAGATACTGGTTCTTGTTTAAACAGCAGTGTGCTAAACGTGGTTTCATTATTATACATTAAATTAACAGTTTCTTTCATTTTTACTGTATCACGGTAGTTGGTACAGTTGTTGATGTGTCCGTTTAAAACAGGCATTGGCAAGAACTTATGGATCAAACAGGAATACATTTTGAAATGACAACAGAAACATTCACTTTGGAGAATATGTTCGCTATGGAACTTCACAAATACTCAGGTGTTATCAGTGAAATAGTTGGAACTGCTGTTAAGGAACTTGGCATTGAGAAGGTAATGTGAGAAAGGAGAATAAAACTAAAAAGACATAGATGACAACAGCCTCAAAAATCTTTTGAGATTTTAATATTGACATGGCAGCATGTTCAGCTGTCTTCAGGGAGCTGCTATGATGTAACTGATGGCAACTAAGATCAATAGCTTTGTTAATAAGCTCCCACATGGCACAGACTTGTAGCTATCTTGCCTTTGGCAGCAGTATATTGGATTTCTGTTATCACAATAAGCAAGTTTGGCCTGTAAAAAAGTTTCTGAAGAGGGATCCATTCTGTTGCCATCATCATGTTTTGAAATAGACCCTTCTTTATAAATCAGAAAATCTGGGCAAACATTTTGCTGAATCGTTTAGTTTTTATGCTAAGATTATACTTCTGTAGGTTTTGGAGACTGAAACATGCATCTTTTTATGCTCACATGCAGGGTGTGAAGGAAATAACAGAAACATGGGAAAACATGAAATTCACTGTACAAGAGTACTTCAAAGGCACGGAGAAGCGAGGCTTTATTCTGGGCTCTGTAGAAGAAATTTTAGAGACTCTTGATGACAACAGCGTCAATCTTCAGAGTATTTTGGGCAGTCGATTTGTGGCTCCTTTTTTTTCAACCGTTCACCGCTGGGAAAAAACTCTGTCATTGATTGGTGAAGTGATTGAGGTAGGGAAGAAAATGCTGGACTAAGTAAGGGATGTGTGTTACTTACAATCAGGGTTTTCTACTGCATTTTCTTCTCTGATGGCAACATTTGATTCTTAGATCTGGACGGTGGTTCAGAGAAAATGGATGTACCTGGAGAGCATCTTTATTGGTGGTGATATCAGATCACAGCTTCAAGAGGAAGCCAAAATATTTGACAGTGTAGACAGCCTGTTTAAAAAGGCGAGTAACTGACCTGACTTGTGATCAGCATTACTATTTAGTGCATTTTGCTTCCACTTCCATAGTTTGCTGTAGTGTTCTGTGTCATTCGTAACACTGAGAACAGTATGTTATAATGAATTGAATATGAGTTTGGGGGACTCAGATACATGCTTATGCTTGCATGACTTGGGATACAGGCTGTTGCTTTTACAGTAGCATCTCCATGCTCTCAGCTTTGAAAGCATATTATCGCCATGTTTGCATACAAGAGAGCAGCAATAGGACAACGTATTTAAAACTATTTCACTTCTGTAAGAACCTACACTGCTTGTGCAGCTTGTATGCTTTTTCACTAGTTAAATATGATTTAGCATAATCTATTGCTGTTCAGTATTTTCTAAACTTTCTTTTCTCTCTATGTAGATAATGGATGAAACTGTAAAAGACCCAACAATAAAAACATGCTGTGAAGCCCCAGATCGTCTGTCAGACCTCTATCATATAAATGATGTGCTGGAAAAATGTCAGAAAAGCTTGAATGATTATTTGGATTCCAAGCGAAATGCTTTCCCAAGATTTTTCTTTATATCTGATGAGGAGTTGCTTAGTATCCTTGGCAGCAGTAACCCACTTTGTGTCCAGGAACACATGATAAAGGTAAAAAGTCTGTCTGCTCACAGTGCCTTGTGGTCCTTTAAAAAGTTTAACAAACTATACTGAACATGCTGTTAAGGGTGTGCTAATATTTATTGAATACAGAGAGCATCCTGGCAGCATCTTGATGAGGTTCTGAGTAGCCAAATTAAATGTGATCGTTTGACTCTTCTTGCTCTGATAGTGCACAGTAGCAGTTATAGAAGAGGAAGGTTGGTAGAGGTGCATTCAAGATGCACCCGAATGATCAGTCATTATAGAACCTTCCTGGGGAAAAAATCAATGGGCTAAGCCATCTTGTTTACCTTGCAGCTGATGTATCAGCATACATGTATCAGCATTTGTATTTGATTACTTAGGAGTCATTTCTCTTTAGAGTCCATGGAAATTTTCTTTCATGATTGAACATGGACTAGACACACATCTTTGAAGCTTTGTTTCTAAAATGCCAGTGAATTTCTTTGTTGGTGCATTTCAGATGTATGATAACATAGCCTCTCTGAGGTTTGAGGATGGTGATAATGATAAGAAAATTGCAGCTGCCATGATTTCTGCTGAGGGAGAGGTGATGGAGTTCCAGAAGGTTGTGCCTGCCGAAGGCAGAGTGGAGAACTGGATGACAGCAGTGCTGGAAGAGATGAAACGAACAAACAGGCGCCTGACTAAGGAAGCTATTTTTCGATACTGTGAAGACAGAAGCAGGTGAAACAATCAGTGTCAAGAATAACACAAATACCTCATGTTACTATGAGCCTGTAGCGATAGAGAAGAATCAAGACTTTATTTGTCAATGTTTAAACAATTTAGCCTGTGTTTCTGTGTGTGGAGGGAGATGGGTACATGCAAATAGCTGGCCAGAAAGAACTGTGGTATCTGTCGTATATGATTTCCTAAGTCTTGAGTTATTTTTAGTGTGGTGTGCACAGTATGTTTTTCTCACGATGAATTCCACTTGGCCATCTTTACACATGGAATAGGCAACTTTTCTATTAGAGCATTTCCTAGGCTTTTGAAATACTACAGTAAACCTTGACAGCATTCTGTACATACCTCTAAAGTTTGGCTCATGTGGTAGTCCTTTGAGGGTTTTTTTGATGTCCCAATTAGTTACTTAGAATAAACAGTAGCTCATCTCCCTCTCTCCATGTATTTTCCATAGAGTTGATTGGATGTTGCTCTTCCAAGGCATGATGGTGCTGGCTGCTAATCAGGTGTGGTGGACTTGGGAAGTAGAGGATGTCTTTCGGAAAGTGAAGAAGGGAGAAAAACAGGCAATGAAACTTTATGCTCAGAAAATGCATAAGCAGATTGATGACCTGGTTGCCCGCATTACAATGCCTTTGAGCAAAAATGACAGGAAAAAATACAACACTGTTCTCATTATTGATGTTCATGCCAGAGACATTGTCGATACGTTCGTAAGAGACAGGTAAACACTCCCCAACCTACTGAGAAAATGCTAAAGGCATGAATTATAGTCCCGTCCTTTAACCTCATGTGAGCAAGTGTCTCTTGTGTAGCATCCTGCAGGCTCAGGAGTTTGAGTGGGAAAGCCAGCTGCGTTTTTACTGGGACCGGGAGCCAGATGAGCTCAATGTGCGGCAGTGCACCGGCACGTTTTCCTATGGCTATGAGTATATGGGTTTGAATGGACGTCTTGTGATCACCCCACTTACAGACCGTATTTATCTCACACTCACACAGGTATATTTCTAGAGGAGAGTTTTTACCAAAAAGCACTTTAAAAATGCACTTCTAGGCAATCCCGTAACTGTTTTATTGCCACTTCCGATTATCTCCAACCTGAACGCTAATGTGTTTGAAATCAGTTGTGATATCCTTCTAACCAGATCTGAGTTCTCATTATTTTGGGTTACTCAAAGATGATGTAGAATGCATTCGTAGGTAAAATTTAAGGCTTCTTGTACCTAAGGGTTCATTTGTGATTTTGCAACCAACCTAATACAAATGTGATCTGTCTCCAAAGGCGTTGTCAATGTATCTGGGAGGAGCACCAGCAGGGCCAGCAGGTACAGGGAAAACAGAAACAACCAAGGATCTGGCCAAAGCACTGGGCTTGCTGTGTGTAGTGACAAACTGTGGAGAAGGCATGGATTTCAAAGTAAGAGTTAAAGATCTGTGTTCTCTGATAAGGTGCCAGTTACTGCTTTTTTTCAGTGCCCAGGATAAGGGCATATTCTGAACTTCAGCATAAGTACCTCCCTTACTGATACCATGCTGCTTAATAATGAAATATGGTAAAAATTTTCTATTTTTAATAAATTCCTGAAGGAGCTTCAAGTGCTTTCAAGCAGGGGAGCAATGACTAGATGGTAGATATTTAAACTCATCACAGGCAATCTGCGGTTGGCAAATATTTATTGCGAGATACTGTAACAGATTGCTGCATGTATAAATATCCAGAATCATTACCCAGTCATTAGAGTTTTATCATACTTGTTTATGCTGAATGTTTTCTATATTCATTGCTGAGACTTTTGTCTTGTTGTTCTTGTTTAGGCAGTTGGTAAAATTTTGTCTGGTCTTGCCCAGTGTGGAGCATGGGGCTGCTTTGATGAATTCAATCGTATCGATGCTTCCGTGCTTTCAGTCATTTCTTCTCAGATTCAGACTATTCGAAATGCTTTGATGAATCAGTTGAAAATATTTCAGGTAAACATTAACAGAGAAGAATAACTGTGAAGGCTGATGTTGTTTTTGAGGCCAAGATTCAGGCTTAGACCCCATCATTAGATCAAAGGGCTGCTGCTTCTATGATTCCTTTGTGCTGAACATGTCAAACTCCAGAGTGTGTACTCTCTGTTTCAGAGACGTTAAATCCTTGCTGATTTCCTAATCCTTTGCTAGGTTCTTCCTTTAGGTAGTGGGATAAAAGTAAGATAAACAGGATAATAGGAAGTAAATGGGATAATGGGTAATAAGGGAGAGGAGTAACTTTTAATTTGATGCTTATTGGAATTCAGAACTCTCAAACAGAAAATTGGATTGAGAAGTGTGAAATGTCTTGATGTCTATATGGAAGATACATTCATCCCTCTGTTTCTATCTGGATGACTATCTCAAACTAAATACTTTAACATACTTTTCTAAGTGGGTGCATGAGAATTGCTGGTTTTCTTTTTCAGCAAATGGAACTATTTATTTTATTCCAAATACACATTGTTCTAACATGATCTTATGCTTTTAGTTTGAAGGACAAGAAATTAGCCTTGATAGCCATGTGGGCATTTTCATTACGATGAATCCTGGTTATGCTGGTCGGACCGAGCTCCCCGAGTCTGTAAAAGCTTTGTTCAGGCCTGTGGTTGTTATTGTACCAGATCTCCAGCAAATCTGTGAAATCATGCTCTTTTCTGAGGGGTTCCTTATGGCAAAGGTAGGAAGATTTTATTGCTACCCATACCCATGTACACACCAATGTCTGCATTGTTTGGCTGTCACTTACACACTTGTGATTATCTGACTTTAATCTCAAACAGGTCCTTGCCAAAAAGATGACAGTGCTATACAAGCTAGCAAGGGAACAGCTTTCTAAACAACATCATTATGATTTTGGACTGCGGGCCCTTAAGTCAGTATTGGTGATGGCTGGAGAACTGAAAAGAGGATCAGGAGACCTCAGTGAGGTAGATTTGCTGCTTTAGGTACCCTGGGCAGATCATCTTTTTCATTAGGAAGAGGATGTGTTTACACATCTGCTGCAGTTTGTGTGTTGGAAAGAGGCACATTGGTGGTGTCATCTGATTTCTCTGTTCTTACTGAGTTTTATCATGCTCTCTGCCAGCAAGATACCATCAGAACTCAAAGTAGGGAAATCTATAGAGAAAGAAGTAATTTATTTCCTGTTAAGTCCAGGATGCAAATAGCCAGATGAGTATTTCTGGATGAATAGCAAAAGCTGGTTTTTGAACAGTGAGTGCTCCAGTTAACTATGAAGCTCAAGTAGTACAGTAAACTTACAAATGAAAGGTTTTCACTACTTCATTGCTTTTTATGGCTTTCTGTACATCTATTTGCTATTTGTGTATGTATGGTTGTGACATCCAGGTGCTTAGGGAAATTTTTAACTCAAATTTCTTCTTCAAAACTTGGAGACAGATGAAGGAAACTCCTCTGTAAAATTATGTACAGATGCACATTGCAGGTTGGCAGGAAATTGGGGTCTAAATGATGCTCTCAAGAGGACCACAGAATGTGGGTATGTTCACACCCAATAACATTTAATGTTATTTAAACATCAAATCGGGGAAGCTGTGGTCTGAGTCACTCCAGCCATTTGGCATTTGTTTAATATGGTAGAAAAAGGCAGTGTATGACTCTGTGCTATTGGTCTGCTTAATCCTCATGAAATAACCAGTGTTTCCACTAGTAACTGATGCCAAGAAAACATTCTCAAAGCTGTACTGAAGTAATAAGACAATAGCTGTAAGAGGTGTTTGGTGTTACTACGTATTAGCTAACTGGTTAGCTATTTAGTAAAGATTGATTTTGCTATGTTTTGTCTAGGAAGTTGTACTGATGAGAGCTCTACGAGATATGAATCTTCCTAAATTTGTGTTTGAAGATGTACCTCTCTTCCTTGGCCTAATTTCTGACCTGTTTCCTGGCCTGGATTGCCCTCGAGTCCGCTACCCTAACTTTCATGCTGCCGTAGAACAAGTGCTGGAAGAAGGGGGTTATATTGTTTTGCCAGTCCAGGTACAAGAAATATTAATTGCTTGAGTATTTGTTGTAAGCATTAAGCTGCATATGCACTGCTGGAATGGCTCCAGGAAAGCTTGTCTGGTGTAGACCTGCTGATCTTTTCCATAGAAGAATTATGGACAGCAGTCTATTGAATCCATATTTATTTTTCAGGTGGATAAAGTAGTTCAGATGTATGAGACAATGTTAACTCGTCACACTACAATGGTAGTTGGACCTACTGGAGGTGGCAAGTCAGTTGTCATTAATGCTTTGTGCCAGGCCCAAAACAAGTGAGTATAGAATTTGGTGCATGGAAATCAGGTTGTAAGATGGTATAGACTGCATTATTCAGCCCTGTGTAGTCATGACAGGATCAGTAGCTGACCATAATATTTACTTGGGTTAAGAATACAACGTGGTATTGTGTCATTTTAATATTGCTTTTCTTGCTGTATCTTTAGGCTGGGATTATTGACAAAGCTTTACACACTGAACCCTAAAGCTATGAGTGTGATTGAGCTTTATGGGATCCTTGACCCTACCACCCGAGACTGGAGAGATGGAGTCCTGTCAAACATATTTCGGGAGATCAACAGGCCTACTGACAAGAAAGAGCGCAGGTGGGCAGCTAGAAACCAGCGTGATGGGTTTTAGATACTGAATTTTTAAGCTTTTATTTTATTTTTTAAATATTTGCTACCACTGTTTAAAAAACGAACGCTAAATAAATAGAAAGTATCCAGGGGTCTTTCTGCCCTCTGTTCGTTCCTCAGTGAGATGGCTTATAAAAAACGAACGGGAGGCTTCAAAACAGCTGGACTGACGTCACCATTGGTGGCACATCTGAATTCTGAAACATGTTTCAGATTAGCCAGTGCCTCTTGGCTCCTGTATCCGCAGGTACATCCTGTTTGATGGAGACGTGGATGCTCTCTGGGTTGAAAACATGAATTCTGTCATGGATGACAACAAGTTATTGACCCTGGCAAATGGGGAGCGGATTAGACTTCAGTCACACTGTGCTTTGTTGTTTGAGGTAAGTGATGACTGTACTGCTTAATACATGGGAAGGGTTAGAAATAGATGGGTCTACAAAGCCTGACAAGCTGGTACTGTAGCTGTTCTTTGTTTAAATGTATGATTATTTTGTATGATTATTTTCTAGGTTGGTGACTTGCAGTATGCATCTCCTGCCACAGTATCCCGCTGTGGAATGGTCTTTGTAGATCCGAAAAATCTAAGATACATGCCCTACTGGCAGAAGTGGGTCCAGAAAAGAGAAAATGAGGTGGGAATTTCTGTACTCGTTCAGAAAGAATTAAATACTGAACTGTAGACAGCTGCAAAGGAAAACCTTTGTAAAGGCAGTCTGATTTTCTGACAACAAATGTAATGGCTAGGAATGCAGCAGAGGGCTGAAGACGGTTCCCAGCTTTTCTAACTTCTGATTGTTTCTGAGAACCAAGAAAACAGTTTACCTGGTTGCCAAAGAGCTAACAGTGAGATTGCTTAGGTCCCTGTTTCTTACATTTGGTTTGAAAACTCAAGTCCAAAGGGAATTGAAGACAGCCTAGTTGCCTAGCACCTGATGAATGCAGATTCTCACCTGCTGACAACCCAGTCCATACAACAGTGTCGCATTTCTTCATGTGACCATACCCTGTCTTTGGTAGAAGTGATCCCTTCAAGAACAATCATACTTGATCAGCCAGGTATCGGTGGGAAGCTCTTCTGTCAAAAATCTGCTTTCAGGGTTTCTGTGTGCTGAATTATTGTCCTTTTTGTTCCTCAGCAAGAGAGAAATTGTTTGAATCGTCTCTTTGAAAAGTACGTGCCCTGCCTTATTGATATGATTATAGAGGGAATTGTGGATGGCAGACCAGGAGCAAAGCTGAAAACCATTGTTCCTCAAACAGATTTAAATATGGTAAGGAACAGAGAATAAAGGTTGAAAAAGTTTCTCTAAAAAGAGAAATGGAAAGACGGAGAGAGTAAAAATCTCCCAAAGAAAGTACAGGAGTGGCTCTGCTGAAATGTCATTTGCTAGTGATAAGCAGTAATAACCAAGAGACAAAAGAAGCAGTCAGTTCCTACCAGTGCTTTTCTACTGACATTAATATACATATCAATAGATCCACCTGCAGGGAGAAATGATCAGCAAACACTCAAACAGCTGAAAACATATCAAGAGTTTTCACGCATCTAAGTGACAACTCTGTTTAGAGTTTTGCCTTGTTTTATGACAGGTGGTGCAGCTGGCTATGATGCTGGAAGCTCTAATTGTGGTACAGCATGATGATCCTGATGTTCTGGAATGTTTTTTCTTGGAAGCTTTGTACTCCTCCTTAGGTGCTTCTCTTCTTGAAGCTGGGAGAATTAAGTTTGATGAAAGCGTTAAACGTATTTCCTGCTTGTCTACGGTTAATGATGACAACACCCTGGCTAAGCCAGGGGAGCTGCCAGGTAGGATCTTGTCATAATTTATTCTGAATCCCAGTAATTGCTTACATTAGAAAAGTATTAGTTTCCATGAAGGCAGAGCATCGTTCTTCCTTCCAGCTAAGTTATCCTGGCTGCAAAATATGCTTTCTGAAGGACTATCAGTGAAAACTACATAGAGATACTGATGCTAGATGAATCTCAGCTACTCGTCTGTCCTCACAGAACAGTAATTTTGTATGCCAAGCTGAAAAGATTAACACTGAAAGGAAAAATAAAATGTGAAAGGAAAGCCAGTGGAAGGTGCTTAAAAAGCAGTAGCATGATCCAAGTGCTGGACTAGGAGAATTTTGGTTGATGTTTTACAGAGTTAAATGACAAGTAAACAGAACACAGTGTTACCCATCTTCGTCCAGAATCTTACCTTGCACTTTTATCTCAATCACATTATTTTCTTATGAAGTATTTCAGTGTCCTAGAAAACTTCCAGTTGCTTAATGGTTTGCAGGTCAGCTGCCAACTTTGTATGACTTTCATTTTGATGCATCTAAAAAGCAGTGGGTACCATGGATGAATCTTGTTCCTGAATATATTCATAACCCTGAAGTGAGATTTCGTGACATTCTAGGTGAGTGTAAGATAAGATACAGTGAAGATATGCCTGTAATTTATTATGTGCTCCCACTGAGTGCGTGGCACTTTACATGAGACACCCTCTTTCTGTAGTGAAGGTCATCTGCTCAGGTTCAGTTTCTTGTGATAGCACAAATCAATTTCTTGCAATAGTAGTTCAGCAGGGATGGAGTTGATATTTACAGCACTGTGTAATGAAGAAATGAGGGAAGAATAAAAAGCTTGTTTCAGTTAATAAGGCTTATTGGGAGCTGTCAATGCCTTTTACAAGCATGCATAGCACCAGATTCACAGTCTGATGTACAAGAAACTCTTGGAAAAATGTCAGCTCCATGGTTCAAGTAGATAAAAATTACATTCATAAGGCTATTATTGGTTGTTACTTCAAGAACTGTATAATGGTGACAGTTGCTTTTCACAGTTAAAGACAAATTGAGGCATGTTACTTTATAGTAATGCTTCAGTAAGATCAGGTTAACTTCACTGACACAAATAATTACGTGATCTCTGAAGTTGCTCCAAATGACAGGCTATTCACATAGAAAGAAATTAATCTTGGTAGAGTTCTGGGAGCATGCTTATGATCCAAATAAATCCTGATTATATCCTTGAAATAGGGATTAAATGGAGTTTAGCCAGTCCATAACCCTCCTTTATGAAGGTAACTTCTTTTTTAATATATCTATAGGAGAAAAGATCCCAACGATAAAAGATGAAAAGATGGATGAGCAATTAAAAATTTCTTTCCACATTGTTAGTGAGTTGATATTTCAGATCATGTCTTTGTGCAACTGCGTGTTAATAACTTGAGAGGCTGATCCAGTACTATTCTATAAATATAAATCCCCCAGCTGTACTGCATTTTGATTTAACCTGCTGCCCTATTTGTGATCTTTTTCAGTGCCTACAGTGGATACAACGCGCACTACTTGGTTACTAGAACAGATGCTAAAAATAAAATGCCCAGTTGTTCTTGTAGGTGAATCGGGTACATCTAAAACAGCAACTACACAAAACTTCCTAAGCAATCTGGACAAAGACCTCTATGTATGTATGAGGCAGCTTGCCTTGTTTGTAAAGCTTCCTTTTCATTCTTTGTGTGTTGCATTTGCATTGAAAGGCCTGAATCTGTGGGTAGCAATATTGACTTTGGTAACATGGCTGCAAGCTCCAGACCCAAAGTGCATGATTCATTTGATTATCCTTCAGGAATAAAGATGTTTTATTCTCTTCTAACACTTACAGATTCGGTTTTAGAAAGGAAATGTATATTACTGAAGTGCTAAGATTAGAATTACTTTTCCTTGTCATCCATAATTCAACTGAATAAATGGAGAAATGTTTCTTGTATGTGTAATATAAAGAATATTTTTGAATGCTCTAGCTAAAAAAAAAGAATAGGTAAAAATCCATTCTTATTCATTTCCCCCCCTTTGCAGCTACTGCTAACAATTAACTTCTCTTCTCGTACATCATCATTGGACATTCAGAGAAACCTGGAGGCAAATGTAGAGAAACGAACTAAAGACACTTATGGCCCTCCAGTGGGAAAACATCTCATTATTTTCATGGATGATATGAATATGCCACGGGTAAGCTGCCAGTAATTTGCAAGGAAGTGTAGAGACACTTGGGGTGGCATTGACATGGTCCCTTCATACTCAGATCAAATGAGATTCATGGTATGTGCATACCTGGATTTCAGCTTAGGACCTTCAGAACAGTTTGATTTGTGTGCAGTAGGGGGTGTTCCTGTCTGTAGTAATATTTGTCCCATATGAAAGAGAGATACTGTTGGGTCATTTGTTTATGCCATTAAAATCATGTTTCTGTGGCCTGATACTGGCTGCAAGTTATGTATTGTAGAAATTATGCTTTTGTCTTTACAAATGTGGTGAAAGAGTAGATGCACATTTAGTTTACCTTGGAGAAGAGGTGCTTTGCTTGTAGGAGATATTGGAATCAGTGCTAGAGCTTTTCAAAGTGTCACTTGGTCCTTGTAATGTTCTCCTGAATATGGAGCACTATATTTCTACATTTATAGCAATAATTGGCATGCTGATGCACTGTGCTCTAAATATCTTGACTCTTTTTTATCACAAAGGTTGATGAGTATGGCACACAGCAACCCATTGCCCTGTTGAAGCTGCTGCTAGAAAAAGGTTACATGTATGACCGTGGTAAGGAGATGAACTGTAAATTTCTTCGAGACCTGGGTTTTATTGCTGCCATGGGGAAAGCTGGAGGAGGTCGGAATGAAGTTGACCCTCGATTCATCTCACTCTTCAGTGTTTTTAACATAACTTTTCCTTCTGAGCAGTCACTGAATCTGATCTATGCCTCCATCCTCAAAGGCCACACTGCGGTAATTTCACTGTTTTTAAAGGATTGCTCAACAGGTTTTCTGGTTTTAAATAGACAGGTATTTCTGTGGTATCACAAGACCTGAAATCCTTCGTTATCAGACTTTCTTATATTTAGAACTTCATGCAAACTTTCCCCTTCCTCTTCTCTTGCTCAATGGGTTTACACTGTTTTGATGAATTCTTGAGTAATATCTAAATATTTAAGTCAGTAGATAATTTATAAACCTGGTGATTTTCATAGGTTGAAACCTGTGAATGATTTGGCTATGGCTCTTGTAACCAAATATACAAAGGTCAGCAAACTCTGCCCTGAATGACAGGAAAAAATGTAGTGTAATGCAGCACACTGCATTACTAGCAAGTAATTTGCAGCAGTTAGAACTATGCAACTATGGAAATTCCAGTCATTGATGTTCTCTTCAGCACTGTGCAAGCTTGGGAATGGAGAGTGCCCAAAACATTGAACTGCAGAATGTTCATAGTACACAGGAATATGAATCTCTGAATATGTTTGCCCTCAGTTATTTGCAATTTACCAGGCAGGTTTAAAAGCTGGAAAGCAGAATATGTTTAATAGCACTGAGTTCTTGGGCAGTCTCATGAAAACACCTCTTTTTTCTCATGTTTGCAGGTATTTAATGAGTCGGTATCAAGCATCTCTGACAAGATTACTGCATGTACTTTGGAGCTTTATAAAATGATTATCTGTGACCTACCCCCTACTCCTTCCAAATTCCATTACATTTTTAACCTGCGGGATCTCTCCAGGGTCTATAATGGACTCGTTCTTACAACTCCAGAGAGGTAAGAAGAGAAAAATTCAGTGGTCCTAAACTTATTTACATTGGGTGACTAAGAGCTAGGATGAGGTAATTTGGTACATGAAATCAGTCACATTTAGCCACAATAAGAAAATGTTTAGGAACATCCTAAATTGTAATCTTGCTTTTAGATAAACACTGATGAATTAGTCTTTCTTAAATAAGATATTCAAAATGCAAGCAAATGAGTTATTATGAAAAGGACAACCCCCAGGAAGAGAAGTAATAAAGTCAATCCAGAGTTTGGTCAGTATGATTAACCATATGGCCTTAGGAATCATGTCAGCTCATTTGGTGCAGTCTGATATTTCGATGTTAATTCAGGTTTCAAACAGTGACCCAGATGGTGAGAGTCTGGAGAAATGAGTGCCTCAGGGTTTTCCATGACAGGCTGATTAATGAAGCAGACAAAGAATTGGTGAGTAATTTCATTTAGTTTTTAGTAGTCACTGGCTATTACTATGGCAACTGATTTGCAACAGCAACATTACCAACTGTTGGACTCGGGTCTGCAGTCAGACTGCAGACTAGTCCAGCCACTGTATTGCTCCATTAATCTAAAACATGGCTCATGGAGTTCTCTTTTCTAAAATAAAGTGACTATGGCAGACTAAGCAAGTAGGTCTGCTGAAGGAATGGAAAATGTCAGTTTGCCTGTCCAGGAAACGTGTTTAGCAGTGGCACAAGTGAGAGTGAGCAGTGCAGGGGAAAACTCAGGAAATCACTTCAAGTCAGTATTGTACTTCAGGGAGGTTATATCAGAATGTGACTATACGATCAAGTAGGAATAAGAGGGAGAAGATCTGAGTACTTAAACAGTGGATTCACTTTTGGCTGTTGGGCAAATTGGAAAATGCTCTGAAATGTGTCTTAAAACGCAAGAGAAAATGATGCCAGGTTTATATCTTGAGAATTAGGGGAGAATTGGGGTAAAGCTTACCTATATGGAAGCAAGTTTCTTCAGAAGTTGCTTAGATGAAAAGAGGTAGATTAAGATGGCTGCACGTTTTTCTGCTTAACACTTTCTTCCTTAACAATCAAAGATACATTTCCAGCTCAATTGTCACAGCTCAGAATATATTGCAGTTTTTCTGTATTTGTACATTCATTCAGTCCTACAAGATTTGTGACAAATCTTGGTGGTGAGACATCCTTGAATGCTGAGAAGGAAGGTTTATTTATATAATTTTTACACCAATATATGAGAAGTTTTGTTTTTTTTTTTTAACAGGCTTCTCTTTTTCTGTCTGGAACTTCTGCAGACTATTGGCTTGAATGGCTCTTAAACTGCCTATTAGATCATTTTAGAAATCATACATAGAACACAATAGGAGGCTGTGGTCTTTAGATCTTCTAGTGACAAGTATCCCCTTGAAATCAGTCAGTATTTGGGCAAGAATCTGCATTATCACCTTCAAGTGTTACTGGATTCAGAATCATCTGCTTTATCATGTTGCCTGACTCATTTCATATCCTTGAAGGTACAAGGTCATATGAAAAACCTGATTGAAGAGCATTTCAAAGATTCCTTGGAGCAAGCCATGAGGGATCCTGTTCTTTTTGGAGATTTCAGAACAGCTCTGAATGAAGGAGAACCTCGTGTTTATGAAGATATCCAAGACTATGATGCAGCAAAAGCTCTCTTTCAGGTAGTGTGCATCAGCTTGGAACTGTGCCTGATTCTGTCTCTGCCTGAGGAATAGGCAGGAGCCTGCCTTAAGCTGTAGGAAACCTGTTCGCTTTCTGTGTGCATATAGTATTTTATGTGCACTGTTACCCATTAGGGGTCTGCTGTAATGAAAATTGAAAATCAGCTACAGAGTCAGCAATGTTTTCCTATAGTTTATTTTCCCTGAGGCAGGGGAAAGGAATAATTCTGCTAAATGGGTTGTTGTTTTATTAATGTTACTGGTTCAGTGTCTCCTAGTAACATTCTGTCCACCTTTCTCTGCAGGAGATTTTGGAGGAATATAATGAAGTTAATGTTCGCATGAATCTGGTTCTTTTTGATGATGCTTTGGAGCATTTAATCCATGTACATCGCATCATACGGATGGATCAGGGGCATGCCCTGCTCATAGGAGTGGGAGGCTCAGGAAAGCAGTCTCTGACGAGACTGGCTGCCTATACAGCTGGATGTGAGGTTAGTGACCCTGTATCTCTGCAGTGAAAGAAGATAAGGAAAGCAATACTGTGATCAAGATTAAATTGGCTGGGAGAAGGGAAGTCAATCAAGATAAGACCAGTCTGGCATCTCTTCTCTTTGGAGAAAAAACAGGGTGAGATGATTGCCAGGAGGCCTAAAATGATGAGTGTGGGTGATCTGGGCAGGAAGCTGTCAGTGCCTGAATCTGGGTATTGGCACTGGGGCAGAAACAAGGATGGGTTTGGCACCGAATAACTAATAGTCCCAAACTCCTGCTTTTGCTACTTGTATTACAGCAGCACTCCAGTGCTGCTTGAGGAACCTTGTCATGATTTATGCTGTAATGTTTTAGATAGGAGTGTTCCTCTCTCAGAGATACTTTCAGTATCATACAGAGGCTTGGAAGGGAAGAACAAAAAAGGAGGCTGAACACAAAGCAATTTTGAAAATGTAATCCTGCAGGGATGTACAAATATCATTTTTAATGTACTGCATAATTTTCCTGATACTTTCACATTTACTGGTGATAGGGGCAAAACCCAAACCCCTGAGCCAGTATAGTTGAAATTCAGTTAGCATCATGTCTTGGTCCCTCTGATTGTTCTCAGTAGTTACTGCATTCATAGGTATTTGAGATCACCTTGAGTCGAGGATACGGAGAAAGTAATTTCCGAGAAGATTTGAAGAGTTTGTACCAGAAGCTGGGTATTGAGAACAAGTCAATGGTCTTCTTGTTCACAGATGGTCATGTAGCAGAAGAGAGCTTCCTGGAACTCATCAACAACATGTTAACCTCAGGTGACTCAAGCAGCCTCAATTACACTCCATCAGTATCTACTTGTGACTCATAATCTCAAATGTACTCTCGATCCAGCTATTACTGCTTCACCCTGTGTCCTCTGCTGCTTTAGTTTCACTTTTTGGTACTACCTGAAATGATCTTAGCCTTAGTAATGGCTTTTGAGCATCTTCTTACAGTCATTAATATGTGTCTGGGAAGGCAGTAGGGTTAATTCATGCTGATCATGATGCTGCAGGAGTCAAATTTCTTCTAAGGCTTAGGTATAGCTTCAGCTGCACCCTGTTGTCCTATTGGCTTTTGAATAGCTTTCACCTGAACTCTAGCAAGTGCTTATATAGATGTCCTAAAACGTAGTTTGGTAGCTTTTATTGTATGCAGCAGTTGAAATGAGCAGCAGCTGGCAGTGTGTGACCACCCTCTCTCCAGAAGTTCCTACACAGTCTGATTTGAAAACAGCTGTGTTACATCTCATCTGTTTCCTTGGACTAGTTTTTCCTGTTCCTGGTTTGCTTATGTCTATCATAAAGTATCTTACACAATATTTGCCACATGATTGAGAGAAAGAAAATGTGAACTGATGGTTTGGGGAGTTAAAAGCACTCTATTTTCCTGTGGCACTTGATGTATGTTGCTGAAACCCAAGCAGAAATGAATTAATTCCTCTAAATTGCCTTGCATAATCCTAAATGCTATTTCACTATTTTCCATGGGAGCTTAAGGGAGGGGGAGAATCATAGAGCAATTATGGTTCTATAGGTTCATTCAAACTCCAGAATCGTTTTTGCAGAGCTGGGTTTAAAATTTGTGACTGGTTTCTCATCTGCCCTATCCCCAGCCATATGGTTTTCTCTTACTGGTTGTTCTCACAAGCATTCTCTTGTCCTTATGTTGCAGGAATGGTGCCAGCCCTTTTTCCAGATGATGAAAAAGACAGCATACTAAATCAGATTGGAGATGAAGCTGCTAAAGCTGGCGTGAGCCCAGCTAAAGAGAGCGTCTGGCAATATTTCCTAAACAAATGTGCAAACAACCTTCACATTGTCCTGGGAATGTCCCCAGTTGGGGAAAGTCTGAGAACATGGTGCAGGAATTTCCCAGGTATGAATTGTACACACTGCTTAGTCCCTTCCCTGTGAAATTCAGGTTTGCAGGTAAGAGCAAGTCTTCAGTGGACACTGGGAGATGCCTGGCAGTGAAAGCTAAGCAGAGCATGTTCCATGAATAAGGATTAGCAGTGCCTGTTTCTTTTTTCCAGTTAATAACCACATATCAGTAAGTATTATTGATTAGCATTTACCAGATCAGTTCATTTTCCAGCTGAACAGCTAGAAATCAATTGGTCATCCTCTGAACTGGAAATACACAGCCTAAGTCTGCAGCCTTTTTTCTGCAGTTTACAGAAGAATGTGTGGCATTAAATCCTTGTGAAGTGAGGATGGTGGTAAGAGAAACATTATCCAAAGCCAAGAAAAGGGAATGGTGAGAGGGACACCCATGGAGAGCAAAAACACCTGAGCGACCTGAGGTGCACTTCAGCAGGTGGCTGAAAGGAGGCCTGGGAAACTGAAGATACATGAAAGATGGGTATGGGTGGGAAGCCATTAAAATACCTTGTTGCAGCTTTTGACTGCATCCTGCAGGATGGTATAGCCTAAGGAATAAGCACAACGGGGTTGGCAGGACACGGGTGAAAAGTCGGTTGTTTACTATCAAAGTATTGACTTTGTGGTGAATTTTCTTGCTAAGCAGGAATCAGATAAGTTAGATCCTGTAGATTCTTGATGCAAATAAAGTTGAGAACAGGACTGCCTATTAGAGTCTAGTTTTACAAAGGAGTTTTTGACATAACGCTATCCTTTTCTTTTAAGGCCTTGTCAACAACACTGGTATTGACTGGTTCTTGCCCTGGCCCCCGCAGGCCTTGCATGCAGTTGCACAGTCCTTTGTTGGTATGTAAATTGTCAGTATTTTAAGCTATTAACCCTTTGGATAGCCTAAGAAAGAGATTCTTTACTTTGCAGTTATTGTAAATTTCATGATTTGATTTCCCATTGTGCCTGTTACCCTGAGTCTAATTGGCTACGTGCAAAATCCCAGGCAAAAAATGCTGCTGGGTTGAAGTTTCTCACTTGCTAATCCTTCAAGTTCCCAGCACTGCAGACAGTGTGCCTACCAGGAGGCCCAGGTTCATTTCTGCTGTGATCATGCTTTTTGCCCCTAAAAGCTGACTTTTTTCTGTGCTTAGCTTAGATGTAGATGAGAAAGATGGTAATTGGCATACTCATAAAAAAAATACCAAACCAAAACCCAAACAAACCTTTGAAATTCGTTATTTATTCTGCCCCATTGTAGGAAATAGCTCACGCATCCCATCAGATTGCTCCAAGGCAGTGATTGAGCACATGGTCCTGGTGCATGAATCTGTAGGGGATTTCAGCAAGAGGTTTCTGCAGAAACTGAGACGTACGAACCATGTCACGCCAAAGAATTACCTTGATTTTATCAATACTTATGCAAAATTGCTGGAGGAGAAAAACGAGTTCATTTTGGGTAAGGTTATGTAGATGTTTTGTGCTTTTTATTAAGTGATTGAAATACTTTAGCAAGAAAAGAAGTTGTGGTGAGAACCCCACATATGATCCACATTATGCAAAAATTGTTTTCTCAGTACTATCTCAAATTCTGTGCTGGCATTGGCTTTAACATTGGACCAATATTCTGGCCACATGTGCATGTTCAGACTCTGTCAAATGGTGGGCTCTCCTCAAATTCTTCTGTGCATGAACCTGAGCCAGAATCTCCAAACCAGACAATCCTCTGCCTGGGGAGGAGTCTGGTTAAACCTAATACCAGCTCAGCCTAGCTCAAAGCTTGACATTCTTCCTCAAGCAGCAGTTCTTATTCATACTTCAATGGGTACTGAAATACATGAAGAGGACAAAACATGAACGGTGTAATATGGAAAGCGACCTGTGGCACAGGGCCACTGTGTGGCAGCTTAAGAGACATTGACAACATCTTATGTGGGAGGCTTAGGAAAGGAAAAATCTCTTAAGAGTCATTTTCCTTTAATAACCAGGGTTTGTCTTGCTGCAGAGTGCACCTTTAAGCATATTTTCCTTGTCTATTGCTGTGTGCTAGTACATAATCAATGAATCACTATAATTTTTTCCTTTTTTCCTACCTAGCACATTGTAAACGGCTGGATGGGGGCTTAATTAAGCTGAAGGAAGCTGGTGTACAGCTGGTTGAGCTGAACAAGAAACTTGCTGAGCAAGAGATTGTGCTAGCAGAAAAATCAGCTGCTTGTGAGGCTTTGTTACGAGAGATATCAGAAAACACAGGAGTAGGTGGGTGGTTTACAACTACTGCAGTGTTTCACAGGCTAAGCAAGACTCACCTAATCTGGGTTTGGTTGGGTTGGAAAACCCTCTGTGAGCTCCAGCTGCTTTTAGAGGTAACACTTCTGTTCTGTCTGTGCTGATCTCGTGTCATGCTAGAAGAGTAGGTCCCCTGTCTTGCTCAAGTTGCCATCTTCGCTGTATATTTGGTCTACAGGACGTTACACAACTCAGTACTATGTTTGCCTTCCCTTCCCTTTCATAACATGGGAAAGAGGCATTAGCAAAACAGGGACCTTCTGATTCAGAAAATTACTATTAAAGGAAAAAACAGAGAGGAGCATGGGAGAAAAAGAGATGCGTATGCTGTGTTCCTGACCCCATAATGGAACTGTAGATACTGGCAAGCTAGCACAAAAAGGCACCGAGTTGATGGCGATTCCTGATTTTCAGCCAAAAGAGAATCTATATTGGTATATTAGTATATGTTCTGTATATAGATATATGAATAATCCATTTATGGTCCTGCCTTTACAATTCCTAGCTGAGGAGAAGAAAAAACAGGCTGAAGAGAAAGCTGTGGAGATGGAGGAACAGAATAAGATTATTGCTGTGGAGAAGGCAGCTGCTGAGTCAGCTTTGGCTGAAGTCATACCTATTTTAGATGCTGCCAAACTGGAGCTTCAGAAGCTTGACAAGTCTGATGTTACTGAGATCAGGTGACTCATTTGGATGTACAGTAGCATAAGTTCCTGGAAATTCACTGAGAGACCCTTACTTGCAGGGTCTGAGCCTTGGCCTCACGTTTGTCACCTGCATGTGAAGGTTGGGACATCAGTTGTCCAGGTGCTGAGGTCGCAACCTAATCCTCTGATTCCTAGCCCAGGACTTCCCCTCAAGCCTGTTCTTCCAGTTCTTTGGTGTCTTTCCCATATTTCTCTACCCAGTGTCTGAGGCACTAGAAACTGCTATGGCTTTTGCCTGAGCAGTGGCTGTCAAACCCCCTCATTTATCCTCTGTGTTTATTCTGTGTGAATAGGAACACATACCAGTTACTTTTCAGGGATGCTTTGATAGCATGAAAAGGTATTTCTGTGCTGAATTAACTTCTCCCTGTGTTTTTATAATACAGCTGGTATTTGGGGATAGATGTAAAAGCACATCCAGTACCTGGCTCTCCCTGAAATAGCAACAACTCTTCCTTCCCTGTCACATTTATTTAGCTTTATTTCTCTCTTAGAGCTCTGGATTCTTCCTGTACTGCTTCTCCTGGTGGACAGCTGCTTCACCACCCTAGGAAAGAATATAATGGCTCAGGATTTTTTCCACTGTTGAAATCCTTCAGAATTTCATTGATCAAATTGTCTGAATGCAGGAATCTGTTCTGAGCTTTTGACTAGTTAATGATTTCTTGTGTGGCCTGGGTTATCTCTTTCACTTTGTGTAAGTTGTCTTACGTATAGCTCTTGTATTGCAATGACTCTGTTAACTGGAAGCACCCATGTCTGGCATCAGATGCTTTGTCTCCTTTTTCTCTTCCACTGTCTCTTTCATCTGTTTTCTAGATCCTTTGCAAAACCCCCTGTCCAGGTGCAGGCTGTTTTGGAATGTGTTCTTATAATAAGAGGTTACAAAGAATTAAACTGGAAAACAGCCAAAGGAATGATGTCTGAGGCAAATTTCCTGCGATCCCTGATGGAGCTAGATTTTGATGGAATTACACAGAGCCAAGTGAAAGCTGTCCGAGGTAAATTACTGACTTGGAATGAACTTTGGATCTTGTTCACATGATTAGCCATGTCAGTGGCAATCCTTCCAGTGTTGTTTGGGAGGGTGGGATTCGCTCTGTGCAAAGGGACAGCACTGTCTGCAATGTTGCAGGTGTTGCACTGTTGGGATGACTGCAGTTCTCAGAGTTCGAAGACTTTCTGTTGTGGTTACATCCAGTTTATACCTTAGCTAGGGTCTTACATGCTCTGGTTTACAGCAGGCAAGAAACAAACAGGATGGGCAGCTGAGCAGGCCTGCTGTCTGACTTTGTGGACTTAGTAGAATTACGACTTTGTCTAAAGTGGCAGTTAAAATGTGGTAAATACAGAGTGGAAAGATCAGCTCTATCTAAAGCTTATGGGCCAGACTTTGCACATGCTCACAAGGGTGTGATCCAGAGCAGTTCTACAAAGAGGGGCATTTTGCTCTTTGAAAAATATTGCATCTGACTGCTGCAGATTAAAAACCCCACGATCCTCAGACTTGCTGAACAACTCCTGGATGCACTCCTTTCATGGAGAAAGAACTTGAGCAATCACTAGCAATTTTGTGCTTGTATTGCCACAGCCCTGTAACTTCATCTTAAGGTCAGAGTCTCTTTAATATTCTAACAAATATTTCTTATTGTCTGTTACAGCATTGCTTGATGTCACTCATAGGGAAAGTGGATTTTCTGAGGATTTCTACACTATAATTCAACTCACTTGGAGTATTTTTGTGGTTTTAGGTGTGTTAAAGAGTCTTAATACTACCTTCAGTGACATGGAACAAGTTAGCAGAGCAGGACTGGGGATGTTAAAGTTTGTTGATGCTGTGATGAGCTACTGTGATGTAGTTAAAGAAGTCAAGCCAAAGAGAGAAAAGGTAAAGTGTGTGGAGTCAAACTCAGAGGAGAATGAAGCATGATGCTCTTGTGAAAAATAATACAATTTCTCAGACTGCCTTTTCTTTGAAGTGTTTAAAAAGAGGTGTTTAGGAGACCTATTGCAGTAGGAGTGAGGCTGGCACTCAGTTATAAATTGCTGTGTTTGTTGTGTCATGATGCTGGGACATGGTTTCCCATCCATGCCACTGCTTGAAGGAGGAGGGAAGAACATGTTCATTTGGAATTTCATGATTTAACATAATTTAACACAGTTAGAGCTGCCTATTGAAAATAGACTTCAAAACACATGGTGTTTGAACAGAGCAGAGCTCAGTAGTACACAACATCCATGTCCCTTAAGCAGACTGTTTGATTTTTTAGACTGACTGCAAAGTCAGCTGTATTGTCAAAGGAAATCTAATGTCTAACAGATGATGCTGGGAAACTTTCTTCAAGAAAAGGTTGTTGCATACAACTGACTACTGAGAAAGTATATTCACTAGATGATGAGCCTGACTAGTTTTTGAGGCCTTAATACTGTCGTTATTAAGCAGACAAACCTCCCCTTTTGTTACAGGATGACAGTCACACTGACCTCCAATGTCAACAGGACTGTCACATGCTTTAATATACCTTGTGGGTACAAAACTCTAAGAGATTTATCTGCTTTGGAACTGTAGTATCAGACCTTGATGTGTATGTTTGTGATAGGGAGAGGTGAGTGAGAGACAGTGCCAGTTATTTGGGTTTACACTGTTTACTACCAGGACACTTTGAAATATATGAAATAGGCAAAAGAAAGCTGAGAACTTCAGACTTCTCTCCAAAGCCCTTCTTTCCTCTGATACTCTTATGTTTCTTCCTCATGTAATGCAGGTGGCTAGGCTAGAACGAAACTATTTCGTAAGTAAGCGGGAACTGGAAAGGATAAAGGCAGAGTTGACCAGAATTCAGGAGGAGCTTAAAGCTTTGGGGGACAAATACCAAGCGGCAATAACTGAAAAGCAGCAGTTACAAGAAGAGGCAGAGATTATGCAGAGGAGATTATATGCTGCTGGCAAGCTCATCGCTGGCTTGGGATCTGAGAATGAGAGGTAAGTCTGCATTCAGAGAGGAAGATTTTGGCATCAGAGGGTCATATGCCAGGGATAAAAGTGACTCAGACTGAGGTGTTTGTTTCTGAGAACAGCTAATATCTGTTCTAAGCTAAACTCAATTAGTTCTTGAAAAATAGTAACAGTGTTTGGTGTGGAAGAAGATGAATTCAGATTAAAAGGAAGAAGGTGCAGATCAGTTCAGTGTCTGTGGCCATCATAACAGTGAGAGAACAATTGACTAAATTTGGGGGTCTGTCTCAACCTACATCTAAAGAGGCAGCAGCTGCAAGTTCTGCACATAAACCCCATCTGCAGGTACAAACTGACCCAGGATCCCTTATAATTCAGGTGGAAAAAGGAATATGAGGACTATGAAATACGTAAGGTGAAGTTGCTTGGAGACTGTCTACTCTGTGCTGCCTTTCTGAGCTACGAAGGAGCGTTTAGCTGGGATTTTCGTAATGAAATGGTGTATCAAGTGTGGCAAGACGATATTCGCTCACGAGAGATTCCTCTCAGTCAACCATTTAAGTTAGAAAGCCTCCTGACTAACGAGGTGGAGGTTAGCAGGTATGTCCTGACAAGAAACCCACCGACCACTGCATGTGACATTGTGAAGTGGGAGTCTGGCTCTGAATCTGTAGCATAGGCTTGGCATTGTGGGTGGAGGGGCACGGAGAGAACCCCTTTTGTGTTCATGTCTCAAAGATGGCAAGGAGACAAATGATTCTTCTTCTAGTTAACAGAGGTATTTGTTATAACAAACTTGGACTTTGCACCCTGAGGACATGGACTGAACTTACACACATATAATCCCTTTTTAGGAAACTTTTAAGGAGTTATCTAAAATATGTGTTCCCGCAGTCCAGCAGGAGTCTTTTGATTGACTTCAATGAATTTGGAATTAAACCCATGCCCAGATAGCCCAAATGTCAACTACTTCAGGGTTACTCACCAAACGCAGGTGTTTTGAGTAGTGACTCAAATGACTAAGACAATGAGTCACTCTGAGCTCTGACACTGTTCTCACAATCACAGACACTATATGTTTCCTTGTGTGTCTGATAGTGTGCTCAATTAATAGCATAATTTTACTCACAAATGAAATGTGCCTCTCTGCCATCAAATTCATCCATTCATCCAGCCCAATCTTTGACCCATTCTGTTCCCAGATGGGTTTCCCAGGGGTTGCCTCCAGATGAGCTCTCTGTCCAGAATGGCATCCTGACTACATATGCAAGCCGCTTCCCACTCTGTATTGACCCACAACAACAGGCCTTGCATTGGATTAAGAAGAAAGAAGAAAAAAATAACCTGAGGGTAAAGATAAATGATCATTTTGCCTCTACTGGTTGTTCTAAAAGCTACATAAATAACTGTCACCTTGAATGGGGAAGTGATGATGTACTGACAAATGTGCTGACTGTTTGTTGTGTCTCTAAAATAGTGAACATCACTGTTCATGACATTCGGTTCTGTGGGATGGATGGGGTTTTTGGATCTTGATTAGCCTTACTACATGCTATACATTACTATACATTATATATACTATACATGAGTATAACCAAAAGCTTGGTGCAAATTTTGTTTTATCTCAGCTGCAGGATGGAGTTTTCGTGTAGGACAGTTAACACAGGCAGAGGCACGGTTGGAACTTTGAAGAATAGTTCTCCAGCTGAAAATTATTCTCCTGCCCATGGC
The DNA here is from genome assembly GCF_028554395.1 of Pezoporus wallicus. NCBI lineage: Eukaryota > Metazoa > Chordata > Aves > Psittaciformes > Psittacidae > Pezoporus > Pezoporus wallicus. Next base: position 483,386 of record NW_026641132.1, on the reverse strand, counting down.
AGGGGGGTTGGAATTAGATGATCTTAAGGTCCTTTCCAACCCTAACTATTCTATGATTCTGGACTAATCGGGATAAAAAAGTACCTCTACTCTTTGGTACCAGTGCAGTTTATATCATCTGTAAAAGGAAAGACTAAAAGCAACAAAGAGCAAACTTCATTAGTGCTGGCAACTCTCGTTAAAATAATAATGTTCATCAAATTGAATATCTTTTCATATCTTCCTATTATTCTCTTGCAGATGGCTTCCTTTAATGACCCAGATTTCCTTAAACAACTAGAACTGGCCATAAAGTATGGGCACCCTTTCTTGTTGCATGGTGTTGATGAATACATTGATCCTGTGATAGACAATGTCTTAGAGAAGAATATCAAAGTTGTACGGGGGCGGACACTCGTTGTCCTGGGTGACAAAGAGGTTGACTATGACAGTAATTTTAGATTCTACCTGAACACCAAATTATCAAACCCAAAATACTCTCCCTCCGTGTTTGGCAAAGCTGTGGTTATCAATTACACAGGTAAGCAAAAGTGTGCATCTAGTAACAAAGTAGTGATTATGATGCAGTGCAAATTGAGGGCCTCGGTGGTTGTCTGAAACAAAAACTCTAAAGGATTGATAAGTCTCCCTTATACTTAGCATCTGATTTAATAGAAAATCCTTCTCACTCCTCTCTTCTAATCTGAATCTGAGCCAAGTATCTCTTCTTGCACCAGTCAGGTTAGGATGCTTTGGTAGGATTAAGATACAGAGTTGTTAACCAAGTCACTCTGTTGCATTGCTGTAGTTTTATGGGGTGATCGAGATGAAAGCTCTTCTGTGTGTGTGTTGTGTCTGCAGTTACACTAAAGGGTCTAGAGGATCAGCTGCTCAGCGTCATTACGGGTTTTGAAAGAAAGGAACTGGAAGAACAGAGAGAACAGCTCATCCAGGAGACAAGTGACAACAAAAACTTGTTACAAGTTCTCGAAGACTCTCTCCTTCGGGAACTGACATCTTCCACAGGAAACATGTTGGACAACTTTGACTTAGTGCAAACCCTGGAAGAGACGAAAACCAAAGCTACTGAGGTACCAGCTCTAGGCTTCTTGAAGGGATAGCTATTAATAGAGCACTGTCTTTAATTGTGCTCCATCTTTCACCCTTGAAGCTAGGACTTAGTTTGAAAGGAAATTGAGAGTTTTCTTGTGAGTATGTTGCATCTTTCAGTCCTGGCCAAAGAACCAAACCAAAGCAGGGAAGTCCTGATCAGGAGCAAAGTAATGGATGTTTTCAGTTCTAAAGCAAAGAGCATATGATACATTTCTTTCAGCTCTGAAAGAATCTTTGTCTTGTATTAGATCTGAAATGAAAAATTAAGGTGTTTAATTCCAGGTGTCTTGGAGGATGTTGAACCTCCATCCTTGGAGGTTTTCAGGCTGTAGCTGGGCAAAGCCACAGCTGACCTGATCTAGTGGTGGTCATAGTCTTTCTTTGGGTGGAAGTTTGTACTAAAGAACCCCAGAGGACCCTTCCCACACTATTTCCTCGATTATATGTAAATCTTTGCCTTAAATATGCAACGTGGGATTAATTTTATCCAACTTTCTATTTTTACAATTCATACTGCTTCTTTTGGGTTACCTGCCCAGATTCCCCATGTAGGCCACAGAGAGAGGCAGGCACTGAACAGCTCTGCTTGTTGTGATATAATATACATACTGTATATCAGTGCAGTAATTCCATGTGTATAAACTCAATGTATGGCTAGGTGATTGAAAAACTGAGTCTGGCTGAGACAACAGCAGTGGATATTGATCGTCTTCGTGATGGCTACAGACCAGCTGCCAGGAGAGGGGCCATTTTATTCTCTGTTTTGTCCGAAATGGCACTTGTCAACACAATGTATCAGTACTCACTGGCCTCCTTCTTGGAGGTTTTTGGATTCTCTCTTCGGAAATCCATGCCCAGTTCTATTCTCCCAGAGAGGTTAAAAAACATCATGGATACACTGACTTTCAACACCTATAACTATGTCTGCACAGGTTAGTATGATTTAGTGATGGGCTGATAATGTGTTGTGAAAATGCTTCTTAAAAGCCATCTCTTCAGATGATTTATGTTAGAGGCAAGTTACCAAAGAGTGAATTCACAAATGTTTAGTTCTCAAGTTACGCACTTTGATCCCTGCTATTTACTCTCTGACTCTACATGTTACCATGTAACTTGTAAGGAAGTGTTTTTCTTAATACAGTGCTGCTGTATTAAGATTGCCATATTAATACATCACTGCTATGGATCTCACATCCCTGGATGTAGCTCACAGATGCTGTTTTGTCTCTGTAAGCCTGATGCAAAGCCCCGTGTTTGATCACCCTGATGCGCATTTAAAGATTGCCCCAATTCCACAAGTTTTAGCATCTGAGTTTTGAAAATGTTGTCCTTTTAACATAGGCTTGTTTGAGAGGCACAAGTTACTGTTCTCCTTTAATATGACTGTCAAGATAGAACAAGCCAATGGCAGAGTTCCACAAGAAGAATTTGAGTTCTTTTTGAAAGGTAAAGTCAATATTTATATCTAAATCTAGAGCTATGTGGAGCAACAGCTAAAAGATCTTTTGAAGATGATGGGGTTTTGAGTAGATACAATTTGCTGTTAAGAGCTATAGCACCTAGAGAAACCACTGAGAACTGTGCTGGTTTACACAAACTCTGCATTCTACTACTTACATTTTGTTCACTTTGTTAACCAGCAGAGAGGCTCATCTCTCTCTGCAGACATTGACAGATCTCACATTAGTTAATTATGAGGATGTTACCTGAGAATATAATCTTCAGTTGTTTTCTGACTATGTATAAATCATTTTACAAACATCTGCAGAGCTAAACTCTGGCTTTTGCCAGCACTTGTACGATGCCATCTTTTCTTCAGCAGATCAGTTTCATCTTACAGTGCTTCCAGAAACAAATTCCCAGTTGGCTCCTCCGTGCAGTGGGACTGTATGTGTGGTCATGCAGTGGAGAATTTATGACATGGGCATTCACTCTGGTTTCTGCATGTGACTAGGCAGTGTTTCCCTGGAGAAGAATGAACGGAAGAAGCCGTATGCTTGGCTTCCAGATCAAGGCTGGGAAGACCTAATGCGCTTGTCTGAGCTGTTTCCTGAGAAATTTGAATCTCTTCCAGATGATGTGGAAGACAATGCAGATGTATGGAAAAATGTACGTGCTTTTTCTGCAATCCTCTTCTCTTTCCTTGTTTTTCTTCTGGTATTAAATGTGCAAGTATGAGGCAATGTGCCATTGCACTCAGCAGGAGGCATGTCACCGCTGGCTTTTGCTGTTAAGGCCTTGCTTTTCTTCTTGACCTCAGTTAGTGATTGATTTATTTCCAGAAGAATTGAGGCCCTTATTATTTCAAAAACAACCCCCAAAAATCTTCCCTGGTACGCTGGAGATGTTTTATTTTCCAGTCAAATGCCTTAGTTGTTTGTCCTGTTGAAGTCAGTGGAATTTTTGCTGTTGATTTCAACAGTCAACATTTCACTCATTTTTGTACTGCAGATGTGTACTTTGATCTCGTGGCAGTGAGTTCTGTAGGCTGGTTACAAACACAGACTTGCCTTTGTTCTGCCTTTAGTTTCATTCCATGTCTTCTTGATCTACAAGAAGTCTTTCTGTGAGCAACCTGGTAATGTTCTTTGCTTTTGATACTCTTTTTTTTTGTATCTTAAGAGAATTACTTGACATAAAGGGGAAGGACAAGTGTGTTTCTGGACTTGAAAACTTTGTACTGAAAATGTTTAATGTTATACTCACTTAATGCTTTCTATATTCACTTCATCTTTTATTATTTCTTTGCAGCTGACTTTCTTCTTTGGTCTCCTCATGTTTCTTGTTCCTCGTTCATCCAGCTGCTTTTCTCCACTTTCCTGGTGCTTTCATTGATAAAGCCACTGGATTCATTTGCGTTGTCTCCCATCTTTTCTTGCCAGTGGTATGACACAGATGCTGTGGAGCAGATCCCATTCCCCATGCAGTACCAGGATAAGCTCTCAGACTTCCAGAAGCTCCTACTTTTACGGTGTTTCCGGGTGGACCGGCTCTATCGGGCAGTCACGGACTATGTTACTGTGACAATGGGTGAGAAGTAAGTCACTCTCTTCTTCCCATCCAGACCACACTGGTCAGGTATTTCACACAGAAACTGTAAATGATTCTGTAATCTGCTGAAACAACACGGCGTGAGTGATCCCTGTATCGTTTCCATGCGCAGTTTGCAGTGAGCCTTGATGTTTGTGTTAAAGTCACTGCTGCTCTCATCCAAATCAGCAGTTTATTGAGCTTCTTTTCCTACCAGGTACGTGCAGCCCCCAGTGATCAGCTTTGAAGCTGTCTTTGAGCAGAGCAGTCCTTCCTCACCAGTTGTTTGTATCTTAAGTCCTGGCTCTGATCCTATCAGTGACCTCATGAAACTGGCCGAGAGGACAGGATTTGGAGGGGATAGACTCAAATTCCTGGCCATGGGACAAGGCCAAGAAAAGGTAACCTCAGCGAGAGGGTAGGGCCATGCTGCGTGCAGGAGGCTGGTTTGTGAGTTGCAAATCCTGCTCTTAATGTTGTGGGCCTGTTCACATCTCCTTTCCAAAGTGGTCTGCTCCATTTTTAAGGGAATTATTTTGTGGTTCAGACACAGTATGATTTGCCAGCCTGGGAATAATGCTTCCCTGCAGTGTGAAAGGGGGCATTTGGCTGATTTTATGGTCTGGGTAAGGATAGATTCCAAATGATATTGTTGTCTGTTAAAAAACAGTTTTGCTGAGATGTTACTGTGCAGCCTTTCAGAGGCTACTGAGTGACCCTGTGTCTGTGTATGGACATGAGTTAGCTGACTGGAAGTCAGTGTTTGGTACCAAAAAGATCCTGCTGCTTTTCTGTCTTTCCTGTAGCTTTCCTTTTTGCCATGGACACTACAGCAGGGATGTCCATAGCGTAGCAGCTGACTGAATTTGCTGTGATTTCATGGGTGGGAGAACTCTGTTAGACTCATTTAAATCATCGCTTCATGGGCTCTGATCTTCACCCTCTCCTGGGCCATGCACCCTCCTGCACTGTTGTGAAATGCTTCAATGCTCTGCATGACTTTTAATTTCAAACTTAATTAATGAAATAAAGCATCTGAGAGCAACTTCTTGTGGTGTTGTAAAAGGCATGTTCTCAGCAAGGAGCATTCTGGTACATCTGCTAAAGCTAACTGAAAGGCTGCGTGCTTGCTAGCTGGAAGTAATCCACTGCACTCACCCATCAGAGTCAGTCTGCTCACAGGATAAAGGGAGAGTTACTCACAGGTGATTCTTTCCCCCTCTTCAGATTGCTTTGCAGATGCTGGAGGATGCAGTGGTCAGTGGAGAGTGGCTGATGTTGCAGAACTGTCACCTCTTGGTGAAGTGGCTCATCAATCTGGAAAAGGCCCTGGAAAACATTACGAAGCCTCACAATGACTTTCGCCTCTGGCTGACTACTGACCCGACCGAGGGCTTCCCGATTGGAATACTGCAGAAGTCCTTGAAGGTACAGTGCAGTGGGGAAACCGTGGACAGGAGGACATCTGCTGCTCTCACTCAGCAAAACAGTGGTTTTGGGAGGTGTATGACCTGAACGCAGCATGTTGACTTGGGCTGTATTACACTGGCTGTATTACACTGTCTTTCTAAGCCAAATCCTTTTTCACCATCCTCTTTATCTTATGGTGATCGTTCCTTTGGGGGAAGGCTGTTCAGCAGGTTTATTCTGAAGCAGTTGTTTCAGAGTAGAGGTTTGTGAGTAAACCTGGAAATGACAAATGCTCTTTAGAGTCTACTGCTGCCACAAGTGAGGAATATGTGGAGAGACAGAAACAGCCCCGTCAGCCCTGATGCTGAGCTCCGTCTCGCCTGGCAATAGTGCCAGTGGAGCAGACATTCTAATAGGATAATGGTTTCCAGCTGCTCCTCCGGGCTGCAGCATTCATCACAAGCAGCTGAGCTGATTACTTTGAAGGCACAAGCCATGATGCTGCCCTAATGCTCAGTTCTGCGGCTGCTTCGACTCTGTTGGGGTGAACCAGTCCTGGAAACACCATTACTTTATTGCACAGATTTGAAAGCAGTGGCATGAGAGATCCACCTAGTACGTGCTCTGTGTGTCAGCGGAGCATACTGGAGTGTTCACCTCCAGCAGTGCTTAGTGCTGCAGTGGGGAGGAGTGAGCATGAACCTCTCTTTCAAGACTGCATATGCACACTTTGTAGGTCTCACTGTGAGCAGTGAGAACAAAGGTTTCATGGCACTTAGAAAAAAGCTGCCAGGAAGCTGGCTCTGCCTCAGTTTGCTCATCAGTAAAGCCCTGTTACAGACAGTGGCAGGTAGGAGACACCAGAATGTGTAAAGTACTGATATTACAGTAAATTAGATTAGTACTGATATTACAGTAAATTAGATCCTCAAATATGACAAATAATAAGGTCTTTCCAATAGCATATTTGTAAAATAATAGTGAGTTTCTGTTTACAGATGTGTGTTTTCCTTGATAAATTCTATGAAGAGATTCTGTGATTAAAAAAGGCTCTGTTTCACGTCTGTACTCAAAAATATCCATATTGATACTACTTTGGGAAGCTGCTCAGAATTTCCACCCTTGCACTGCAGAGCCTGGGGATTGTGGTGCATTTACAGCTCATTTTCCTGAGGCTCTCCAGGGATTGACAGCTTCCCAAATCTTTCTGGTAGGTTGTGACAGAACCACCGAATGGTCTGAAGCTGAATATGAGAGCCACCTACTTCAAAATTCCTAAGGATGCCTTAGAGCAGTGCCCACATCCTGCCTTTAAATCCTTAGTCTACGTCTTGGCGTTTTTCCACGCTGTGGTTCAGGAGAGAAGGAAGTTTGGGAAGGTTGGCTGGAACGTTCTGTATGATTTTAATGAATCTGATTTCCAGGTAAGACAATGATTACAACGGTTCTTACACTCTTGAGTTGCTCCAAACGCTTCTGCAGACACAGAGTCTGTCCAGCTCCGATCCCTTCTCACAGGAACATTTTGCTTCATGTTTTTTCTGCTGCTGTGGCGTTATGCAGACACCTGATCTTCTGTAATACCAGTTTTGGCCACTAAAAATTCATCAGATTCCAAATCCTTCATATCTACATTACCTCTCTCATGGGTCTCTTTTCTTAAGAGTATTTATGCTTTTTAATGATTTGAGAAGTCAGTTTTAAAACAAGGACTGTTTTAAATAAAACCTATATATGTGTATAGCTCATTTATGAACCTATCTCGCCTATTCCAACAACTTCCTTAGGTCTGCATGGAAATCCTTAACACATACTTGACAAAAGCTTTCCAGCAAAATGATGATAAAATCCCCTGGAGCAGTCTCAAATACCTCATTGGTGAGGTGAGTGCCTGCACTGTCACCGAGGAGCACTTGATGGTGAAAGAATGCAGATAAATGACGTTTCCTGTCTGCAGAGGCTCAAGTATCCTCAAGTAAAGCTGAGCATCCCTCCTGGGCAGAGTTGACACTCCCGTGTAGCCCTGAGCAAGTCACTTAATCTCATTGCCTCAATGAAATAGGGCCACTGTGTGTAGCTGCACCACAGGGGACTTCTGGTGCTTAATTAATTTTGAATGAGAGAGCCCTTGGGATCCTGCTGAAAGGCACTGAACAGCACAGCCTCCCAGTGTTACTAGTTCAGTGTGTGTTGCTGATGGGAGCTGTACACGTGTTCCCAAAGCTCTTGCCATGCAGTATGTGACTGTGTTGTGTACTGTATACGCAGTGCTGGTTCATGCACGTGAAATCCTGCAGAAAACTGTTATTGTAGTCACTTTCAGCCACAGCTGAGTGTGAGCCAGCACCCGAGGAAGGTGCCACTGCACATAAAGCTCAAAGAAGGGCCATTAGAAGTGCCTGGAGCTGTGCTCTCAAGACTAAGACCAGAAACTTGACAGAGGAGATGTGCTTGGTGTCCCATGGGGCACACAGCATCACACCACGCAGTTACTGCAAAGGCAGAGAGCATTTTGGGCTTTTAACTGTATTTGCTGCTCTAAAAGCCAGCACTGTAGCACTGCTGTGATTCATCTCTAGGTGATGTACGGTGGGCGTGCAATCGACAGCTTCGATCGCCGCATTCTGACCGTCTACATGGACGAGTACCTCGGGGACTTCGTATTTGACACATTCCAAGTGTTTCATTTCTATAAAAACGACAGGGTTGATTACCAGATTCCACAAGGGACTGTAAAGGATGACTTTGTTGGTAAGAAATGCTTTTCCTGCCACTAAGTTAGCATGAATAAAGCCATAAAGTCTATTTCCACTATACATTCTCTGCATGACATTGCTGCTTGTGAGAAGCTGAAGGAACTTCAGGCAGTGTGTGTGTGTCTAGCCCACTGGTGAGACTGTTCTTGCTTTATATGAGCAGCCCCTGTAATGTGAGCTTACCAGTGAGCTCCTCATGTCTTTAAAAGAAATAAAAGCCCCCATTAACAGTAGGTTCATTTTGTTTGATCTTTCCAAGGGGTTAAAAATGTTTATTTGATCCTTGCAGTGTTTCAATCCCAGCTGTAACACTTCCCCAGGCAGAGCAGCAACAAAAGTCCCTGCACTACTCTCTTTTGCCTGGTAGCTGTGGTTTAATTATCATGTCTTTAGGAGCATGTTTTTGTCTTGCAGAGGCAATTGAATCGCTGCCCCTGGCCAACACTCCAGAGGTGTTTGGTCTTCATGCCAATGCCGAGATCGGGTACTACACACAAGCAGTGCGGGATATGTGGAGTCACCTCCTTGAGCTGCAGCCTCAAACGGGTGAGTTCTCTCTGAGTGGTTGTGTAAATGAGAGACAGGAGGTGGCTGGTGCCAGCGTGTCACAGCCGCCTCAGGGTGCACCCTCCATGGGGGTGGGAGGGTGGTGGGGGCACAGAGGGAAGGTCTGGCATGGGAGCAGGTCACAGCACACCCAAGGGGGGCTGCTGCAGCAGAGCGTGAAGCTTTGAATGCCAGAAGGGGAGTCAGCTCTCAAAGCTCCCCTAGGGAGTTAACAGCGGGAAGGGGGAGCCTGTGCAGATCTAGTCTGACTAAACTGTTGTGGTTTCAGGTGGTACTGGTATGGGAATCAGTCGAGATGAATACATTGCAAATGTTGCTAAGGATATAGAGAATAAAATACCACAAGCGTTCGATCTTGACCACATACGGAGACATTTTGGACGAGACCTTTCCCCTACGACCGTGGTGCTGCTGCAGGAGCTGGAACGTTTTAATAAGCTGATTGTGTGCATGGCAAAGTCGCTGGCTGAGCTCCAGCGTGTAAGTAAGGACAGAGCTCCTGCTGCACACAGCAGCTGCAGGCAGTCAGGCCTCAGCCTCTCCCTGTCTTTCCAGGCCTTGGCTGGGGAAGTTGGGATGAGCAGTGAGCTGGACGATGTGGCTCGGGCTCTCTTTAATGGGCAGATTCCTGGCATCTGGCGGCGCCTGGCCCCGGAGACACTCAAAACACTTGGAAACTGGATTATTTTCTTTATAGAGCGGTATAAGCAGTACAGCACCTGGGTAAGTGAGCGCCTGCAGAAAGCCTTTTGTTGTGTTAATCTGCATGCTAAGATCTACACACTGCTTTAGGTAAGTTACTTGAACTCATGGCAGTCACTGCCAAGCACCGTAATGAACTGTTCCACCAGACTGGCGTGTGAGAGCCTCTGCCCCTGCGCTGAGCATGAGGTGTGGTGGGAGGACCAGAGATTGTCTCTGATTGCAGGTTAACGAGCGTGAGCCAAAGGTGATGTGGCTCTCTGGCCTGCACATTCCTGAATCCTACCTGACGGCTCTTGTTCAAGCCACCTGCAGGAAAAACAAGTGGCCCTTGGATCACTCCACCCTCTACACCGAGGTAACCAAGTACAAGAGTGCACAGGACATCAGTGAAGAGCCTGCTCAAGGTTGGTGTCGTTATGATTATTTGGCAAACGTAATAAAGTAGTTGACAGGTGAGCTAGAACTGGCTTGGCCCACTGAGTTACTCAGCTCACACCTCCACAGACCATACTCTTGGGTTTACATCTCACAAGCTGGGCTCTGGTTGCCATTTTCCTGCAGGGCCTCTGCAGGCACCCAGCACTATTGCCCTTCTCATCTCTTTCCACCCATGTGCAAGTACCTGAACCTGCAACCTCTCCCTTCCTTGCTCTCTGCTGCTTTCTAAGGGCCACAGCAGCTGTACAAAGCTCTAGTTACACCACAAATCATGTATTGAAAGGTGTTTAAACAGAACGCACACACAATTAGGTATGACCATGCATAAATTATCTTTATGAAACCTCTACGACTAGCAAGGCTCTAATTACTAACTGTAACAAACTCTGGCTAAAGAGGCCAACCAGGCACTGCTGCTGGGTGCTAGACCTGACTGGGAACAGAGGAGTTAAAAATCCCAGCCTGACAGTTTGAGCCAAAACAAGCCCCACGCTGTCAGTTAAAGGCACCCGGTTCCATTTACACGAGGTGTTGCACTTCTGTCCTTGCAGGCTGCTTTGTTTCTGGGCTGTTCCTAGAGGGAGCGGACTGGGACATGGAGCACGGCTGCCTCGTCAAGAGCAAGCCCCGAGTCCTGGTGGTGGAGCTACCCATTCTGAACATCATCCCCACGGAAGCGCACAGGCTCCGGCTCCAGGTACCTTCCTCCAGGAGCACAATGGCTGATGGGCTGCTTAACTGCCTCTGGTTTCACAGCTCACCTGCTGGCAGTGCCTTCCCTTCCCTTCCCTCCCCCTTAGCACAGGCAGCCGTAGTTTGTCCTTAGCACTACAGTACAGCTGAACCCATCTCCCTGTGTTAGCTGTCACTGGTTTTCTTAGAGTCACACTCAAGGGGGTTCCTACAGTTGCTGCCTTTTTTCCATTGAGGCACTCAGGGGTTGGGACACTCTTACACCCCCACTGTGCTCTTCACTGTTCCCCAGTCCCTGACAGTGGCACAAAGGACATTACCTGGGTGTCAGCTATTTAAGGCTTAAACCAAAAAGAATGAATTTCTGCAGACAGTCGCCTGCCCCGATGCCCTTCTTGCGCCCAGTTTCACGCTGGACTTCACGCCCTGCTCAGCACCCTCCTCCCTCCATGCTCTTTCAGAACACACTCCGGACCCCCGTGTACACAACCTCCCTGAGACGGAACGCCATGGGCTTCGGCCTGGTTTTTGAAGCCGACCTTCACACCACAAGGCACACTTCCCACTGGGTGCTGCAAGGCGTCTGTCTCACCCTGAACACGGACTGACAGCATGAAGTGGCACGAGATCGTCCCCACAGAATCCAATCCCTTAGGGGGGCAGAAAAGGTAATTATGAAACGAGGCAGAGGTTCCTCCCCATGGTGGGTGTGTGTGTTGAGTTAAGCCTACGTGACTTTAAATAGTACAACAGGAAAAAGCTCTTACTGTCAATAAATGCATTTGAAGAGGGAACTGATTTTCACCATTTGCATTTCCTTTCAGAAAGGCTCCACGCTGGGCTGTGTCCAGCAGAGGTAATGAGTTCAGTCTCGCACACACAAAGGCCTGTAGGGTTGTAAGAAATGTTTTTAATTGCCCAAAGCATCACTTCTGCTGTGCTTCGAAGCAGTGCCGTCCATCATCCTTGAACAAGCAGCAGGGTAGATCAGTCATACAAGACATGGCCATAAAAATATGGCAACAACAGCCAGAAAACCCAACCCCACTGCTGGGCAACGCAATACACGTACAGTAGTAACACAGAGTAACACTCTTGAACCAACCCTTTTCCAGTAACACTGCTTTTCCCTATCCCTCCCCACCATTCCCGCCACACAACCAGCCAGGCACAACACTGAGGAGTCTCTTGGGCTTCAGAACAGCAAGAGCCCGAGTCACAAGGGAGCGTGGGGTGGGCCCAGGATGCCTGAGGGCTCCATCTCTGCCTGCACGGGCTCATGGACAGCGCCACTGTCATCCTGCCCGTGCCTTTGGGAGAGCCGACAGGCAGGGATCCACAGCTCCTGAGGGACACACACCAACACACAGCTGCAGGAAAGCTTACGGGGCAGACTAGAGCTGGGAAGGGGAAGGACAGAGGGCAGGCAGGGATCCTTCATCAGCTTTCACTGGGATTATGCGTTCCAAATATTTAAAGGCACATCATAAGCTTAGCAGCATTTGGGAGCCATCGTTTCCTGCTGCTCCTGCTCAGAGGCTGCAGACGAGAGTGAAGCAGAGGTGAGCTGGAGGTGCTGATCACAATTTAAGAAGAATGGTCAATTTGTGCTCCTTTCCTCAAACCACAACCCCACAGCTCCCACTATGCCTTTCTTTCCTAGGAAATACATGATAAAAAAGAATCAAGTAGTCTAACAGCCACTGGGTCTACCTGTTGCTCACTAGAAAGGAGTAGGGGAATGGGGGCAAGTGCAAGGCAGGTCCATCCCAATCCACAAGGACAGAACTCCAGGATGGCAGGTTCTCCTCCTGTAGGAATTGGTTACATCACTTAACTGTTAAGACACACATTCAAGAGGGACAGCTCAGTTTCCAGGCTGGCAGAAGCCAGCACTGGCTGACAGTGCCCAGACAAGACTCAGGGTTTTTGGGAAACAAAAATCATCCCTTTAGAAAAAAAGTGCAGGTTAGAGCATAAAGACCCATTTCCATATTGGACAGCCAGGTGCGTTCTCTCCCTGGAAAAGGAGCTCTGAGCCAGTATGGAAGGTGCTACAAGTGCAGTGTGCTGACAGAGTGAAATGTGTAATGGAGCCATTCAGTTAAAATCTGAAACAAACCAAAAACGCCCCCCAAACACCCCGTGTTCATACTCTGAGATCATTAACCCTTTAAAAGAGTGCTTTACCCTCACCCCCCCCAGTGTTAAACAAAGCCACAAACCAAAGTATTTGGGATTAATCAAGTAATGCTCACTGGGACACTCAGGACTTTGAGACAGAGAAACTAAGAACAGAGTTTGCAGCCAGGTGCACATGAAGAAGACGATGTACTTCGCTCACTTTAATGTGCTTCTGCACTCTCTTCAACACTAGTGTGAGAAAGGCTTTGCCATGGAGGTTGGTGCGAAGTGCTTATGTGAAGCCAAAGGAGCCCCCGGCAGCTGGAACGCTGGCAGCCGTTCTACTTAGGTTTGTTTGCACTAATAGTGATTCACAGCGCAGCCCGCACCTTCGTCCACACGAGTGGTTACAACAGATGGAGCGGTGCGCAGAAGCAAGCGGTCAGGTACCCCTGATTTGGCCACAGCATGTAGTAGTTATACACCTTGCCATGTGAACACAGTCCTATTAGGTTTCCTTAGAGGAGAGTAATCTATTAATGATGGATCTGGAAGAAGTTTGGCATGCATGGGGCGTCAAAAGAAACTTTACTGCAGGTGCTAATTATCCTACAGGATCACAGTGCATAAACAGCAACAGAACAGAGCATTGCAGTGGTTTTACTCAAACAGTTCTGTCTGTCCCTGAGTGCTTCCTGACCACTTTGCTTCCATGGACCTGATCCACCGCCAGCGTTTCCACCTCCGGCTGGGGCTGGGCTGGCGCGGCGTGATGGATGCGATGCGCCACCCCAATGTGGGCCTTGTGCGGCTTCTCTCGGGCCGGGCTGTGCGACTCACCCGGGGCACGGTCTGAAGCAATGGGTGGAATAACCAAGGGCCTCTCCTTAATGAGATGCACCTCTGCCGTCTCCCTGGCCAAGAGGAACGGGGTGGGATCTGGCATGGCATCCACGGGCTCTCTCAACAGCAGCTTCCGACTATCCGACCCTATTCTGTAGGCCTCTTCGAACTCGGGGTTCAGCGGTGTCGACAGACTCTTCTTCATTCTGCGCCGCGGGGTCTCCGGCAGTTTGTCTTTGGGGGGGGACGGCTTATAGCTGGACAGCACGGGACTGCCAGAAGGGGTCCCCTCCGAAGTCCCACTTGAGCTCATCAGCTTCTTCTTAGTCGCATGCAGCTGGGAAGTTAAGTAGGCAATAGTGCTGGCCCTCTGCTCTAGTTCGCTCGACAACATATTGAGCTTATGGCTTTTCATTTTCAACTCTTCCAAATACTTCTTTTCTCTCTCTTTGATGGTGTTTTCCAGCACCATTATCATTGCGTTCTTTTGTTCGAGTTCTTTCAGTAACTCACTGTTTTCAGCCTCTTTGGCTTTCAGCTGAGCTTCCAAATCTTTGCACTTACTTTTGAGTTCATCACTTCTTGAAGTGCCATTTTCTAGAAGAACAGGAAAAGCAGAAGTGCTTCAAGTTAACAATAGCCACTAGGAAAAACAGTGCAGTAGGGTTCCTTTTGCCATCCCAAAGAGTAACTTCAGCTAATGCTCTGAAAATTACTGCCTCTTCAGAAGCAACAGGACAGCTTTTAAGGAAATGGTGCCACTCACCATGGTTTAATGGCGTTGATACCAAGCAGAGATGCTTCACGTGTTCTGGGGAACAGGGATTACAGAAACCATGCCTGAACTTGATGAAAATCTGAGCTATTTTGCAAATCCTTTGCTTATTAAAGAGGAACTTCTCCCCCTGCCAATGTCAGCCTGGCTGGAAAGGGTGGCGGAGCTGCTGCCACAGCTCACCAGGAAGAGGAGCTCAGGCTCTAGCTTCACCTCTCCACAGGCAGCTGCAGCCCGTGACTCTAAGGCTAACACTTCTCACTAAGGCTGACACTGAGGACACATCAGGAACAGGCAGGCTAACACACAGGGTGTAATTACAGTACCAGCTAATAACAGTATCACTCTTCTGCCCCTAGATGAACATCCTATGTTCCCATACAGCATGCAGGGAGCTAACTAGTCTGGTAAGAGAGAGGAGTCAGCAGTTCTACACTCTATTCCTGGCTCTCAAAGATTTCCTGTGTGACCTTGGTAAAGTTGTTGACATTTACTTCATAAATAACAGTAAGTCTGGAAAGTAGAAAACTACTGTTGTACCTTTGGAATTTATACAGTCAACATCCCAAGTGCAAAGTATTCTCACCTACTTGTGATGGAGAAAATACAGACACTGAAGCAGAGGAGGAAGTTTAACATGAACATTAGAAGAAAAGTGCTGTTCCTTACCTGACAGGTCTTCACTCTTTACAGTCAGCTCATAGGTTAAATCTGAGGAGAAAAGTTGGGGTTTTTCGTTAGAACATCATCATTACCCCATGCACCACCCAGAGAGCACATTTACAACAGCACACTTCAATAAAAACACAGGGAACTCTTCCCCCAACTTGAAGCAACAGCAGGAGAGCCACTGCCCTTTATCAAGTCTGTAAAAGAAGTGGAACTATCAGCTTTGAAAATAAACACATTAATCTTTACTTCATGATCATGATCATTCACAGATACACGCCGATCACCCTAAATGCATGCTGGTGGTGTCACAGCTGGAGGAGGGAGCAGTCACCCCATTCCTGTGAACAGAATTAAGCACTGAATGGGCCGAGTCCTCTCCCAGGTACCTGTGCAGTGCTGCTGCAGGCGCCGGATCTCGGCGTGGAGGCCCTTCAGTGTGTTGGCGTGTTCTCGCTGGAGAAACAGCAGGTTCTTCTGGGCGCTCTGCAGCTGGTTCTCCAGGTTGGAAGTCGCCATCCTGACATGTAGTCACCCTGCCAGTGAACAGATGCAGGACTGCATCAGTGGGTTATCTTGCGTATATGAAGATCCTCTCTCTATTGCCAGGCTCAGCAGGAATAGCTGCACTGGGAGGCAATCAAGCAAATACCACGAAAGGTTTTTCTCTTGCATGACTATTACAATTAAAAGTGCTCTAAGGTCATAGAAAGCCTCATTTATACTCCAGGCCACAGCAGTTTCCTTGCAGAACAGCCTTACAAAACTGGGCCTTGGCTACGGCAGCGCTCACACTCAGAGACAGGAATGGTAAAGTGCAGGATGCTGAGGGGCCCCTGTGCTGCAAGGCCTCTGCTGCTCCCAATAAGGCATCAGTGGCTAGGGTGGAAAGGCTAAATTCAGTTATCACTGTAGTTCTGTAAGAACAATCACAGTATTTAGGTTACACAGATAAGAATCAGGACTCCTGTTGCCTGGGCAACTGTCTGTGATGGCATTGCAGCCACAGTCTGTAACCATGGGACCACACGTTGTGCATAAGAGAGCTTAATTCTGTCCCATGGCTGCCCTTAACAGGCTTGTCTCACCACAGGTGTTATCCTTTGGGCTCTTTCTGGTACGTAGTTTTACGACAAACACCTGATTCTGCAAGTTTAATATTGGTAGAGCACACACAGTAACACTGCTGTCAGTCCTGGACGAACACAGCCCTGCTCTGTTCATACTTTCTACCCAAAACAACACCAGACTTATCCCTACATGTATTTAACTGTAAAAAAATCAGGCGAGGGTGTAAGAGACTTTCAAGGAATCCACTTGTGCGCAAGGGGCGAACCAGAGCACTCAGTTACTTTATAACCGAGATCAAAGATTAAATCCAGTGCTCAAGAAGAATGAGGGCACTGGTGTCAACTTGTGCTTTGTAGCACGGAATGGGTCACTTTGTAGTCACCATCGTTGGCAAACAGCAAAAATCATGGACCAAAGATATTCTCAAAGGACGTTTCCAGCCAGATCAGCAATAAACAAGTTGTACCATAGGCTTCTGCTCTATGATGTGTTGAGAGCGGCTCCATTACTGCCACTGCAGTACCCCCTCACTGCCCATGCATTAACGACCATCTGAAGATGGACCTCAGAGTCCATCAGCACCATTAATTGTTGGTACTGATGATATCTGAACTGTGTTACATTTCCAAAGTGACATCACCTTGTTCCCAAAGCTGATTTCAGACACGAGCTTTACTGATTCATCCACTTTCTTACGTGATCGTTCTACTCTTACCCGCTGAGTACGTGAGCAGAATAAACCCTGCAGGAGGCCATGCCCCCCCCATTTCTGAGCTCACACTGTCTGGTACAAAAAGGCTAAAGAGGGGAGATTTCATCAAGAAATGTATTTTCCACATGAAACTCTGAGCACTGGCAGTGCCAGGTGAAAGAACAGCCTACGCCTGGAATGCCAAAGCCTTTACTCTCACAATGGTTACTAACAGTGGCTTTATGCCTGTAACTATCATCTGAGCAGATAAAGGCTTCACCACCAGCAACAAGCACTGTTTGTAACTCAGTCCTTGCAAATAAAAGTGTTGTTTAAAAACCAGTTTCTAAGTGCTAGAAAAAGCAAACCAAGGCTGTCACTATGAATCTCCTCTATTGGTACTTCACTGTGATCTCCTGCATCTCAAAGATCACACTAGGAACAGCCTGCTCTGAAGGGAAAAAGAAGGAAATAATCAGAGGCAGGCTGGTTTTCCAGGCTTAGGAAGAAAACAAGAACTACCAGCACCAGAGCATCCGGTAGGTTAACAAGTGAGAGCAATAAAGTCAGCTCACTAGGAATTCCACCTGCAGCCCCTCTGCATCACGCAATTTCTCTCTGAGGATACAGGATTAGGGGCTGACTTTCCCACAAGCCTCCCGCAGCTCCCTGTGCTGGTGCAGCCTCGTTGTCTGCCCATCTCCTGCCTTTCCTTCAAGGAAAAGAGAAGGTCACAGCTTCCACAGAGTTTGCAGGCAGCAGCTTCAGTTCACACTGACTCTACCCTGCCCAGCCATGGCTTTTTATACCGTTTTATATGTTACATCCTTTTTATGAGGCCATATGAACACTGTGTAATCCCTGCATGCGTGCTCTGGGGAACAGCCAAAACCATCTGCCATAAGCACAGGGAAAGGGGAAATTGTCTTGCATAGACAGATGCTTTTGCTACAAAACCTGCTTAGAATTGCACAAATCAGTATTAACGATAACATATTCCCAGCCCCAAGTCAATTTATACCTATTTTACATCAAATCTGGAACCACAAAATTAAACCTAGAATCGACTTCCTTGTTTATTTAGGTCAGGTGAAGATCAAAAGACACCAGGGAAAAACTACAAACTAGTTTTTAAAGCCAAAACATTCACAACTGTCACAAAGTTAAACCATGCACGGGAACTTGAAAAAGCCATTCCAGATTAACAGCCACTCTTTAATTTGGCATCCTCAAGTATACCATTAGTGAAAGCTATGAATTACAGAAAACGTTTAATGTCAGTCTCAAATCTGTCAGCAGCTCATGGGATACGATGACACCTACTGACCCACAGTCTCATAAAGTTCTCAAATGGGAAGAGACTCAGCAGTAAACCCCAAACATAATTAAAATGAAATAATAGTTGCTTTTAATACAAGTCAGTGAACATTTCCCCACCACTTCCCTATGCAGATGCTTTGATTTAGTTCCAGGAAGATGGCTGAGAGGGATTTACAGCTACTCCAAGTTCCTTAACAATCCTTAACCTGCTGTTTTTTGGTGTGTAGCACGCACAGCCACAAATTGTACCTAAAGCTGCCTATAAAACAGTTTGGGGAATGCACTGAATTGATTTCACCTCCTGCTCTGAAACAAGGCAGAACGTGCAGCCAAAAGTAAAAGTGCAAGAGAAAGAGCAAAATGCAGAAGTCAACTAGCCCTTAAGAGCCTCGATGAGCAATCTTTGCTCCCTCACCATGGAAATCCATGGGACAGCTCTCCAAGCAACCAGTCTCTGGCTGGATTCCTACAGATGAATTAAGCCAATGCTGGGAAGCAAGCTGTAACTGCATAGACCACAGAGCAGTTGGATCACTATGGCTCCCCACTCCTTTTTCCCTTGTCTCCAAAGCAACTTTAAAAATCAAAATCCAGAGTTTGCTCTGCTCACACAATAGGAACTGTGCAATGCCAAGTTGGCAAACTCCCACGAGGAATGCAGATGGTATTTGATAAGGATGATAAAACATTACAAGGGACTTGCAGTCTTCAGTGCCATGATGGTAACATACCTCCTCTTCTGCAGGAAGACTTGTGCTGAATACCAGCAGCGTCCAAACAGCTACTCATGTTTTATCTGGATGGGATGCTGCATTCAACCCCTACAACATGCAAACCTTCTCATTTCACCACCACTAGATACAGCTCAAAGACTGAGCCTTGAGTCCTCCAACAATGGATTCAAAATCTCTCTTTAATAAAGTCTAGGAAGAACAAATGGAAAGCATTCTCTTGGGAATGTTAAGTGCAACACTTTAATCCTTGCTGCACCCATCTAAACCCTCATCTTCCAGTGAAGTGGAGAAGGTAACAACATTCTTGCAAGCTCACTTTAAAAAGGAACTGCTCAGTCTCCTCTAAAAGTGCACATTCCCTTAAGAAGGGAACAAAAAAAAAAAAAAAAAAAAAAATCAATCAATCTTAAATTGAAAATGAAAAATACTAAACAAGAGCTTCCAAAATGCAACTTCATTTCATGCTCACTGTAAAGAGCTGCCACCATTTTAACACCAAATTTTGCCTTGCAGAGGACGTGCAGGCTCCAGGCCTGTTCTGATCCTAAGTATTTGGATAGAGCTCAAAATATTCCAAGGCAGTGAGCATCTGGCTGAGTGTTAGGTGCCTTTGCACAGAATCAGAGCATCTCTGTAACCCACTGAGAGAGAAGAGGAGGGAGATGCTAATCTATGACTTTAGAGACAGTCCAAAGGAAGCTACTGGAACGAAGCCCAGACAACCACAGTTATTTAACGTTTTCATTCCTGCTTGGTATCCACTCAACAAAACAGAATAACCTCCTTTTACATGGATGGGGTGGCTATCACCTGAGAAGCTGTGTTACCTCTCTGCTAACACATCTCCAAGTCTTCTTGAAACATGTATGGGCAGGCAGGCAGGCATTTTCCTCTCCACTGGTATTTAGCCAGTGTCCCCTCAAAACATGTCAAAAGCTGCCCAAATGATTTTTGCATGCTATACAAAATAGTTTCAAAGCCCTCTCATAAAAACCTTCACAGTTTCAGCCAGTCTGTGTTCTAATGGCAGTCACCGAACTGACCAAACACTTCCAAACAATGTAGCTCTGATAATAAAACGCCCATCTGACGGACACTTGGCTGTTCTTTGCTTAGATCAGCTCTCCATCTCCAGAGTCATGCCATCCCTGAAGTGTGGGTTCAGCTTATTCCAAAGGACACAGTAAAGGAAACCCTGCAGTCTCCACACCAGCTCGAGGGTTTTGCTCTCCTTCTGCTCAGACATTTGCTCTCAGTTCCCCCAACCTCATTCCATTGTCCAGCAACACCACAGTTTAATCACAGCCTCGTATGTTCCCCCCTCATGCATCTGTGCATTAGACTAAACCACTTAAACTAGTTCAATATTTCTTGAAGTCACGCTTTTCTGTGTGCTAGGCCTACACAACCACCTTCACAAGGTCTTTCCCCTCCTCCAGTGCTCCCTTACCATAAAGGAGTACATCTTCCAGCAACAGCACTACCCCCTCTTTCCCTGCCTTCAGTGTTCAAGTATAACAATGCTGACGTGTAATTATTGTGTAATTACTGTTTTCATATTCTTTCAGTTTGTGTGTTTTAAGCCAAGCAAAATTAGCAGTTCTTTCCTGGAGACAACTGAGGGGAAAAGGAAACGTGCCACTCTCCTCCCAGAGGAAGGGGATGATTTTGCTTTCTCAGCTCCTTTTTGATGCTGTTTTACTCCCTTGTTTCTCTGCCTGGCTTCCCCTTTGTTTTCTGCTCAGGGATCCTGCAGACTCTTCACAGTGAATCTCCGAATGTCCCTGAGGAAGCACAGGGTTTAGTATTTAGAGAGAGAACTATTTGTTTGTTACTCCTACAGCAATTGTCTTGGCAGCAGGAAGAACAATTAAGTGGACACTCCTGGTAGCAGTAATTAATTCTTCTAGATGCTCTAAATGAACAAGCTGGTACTTTGCACTGAAACTGCTGTTCACTTACTGTTTGTCTACCTGAAATCACAAGGACTAACAGGAATGATTCACTCAGAGTTTTCCGCGTCCTTGAGACCACCCAACCCCAGGCTTGAGATGCTAAGATCACTACTGGGATGGAGACTTTTGAGAGGCAAATCAGATGGTCCTGCAGTGGCACCTTACACAGATGCAGTTATTCTGACCCTCATGGGCAAGGCTACTTTGTAATTTAGAGGAACAGGCTGGTTCTCTTATGCTTTCTCACACACAGTCCTGATGAATGGCCTTTATTTTATTCGCTCCTCCATTCTGAGGATAAAATAGGTTGATATTTTAAAAACCTCCATCAAAGACATAGAACACAGACTACACCCCAATAACATCCAGTCAGTTACACTATTGCAAAGGCACATTTAGTCTTTTTAGTAAAGCCAACTGCTTTTGTCAGAATAATATTCAGTTCCCCCGACTAACACCGTATCAGTGTTACACACAAAACTGAGCCTGACTATGTATTTTTCAAAGTCACTAGAAAGTTCTCCAGCTTCAGCTAAAGCTGAATCAGGACTTAAGCTAGTAAGGTGGCTGTGAGAGGGTTCTGTATGAGGGTATGTTAAGTATAACTCCAAAGTCACGCTTAGACACATGCTATACTATGGAAAAGTCACAGAGTTTTTATCAGATATCAAATATCCACTATGAACACTTCATGTTCTTTAATTTTATTCTCTATGATGAGTAACATGTGAATTGAGTAAAACCAATTGCCAGTTCTGAAGGCTCGCTGAAACACAAACCAAGCAAATTACTACACTGATTTCACATGAGAGCCTTGAGCATTTCTTTCCCCCATAACAGGCAAATAACCTGCGAGCACACATTTAGACAGCCAGCCTAGCTGTGACTGTGTCTCACCCATTCCATTTACATGCTCTGAGCCTGACCTTACTGTTGCATTTCTGAAATACTCCAAAAACACCTTCCTGGTCACTCAGTGAACCAGGTCAGGGAAGTGGGTGGGTGTTGCTGACAGCAAACCTGTTTTCCCACTGGCTGTTTTTTCAGGTGCTGGGTTCAGGCAGCACAGGGAAAAAGTGGAAAACAATAAATAATGAGTGTAAGGTGGGCAGGGGAGGAACAGGCACAACTGCTCCCTGCACCAGCACCGGGCTCACCTGAGCTGCAGCTCGTGCGGGAGAGGTGACTTCCAGAGCTTACCTGGAGTACTTGTGAAACACAGCAAAAGGCACCAAAGCCTTACAGCTAAATAAATCTGTTCTCCTCGGAGAGAGCCATCTACAGAGAACAGCTACTGTAACAGCAGCTCTGCAGAACAGCACAACTGTTCCGCAGGCAGGTTTACCAGGCTGAGGAGTGCGCTTTTCTCTAATGCATTATTCTGTGCTGCTGTTTCATAAGCCATTGATTTTATTATTTTAGAACAGCAACTACAATCAAACATAGAAAAATTGCTCTCCACTTTGCTAAAGTAAATGTTCTGAGAGCTGACGACAGGAAATTTAGTAGTGGTTATGACCTATGGCTAAGTCCTTCCTTAAGCAAATGTAACATATTTTTTAAGTAAATAGGATGCCAAGACAAAGAATTTCAAGGAGACGCTTTATACTCTTACTTACATAACCCAGGTACCTCAAATGGAGACAAGAGAACTGTTGAATCAAGCTTTGCAAAACAAACCAGCACAGGTACTTTATTACTCAGCAACCTGCTGCTAATGGCATCGCTCGCACGAATTTTTCCAGGCAGACGGACACTTCTAGAGCTCCACACCTCTGCTTCATAAAACCACGCACTCTGCACCTTTTGTGCCCTCCCTCGGGGCACTGACTCAGATTACAGGGAGCTACTGTTCCTGGCGCCTTTCCAGAGGCACCTATTGCTCTGTTCAGGGAGAAGCATGAAATTTAAAGAGTTTTTCAGCCAAGCAATGTCGTTAAATAACACTGATCTGAAATCCTGTCTCATCCAAATAATTAAGACCAACAAGCAGCAACGTATTTTAACATTAAGCATAAACCAAAGGCTTTCTGGGAGTGAAATGAGAACAAACATGCTTCTCAATAGCAGGCACAAAACAGCGATCGAAATAAAAGGCTTTTTTTTCCAAGGGTTATTTAAAAGCACCTGCACAAACAGCTTGAGAAGATCTGATGCACTCCGAGGACATTGTTTTCACCAGTATCTTGTCACAGTAGCAAACAAATGCATTGCTCCCATTTGTAGTACCATGCCCTTTAATATAATAAAAAATGAGTTGGTAGATCACCATAAAACACTATTAGACACAATTATCCATTGATCACATGGAGATACTGAATAACACCCATCATCACACTGCCAGACATCCCTGTTTACAGGAAGCCAATTTTTGTATCACTTAACAACAAGCAGAGACTAATCAGGCACACATCCATGGAAGATGGTACAACCAACAGGATACATAAAGGATGCCAGGCCTTTTCGAGTGAAGGAATCAGAGGAGAGGTACAGCAGGGAGGAAGTGGGGTAGGGGGTTACATTCAGACTTGGCTCACTATTCATGATCCTCATTTCCTTTTCCAGATGTCACATTAGTGCACCAGAAGGGAGCAGAGAGATTGTTTTGGCTGCTGCAGATGCAAAGGAAACCAGAGCTGTGGTGATAACATTTCTGCCTGAACAAAGGGCACCCTCCCCACCGCAGCTCTGTGGGCTCTGGGCAGCAGCACTCGGTACCTTGTTCCCAGGGACACACAGGCTCTGCCAGAGACTTCTGACAATGCCGCTTATGGTTACATGATATCAGCTTATTGCAGCATATTCCTACCAGTAGCAACAGTGTGGAAGCTGCAGTAAGACATGGACTTAGGTCTGTGCTTCTCTTATTTCACAGCTACTCACAATGTTTTACTGTGCTGCAGCAGACACCAAGGAGGCTGCAGAAAGCCAGAGCCGAGACCTTTCATGCAACTATCTTCATTCAACACAAATATACTTAGATTTTTTTTCCTTTCCTCATATGTGGCTTTGTTTTCTAAACCAGCACTAGGAAAAGCCATGCCGTTGGTTAGTCAGAAGATACTTATTCCCCTGACAACATCAGGTTATCCAAAATGCTCATTTTTTGGTAAATCACTGCTCATCAAAAGCCACTACTGTTAGTTACTAGCAGACATACAGATACATACAGATGCACAAATATACATAGAAAGTGTCACTCACCAGCAAAACCAATTTTCAAGCATTACACATGCTTTCAGAGAGTTGAAGGTGTTTGTTCCCTGTGCAAAGTAAATCACAATTTGCTACATTTCTTTAAACTTCACTATGAGAAGCGAGGTTCAAGATGAATAAGAAGATGAATTCCATGATAGTGTTCTGTTTACACAAGTATTCCAATGCATTGTGAATCCTGAGGCTATAAAAGCAATCCTTCAAAGTTTTGCCATTTTAAACGCCATAGAAAAGAAATGAGACACTTCAAAATGAGACAGTAGCAAAAGTAAACTTGCAAACCAGTTTATCATAACTGTATTCCCTCTATTAAACTGTTTATAATGGTAAAAAAAAAGTTACTTTATATTACAGTGCACATTCTGGAATAATAGCATTGGGAAGCTTTCCTTCTGCCTATTGCTGTTAAAGGATTGACTAATGTAGTAGATCTGGATGAACAAACATATTGTATTTAACACCTACAGCCTCCTAAATTAGGGCACACAGAGGAACAGTTTGATTTACAAGTGACAAATGTATTTTTTTCATTTATAAATGACAAAAATACATTTACAGAAATAATTTAAAAGCCCTGACAGTGTGCAATTATACCTGAAACCTGCGCTAAGGGAAAACAGCTTCAAGGAACAAAATAAGATGCTGTTCTAGAGTCTGAAACAACTTCTGGACTGAAAACTACATATAGCATTTGGATTGGTCATGAGACTTCCATCTTTCCTAGAGGGATGGGGAAAGGAAACTTTACAGATACACTAATCAGAAGTATAGTAATAGGATGAAAACAAGCAGCTAGGCATCAGTTTAGCCAATATTCATCTTTTCTATTGAAGCAGCTGATGCATTCCTGTTGCGACCTCTTGATCTTTGTTGTTTCACTGAAAATAACTGCTGGAACATCAGTACAACCAAAAGCTTGAAAAATTAATATCACAAGTCTGCCATTACCTGCTTACAAAGCACCTGCTTTAAATAGAACAAATCAAAAGGTGCAGTTTAAGAGCATAAATGTCTCCCACAGGCTCACTCATAATAAAGCACCACAAAATTATGTTCACTAATGAGTAAGTTACATAAAAAAAGGGACTGTATTTACAGTCGCATCCTTTTGTCTTTCTAAATTTAATTTTGTAATTTGTATTTCAAAAGCATCAATAAAGCTTTTTAAGCTTAAGCACCTTCCCATGTAGACAAAGCCAACAAGTATACCCTGGATGCTTCTTATGCACCTGCAATGCAGATCAAAACAGACAATTCCAACCTCAGCACTGCCTCAGCTCCTGTGCTTTTATTTACGTTCACTGTCTCAGCCTTACAGGATTTAATAAGGCAAAACCGCATACCACTGTTGTCCACAGTGGGAGCGGCCCCTCCTTCCTCCTTGCTGTCCCACCCCAAGTCCTGCGTAGGGAAACAGAACATCTATGCGGCTGGAAGAACCTCCATGTCTGAGGACGCCCTGCACTTCTTTGCTGCCACAGCCACAAGCGACATTCTCCTCAGAAGAAAAAACCTCATCTCAAATGAGGACCACTCCCTACCCACCCATGAGACTACTCCCTACAAAACCCATCCATCCATCCATCCATCCATCCATCCATCCATCCATCCATCCATCCATCCATCCATCCTCTCTTGCAGAGAGATGCAGAGCAACTCATGCAAACAACACTGTTGTCACTTTCCGAGTGAACGCGTACCCTACAGAAGGCAGCGGTGAAGGATGCGATGCTCACCCTGCCCCAGCGGGTGTGGTGGGGTCAGCAGCGCCGCTGATGCCCGCCTGCCTGCGCAGACGGCCGCGGGAGGGAGGCGGCCGGGCGGAGCGCTCCCTCCTGAGCGGGGAAACATTCACAGCCAGAAACCAAAGGAACGCCCTGTGCCGAGCCAACCCAACGGACAGATGCGGGCGAAGTGAGAAGCAGGATAACCCATTTTCTCCTCCGGTGCTTCAGAGACCAGGGAAAGGGCCTTCTATCCTGTTAGACGAGGGAAGGAGGCACTCTGGTGCAGCGCCAGCGCGCCGCGGGCAGCAGCAGCCCGTCCCGCACCTCAGCCGCTGCAGTACCGCGGGCTGCCCGCCCGGGCTGCTCCCGCCCCGCCGCACCGGCCGCTCTTCCCCCCTACGACCCAACACCGCGACCGACCGCGGAGAGGGGCCGGCGGGCACCCCGATCCCCTCTCGGGGCCGCGCAGGAGACGGGCGGCGGGTGCGCGAGGAGGTGAGGCCTCAGCCCCCTCAGGGAGCGGCGATGCCGCTCACCTGTCCCGCGCCCAGCCCCGGGGTCGCGGTGCCGTTACCGCCCCGTGGCTGACGCGCGGAAGCTGCCGTGCGCCGCCAGGGTCCCGCAGCCGGCCCGGGGCCGCGCCTCACCTGCTCCTTGCTCCGCGGCCGTGCCGAGTCGTCGCCGCCGCCAGCAGCGCGCAGCAGCCCCGCGGGGCCGCACTTACCGGCCGCGGCGGGGACCGGGGGCGGCGGCGCAGGCGCAGGTACGGCTGCGGCAGCCCGGCCCGTCGCTATGGCAACGGGGGGTGTCAGCCCTGTCACCGGCAGCGGCCTTGTCCCCGCCCAAGGGCGGGGCGCGCGCGGACACCGGCCGGGGCGGGCACGGTCTTGTGCGCTGGGGAGGCGACTGTCGTGTCGTGTGCACAACAGCGTGCACCATCGTGTGCGCTATCGTGTCGTGTGCACAGCAGTGTGCACTATCGTGTCGTGTGCACAACAGTGTGCACTACGGTGTCGTGTACACAACGGTGTGCACAACGGTGTGCACTATCATGTGCACAGTTGCATTGTGTGCACACCAGCATGCACTGTCGTGCACAATTGTGTTGTGCACTATCGCGTCATGCACAACAGTGTGCACTATAGTGTGCACTATGGTGTGCGCTGTCGTGTTACACACAACTGTGTCGTGTGCACAGCAGTGTGCACTGTAGTGTGCACTGCGGTGTGCGCTATCGTGTCGTCCACAACAGTGTGCACTATTGTGTGCACAACGGTGTGCACTGTCATGTGTGCAATTGTGTCGTGGGCACTATGGTGTGCACTATGGTGTGCACTATCGTGTTGTGTGCACTACTGTGTGCACTATTGTGTGCGCTATTGTGTGCACTATCGTGTTATGTGCACGGTGTTGTGCACAGTCATGTGCAGGGTCGTGTTGTGTGCACAGTGGCCGCACAGAATCAGCCAGGTTGGAAACACCATTAAGTTCATCAACTCCAACTGTTCCCCAGCACTGCCAAGGCCACCGCTAAACCGTGTCACCAAGGGCCTCTTCTATGCATTATCTGAACACTTCCAGGGATGGTGAGTCCAGCACTTCCTGGGCAGCCTGCTCCAGTGCCTGGAAACTGGAACATATATAAAATCATAGCATGGTTTGGGTTGGAAAGGACCTTAAGAACATTTAGTTCTACCCCCCCTGCAAGCTCCATGAAATGAGTGCAGGTCCAAGTGGAGTGAGCTGCCAAGGGTGGCATTCCTGGTGTGCCCATCTCTGCACATGGCACAGGGTGCCCAGAGAAGCTGTGGCTGCCCCATCCCTGGCAGTGTTCAAGGGCAGGTTGGATACAGGGGCTTGGAGCAACCTGGCTCTAGTGGAAGGTGTCCCTGCCCGTGGCAGGGGTTGGAACTGGATGAGCTTTGAGGTCCCTTCCAACACAAACCATTTCATGAGTGTATTCACTTTGGCTCTGCAATATCATTTCTGCATGAACACATGCAAAAGACTGCACATGAGCTGGGTTGGGTTAAGCCCTGAATGTGCAGCTGTATGATATCAGATGCTCTGTACATCTGTATTTTCTGCATAAAACCATGTGGAAGATTATGCCACATGCCATAGTCACTGCGATTATAGTGCTGGCAGGTGCACACAAGCTCAGACGAACAGTGTGTGTGCTGGCAGACATGCACAGGAATTCCCATACTGCTAATGAGCATGGAAAGGTTGGTACAGTTGGGATTTGCCCCTCACAAGGACACTGCACACATAGGAACAGCCCAATTGCATGCAGATTTGCACACAGTGTCTGTTCTGTGTTTATAACGGAAAGAAAATGCTTCATTATGAAGGACTTCAAAATTAAGAGAGAGAAGCTTGATTTCTTCAAGCAGCCAACAGAAAAAGCTGATTAAAGGTTCTAGAAGTTAGAGATAATTTTCTCAGGAAAGGGAAGTATCATCCGCAAGAGAGAGAACTGTTTCACACCTTCACCACAATCAAATTCAGTGCTAAGTTGCAAGCTGGTGGCTCTGCCTACCTTCAGAGTGATGCTGTTGTGAGGAAACTGGAGGATGGTTTCACACATGCTTCCCACCTCGAGCCAGGAAATATGAAGCACAACGTAGCCTAGAAGGAAATGTTTTAAAGAAAGCTTATTAGTTCTTAGTCAAAGCTAAACCCAAAGATGTCCAGTTTTGAATGGGGATTTGGAAGTGAAAATGAGATTTAAGTGTACTTGCAATGATGGAGAAAGGTCCTATGGTGTGAAGGAGCCCGCTGCTGTGTTTCACCAGAGTGATGATGTGAGCAGTGACATCAGCCTGGGATGCAGTGGTCCTTGGCAGTTCCCAGTGCTGCGATTCCCACCTTTGGGATGTCTCTCTGCAGGAGCTGGCCAAAGCCAGGCTGAACTCAAATGCTGGTTTGCAGCATCAGGCAGACACAGACCCAGAGAACAAATCACCTCCTGTTCGTGGTTTTCCTTCCATTTTATCTCTCCACCTTTTTATATAAAATGTGGACTCTTAATTTAGGATCGTGTGATCCCATTAGGTGATGAACCAGACTGAGAAGTTGATTCAGTGAGGACCTGTGTCAAAAGAGAAATGCATTTGCCATTGAATCACCCTGTCAGGGAACACAGGAGGATGTTACATTCAATATGGATCCCTAATAGCATCGCACAGGTGAAGGAAACCCCCCACTGTTGCTGGAAAGAAAGTGCTTTATATTAACAGGCCATAAGATGTGACATTCATACAACAGAAATACATTCCTGTACCTCATGTAAGGAAAACGTGTTGGAAACAAAGGGGTGGAAATATATTCATTCAGAAATAAATTGAAATAGTCCCTAAGCGTTTTTCCATGTTCCCCCTGATTTCTCTGAAGTTTTCAGTTCTGTGATGTTTCAGCCTGCAAATGTCACCCCTACCTGTCACCCTTTCCAAGGCTGCTCCATTTCAGCAGGAACATCTGCTGCCCCTCTCCAGGTGAGTGGCCCACTGATCTGACCCAGTTCCTTCATGTTTAAAATGGGAATATCTTGGTGTTGCAGGGTGCTGCGAGCATGGTAATTACGTGACATCAATATCTGCAAGACTCTTTAGAAGTCCTGGAGGCTGCTGTGTAATGCAGTTAATTATAGCTCAGCGTCTCCTATGTGCAAAGAGAGGGGCTGGAGGAAGCTCTGGCCCCAGCCACAACTCCTGAACTCTGGAGATAGCCAAGGGATTTCCCCCAGAATTTCAAATCCCCAATCCATCAAAGTACAAATGAAGGGCTCTGAGATACGAGCATTTTGCAGTAAAATCTCACATTGTTTCTGCTCCACCAGAATCAGAGATCACAAAGAGCTGTGCCATTACATGTAGCAGTCCTTAAGCCCTATGTTGCCTGTGGGTTGTACTTCCATAGGGGAATTATCAGTGCTTCATGCAGTTACAAATTCCTGTCAAAGTGCAGGCATCCTGTCAAAGACTGGCCCTAAGCAACCATCCCAGGGTCAGAAAGAAAATCCATGGAGAATCTGAGATAAAATCCAGATTTCTTGACTCTCGTGATTTGACAGGATAAGGCAGAAAACCCAGCAAGGAGGTTCCAGATCTGAGGACCTGAGTCCTGAACTTCAGTTCAAAGACTCTGTCCCTTCACATCTTATTCTTCAGCCATATGGTCAAGCTCTGCAGAGTGGGGAACGCCTTACACAGGTGGATTTGCCTGGATTTGATGGGATGATACCATCTGCAGGGACTGCCAGGACCTCATTGCTAAGCGGAGAGTCACAGGTTGGCCAGTCTGTCTCAGGACCAGAGGAAGGATTGCTCTGATCCCTGCTGCATAGCCCTCCATGCTGTCCACAGGCTGGCCTGGCTGCACTGGAAATGTGCCACGTTGCTGGCATGAAGAATCTCCAGAGTTTATATATAGGAATAAATCAAATGGCTGCAAAGCCTGGGCAGACAGTGTGACACAGCGTGGAGGAATGAGGGCTCCCAGCAGCGCTGACAGCAGCAGCACCAGCTCTGGCTCTTCTGCTTTCTGTGCCATCTGGGGATGGAGAAGGGGACCAGGTAAGAGGATGAGGACAATTGGTGTGTACTTGGTGTAGGGGCCATATATTTTAAAAGGCCCATGCTAATTAAGCTAATGGGAGATGAGTGCAGGAAGAGGTCAGGAAGAGGTTAGGGCAAGGCTGATCCTGTCCTGTCTGTCTCGGATGATCTGCCTCCTACCCCTCCTTTATGTAGTCTTGGGTGTGCTCCCAGGCTCTACCAGGAGCTGGGAGAGGGATTTTCCAGGATGTTAGAGGCAGTGCATCTTCCCACTCTTGCTGGCTCTTTGCTTTTAAGGTTCCTTTGCTTGTTTTGTTTGTTAAAGAGCACAGATTAAGGGGACAGAAAAGAGCTGCAGAGCTGGGAATAGAAAAGTTCAATCACCTTTCTGTGTCACTGCACACGGATGTTATTCCTCTTTGCCGTGCATCTGCAATATCAACACGCACAGCTGGCGTGGTTTTGTTTCTGGTAATGCAGATCTAAATCCAGACACCCTCCATTCCATAAAGCCCAAAGAGTTAGTGTTAATTAGATCAGTGTGGCTGAGATGAGAATCTGGGATTACCTTCTCATTGACCCCGTCAGGAAGGAGACAGGGCTGGAGTGTCTCTCTCTCCTTGCAAGCAGGCAGCCTGCAGGTTGTTGTGCAACTCCTCTGCCCTGATAGCAGTGTGCTGAGGGTAGGGCAAGGGGAAGTTATAGTGCAGAGTCTTTCCCAGAGCTCGGCACAGAGTGGGGAACAGCCAGGATGAAATTCAACCAAAATGTTAAAATCTGAAGGGTGATGGGATTCCTTCTCTGTTCTAAAAGGGGGATTTTGAAAGTCAGAACCAAATGTACATATACGTGTGTGTATAGAGACTTCTATAATGATCCTTCTTGAGTACCTCTGTGATCAGATATCCTATTGGAAAAGCATCAGTTAAAATACTCAAGGCCTAATTCTGCGCGGTGGCATGGGCCAAGCTAGCATTCCTACAGGGCTGTTCCTGAGTGCTGTCTTTGGTCCCTTCACTGCATCTTACCAACAGCCTCTAGGATAATTAGCAGCCATCAGATGAGATCTAGTTCTTAACAAACTCCTCCCTGCACTGGAGAGGGAGGGGAGAGCTCAGTGAATGGCAGGAAAAATCAGTGTCAGGGAGTGAGGACAGTTCCTGTAATCGTCCTCTGAAAAACAGTGACATTACCAAAGATTTATTTACAGAAGCTGGGAGAAATAAGGGAGATGCTGTCAGCTCCTTAAGGCAGAGACTGGGTTTATTTATTGTTTTCCCTTTGTTTGCACAAAACTTAGGCCAGTGGGGTTGCTGGTATAAGAGGAGGCCTCCTGCTGCAGAACAAGTAACACCTGATGACAAGTGCTGAAACTGAGGCTCAGACTTTTGTTGAGGAGCAGAACTGGAGAAAGCTGGTCAGGATCCAGGAGATGCCTGATCCAGCCTGACATCCATGGCTGGAGGAGCAGAAGGTGGGAGCAGGCTGTTAAGAGAAGTACAGGTCTCTGCACTTGGAGTGCAGAACACAAAGAACCTCCTTGCAACTCTGCTGCAGTGTGGTTGACCATTAATGCTGCAGTGCTGAGCAGAGCGTGGTCAGCTGTATCCCAAAGGTGACACGTTGGCCTGCATTGCCTTACTGGTCATGTACTTTATAGTGAGATGCTCAGGAGCATCAGTGGTGGTTTTTAGCACAGGAGGCAGGCAGCCAGAAGGGTTTTGCATCCCTGATATCGTACATTGCCCAGAAAGCTAATTTAGTGCAAGCTGCTCTTATCTCATCCATTAAATGTGCAAGTGAATTGACCTACTCCCTAACTAAAACATTGCTACAGCTGCTGGCTGGGAGAAGGCATCAGCCCCTTACTCAACTCCCTTATCTCCACTTTACCAACCAGTCTCTTAGAAAATCCATTATTTTTCAGCATTAATTCATGAGATGGCTGTTAGCCAGAATTCTGTGATTGTACAAACAGGGGCAAAAGCAGTCCCCACCTTTCAATCACATCATGGGCCTTTCCCAGGAACCTGGGGAGTAAGGGTTCCCATTTCAATCAGAAAGGGTGTGATTAAGGCCCAGAACAGCTTTCAAAAAGCTCTTCAACTAGGCAACTGAACACAGACAATCAGTCCACAAAGGAAAAAGGGCAAGTTGTGAATAGCCTATAAATAAGAGAACACCAAACGTTTTTTTTTCTAGGGCAAAAGAAGACCTGACATCTGCATTTTGTTTATAATTTTGTTTATAAGGATTTATATGTGTATATATATATATATAAAAAATAAAAATCCAATGTATGTAAGTAATCACTGACAGGTTTATATATATATGCCCAGACTCTGCCTACTGTATTGCATCCAGTATCATCAGGAAAAAGGCCAGTGACCTTTATGTTCAGGGAGCAAAATACTCCTACAGAACCTTGTCTGTTTTGTCAGACCTGCTAGATGTGCTGTAGCTGTTACCATGCATTAGCTCTCATCACATACATGTACACCCGACCCATGACTGCTTCCTTTCAGGTCAGTGATAAAGCGGCTTTGAAGAAGCAGATTTGCAGTGGGAGATGTACCCTTGGGCCAAAGAATCGTTAAATTACCAGCATCAAGAAGCCTACTGCAATGTGAGTTGACAGTTGTATGGTACTAGGCTGAGGCTGTGTTTACTCTGCCTACATTGAACTTCTTTTTCCTCTGAGTAATTTCCCATCACTGCTATCACATGGGTTTATTTCCATGGCAGACAGAGGAAAAGACAAGTCACTGCAGTTGTCAATAGCTGGATCAGTACCATCATCTCAGCAAGCTGATGCCTGCCTCCCCCAGCAATACAGGCAAACAGGTGGGCAATTCAAAATCCTGTACCAAAGAGTAAAGTCAAGCACACAAGAAAGTACCAGGCTAAATGATTGCAGGGGGTGCAGAAAGTCCTCCACCAAACCAGCTGTGCTTTATAATCCTGCTCTATACTCAGATGAGTCTGATTACCTTGCACACAACCAGCCCTCCGCTGCCACAGGTCCTCTATTGCCTCCTAATAATAAGCAGTACTCATGTGAAGAGCTTTAAACCTGGTTGAACAGAGTGGGAGAAATACAAGATTCCTTTTGCTGATGGAAGAGTCAAGGCATGAAAATATTAAATAACCTGCCAGAGCACACTGGGATGCTGAGCTACATTGCCTGAGGGCCTGCCTCATATTTTAAGAGAGATGATCTCTATTCCTGTGGAACAGAACATGCTGTTAGCTGGGGAAGTACAGATGCCTATAATTGTCTTGCAAAGAAAAGGCCTTTAAATGACCAGGAAGCAGCACAAAGACCTAAGCTTGCTTTATGAACCTAAACCACATAGTTGCCCCTAAGTGCAGCATTCCACCTCCGTACAGCTCAGCTGCTCCACGGTCTCTAGGTGAGACAAAATGAAGGGATTTGATTTTATCTTCCCTGATGGTGATTGTTAATGGCCTGCAAATTGGTGTCACGTGTGGCTTCTTTTTATTTCTGCACGCTGTAAGCCAATTAGATGTTCCCCAGTTAATAGTTTTTCTCCTTGTATCTGGGAGGGGTTTTGTGCTTGTCTGTCTTGGAGTTGTAAAGATGTCTGTGGTTTTATTGCTAGATTTTTACAAACCTCGGGTTTGTGTTTTTGTGATGATTGCTGCTGTGAGGACATCTTAGAAAAGATTGTGTTTCTCTTTGAGATTATATTTTGCTCTGTTGATCTTTCTCTTGACATTTCAGGGAGTTTGGGGATAACTGGTAAAACATGCAGAGTAAGCAAAGGGGATCTCCTTCACCCCACGTCCTACCTTTGCCAAACTGGGGAGACACAGGATGTTTTCATTTATTAAATTAACATGGGTTTGTGTTGGTGTGAAGCAGTGTCTGAATAGGGCAGGATGTGCTGTGATGTGAACAGCCCACACCAGTGCCTTTTTCCCTTTCCTATCAGAGCTGCTGAATCTTTTCCCATCCTTCCTGTTTGCTCATCCAAACCTTATAAAATACCCCATCCTTGGGATGATGGACAGATTGTGCAGATGTTTAGCTGTCACTGTTTCAAACCTGGTTTCAGACTGGCAGGATTGTGTTTCAGATTGATTAAGCAAATGATATGCAAAGAGGAAATCTCTCCCCTCTCTTACCTGAGGCTAATGGTAAAGCTGAGATGTGGAGATGTGCTGGCATTTGGCTGCTGTGGAGCTGTATCAGTTCTTTGTTGTTACAAGTCAGGGAAACTTGAAAACTTCATCATCTTGCCTTGAAGGTGCAGAATTGTTTCCATTAGCTTGCTGAAAAGACCAGAAAAGGCACGTAGGAACCTGCAGACAAGAAACTTGTGGTCAGTCTCAGCTCATATCTTTTTATCATGTTCACTTTCAAAGGATTCCAAAGAACCTGGGAACTATTAAGGAACTAGTGACAGAGCTGTAAATTACATGGTAGTGTCCCGAAAAGAGCCAGTTTCAGTATCTGGAAAGAAGAAAGTTGAAGACCATTTCCTGTATGAGCTGTTGCAAACACTCAGACCTTCTGATCGATAGGATGAGGATGGGAACAGCTTAGGATAGAATGTTGGGAGTTATCCTGTATTATTTATTATCAGAGATGACTTGGTTCGAGTACTGGTAATGACAGTGCTGTAGTCACTCAGTCTCAGCCTTAAATAAAGTATTCATGGGTACCATTAAAGGGCTGTTACTCACATCCTCAATGGATTTTGCAGGGATGAACTCTGAGATAACACTGGGACGAGAGGCTGCTTGACCAACTGACTGGAGCCTTTGGGGGGTTTGATGTACTGGTTTTCCTTCTGGCCCTGTCTGCTCTGTGACCTTTAGCAGGGCAGTTCCCTCCTCTCTGCCCATCTCCACCTTGGCCAGGACTCTCCTGCTGTACAAGTCTGCAGTGCCTGGAACAGCAGGACCAGGGTGCTGGTAGAGGCTTCTTGGCAGCAGAGGGATGCCAGCAGCAGATAGTCACCGACCTGAGTCATCAGGTTTGCATGAACACAAAGCTGCTCCATCAGGTACAGTCTGTGCCCTCCCCACCCCTTCCTGTGAAAACCCTGCTGACAGCAGAGCTGTCCCTAGTGCGGGTTCTTCCTTGGGCCTCTACATATGTTTGGGGGATGAACAGAGCCAGGCTGCGGGGAACATTTCTGAATAAAACCAGAAGAGATAGAAGGCTTTGTATTTTGTTTTGTGTTTTTCCATACGGGGTATGGTGGTTTGGCATCTGTCAAGTGAACAGATTAAGAACAGATGGGGAAAGATGTGAAACCCCATTGATCTCTGAGGGATTATTTCAGAAACACAGAGAACAAACTCAAGCTGGATTCTGGCCCCTGCTCTTACATCTCTTCTGCAGGCACTGCCCAAAATGTGCTTTGTGCTGATCAAGAGTTCGTCTGCTCCTGTGCCTTGGGCACCTCTGATCTCCTGCCCCTCTTCCAGCCTCCACCATCTCACACCTTACCTGGGGACCTATTTGGGGTTCCCAACCCAGAAATGGGGCTGTGGGAGAAGGGCTGCACCCTGCCCTGCATCCGCATCCCAAAGGCACACAGACCCTGACCCTCTTCCTTTGTCCATGCTGCAAGCAGCCAGCTTGTAGCTCCATTTCACAGCTGGTTTATCGTGCATCTTTAAAACAAACTCCACAGAACACATCCCTGCTCCAATACTATCCCTAGCCAGGGTACCACCACATGCATTTTGTGCTTGCAGCCAGCAGAGGACACTTGCTTTCTTTGTAAAGAGCTTGCGCTGCATTTGGATGCATCAAAGCAAAAGAGGGAAAGACTCAGGGCTTGGCCACACGTGGGCACTGGAACAGCAAGAGATGGGCTTGTCCCACGCTGCTTTCTAGCCCCAGGGCTCTCTGGTGGTGCCTTTGTCCTTGGCCTTTCATGAGATGTTTGGGATATGCCTGCAACACGCTGTAAATCCTGCAGGCTGGCTGTGCTGGGGTCCCTGGGACGGGTAAGTGCCTGTGACCCCCCAGATCTATTGCTTTGGAGTGCATGACTCCATGAGTGGCTGGAGGACATATGGGCTGGCTTGGCTTCATGGGCGATGGCAGCAGCAGAGATCTCAGTGCAAAAGGCAAAACTTTGGCAAACATGAGGTTACCAAGCTTGCACTGAGCTCTCTGTTGCAAGGGCTTGCAGGCAAATGAGATTCAGTCTGGATCAGATGTGGAACTGCAGACATGGCACATTTGAGATTCAGATTGAGCTCAAGAGAGCACAGCAAAGCCAAGCCAGGACTAATCCCTGACCTCTGCAGCCTGTCTGGCTGCTCTGATGGCCTGGAGGAACATTAAAGTCCCTCGCTATTTGGCTGTGCAGACCTGGGGTGACTGAGCCATGCAGAACAAGCCAGGGTTGGAGCCCACAGCCCCACTGTGCTAACACATAGGCTGTGAGCAGTTTTGTGGCAGTGGATCAGCAGGATGAGAAGCACCCAGTGCAGCTTAGCCCTTCTCAAGAGAGCCCACGTGGCCCACAGACCCCCTGTGCTGTGTAAAATCATCACAATAAGCACTTACTTCTTTAAATCACCTATTTAGGGACTTGGGGACCCATACAGAGAAAATGGAGTCAGAATAGCTTAAAGCTATGCATACTGTGTCTATAAATACATACCTCAGGTCCTGAATGATGCAGTTGTAGATACCCATGGTGCCCAGATGAGTCTGGGTTTTGGTCAGCTGTGCTCTCATTTTCCCTTCTGGC
Organism: Pezoporus wallicus; assembly: GCF_028554395.1. NCBI lineage: Eukaryota > Metazoa > Chordata > Aves > Psittaciformes > Psittacidae > Pezoporus > Pezoporus wallicus. The sequence goes on along the minus strand of NW_026641132.1, from coordinate 446,268 downwards.
TGTCCTCTGTATTGGAGGGAAATATGGATTTTACTCCTGGACCACAAAGGAAATCTTGGTCTTAAATGAGCCACTGAGCACGATACCTGGAGCTGTAAAGGCAAAACAGACAAGTGTGCAGAAAAACATACAGTACTCTTGCCTTTCACCACAAATGAGGCTCAGTATAGCTCTCCTGAGGAACACATGAAAAAGGTAGAGCCTTCCAGGTATGGAAGCAGCGCTTTGTGGGCTGTGTGGTGCTGGAGCTGAGCCTGAACATGGCCTGTGGACTCTGCACCTCACCTGAGGCTCCCATGTCCACCCCAGCTCTTGCTAACATTGCAGGAGTAACCATAGCTGTAAGCCATCAGGCTCCTTTACCTCCCATTGATCCCAGACTGCCTGTAACCAGGACCAACTGTAGGAGATGACCCAGGAGATCCACAATAAAACTGCCTCCATCCCAGAACCAGCACAAGCCAAATCTCTGGCACAACATTTCTAGCACAATGGAGCCAGTGCTTGCTCCATTGAAGCAAGCTGAAGTTCCCTGCTCACCACTGGGAGGATGAGGTAGAGCAGATATATATATAGGCCAGGGTCCATAGCATAGGCCAGACCCTGCTCCGGCCATAAAAGCCCCACACTGGGCTTTAAAGATTTGTTAGCTGGAATTAAGCAGCTTTCTGGTCCCTTTCTGGTCACATCAGCGAGATGTAACAATCCCTCCTAGGCCATTAACAAAAGGAGCTGGCAAGCAGTGATTTGATGACTGCCTAAACAATACGAAGAGGTGGTGATTTGCTGGCGATGTGTAAAAGCAGGCAACAAATCAGCTGGCAACGTGCACTAGGCTGAAATTAAATCAAAGCAAAAGGCAGATGACTTTGAACGGGCTCCAAAGGTCACAGAGAAACAAGCAAAAACTGACAAAGTTCACAGGAAAACAGAGCAAGCAGAAGGAGCGCTGCATCTTCTTGGCTTGGGAGTTGTTGGCATCTGACTTGCAGCATGTCTGAGTTCAATAAATGTATCTGGAGGGAGGCTGGAGGCGTCAGAAACAGAATTAACTGGTGCATAGAAGCCTGCCTGTTACAGCACTGGGGAAAGTGTGCAGAAACCATGGTGCTGAGCAAGGCTGAGTTGCAGTGAAGCTTTGATGTCATGGGGATGGTGATGCTGGAGGCAGGCTCCAACAGTGGCTGTTCCTTACAGCGGGTGCAGTGGGTTATAGCTGCAGGACTGTAACTGCTGCATCAGTGCTTCATGCTGTCCCAGCTATTCATCAGTCACAGGAAAGGACCTACTTCACACCGTGTAGAGAGAATGGCTCTTGTGTAAGAGATTAATGGAGAAGAGACAGTACTCCAGGAGTACTCTAAGGCCAGTAATCCTTATGTGAGGCAAGATACAACCACTCATGAGAAAGAAGCAAAAAAGAGCCTTTGTATTGAGGACACAGAATAGCAGTGCATCAAAGTCAGGGGAAAAAGCACTCTCAGTTTAGGGCAAGGAACTCAGAAGCCATGAACAGCAGGGCAACCTACCCGTGGTGGATTGCCTAAGCAGAAGGAGGATATGAGTTGGTACTTTCCTAATTACAGCATCTGCTTATAGCTATGTTTTCATCTTTTGGCAGCTTGGTTGGTGCAGCATTTAATTATCCCTGCAGCTTGGGGCTGGTAGCAGATGCTTTTCAGACACCTAACAGGGATAAAATAAGTAGAAGTGCAAGTATCCCCTTCTCTCTTGGCCTTCAGCAAGGGCAGAATCCAGGCCCATAATATCTCTTATGCATTTGCCTCCTACATATTGCATTAGGAAAGAGCTGTAGTAGGCTTGGAGCAATGAAGCCCAGAGAAATAGGAAACACATAAGGGAATGGTTTACACCAGTTCCTCCCAGTGCTGTGACATGAAGAGTTCAAATCAGTGCGTGGGTCACCAGCTCCCATCAGTCCCTTAAGGGGCTTGAGCTCCTGTGGGCATCAACTTCCTGCAACCAGCAAACTTCAACCTGGACATCAGCAATACACCAGCCCACATGGCAAATCTAGGGCTTCTAATTGCCCCCAGCTAATGGCACTGGGCTTTTGGGACCCATAAGAGAGACCTTCAGGAAGATCCCAGCCTCAGGCCTATTAGAAATGGTTGGCTTTTGTAATGCAAAAAAACCCTGCATCCTCCAAACCTGCTCAATGCTCCTTGCCATGGAGTTGTGGGGAATACACAAGCTTCATGTGAAGGAGGGATTGTATCTGTCTGGTTTGGGTGGAGGAATGGGTGGTGGGTGATGCCGCTTCCAATTCCTAGCAGGAATCTGGATGTGTCTGTGCTGGGAAATTGCAAAATAGTACATTGTGCTAATTAATGCCAAACAGGAGGGCTTTGAATATACATCACCAGAATAACCTTTAGCAACCACTACATGCCTTCCATCCACGAGTAGCTCATAAAGAACATTCCTATTTATTACATGGCAATGGAAATACATCTCAGGAGCAAATTGCCCAGCGCAACCATAACGCCGAGTTAGGATTAAACAGTCTAACGTGCACAGAATGAAACACCACTCGGTCATTCATGCTCTGGGAGTGCTATGCTCACCACTGGCAGCTCCTGCAGCACTAACTAAAATACCTCTGATCCAGTCCAACAAGTTTTTTTCCAGGTTTGTTTCTCCACAGTGAAACCGCAGACCGTGCTGTATGGAAAGCTCGGCAAAGTCTAGAGTTACTGTAGGTTGCAGCGGTTGGATTTGATCCTAAAACAATGAAACCCAACGTGAAAAAGACACAGATGGCTGTCGCCTCTGTGCCGTTCAGAGTGGGTTTTGGTTTCTGGCCAGTCAGCCCCATGCCACAGTTATGCAAATAGAAGCAGCAAAGTTCAATGCAGTGGTATACACATCTCTAACAGACTGTGGCAATGAGGGATAAAATAGCTGAGTGTTTTTGAAGAGGGAGGACAAAAAGATCACCACAGCAGCTTCAAGGACAGAGGATTTAAGGACATGGGGTCAAACCTTGTGTTCACTTCAGGCAAAAGAGACTTTCGATGCACCTGGATACCTTTGTGCTCATGAGCATGTAGAAGCCTAAAAGGCTGATGAAGCCTGAAAGCCCTTCTCTGCAGGCCTCGGGGAGCTGGTTGCATGTCCTGTCTATGTAACATCAACTCCTTGGGATGGAGGCACTCATGTGGAATTCAGACGTGGGTAACAATTAACAGCAACGAGAGGCAGAAAAAGGAAGAGCTTGAAGAGAAGAGGAATGAGAAGAAGCCATGGGAAAATAGTTCAAATTGCCTTGACTGAGGGTGCACCGCCAAGGTCTAGACCTTGAATTCAGCGTGGTGTATGGGGATGTAAACACAACTGCATCCTCTTATCCTTATTCTTATCCTGCATCCTCTTATCCCAGGGCTGGATTTAGCCCTGTGGTGAAATTCAGGAAGAAACAAATGGGTAAGACTGGGCTGCAGTCTGCTGTTAAAAACGCTGTTCTCCAGTGAGGCACAAGTAACAGCAGATTTTGATCTCTCATAATTAAACTCTTAATCAACCCCTTTTAAAAATGCCCGATGGTTCCCTTCTCAATCTCTTGTGAGGATGGAGAGGCTTAGAAATGTAATACAATTCTGTGGTTCAGTTAAACATCAGGCAGGTTTCAGACTATGCTTTACTAGAACCAGATGAATTTCTAAGCTCCAAATCCAGCATACAGAATGCTGATTAAGTTTGATCTGGTGACCATCTGTCCTTGTGTTTGTAGTATGAGTAGCTAAATGAAATTCTGGGGGAAAAAAGGGTTATCTTAAATACACACAGGATAAAGCAAATTGAAGAAAGCCCCATTCACTGTTGCTATGTGAATCTTCTCAGCAAGAGAGGAAGATTAGGTTGGTCTCTGAAGTTACATATGCTCAAGTTCCCTTCTTTTTTGACTCTTAGAAGCTGAAACATCAATCTGTAACTTTTGCTCTAATTGCATCTTGTGAACTTTCCTTTAGCTGCACACTCAACCCAGGCAGACAATAGATTGGGTTCTGGTAGTGAGAAATGTTTCACTGTCAGAGAGAGTCAGTATCTTGGAAGGTGTAAATTGGTGCAGCTCAAAGCAATTTCCCACCCCTTCCAACTAGCCTTGGGCCAGTAATCACCACATATTGTTCCCCCCTTTTCATACTTATATCTTGCTATGTATCTATCCATCTTTTTCACTTAGAGCAAGTGAAGACAATTAAATTATGATTAATAGCTCGATAACCAACCAAAGGCTATCAGAGTGCTGAGGGAGTAGCTGCCAGGCTTTTTTCCAGTCATAACGGAAATTTCATGGAGAAAAGAACCGTGTGAGAAGTGCTGGCATCACATAATGCCCTCCTTTGATGAGAGCCAGCTAAGAGGCTGGGCCCATCAGCAGACTTGAATACAAAGGAAGAGAAAGTATTGGGAAAGGCAGAAAAACAGCACTGTGGGAATCACAAATACAGGAACAGACAGTGCTTGTAAGGCTTGCTAACGGAAATGGTTTCTAACATGCAAAGGCACCAGCTTCTGGTCCCCAAGGCCCATCTCATGCCACTGGCTTCTTCGTGTGAAGAACCACAGGGATTGCAAAGCAAAACCAAATTGAGTCTGTGTCCTTTGCCAGTTTTCCCCAGCTGCCTGAGAGACTTTGCTCTTTGAAACAGGGGGTATCTGTTCTTGAAAAGGAGTTGCCCACATGTCAGCGAGTCAGTCTGTGTACCAAAGGGAAGATGCTGAGGATGGCTGCAGGGCTTGGGCTGGGGTGCAGGACAGCGACACCAGGGGAGGCAGCTCAGCAATAACCACAACAAAAAAGCCTGGCTGAGATTTGAGGAGTGCCTTGGGTGCGGGAAGCTCTTTGCTACCAAGGGAGCTGCCTGCTCCAGGCTTTCCCACTGCTTACCAGAGCCTGACTTGATCTGGTAAAAGGGAAAAGGCTGCAACTGTGGTGCTTTTCTGGGGAAAGAGAGGGTCACACAAATCCCTTGGGAGGGGCATGAGAGGAGTTTGCCACGAAGAGCTAAGCAGATACATTTGAAGCTCCATGTGTGTTGGCTTGCCTGCTCTGGGGCCTCCCTGCTTCCACAGGCACATGCTCCTACCTATTAATGCTCACATTAGGTGCTCATTTCCGATGGCTGGGAGGGAGGTCATGTAGACAGTACCTGTGCAGATTCATCTGGCTTTGATGCAATCTGCCATTCGTGCTCAAAGTCTGCAGCTGACACAAGAAAACCCAATCATTAGACTCTTTTCCACCTCAAACAACCCTAGGAAAAGAGCACGTTGCCTGGAAGTCACTGGGCTCCATCAGTGCTTTTCACGTGGCCTTTCTCTTTGCGCTTTCTTTTTCTTTCTGAAGTTTAAAGACATGCTTGTTTTTCTTTCTAATTCTTTCCTCCCGGGTGCTGATAGGGATCTCTGTAACATGAGACCAGCTGGAAGACATTCAAACTGCTTTCTAAATGCTGTTATGATAGAGTGTGGGGGACGTGTCTTTGAAGCTGCTGGGCTCAAGACATGTCCCTGATTCAGGAGAAGCAAGAGGCAATTAAGCTCTTTTTCTGGAGCAAGATTGGAGCCCCTGCCTGTGAAAACACAAGTTACTTGCTGGTGTCACCACTCACCAACCTGCAGGGAAAAGAAAACCTAGGTAGGTGTTAGTTAGCTGATGTTTCGGCATCCTGGGAGGACAAGGACATTGGGCAGAGCCACCTCCTGGTACAAGGGAGGCTGCAGTCTGTCCAAGCTAAATAGCCCTGCCTGCTGGAAGAACCGTGTGATTGCTCCATCTCTTTCTCTGCCATGAAAGGCTTGTTTCCAGCTCTCTCCATCCCAGTCCTTTCTGCAGCCTGGATTGAAAATCCCATGGAATGAGGTTCCATCAGTCCTGTGGGAGACAGTTCCATGAGGCACACACTGGTGATCAGCACCTTGGCAGAGATAAAGAAGGCAGACACAGACAGAAGTCCTCTGGGGAAGATACATGCAGCCTATTCAGCCTGATGTTATATCAGTGACTCAGTCCCAGCTCTACTCCACTGTGTAGGGGGAAAGAAAAAGGGAAAAGGGTTTCCTCAGGGCCTGGCTGTCAGAAAAGCCCAGCAGTTACTGAGTGCTGGCCCAGTTTCTGGCTTCAGTCGTGGCTACTGAGCCTTTACAAGTTTCTTCTTCAGAGGAGAGGAGCCTGATGGGGTTCTGGCATGGTGGGAGGCTGACAAGCCCTCATGAAAGCTATTTGTAATGTGTGGGGCCTGGGAAAAGCCAGCCAACAGCCCCGAGGAACTGGAGAGGAAGAAGCTGCACATGGGCTCGAGGAATCCAGGTCTGTTGGGGTTCGCCTCCCTCCCCATACTCCGTTTGTCAATGTTCCCTGTGCAGACAGTTTCTGTAGGCATTTCCTGGGAATGCTGCACAGCCAAAGTTGCATTTTTTATACCATTTATACCACTTTGCAAAATCAAAGGGGAGTGTTTGGGGAGCACAGAAGTATAACATGGAGGCAACTTTGCCTGCACAAAGTGTAAGCAAGTTACCAGCCAGCTTTATCAGACTCCACATCAAATCATACAGCCCCCTAAAACGTGCAGTGGCAGTAGCATCACACCGCCTGCCTGGGGCCAGGCTTGCTCAAGCTTCCCACAGCTCTGCTCCCTCAGCTCCATCACCCTGTGCTTTCCGCACAGTGTGAAGCAAAACCCAGAGCAAAGCAAAGCAGATGCATCCTGGCCCTGGGTGCTGCGACAGTGCCACTGCTCTCATCACCCTGTACTTCCACATCCTTCCTCTCTCCATCCATCTGCTTGCTCTTGCCTTTTCCATGATTTTGGAGCAGGAATGGTCTGGGTTACATGACTGTGTAGCAGTTGCCTGGCTGAGGGCTCTGAGCACTCCTGTATTTACATCTATACTCGACATTGCAATTCTCTGCCGTGGGAAGACGGTGTGTAGCCATTCTCCTTCTCCTTAGGCTGTGGGCAGGCTAAGCAATACCCTCCAATGAGGATGCATTCGCTTTGCCACTGCAGCACTGCCTATGGCAAAGCCTTGGGAAGGACTACCCTCACTGGATGGGTTTAATACAGCTCTGAGGAATGAGGAATTCCTGCTCCTACTCTGCAGGATGAGAAGGCACGGGGATGCTATCACCAAAGGCATCTCATTGCTGTGAATATTGGCATCTGTAAGTACAGAAATCAGACAAAGAGCTTTTTCTCTGCCTGGTTTCTCTTGGCTCCACAGATGAACAAAACCAGGGTGATTGCTGACAAATCCAGTGCAAGGCAGTCCAGTTCTGTAAAAGAAAAAATTGCCTCCTGACTATCCAGTGGTCATCCATGTGGATACTGCTTTATGAGGGTAAAGGACAATGGAAGAGCTTCAGAGGACTGAAGTTCATGAGGATTCCACATAAGAACCGAGGCTAGATTAGCCTCAAGGATGCAGCTGAGACTGCCAGCTAATTATTTTGTTAGTTATTTGAACGACTGACTCAGCCAAGGATGATCCCTCCCAACTGTGACACCTGCAACCGATACGATGCATGGAACAGGATGAATGCCTCCAGATAAGATCCAGGAATGGCACTCATGCTGCTCTCCTTGACTGAGCCTCTTGAGACAAGTAAAAACAATGAGCACAGCCCAGCTTGAGATGCCCATGGGGAATCAAACAGAGGGGATGTCCTGGCAAGAACATCCACAGGCGAACATGTCACAAGAACACCCAGGAACCATCATGGACAGGAACTGCCCTGTCCTGAGCTATGCTTAGCATTAATCTCCCCCAAAATCACAGTGTGCTGAGTGATCCTCAGCCCCACACAGGCAACTTTAACCCTTCCTCCCTATGCCAGACCAAGTGAGTGCCCGGTGAGTCTTATTCCTCCTAACTCTGGCAACCCTTGGCACCAGGAACGTGGAGCAGTCTCCAGAGTTGCCACCCTCAAACCCCAAAGTGCAGGATATCTTTCAGAGTAAAAGCAGTTTGAGTGGTGTCAGCTTTGCTTGTGTTTGTTTCCATGGAAAAATGTTACTTTAATGCGAGTCATGGGAGTAATTAAGGGGTAAATACCAGCACTGCAGTTCATCAACGCGCTGGTGCCATTGCAACAGCAAAGGGAAGTGTACGCATTCCTACTGGGACACAGATCCAGCCAGGGTGCTGGCAAAATAACTGTTCCCATCCTTTGGGCTCTGGCAGTCTCCTCTGGTCTTAGTCAGGCTGGTGTCAATCTGGAAAAGCCCTGCTGAAGTGAGTGAGGTTGGTTCCATTTAAGTCAGGACACACAAGACAGAGGGATGAGTGCAGGAACCCAACATCGTAAACTGGTGGAAGCTCAGATGGCTGTTGTTTGTTAAACTTGACAGTAAAGAAAAACACATTGCACCTTTGCCGATTTCCTTTTTCCCCTTCAGGATGTGCTGAACAAAAAGAAGAGGTTGCAGATGTTCCTTGTAAAAACACTGAGCTGAATAGCAGCTGTGAGAGCATTGCTTTACCCCTGTGTGATACCAGGGCTGTGCTAGAGCAGGAGGTCTGAAGCCCAAGAGCTAAATCTGATGTGCAAGGCAAGAAGAGGAAGAGGGACTTGCACATTAGGGACCACTGATACTTTTGAGACCTGGACCACCCTACAATGCCCTAATGTGAGGTTTTTCTGAAGGCCAAGAAAACAACGCAGCAAAGCAGGAATCTGGTACAAAGGAGCATCATTTGGGCATGGCCATTTAACATGGCTCCAGACTGCTGGTGCTCATCAGCCTGTATTGTCCTGCAAGAGATGCTTGCAGTCTCCACTCCTTCTGCCCAGCAAGATAGGACATCACCAGCCCCTCAGGGCTGCTATGGAGGGTATCTGAGGAAAGACTTGAAGAGCAGTGTGTGCCAGGAGTGCTCTGTATTTGTATGTGTTCACAGGGAAAGAGTGTTTCTCAGCTGAAATCCACACTGAGAGCCCTTCCTTTATATTCCTTTCTCCTCAGTCTCTGCAGATGACTTCAAGCAATGCAGTTTTCCACTTTCTAATAAGCAATTTAAATGCTAAAGGGCAGCTTGTCTGCGGAGGGCAACCGAAGCCAAGGGAGCTGTGACAGTTTATGCCAGCTGAAGCTTTGCCTTTAAGTAAATGTTTTCAACTTTCCACTAAGGAGACTAAAATAAGCCATAGCATGAAACATTAAGAGCGAAGAATGAACACTGGAGACCAGAGGGATTTGGGAAGTGAAATGAGATCCATCTTGCTGGCACACTTCCCCCCCCCCCTCCCCTTGTCTATTTTTGGAATTCAAAAAATTCCCCCAGTTTTGTCTCTTACAAACCAGCCTTTTATTCAGTGACCAGCAGTGAGCAGCCTCCCGTTTCACACAGAGCAGGTGAGCTTTGGCAAGCCACCATGCAAACTGCAGAGCTGGAAACTATTAATATCTTTTACTGCTGGAGGACGGCAGGGCTTGGCACAGGTGCTATTTGCTTTCTTTAACAGGCTTCTCAGCTACGTAACTTGCAACCAAGTACTGGATGAACAAGGAGATTTGTACTTAGTGAGCACGTTGTGATCAACCTGACTCTTCTCTAGAATACTCTGATGTTTGCCATGACCAAGTAGGTTTTACTTAGGGAATTACAGCCTGGTTTGACCATGTGGCTGTGCTAGGTCTGGTCATAGGACTGAGTGGGAGCCAGCCTGGTTGTGCTTTAGACAGACTCAGGAAAGCTGGGCTCTAACGCCTGGCTGTGGTATTAGCTTTCGAGGGGACCTCAGCATGTCACTTAAAGCCCAATTCTCCACTTGGCTTGCACCCTACATTTTCCACTGACTTTAAATGGAGCAGGAGATCGTTGTTGCCTATGAAAACGGAGCCTCCAAACACTTCAGTCTCCCCATGTTTGAAACAAGGTGGAGAATATTTTGAGATCAATGGATAAGAACACCTGGGAGTGCTAATACCTGTGTACCCTGCCAAGATACTGGGAGATTAAGCAAATATTTTGAAGGGCTGTAAGATCTTATGAAGCAGGTATGGGGCTGTTTAGTACATCCAGGATATATTGTTTTTCCCCACAAATGGGAATAACTCGGTCAGACAGAGGGAATAAGATATATGGCCTTTTTTGGTTTGGTTTCAGCCATGCTGATTTGCTTAGTGAAAACTAAATCAAGAGCACCTGTAATACCCCTGACTGAGACTTAGTGGAGGGACTCTGAACCGAAGACAAGGAGCACATCTATTGGTGCTCTAAGCTTTGGCCTGAGTATCACCAAAGAAGACAGAGCTGAAAAAATAAATGATTTTGGGAATGCTTTGGCTGTATAGGTTACAACTTCAAGTAGGATGCCACAAAGTTGATAAGGCTTGAGAAGACATTTGTCCTGTAGTGGGAGACTCCATCCACTCAGTTTGGGTCAGTACATCTTAAGGAAGATAATAAATTAACTGGAATGAGTGCACTGAGAATAAAGTGAATGATAAAGAGGCTTTGAAAACATGACCTGTAAAGAAAGGTGGAAGGAAGTGGATTTGTTTAGTCTGGAAAAGAGAAGAATGAGGGGGACATGATAATGATTTTCCAATATTTGCAAAAGGGATAGCAACTGTTCTCCTGAATCTTGGGAAGAACAAGAAGAAATCAGCTTAATATATAGCAAGGAAGTTTTAGACAGGACTGTAGGAAAAGCCAAGCACAACTAGAAAGCTCTGGGATGGGAAATGGGAAATGTCCATTGTGGGAAAGTTTTAAGAACAGACTATAGCCATTCAGATGCGAACTTAGGTACTTTACAAAACAAACAGTGGTGTTTGCAGATGCAGATACCGATACCAGACGTGGAGCGTGGGCAGACTCCTGCTTACACAAACCTGTTTTGAAAGTCACCCAGGTGTGACAGCACTGAATGCCAGGTGATTAATTCCAAATTAAATAAATAGAACTGGTTTGGGGGTAACAAACAGCTTCTGTCTCCAAACCTGCATTTCTTAAAAAACACTAATGACAAAGGAAATGACAGAGAAAGGTGACTGTGACACTGACCTCAACAACAGAGTTGTACAGCACTGGAAGGCTGTCAAAGCTGGCAGATCACAGTATAAATAGTCTAATACATTGTCTGACTCAGGTAATGCAGACTTAAGTGGATGCACTTCATCTCTGTCTATTCTTCCTCTCACCTTCTGTGCCTGATGAGTAAAAATAGCAACTTTATGTGTATTTTTACGCTTCTAATCACTGGCCCAAGTCACTGCTCTCACAGCCCTGTCTCCTTGCAGGATGGGAAATCGATCCTGCTGCACTGCAGGATGGAAACAGTTCAAGTGTGTCACCTCACATCCCATCCACTCCCTGCAAGGCACCATCTCCTCCTGGACTGAGTGTAGAAATGCTGGAATAGCACAATATAGATGGTTCATGGCCAGTGAACATGTCTGCAGATACAAGCGACAGAGGCTATTCACTTATCAGCCCAGGCAGAAATCTGCAGGCATCTCCTAACAAACAACCCAACTCCTTTTGCAACACCTCATCTCTTATTAAATACAGACATCTTTGCCCAAAGAGCCAGCCTTGAATCTTATGAGTGCTGTTGGCACAGTTGTTTTGAAATGAGAAGAGGATTTGCTGGAAGTGCTGTTCTCTTATTGGGTCCAAAGGGAAGTTCCAGTTTCCTGATGGGAAGAAGCAGCAGCATTTTGGCTGAGGGAAGACTGCAGGTTGCTGGTAATATTCGGGTGACACCCCACACCCAGTTACATTATTCCTCCCTCCAAAATCTCCTCCAGGGTTGTTTTTTGAACAGCACCTGGAGAAATTCTGCTAGAGGATGGTATCACAGGCCAAAGGCTGAGCCAAAAACACCTACTCATTTGAACGAATTAAGGAGTTTGAAAGGATTGGATGCTCTGAAGATGAGAGCTGGCTGCGTAGCACTGCTGCATAACAAACCTTTTGAAACCTCTAGATCAGAATAATGATAATTCCAATCTTGTAGACAGCTTTGCTCTCTTCCAAAAGCAAGGGCAAGGTCTACGCACAGCCGGCTTCTTTGTGGGACCAGAGATCTGTTTTCCACTGATACGAATTAGGATATTCTCAGTTTCATGTTATCAACACAGCAGTATGGGGCAGGGGGAACCCTGGGGACTGCCTGGCTGTTCTTGTCTGCCTGCTAGAAGGGCTCTTGTGTCTGGGCCTCGCTGCAGGGATGCCCTGGGTTAGTTCCTCTTCATTTTCCACTTTTTTTTTGCCTAGGAAACCTCTGGTTAGACAGGGCTGAACGTCCTTGAAAGCTCCAGTTATAACAAACAACCAGGGGCAGCTCTCGGGCGAGCGCTGCGCGAGGCAGAGGTCACAGCTGGAAGTGCTTTTAGGGGAAATTCAAAATCACTGTCAAAAGCAGTTCTCTCTCATTTTAATTGTAATTGGTTAATCTCATTTCATTTGCCTTGCGGCGATGGCTGTGAAGCTTAGGAAACTCTCGGGGCCCCTGCTCTGCTCTCAGTTATCCTGGGAGCAATTCTGAAGGCTTCGGCAAAGTTGCTTTGGATTTATCCCTTGTGCCTCCATTGCTTGAAGAAGACAAGGAGGGAAGGAATGAATGCAAGGGATGGATGCTCCTTTTACAGAAATTAAGACAGACAAATGGTATTCACTGATTTAACCTTGCTCCTGGCCCCTCTGCTGAATTGCCAATGGCCAATGCAGGGAATATAGGGACAGGATGGTTCTGTGCACATCACTCCCTTCATCCTTTCTGGATCTGAAGAAGAAGAGGGATGAGCAGGGCTATGGCTGGTACAATTGGGAAGGGGTGAATATGGTCCTAGGATATAAACATGTAATGCACCATGCACTGGCAAATTCTCTACTATCAGGTTAAACCAATCTCTGCAGTGCACCCTCAGCATGAGGACAGTGTTTATGCAGTGGTATCCCACCAAATCACAGAGTGCACAGCCAACAAATCACTTGGGATTAGCACAGCAAGACAGTACAGAAACAGGCGATGGGTTAAACAAGCTGTGCTGTGCCTGGTAAAGAGCTTGGCAAAGACCTGATTGAACAGCTTGTCCATGGCCCCTATCTTCCCACCCTACCCTCAGCACACGTGTGCAGTCACATGGAATTTGCTGCTTTGACTCGCAAGCAAGTCAAAAAGCTGTCGAACAGCCATCACATCCAGCACCACTCATCATCGCCATCAATTGTTCTCCAAACGAAACACACCACATCGCCAAGCTAAATGCTTGGGAAGATATTTTTCCACTGGACATGCATCCAAAATAAATACAGGAAAATCTCCTTCTCCAAGTACTTCTCCTGATTACTTCTCATTCGAATCATTAACAAACCCGAGATACACACACAATAGCACAAGGCTGATGAAAACCCGCTTCAACAGAGTGCCCCATTTATGTTTTTTTTTCAAAGATTAATCCTTTTTGTTACTCTCAACCTATGAGAAAAACATCCCTCCAGCCTATCCCAAGCCAAACTGATGTGCACATCTTCACATGTGCATCCCTTGCTAGATGGATGCTTTTTGCAGCTGGTCATTTCAGCCTTGAAGAATGCTCTGGTGGGAGCTTGCCATGGTTTGTATAATCCCACATTTACTGTTGTCTCTGTCTGCCCTACTACGCCAGCTCTGATGAGACCCTGTTGCTGCAGCTTTAGGGTTTTGCTGCAAAGTAACACCATGATCCACCCTTGTGACTAAATCCCACCGCACACAGAAGCCCAGGTTTGCTGCCTTGGTGTACATTGAGTAGGAAGAAACTATTCCCTCTCTAGAAACCCCACATCTCTGTGAGAATAATCCCACATCTTTGTATATGACTTCCTAAAATGAGATCTGCCACAAGCATAAGGAAAGGAGAGCTTGGAACAGCAGCCATGGTTTCCCCTCATTGACCATCCCTTCACTGTACTGCTCAGTGTTGCTTCAGGAAGGGTCCTCCAGGCTCCTGGAGCAAGATGTGCTCTTCAGGCCGGAGCTTAATTTAGCCAGGATTTGATTCCAAACCACACACAGCCTGTTAGCTTCAGCGGGTCCCACCCAAATGGCCCAGGTTCACTCAATCCTCAACCCAAGACCCAGACCAGGCTGCGAATGAGCCTCTCTCTCTCTTTCCCCTTGCCCAAATCACTGCCTGCAGTGGATGTCCTGGAGAGCCTGGCCTGCACTTTGAGACCATAATGAAACTTATGAAACATTCACTCAACCCCAGAAACCCAGGAAAGGCAAAGGCAAATTACAGGCCTCTAGTTCCTGCCTTTTGTGCGCTGGCGTTGCCTTTGAATGTGCTAAACACTGTGGACAAGAAGTGTTCTGGTTTGCAATAATGCTTCCAGCCAATTACTTTGTGGATCATTTAATAAATCAGTACCCACCTCTGCACTTATCCCCGTTTCAGTGTGACAAGACAAATCACAAGAACTGGATGCACTGAGCTATGGTGCAAGCAGATGGGACTCCAAGGATTTTCCCAGGCTCCCTCCCAGGCATACCAGACACCAGTCTGGATACTTATGCCTATGCAAAGTACTGGGCAGCCCAGAGCCCCTTCTGGAGGTGACAGCACTAAAGTGGAAGCCATTTGTTCTGTCTACCCTGACCTGGGCATGCAGCAGAGCTGCTTCCTGCAGTTAGGGTGGGAGTGTTTAGATGTGGAACATGCCAGAAGCTGAATTTAGGATTGTCCCACTGCTTTGAGAATCCAGCATCTCCAGCCCTAATGCAATTCACTTTCCCCTGAATTGCCTCCTTTGCAAAAACACTTGGCTTATTTCTAACAAGCCCTCTGTCTAGCTGTGAAAGCAGCCTACGGCTCAGCTCACTGCTATGCTGTTCCTGGGATGCTCTCTGCAAGTGGCTTGGAGCTGGTGGCTGGCAATCATGTGTGCTGCAGTGTCACAGCCCTGGGGAGGTACCAAACCAGAGCCCTCTGCCAAAGGGGCTGTGCTGTCCTGAGCTGCTCTGTACGTGCTGGAAATGCCTGGAGCAAATGGAGCTCCATCCCCTGCAAAGGCAGAGTCACAATCACTGCCTGGAAAGAAAAGCCCTTTCTTCTGGCCATCTGGGTGCCTGTCCTGATGAGCCAGCCCTCAGCCTGGCAGAGCTCTGCTTCACATTGCAAGTCTGGCTCGGGAGCGCACCAGGCCTGTTGCCCCCGCTCACCCTAACCAGCAAAGGCTTTGGAGATCTCTGCCCTCACTTCTCCCCTGTGGTTATAGAGCATAAATTCTCCCCTCAGATGAAGGTCCTGCTGTATGGTGGCCTCTCAACAGTGATATTCATCCCCGATTTGCCTCAACCCCACCAACAAGGTGAAGCTGCTGGCGACTACAGGCTTTCAGGGATGATGCTCTATCTTGCCTGATGATAGGCATGGCTCTACCTGCACCTCCTGCTCTGCTGGTACCAGCTTGCAGGAGATACTGTGGCAGCCCCTTGGCCCCCCAGCATTGCCTTGGGTGAGCTGTCTCTTGGCAAGAGGCCTTAGGGACCATGGCACAAGATGACAGGGACCTAGCAGAGAATTGAGATGCTTTCAGAGAGAGGCCACCCCTCAGCAAACCTCCCAGCCCCAAGACTTTCTTCTGTGCAAATGCCTGACATTTACCAGCATAGCCTGAATTTTAGGTTCCTCCCCCTTCCCTTCTTGCTCCACAGCTCACTGCTGACATTCTAAGAGCAGCGATCCTGATCTTGCATGATAAGCTAAACCCAAACCTCCTGAGGCTGCAGCCCAGAGAGCAAACAGCTTCATCTTTCACCACTTGGAAGCTGGGGCTCTGAAAGCAGCCTTCTGGGTGTATAAGTGCTGTGCTGAGCTATGCAACAACTACAGCATAACCAAGACTTCCCATAACCAGCAGCCACCAGCCAGACTGAACACATTGTTCAGACTGCTGCCTCACATCAGGGCTTACAGTGATGGATGATGCTTCATAAAAAGCTGACGGAGGAGGTGGCAGCTGTGACTGTGGTTGGTAAACTGGCCATAGCTGCAAAGCAGGAGATGGAGGGAGGAGAGGGCTGGAGCTGCATTGTACTGCTTCACCAGGGCTGGCACCCCTGAAAACCAGAGCTTTGACGGAAACTGGGCTTTGTTTTTCCCCTCCTTCCCACTCTCAGCATTTCTCAGAGAACAAAAACCTTATCTCCTGCCCAGCTCTACCACTGGAGCACTAATCCTTTGGCTGTGGCAGTGGATTAAGTCTCGGGCCCTGAGCAAGCTCTTCCAAGGCACAGTGAAAATGGTGTTTGTCAGGGTCTAACCCATGTGCAGCTCACAGCTGCCATGGTTGTGAAATTGTGCTTTTTCCTTCCTTTCTTTTCCTATTTCAAGCAGCCCATATGAAGCAGGGAGAGCAGGGCTGTTCTGAAAGACTGTTCCTAATGGTCTGAAAAGAAACCCAGTATTTTTCTTGGCTTGTAGAGGGAAACGGTTACCTTGATTGAAACTTGGTTCAAACACACATTTCAGACAGTAATGAAGACTGCAGATATGAGAATTGTATAGGCTCTGTTGCACAAACCTTCATAGAGGGCTTTTTTCCTTCTTCTTTCCCTTCTCTACCCAAGAACCTTTCTGGTATAGCCAAGGATGACCTCCCATATCTTGTTGGTAAAAGGAGCTTTAACTCAGGTGCTAGGTGTGAGCTACCTTTTATTCTTTGCCATGCTGACAAAAGGTTAATGAAACAGAGCTGGCATTTCATCAAGGCCAGCACTGAAAATTAGGGACAGAGCTGCCATTAAAAATAACCAGATGCATGTGCTTCTATCCCTGACACACCGGTCTTGAAATATCTCTCTCTTGGGCTGTACAGCTTCCAAGGAATAGCAGGAAATTGCAATTGTTACACTGGCCAGAGAATGGATTTAATTTGTACTGTTTTATCCTCCCTGTTGGAAAATATCCCCTCTTTTCTTCCATGCCAACTCAACAGAAAAGAAAAAAGAACCAGCAAACCCAACACATTTCTCCCTAAAGCCTTCCACACAGTTGGATCACAGTCTGCCATAAAGCATGCATGCTTCCTCTATCAAAGCTATGGATTGCTTGCCTTCTGCAGGGTTTCTTGCAACACATCCACATAGGTCATTGTACATGCCCATTTACAGCAGTTAAAGTTAGCTTGCTACAAAAAGGGCTGCTCCTTGGGATGAGAAAGAGCTGGTTAAAGGGGTCTAGTACATGCGCTTTGACCATGCCAGGGCAAAGCCAGAGGATTACACTTAAACAGCCTGCAAGAAAGGAATTAAGCTGACATTTTGGATACAGAGGAGGAAAGAAGACACAGTACAAGAACTGCCCAGCAGCAGTTGTCCAAGCAGAGGCTCAGGAGCTCTAGCTGCTTTAGATTAGTTCAGCAGGCATCAGTTTCTTACTAAGGCTATCACATTGCGTAAGTTAAGTGAAAGAGCTGGGCAAGTCATGAGCATGTACACAATGGTGATGTTGCTTCAGCTGAAGGGCAATGACTTGTTCAGCAATCATAACTTAATTGCATTTGATCACATGTCTGTACAAGAGAGAATCTAAGTCACCTGCTTTCCTTACGTAGGTACAAATCTGGGCTATGCAGGTGGAATCAGCCTTTGGAAAGGTAGGTTGCTGGCCTGGATAGATGACAAAGAGCTGGAGCTTTATCAGGGCTGAGCAACAGTAGACAGTGTTGTCTTTAGGAGGAATTTTGTACTCTTGTGACATCACAGTGGGAATATATTTGGCCCTGTTAAGACTGGAAAGATGATTGCAGTGATTGAGTTACAGAGGCTTAATGAATTACTGCTCGTCAGCGGAGCTGCGGTAACTGACTCTGCCTGTTGGACACACAAAGCACAATGTGTTAGCTCATGGCTAATTTCAAGCACAGCGAGGCATAATGTGGTTACCCAGAGCAGAAGCTGGCCTGAACCCATAGATTAAAACCTCTTTACTTTTGGAAATGTACCTAGTCATGTTAGTTGGCTCTGGCAGGTTGGCTTTAACAGCTTATCTGGCTCCAGAGCACGGTGATCTTCCTCCAGGACTGAGAGTGGCTCCTGACTCAGACGTGCAGTCCTGTTCCAGCCAAGCTCTGAACCCCCATCAACAGCACAGTCCCTCTATCCGCACCAGAAGCAGTTTATTATTGACTCAGGAGGGAAGAATGGTAAGAACGCAGTGAATCGTTAACAGCACAAACCTGGGAGGTCTGCAGGAGGTCAGCAAGGAGGACAGCAACTCTGCACTGAGGCCATGGGAAAGCACTGGAGCTGCTTCACCAACCCTGAGGTGATGTGACTGGAAGCAGATTAAAGGAGACTGGCCAGGCATGGTGAATCACTCCTGTTGGGAGCCGTTCCTTCTTTGAGCAGTGACTGCAGCCAAGAGCTGAAGTGACTCATGGTAGCAGCATTGGCTGATGGTGGGAGACAGACAGAGAATGGCACAGCCCTAATCAATGCCTGTCATGGGGCCAGGCCACATCAGGTCTGATAGCACCCCCAGGGCAGGGGAACTGCAGGCAGCAGCATTCTTGCTGGGGCTGCCATTGCCAATGTTGTTTGCTCATTACTTAAACAGTCTTTCTGGCTGTTTCTTCTGCCTCCTAAAGCTTTATTTTCTCTTCCCTACAGAGGAACAGAAGCTTCTTGAAAACCTGCCTCTCCAGCTGCCTTCAACCCTACCCTGTCAATGCTGAGTTTTGAAACAGGGAAGATGTGGAAAGGAGAAAGGGAGAAGAGAGCAGGAGAGAGAAAGCAAAGCAAAGAAGCAGGACTTAAAGGGAAGAGAGCAATTGGGCTGCTGTGCTGGGGTCTGCAGCACCAATGCTCAGCACTGAAATCAGGGACTGACGCAGCAAGAAGAGGACAGGTGGGAAGAGAGAGGAGAGTCCAGCATCAGGGCTGAGCAAGGAGATGGCTGTGGCTACAAGACAGTTAAGCCTGATCATGCAGTCAAGCCTGATTAAGCTGTGCCCAGAGCTCCCCCTCCTTCTAGTGCCACACACACAAGCTGTGGTTTACAGCTGAGAGGACCACCATGAGGGGATGCAAACACATACAGGGGCTCTAGCTGCTATTTGTGTGATCTCTCCTCCTGTGGGGCTCCTGCCTTGACAGAGCCTGCAAAAATGCTCAGAAATCCCGAGCACCTTTATAATGATCTGGACAAAATTTACAGCAAAAAGGCCCAGGAAGACCTGTTTGTGGGGTAGGTCCACACAAAGAACAGTTAATCCTGGGCTTTGCTACCTGTCACAGTGCATTGCATTCCCCTTCAGCTGACCCCCAGCATGCAGCAGAGCTGCTTTCCCCAGCAGCAGGACTGCAGGAGACATCTGTGTTTGTGTTCAGGAGGTCTCTTACCAAAGCATCAGACAACCAGGGAGCTCCGGGAGGTGGGCTGGAGAGTAGGCAACTGTCAAACCCTTTTATAGCTGGTCCCACAGGAATTTGCTTTCCTCCTATTTTTAAGCTGAAAAGGATTGAGTTTCAGTGCAGGAAATAGTTGTTCTCCCTCCCACCCACCTTTCTTTTTTCTGCAGCACATTGGAAGAGCAGTCTGCTGTCTGCCTCAGGTTTCCAAGAATCAGGCAGTCAAACTGGAACCAAAGCGTTCCGGTTATCTGCAAGCAGGGAAGGGAAGCAAGAAAGGCTGGAGAAGAGGTGTTCCTGTCTGCAAATGCTCAAAACTTTAGTGTATGTATTGGTGAGATACACTCTGTCCCTTTGATCAAGTTGAGATTGCAATTGGGGTGTCAGAAGAAGCTTCTGTGAAACCCTTAGAGACAGTATGTTCATACCCATGGAAGCTGCCCTGCCTTCTTCCCTAATAATGTCACAGAAAGATCTCAGGGAAGGAGCACAGTGACCTGCCCTCAAGGATTCTCTTCTGCCTTGTATCACGTGCAGAGCTGGACGTTTGCAACAGCACTCAAATACAGACCTAACTCTGTCTTCCTGTTAGAAATACATCAGCGCAATGCCCTTAAAATCTCTGCATGCCTGAGCTGTACTAACCATAGAATCATAGAATAGTTAGGGTTGGAAAGGACCTTCAGATCATCCAGTTCCAACCCCCCTGCCATGGGCAGGGACACCTCACACTAAACCATGTCACACAGGGCTCTGTCCAACCTGGCCTTGAACACTGCCAGGGATGGAGCATTCACAACTTCCCTGGGCAACCCATTCCAGTGCCTCACCACCCTTACAGTAAAGAACTTCTTCCTTATATCCTTATAACATCATGATACAGATTCCTCCTGCCATCAGGCTCAAACCTGCAGTTCAATTCCCAGTCTATCACCTGTGATTTAGAGCAGGAGGCTGGCTAACCAACAAGAGCCTGTTGGATACTACCTTTTGATCCTCAGAATTCACAGCCCAGTGATTTCTTCCCCCTCCTTCCCTGTTCTGCTGATACTGATCAATCCTGTTCACCAGACGCAAACGCATCCTTCCTGCACTGGGCTGGAGGCAAGGCACAACTCATTTCTCTTGCAATGACAATAGAGACAATGCCTCTTTTGTAGGTGCTTCTACATGCCTGGTGGAAAACTTATTGGAGACTATATAGCACGGTTATATCAATAATCTCCTGTTTATTATTCCTTCTGGCATGAGATTTGCCATTACCTCTCTAGCACAGGCAATGTTTTCCATTCATCTTTTCTCAGCCAGGTGTTTGCTCATTTGCAGCAGGGAGCTTCAAAAGAGACAAAACTAAATTGATGGGAAACAGAAGGCCAGGCTTCTGCCAAAACATGTTTTCCACAGGGATCTTCATAGCCTTAGAAATGGTTATTACAATGTCTTTCAACAGTGGTCCTACACACCTGCTAAAGTCTTGCCTTTGCCTTTCTTGGACCAGTCTTTCTGATGACCTTTGTTGGACACCTGTTAGTTAAACACTGGTCAGGTTCACATCTTCCCAATGCAGTCAGCCTTGGGTAAGCAACTCCTCACTCCACTGAAGCCAAAAACCAGCATACAGCAGAGATGTCACTGGAGTGATGTTGTGCCTGTAGAGTGATGCTAGTGTGGTTTCAAGTAGATTCAAGCATGGGATTAAAGGGCAACAGCTCTTTCTTAGCAGTTCTGTGCAGAGATCTCCTTGTCTAGTAAATGTATCCACAGGCAGGGAGACCTACCTGGGAATGACTTTGTGCAGATCAAAGCACATCTGTGCTCAGATGTGTCCATCAGCAGGTGGTAGTGCTGTCAAGTGTATAGACTGAAGCAAGTGTCTGTTCATAACCCCACAGCACAGACCTGCATCAGAGACTCACCTGCAGAAACCCGTTTCAGGGAAATTTAAGTAGCTGTCCGCTCTCATTATGTGTATTAGAAAAGCACAGAATAATCAAGTATGTGCATTTCCTAGACATCACACTTAAGGATTAGGTTATTATAACCAACCTCGTAACTTTCTGCACCTCTGCATTGTGTGATTTGAAAGACTGAATACCTGGGCGTGCACAATTCAAAGTATGAATTCACTTTGCCTGTGTCTGTATCCTTTGTACATTGGCTTACCCTAAAAGGGTCCTACATTGCAGTCAGTGTAAAGAATCACATTCCTTTAGTTTCCAGGGGTTTTTATTCTCTTATGCCCATTCTCACTAGCTTCTGGCTCTGTGAGCGAGTGAGGATGGATCCAGAGTTAACATTTAAGCAAAATGTGAAAATGCATATCAAATCTAATGTGTGGAGTTTCAGAGACACCTTCTCCTTTCATGTTACATATTCTGGCAGACATGGCCACCTCCTTAGGGCTGGGTGTGTTTCATGGACATAAAACTTGAATAGGGCTAAACCTTTCAGTTTTTGTTAAATCTCACAATGAGACTTGTGGCAATGAAGTCGCTGACGTCCAGCCTCCTGCAAAATACTTTGACTTGAAGGCTTTTGGGGACTGTCTGCTATTACTAGAGCTACAGTACTTCCCCTTTTCAGTTACAGGAGGGCAAGTAGGATGCTTTACTATAAAGGTAATATGTCAGAAAGTTGGAGTTCTGAAACTGAGCAAGACACAGGGCAAGCTAAGGAGATCAGACCGGAGTTTGCAAAACAAACCCTGGTAGAGGGAAGATGTGGATTAGAGCAAAGTGAGAGTCCAGCTGGGGAACAGACCACAGTTATCTTGGAGGAAGAGGGAACTTTTCCAGCCCTCCCTTCCCAGCACTTTCACTGCAAAGCCTCTCAGATTTTGGACTAGAACTGCCTCCTTCCTCCTCCATTCCCACATGGACTGCCTGTCTGGGACATTATCTCAGCTCGGGTCCCACTAGGTTCTCTCTGCCCACAACTCCCAGGCTCTGGTAACAGACATCTCTGAGGCAGATGAACCCTCCACATCATGGTTATTTCAGTTCCTTCCCTTTTGTTTGCCTCCAGGAGCCAGTAGAGGCTCCCTGAAATAGCTCACCCAGCCTGATCCTCACTAAGGAAAGACCAAAGTCAATTGTTGTTTCACCACAACAAGTCCTGGACTCTCATTAGGAGAACAATATTGGTGCCTTGATCACAGGGATTCACTCAGATAATCCTGTGCAGAACCAAGAGCTGCTTGGCATGATTCACATTGTAGTGAGACAGCAAAGCCATGCACATATGGAAAGAGGTTCTGGGAATAAAGTGGAGGATTTGTCAAACTAGAGAAGAGAAAAGAGGGGAAATGCTGCTGCTGGCCACGTATCTTCATTCAGAAGTTATTACTTTGTAAATACAGCTCCTGCTCCTACTGTATTTGTGCCCCTTGGCATCACAGAAGAGCTATATATACAGCTATTGATCATGCCAAAGTCTGAGGAAGGTCCTACAGCCTGTCTTAAAATGTGGGCTGGCACCCCTGATGCGCAGAACAAGGATGTGCTGTTCCTCCACACAGGTCTTAACATTTCAAGCCAGACAGAGGGAACAAATGCCCACAGACTATCAGGAGAGACTGGCAGGACCTCATCTGCATGCCTACAGCCCCAGAATGTCTTTCCATGAACATTTCCAGCATGCAGACCGCTAAAGAACATTTTCATCTTTGGAACACCACTGTGGCAGGAGGCTCTGTCCTGAGGAGGGACATTCGGGCTTGGCTTTCAGCAGTGTTCAACCCTGGTCAGCTTGTTTTCCTTTTGAGTGCAGGAGAAGGCAGGCACTGAGGGGCTAGATCCTCCAGTTTAGAGCAGCTACACAGTTCAGTGTTGCTTGCATCAAATGTGAGCCCTGCCAAAGGAATGGGAACCCCAAGAGGTTTATACAGGCACTATGGAGCAATTCATAAGGCAGCTCATGGGTAAGAACATACCTGTAAAATGGGGTTGCGTGTGCAGTAGATTCATACTGATAATGCTGTCTGGATTTGCAACTGTCTAGACAATGGGAAAATGAGCATCATGAAACTGGATAGTTTTGTGAGATGCCCAGCCAAATATCTGGGAAATATTTTTGTAATGGTTCTCCTCAGAGGGAGATAGGAGCCTGAGCCCTCCATTAGAGATGCAGCTCCCTCCATCCTGGTGAGGGACTGAGCCCACCAAGCCTTATCTGCCACGCTTTGCAGTCAGATGCTGTGTGCTGCTGTGGAGGAAAAGAAGCCCACAGCACAAACATGGCAAATGAGTTTTCCGGAGGCTGGAGCTGCTGCTTATCTGGCACGGAAAAGGAATTTCATGCTTAGAACTAGAGGCTGGGACTACATGAGCAGTGGTTTACCTCTGCAGACAAACAACTAGAGGCCAGTGTCTCCCCAGTCTGTTTTGCAGCCTACAGCAAAGACCAGATGATTTCTAGGCTGCAGGGTTTAGCTGCTGTTCTCTGTGGGGTAAAAGCTCATAAGAGGAGGCAAGACTCATTCTGAGCCTGTTGCCTGGAGCCCTGTCAGCACAAGGCTTAGAGATGCACAGGGATCTCACCCAGGACAAGAAGATGCAGCAACCAGGACTGTGGGCTTATGGCTGAGGCTGGGGAGAGCTTTGTTTCCATGGCATCTGCGAAAGTCCCTCCTCAGAGCTGCAAGGCCAAGTTCTATCATGGTGCTACTTGCTCCTTAACAACCCTACAAGCACTGGTTGGTGCCAGTGACCAGCTGCAAAGATCAAGTTGGGTCTAAATTCTAGTTTCAGTCCCCTAGAAGCTTTCTCTCTAGTCCTGCACTGCAGCAAACACAAGGTTCGTGGGATGATGACATCCAAGTACAAGAAGATTGAAAGGAGCAATACACAACTGATAAAAAAGAAACTCCAAATCACATGCTGTGTTAATGACTCAGGACAATACACCAGCACCTTCCCTTGTTTCTCTGAAAATCATCAAAAAAGGCAGGAAGACCAAACCTCATCTTTTTAGAGCAAAGATGTTATCTTCCCCAGAAGGAAAGAGATGCCAATTCATCTGAGGACAGCAGAGTGTAAGTAGCAGCTCAATGTTATTGATGATTGTCAGCCAGGGAACCTTTGGCTTGGTTTGGCTTGTGGGAAGCCTTCAGAAACTGCTCTAAGCAAAAGTTGCTACAACAACAAAAAGTCCCAGGAAAAGACGGGCCAGAGACTAGCCCTGTGTGCTCAGGATTTTAAACAGGAGGGTGATTTTACCTGGAGGCGAGTGCAAAAAAAGTCTGGAGAAACAAAAGCCTCTGTCAACCAGTTTTATGTCAGAGGAAGACAGTAATGAATACCCTTCAGGTACTATGGAGAGAATTTACCTACGTCAAAATGATGGCATCAGAAAGCTAATGTTTTTGTGCAGAAACCTCTGGTTTTGTTTGACTTTTTTGAGCTATTTCTTTGCTCCCATCTATTACAACACTGACTGGGTAATTCCCCCAGCCTCCAGTTTTTGTAGAACTAATCTTTTGAGTTTTGTGAAGTTGATCTTGGCTCATGGCACACACCCCACATCTGTTTTCCTAGGCCTTACAGTCTGACTCGGAATGATGGCATTTTAACTTCACCCCCCCACTGTTACTGTCAAGTTTAAAAGCAAAACTAAACACTCCCACCACACCACGGAGTACCTGATGTCTGGAAAGGCACATGTCCCCTCACCTCCTGGTACTGAGCAGGGAAAGGTTGCTGTAAGAATGCTGACTGCTTATTTATTCTTTAAGATGATACAGTGTGAACTGACAGCAGAGGTTAAATACAATTATTCTGCATGAGCGACTTTTCAAAGCTCTCCTTTTGGTTCTTATCCAAGATCCTTTGGAAGCACATTGTTAAAGATAAGCATGCACACAGACCAGTGGGATGCGACATACTCAAACTGGTCATGTTGGTTTTGCTACCTTTTGAAATCATAGGCCTGAGAAGCTGCACAGCCCTGTTCTTGGGCAAATTGCAGCACATCCAGGAGAGTTTGACTTTAGACTATAGACCACTGCATGTCCCAAAGTGACCAGCAACTTGGCAGGATATGGTCAAGCAAGAGCATGTCTGTTGGGGAGGTAGTTAGAAAAGCTCTGCTGGACTTCTGCAGATTCGTGTCCTTCAGTTAAGTTTGCTAGATACTTCTGGGCTGGATTTGCTCTCTACCATTCTGCATCTGGTAAGACAGTTAATAAATACTTCTTTCGGCATCCTCTTTCCTGTGGTATTTTGCTCATTCTAATTCTGCTCCGAGGCAGAACTCAGAAATGCAGGAATGTGAAAGTCAGAGGGAAGGGTTTTGTCCCAGATGTGAAACACTAAATCTGGACTCCAGTACACATTTCTTTGGCTTTGGGAGTCAAAGCCCAAAGCCCAACAGAAAAGATGAAGGCCACACGTTAAAGGCAACTCCATGCCAGGGTAACCCCCTTTTCCCTGGCACTGCAGAGTTCTGGACATCTCTGTTTGGTTAACCCAAGAGCAGGATGGCTGCAGAGCTGAAATGGTGACACACATTCAGAAAGAAAAAGCAGAAAAAAAGAGGAAGAGAAATGTTAAATGCTCCTGGTTGGTGATTAACCTGAAAAATGAACAATGAGGGAAATGGCTTTCACAGGGGCAAACCACTCTGATTTGTAAAAAAGGTGAAGATTTTAATCTCTTACAGAGTAAGCTCTCTGTTTGCAATTAGGAAACGTTAGCTCAGACTGGCATGGAGAGAGCTTCCTTGCCAATGTCCGAGTCTTGTTTTGTCTCTGATAATTCCACATTCTGCTTTTAAGAGACAGCTCATGTTTGATGTTAGTCAGTATTTAAGGCTAAATGCTGACCTGGCATATTCTGACCCTCTAAAAAAAGGGAAGGAGGGGGAGCAGGCTCTTCTTTCACTGGCAGGTTCATTGAAAATAATAATTCTTGAGTTTGGGCTACACACTTTAAGCCTTGTGGCTTTTGCCATCATACTTCACAGAGATGCACACAGAATATTACACGGGAAACAAAGTCAGAAAGCTGGATGAGGAGCAAGGGACCATCTTTCTTGCTCCTGTCCTGGCATTCCTCCTCTGGGCTGGCTCTGAGCTCTCCAGCCCATTGCAGGGTGTAATGGTGGGGTAAGAACTACTTAGTTCCTTATAGTTCCTCACTGTATAAGAAATCCTGGGGTGAAAAGGAATCATTCCTTAGAGTTATTCATGCAAGAGGCTGTATCTAAACAAGGAAAACGATCAGGCACAGCAGCTGCATTTGGACATCTCCCTCTAGATCCATTCTTGGCTGAAGCAAGGAAGAATTTGGAAAGATGGCTATTGGACTGAAATTTGGATGCGTTTTAACACAGCGTAACACATCAGCCTCCTTGGCAGTGAGCCCTCCTCACTTCACCTGGTGCAGAGTTCCTTCTGTGTCCCTGCAGCAGGTGGCCTTTAAAGTCAGAATTGCTCCAAACCACGCTGCTACTTGTATAGACTGTTCTGCTCCATCTTACTCCTTCCCCTTGAATCTCTTCTATTCATTCTTTCTCCCTGCCCCCAAAATGAAGATCCTTGGGAAAGTGCATATTGGAACAACTAAGAGGCTCCAAAGTTCCAGACTTTGGAAAAATCAGGTACAAAGCAAGAGCAACACATTTACTACAATTACCTTAGTGTAGCATTATACTAAATACCAAAAGCAAGAGAGTTGAACATTGCTTTTTTTAAACTACAGATGGGCTGCATTAACCACAAAGGAAACTCAAGAAGAGCTCAGGTCTGGAAGTAATAAAAACCATTTGCATAACATGCATGGTGCATTCAGTGCTAGCAGGAGGTGCTGGATGAGTCCAACAGTCTGGGAGCTTTTGTCAATGTGAGTTCAAACCCAGAAATCCTCTCCCAACAGTGGCCTGGAAGCACCTTCTCAGGGCAGAAGGTACCTCAGTCTCCTAAGCACAGGCACTGTTTCACCTTTCAGAGTCAACCTAGTTTTCAGCTGACCCCTGCAATGCATGACAACCATTTCTGAGATGCCAGAAGTAGATACACAGAGGAAATCCATACGATTCAAACAACTATGAACGGTTTTACCTCCTAAACCGGCTGGAATCAGGGCATATAAATGCCCTAAGTGATGCTAGCACAGAGCAACAGCACAGGCTGAAAGCTGTGTAACTGCAGTGACAGAAATATGCTGGTGTACGAAACCCAGTCCTGCTCTCTGCACTAGCATGGACATTGCCAGCACAGTTTCTCTCCAGCACTGCAGTGTATCCCTCATGCTTGCTGAGGTTGCAATAAGTCCCAACTACTCTCCTCAGTCAATTGCTGATGGCTGGAGTCAAGAGAACTGAAACAAAGCCATCCCACAAGTCACTCTCATTTATCTTCTGTCTCACCCCTTTATTTCTTCAGAGGATGACATGACACTACGGTAACAGATAGGAGCATCCAAAGCCACGTCCCCACACCCTGCTGCCACGTGTAACATCAGGGCACAAATCTCCTTTAACATAAGTAATGAAGGTCTGTACTTTTTGGAGCAAGGGGGATGTGGCTGAGATTCTTCCCTTGCTGACACACCACGGTGCTAAGCTGCTGCGGCAGGCACCAGAAGCAACAAATGTAAAGTCAAAGGCATTATAATCTAAGAAAAGGCTGAAGAAACCCAAACCGAGATGTCATAATAACATAAGCCCGAATTCATTACCCTTGTAACCAAAAAGAAACTACCGATATGCCAGTTTCCATCCATAAATAGCTACAGTTGAGGGTCTCAGTTTATAAAACTTGAATGACTTACCATATGTTGCACTGAATGGTTTTGGTCGGAAGTCCACAAAGGATCAGTTAGACAGCAATTTCTCCTGTTGAGACAAAAACCAAGAGGTAAAAACTGCCTTGCCAAACTCAGAAGATAAGCACAAAGGCGCATTGTTTAAAATCACAGGGGAGCAGAGTGTGCTGGAACACATAAGGAACAAAGCAAATACAGACTCTTGGGGTGTTTAGACTACAGCGTGTCTGCCTTTTTCCAAGTTGGGTTGAATGAAAAAGCAGTTTACAGAGAGTTCAGGATTCCTGCAGACATGCCAGAGCCTCAGCTGCACAGTGAGCTGTTTAACCTGGGAAAGCCAGCTCAATTACAGGTAAAGGGTCCAGGTGTTTACAAGGCAATGAAGACCCATAGCTTGAACACTGAAGTAGCAAGGAGTTGGGGCTCACAACAGCTAGCCCTTGATAGCATTTGCCCCCATCTCATGTGCTGATACCCAAGCCTCTTGGCAGATGGATCCACACTGCCTTTATCTGGGATAGCTGTAGCCCTGAAGACATGATGTGGAAGGGCATGGTCAGCAGGAGACATTCCAGGTTTTCCCTGGCCTTTTTTTCTCTGCCAAGGATTTGCTTAGCTCCTGTGCCCTCAGCGCCTCATTTACCACCAGAAATAGGTCTAATATTGAGGTTTTAAACTCATAATTCCCTGGACTAGAACTGATAGGTGGAGCTGTGCAAGGGGCATGGAGAAACAGTTGGGACACTACAGATTGTCCACACTGGTTGCCAAGTAGCTTAATCCTGTTGCCCTTAATGGGAGAGGCGATTGTCTTTTAAGGACTCCAAAGCAGGTCCTATTTGGAGAAGGGGTGGACATGAAGGTGGAAAAAATGGACTCTGGCACAAGCTTTCTCACTGGCCCTCAGGAAAAAAGCCAAAGTTCTCCTTTCCCCAAAAGACCCCAGCAGTTTGATTTCATTTTAGTTTGGCTGTTGCAGACCTCCAGCCCACAGCCCCATGTACCCTCCACACTGAGTTGTGAAAAGCACACAAGTGCTATCCACTTAGTACATACACAGTAACACACAGCCCTCAGCCTGCAGGGGAATTACCATTGTGGGTTACCAGCTGAGACAAATTCATTTCCTCACATTTTTTATGCAAGAGTGGAAAATGCTGCTTAAAAACCACATGAACCAAAAAACAGCAAACAGCAGGGCCTGAAGCAGTGGTGCTCCAAATTGCTGAGTAGCTCTGAGCATGGCCATCATCACTGCAGAGAAGTATACTAGACTTCAATGCCCCACTGTTCCTTCAGGATCCAGAGCATCTTCCAGGCCCTTTATCACCTCTAAAATCAGCATCCCTAATTTCACAGTGAGGCTGTGGTAGGTCCCTACCAGTGATTGCTGCCTACTGTAGTGGTATCTGAGACTCAAATACCTTCTGCCTTCACTTCCCATTTGCCTTCACACATTTCAGGTTCTCTGGGGCACGGCTTATCTTTTACCTTCTGGAGCTGGAGACAGCATTCTGACACTTACACCATGGGTGCCAACATCAGCCAGCAGAGCTATCGGAGGAGACTTTCCCTTGCAGTAGCTACTCCCACTTTATCCCAGCAATAGATCATTCTCTGGGGCATACCCTCAGGGTATTTGTCAAGCTTGTTTAAACAAACAGGAGGAAGCTCCTTGAGGCAGGTCCCCCACTTCCCAGCTCCTGAAGGTCCCAACCTGCTGGCTAAAAGGCAGGAGGGAAGCAAACAGCATTCGCTTTGTGCAACATAGAGGGCTGAGGAACTTTGGGAGACAAACTATTCAAAGTAAAAAGTGGTGCAAAAACAGATTGGGAAACTACTGTGTCGTGACTATTAATGAAGCGATAGAAAGTATCAGTCACTCCCCAGCCTCTGAAGCTTGCTTCGAGAGAAGAATTAGGAGAGTTTATGTTCCAAGTACCAGGAAACCACAGGGCCCTGGTGCCTAGTTCTCAAAAGAACACTGAATCACAAGGAGGAAAGCAGAGTGCTGCAGGGAGCCAAAGGCAGAGTTTAAAAATAGCAGCTTTCAGTTTTGTTTCTTTTTTCTTCTTAAGTGCCTGGATATAGGATCATGTCAGAGGGTGGATAAAGAGAGCAGACCAGCCCCTGTGGGGAGAGAAGCCTTCCTGAATGCAGTACTTCTGGTCAGGAGGGGGTATGGGCTGTTCATTTTGAACTCCAGCCCACCCCAAAGGAACCAGTCTCTCCTGATCCTGTTGTCCCCCCCAGCCCAAGAGAAGGGCACTGTGAGAGTGGGAACTGGGCAGCTTAACTAAGCCCATCTGAAGCCAGCAGAGATGAGTAAATCCAAGGCCTGAATGTGTGATCTAGGCTGAGCCATCCCCTTCTGGGCACATGCAGGGCCAATTTCCCATAGCATTAAGGACACTTTTGAACTGCTGTGGAAGGAATGAGATTTCCTGACATGTTTGTGCTAATGCTCTGGGTCTGTGTGCAGGAAGAAGTCATGTCTGGATGCTATACCCTGGCAAACGTGCTAAACCAAGAGAAAAGATGCCCGAGTTCTGGTGCTGCTCAAACTTCTCAACCCCTCAGACTCTGCACCACTTGACCACCAGGGCAGACTCACAGCACCTACCAAAGCAACAAAGTGTAGAAGTTGGATATTGGTACCGTAGACAAAGGAGGCAGAGAACTGTCTGCTGAAATGGACAGTAAAGCTTTAGGTCATGCAGTGGACTATCAGCAATAGCTTCAAGTCAGAAATGGACAGGGTCTGCAGAAAGAAAGGAAATCTGCTCATCCAAATAGATCAAGAGCCAGATTTATCTTTAGGTAGCTGATCTTGGAAGGCAAAGCTTGCTCATCGAAGAGAGGCATGATGCCCCTTTGTTTGTGGAATGAGAAGAAAAGCACAGCTGATGCTTTGGATAAGGCTGTCTGTCTCTGGCTCCCTAGGGAAGTCTCATGTGCGTTCTGACTCATTGCACAGAGGATGCTCTTAAATCTAGAGAATAACCCACGTAATAAGGACAGCAAGTTCAAGGAGCCACATAAAAAACCTTTTCCCAATTAGCAAGCAGACACACAAACCCTTTTTCCCAGCCAGCTCAGGGGCAAAACAGTCAAGTTTTTCAGTGTAAGCTATGATTCAGTTGGAGGGCAGGGGAAGAGAAATACTGGCTCTGTCACTGGGTTAATAGTAGTACACAAATCACTTAAACTGCTACCAACACATTGTCAGATTGACTTGTTGCAAGTTCAGTTTCTCCTGTCACTGGCAAGGGCTTCTGGACTGTGGTGCAGAGAATGACCAGCTAGCACACAAGTCACACAGCATTCACAACACTTCAAATACAGTTTAAAAGCTAAAACCTAGTACTGATGACGATACTGACCAAGTCTTAAAGGACCATTTTAAGGTTAAAATATGCAGGCAAAAAAAAAAAAAAAAAAATCTCAAAGATCTGGAATCTGAAGTATTTCCTTGCAAAGAAGTTTCCTCTGGAATGTCATCTGTTCCTGCTGTTATTTGAGATAGGTAGCTGACACAACCAACTCCAGTGACCTGTGTGGCACAGAGCTTTTTGTTCCTGTGGCTCATAAAATGGCCTAGGAACCCAGTAGTGCCACAGGCCAATGTGACTGCCTTGTCATTGCACAGACTGTTAGGCAGCAAACTTCAAAGAAGCTGCTTGCGTGGAGTTAAAGAGCCCCACATGTCTAGGGATACTCTGAGACCCAAAGTAACTTGCTCTTGCTGCCCTTCAGAAAGACCAAGCCACAATGTACTAGAAGCACATCTCATGGTGCAGCGTCCTGCCCTCCAATTAGGTCTGAAAGCTTTCATTATGTGAGAAAGTCTTTAAAGCACAACCTCAGCTCCAGTTCATCCAGTACTTCCCTCTCTCCTCTTTAGCCTTGCAGGTACAAAAAACTCAGCCCAGCTGGCCTGGGATTTTCCCCTTTTCCAGCTTTCCGTGGGGATCACCATGAGTGCAGACAAAAGCAGTGTACAAATGCCTTATAGCGGAACCCTCGTGGTAGAAGAGCTCTCACCAAATTGCCACTCAAGGGACTTGTAGTTTCTGCCCCTATAAGAGACATGAGCTGGTTGGAACATGGTACAAAACTGGCATCCTGGTATAGGGAGGCAATTCAGAACAGGAGCAGGACTTTACATGATGCTCCCCTCTCTTAAATGTAGACATAGCAACAGATTAGAACAAGTAATTTTTCCTCTGAGAAGAATATATACCAGGCAGCATTAAAGAAAAGCCAGGACCAAGGTGAATTAACCTGACCAACTACAGTAAAGTTCCTATGAAGTACAGGCAACACAAAGCAGCACATTTTCTCTCTTGTGGCTGGAAAGACAAATTTGCAATCAAGCTTCTTTGGGAGGGCTCAAAGCAATGTGCTGCTGCATGTTCAGCTAAAACTGCATCCTCCTAGCACAGATCCCAAGGCTTTCTTGTACTCTTTAGCCCTCAGTTGTGAAGTAACAGCAAATACACACACTCAAGCCTGGGGAACTCCGTTTTTCAGCTGGAAGACTTCAAAAGGTTTCACAAAGGCCAAATGAAAAGGCATTTGGATGTTCTCTAGACAAAACCTTGTTGTTTCCATTCTGCAGGAAGTGCTGATGCTTTGAAGACAACCAACCAACCACACTCACTGAGAAACGGCACAAGCCATCTCTGAGTTTGTCTCTGCCAACGCTTTGACCTTGCCACAGCAACCAGCCAGAACTTGCTGGAAAGCTCTTGATACTTGGGAAAATAGTGGCACCATTCTATCGTCCCTCTTCCAAAGCAATACACAAACATATTGTACTTCTGGAACAATTCTGGCACCGGTTTCATTTTGGGGCTACAAATGCAGACAGAGTGGAGAAGGGTACATGAGAAGAGTAGGGGAAAGCTGGCAGTAATGAGGGATGCTATTTTTTCCAGAGTCCAATGTAGCTGCTACAAGGAACAAGCCATGCACGAAGAGCACTGCATCATGCTCACACTTCCAGTGCATGCCCTGGATTGAAATTCAAATGGATTTTAGTGCCCCTTAGTGCTGGCTGCAGGGCAGATTTTCTTCTATTTGTAGAGAACAGCAGTTCTCTCACCTTCTGAGAGAATGATGTTATTAAGATACCTTGCAATACAGCAGCAGGAAACAGAGTCTCCGGCACAATTAAAAACATAACAATTTTCAAGGAACTATTTCACTTTATGGAAAGGATATGGCTGTGAACATTCATCTTGTTATGACGTTGCTATTCTCTGTGTATCAGAATCAAGGGCTAGTCTGAAGTAGCCTTATGCATTCTGATCAGGGATAATCCATGAACAATCCTACGGAACCTATAGATTTCTCTAGGAGTTAGGGTTTGATCATAAAGAACCTTACCTAGGACATTTAATCACAACTTAGTCCCAGGATAATCAGTGACAAAATCCTTTTTGCAGTAGGCCCAGTGGTTTGGATCACATAATGCCGGCAGACACTTGACCCGGCTGTCTTGCCAGCTCCCAGGTTCATGCTTTCCTTCTTTGCTCATCAGATATTTGAAGCAACATCATCTCATTCCTCTTCTGTTTCCAAGACAAAAATCCCCTTGAGAAACCTTCTCTGTTCTTTTCCCACTTACACTTCCAGCTGGTTTTTGCCTTTGCATAACTAGTTCTGTGCCAATCCAGGTCAACTCTGAAAATAACTTCCTGGCATTTTTAATAGCATTTCATGGTGATTTTAGATGGAATTGTGAACCTTTCCAATAAAATGCTTGTGACTGGCCAGGGAGATCATACAAAATCATCCTTCTTCTAGCCCTGGATTGGATGAGAAGCTCAAACATGAATTTGCCAGGTGACCCAAACTGTGTTTTCCACATATACATGAACTCGGATTCGCTCCCTGCTAACAGCAACTCACTAGCTGTAAAACTGGCTATAAAACTCCATCATTGGGTTCTTTGTGAGCCAGATCTCCAAAATCTTATATAAAATGACTGCCTATTGCCCAGACCTACAGAACAAGATAAAACTACTCCAAGGACCTCACTTCATTATCACTTCACTGAATAGGCTGGGTCAACATTAAGGCCCCAGTGTCAGGTCTTCCAAGGCAGACCCTGTCCTCAGGAGTTTAAGATCTAAACCAGACAAAGCAGAAGACAGTCCTAAGCTGCCTTTTCTTATGCTGGAATATTTTAGATGAATAAAGCTACAGGTTTTGGCAGGCAGTAGCCAGCTCCTAACAATTTGCTTTGTATCCAGACTGCTTAGGAGATACCAGGGTGAATTCATCCCATTGATTTTTGTTTGGGAAGAATCCCAAGTCTCCAACTGATCTCCATTTTTTGATTGCACATTGTAACTCTGCCAGACAAATACCCATCCAAACCAACAGCACCACCTCTATCAGATCCTTTGGGAGTTTCCATTAATGTCAGTGGAGTTCAGGCACCTTCTGTCCTTGTTTCTCCTCCAGGAGCACATGGCCACCATAAGCCAAATGAGCAACAACACTTTACAACACACTCAGGAGCAAGCCTGAGCTACCACAGTTATGACTTGACATCAGCACAGTCCACACCTGTGTTCCTAACACAGTCTGGAGCCCTGTGAGCCTCCCTTGGGAGGCCAAACCAGCTGCTTGTGTCTAATCTCTGCCTCAGTTTTAGTGGAGAATTTCCTCTCTGCACTTCAAGTGGAACATTTTAAGCAAAGGTATTGCAGCCTGATGACTGAGGAGGCAAGTTAAGGGAAGGTCTGCAGTAGCTGCAAATAATGCTCCCTTACATTAAATATTAAGCTCAGGGTGGTATGCCAGACAATCGCATACTGAATTAATAATGTTATTTATTCCATTTAGTGGAGTATGGAGAACACTTAATCATTGAAGCGTTTGAGATCAGAGCTAGCATCAACAGCTCAGCTCTAAGAGTGTTTTATGGAAAACAGAGGTGGACTGAGTAGTTGGAAGTGAAGAGAGTGTGAATGTGTGAAATATAGCAGATTTGGTGATAATAAAGTTAAATGGCCTCGATTGTTCTTTGGATACTAATGCTCCAGCAGCATTTTGTCTTAAGAAAGCATAATAAGCAAGTCTCCAAAGATAACCTTGGATTGGAGCTTGTGTAGGATCTGGAGGCACTTCTTTTCCTTTTCTAAAAGGTTTATTATTTAGGAAAAAAAGGATCTGTTCAACTAAAACAAGAAAAATGTCACGAGGAATTCTGAAGCTCTCTATTCCTTCAAAATTTAAATAAGTAATAAAAAGATGTGAAGATTAAAAAAATATGCTGATACAAGTGTCTGAAATCAGTTTGTTTTTTTAGAGTGGTCAACCCTTTTTCCATGCTCAACACTGAAAATTAAAGGAATACTTGCAGTCAGTTTCAGCAGTAGGAACTCTACCTTTTGAAGCACAGGGGTTAAAATATTGAAGAGCTACAATAGGACACCCAAGGTATCTCCCCAGTCATTACTCTTTCACTTTTCTACTTCCTAATTTTGGCCTCTCTGACCTCCATCTTTTATAGCCATATGAAGAAACGGCCTCCCAGGCATCATGCAAGAAGCAGCATTTTCCCCATCACTCAGCAGGAACACCGTATCAACTACTTAACACACATTTCTCAACCCTAATCACCTCCAGTTGCTGTGGGTTCCAACATTTGGTCTGCTGGAGAAAGAAATAACCCATCTGCCACTTCCTGCAACTCTGATTTCCATGCCTTTCATGGAACAATTTCACTGACTTCACAGGAGCTTGTTTGGATTTACACTTGTGTAAAAATGAGGCAAGAAAACCCGAGTCTTGGTGTGGAATAACAAGTTCATAAATGTGTTCTGTATCTCCAAGCATCTCCCCATCTCCAAAGGTGAACAGCTGTTGCTATAAATCAGACAGTCTGAACCAGCCATTAGAACTTCATCCAGATGATCCGTTCAAAACATACAAAGGCAACGGTTTGGATATAAAAATCTACCCTCATGTCCTCAGGGACACCTTCTGTTGGAGAAAAACCTCATAATTCAAAGCTAAAATTAGCTCACTTTAGTGCTTTTTCAGGAGAGTCATGATACTCAAGAGTAACATCGCCTTGTAAAGGCCTGTTAGATGACTTAAGGGATCCTAAACATCTGGCAGTTTGGTACACACTGCATTGGAGACATCTAGTGTCTTTTTCAACTTCTCTGTGGGTGTAACTCTTCACTATTAGCTACAATGGCTGTATCTGGTTCAGTTCCCACCAACCATTCTCTCTATTTGAGTAGAAAACACTTGCTAAAGCATGGAAACAGCTGGCAGAGTTGGCTGTAGCTTGTATTAACAAAACACGCTCTTGTTTCTGACCACAGACTGGCCTTTAAGTTCCGACTGTGACTGCCAAAGGCTCTTCTTAGACTTTTGGATGAGACCACATCACCCAAGATGTACAAGTCGGCTGTGTTAAGGATTGGTTCTTGTAGTATAAGGCTTGCTGTCAGGAGGGATAAAGCTTTGTGTAAGTAGAGGGGAACAGGATGAGCAGCCCCACTTTATTAGCTGGGAAACTGAAACTAGAAGATTAAGTTATTGGCCTCTGGCCATTTCCCACTGAGAGAGAGACACATATATATTCCTTTCTGAGGGAAAGGCTCTAATTAAAGCGGGCTAATATGCAAGCCTTATTTACACACCACCCACCAGCAGAGTAAGTCCAACCAGGCAAGGCTGTTGGACTGAATCTTGTGCTGTTGAGGACTGTAACCTGTGCTCCAGGGTCACTTTAGCACCCAGGTTCCCTTGGACACTAGGAAGCCTACATCATCTCCTGCTCATTAATACCTCCCAGCTCCTTGAGTACATAACACGTCTTCTCCTCTCAAACATACCAAGAGCATAAAACACAGCTTAAAGGGGCAGGATGGTCGGTTAGCCCTGCACTGACCGCTGAATAATCAATCACCTATTCTGAAAGTGTCAGTTTCCTCCACCTTCATCAGTGTTACTGCTTGATACCTCAAGTCCTGAAGGGGGAGGCCAAGTAATGTATCGCTGCTATGTTAGGCTGTCATTTGTCTTACTGAGGGCAATGGAGAGTTAGACATAACATGAACATGG
The DNA here is from genome assembly GCF_028554395.1 of Pezoporus wallicus. Taxonomy (NCBI): domain Eukaryota; kingdom Metazoa; phylum Chordata; class Aves; order Psittaciformes; family Psittacidae; genus Pezoporus; species Pezoporus wallicus. Next base: position 409,029 of record NW_026641132.1, on the reverse strand, counting down.
AAAAACCAGTGAAATACAGACAGAGCTCTACCTTGAGCCTCCAGACAGTCATACAGAGTAACAGGCTCAGCTCCTTTCACTCAACTCCTTATGCTCTTTTGAGACCATGAAAAGAAACTTTATGATATGCTGGAAGGGATGAAGTATTAACTATCAAAAACTAGACTGAAGTAACCAAGAGCCTGGATTATTTTCTCTTTGATGTATGCTTATGTAAATTCAAATACATATTTTTAAATGCAACCTTTCTTCAATTCTAGCAGAGCTTATTAAATCTATTTGAGTGAGACAAGCTAGGCTCCATGTAACGCCAGGAACTCCCCTGACAGTTTGCCTTCCTATTTAACATGATACTCTGTGATTACACATACCAGAGCCTTTCATTCAAGCATTTTCATTTACAAATACTCTTTACATTTTTTAACGCCCCTGTGGACAGGCATCAAGAGTCCACTTTGTTCAAGAGTAATCAATTGAAGCAGGGTGAGGCAGTCTGATTTGCTCCAGATCACGCACTGAAATACTAGCAGAGTTTGGAAAACTCCTTCCTTGTCCCTCCTCGGTAGTCACTCAGAAACACAACTTCCATTAACAGCAGATACATTCTCTTAATGCTGGGCCAAATGCTCACAGAAGAGAGCAAACTCAGTAGCAAGTAGGCCATAGGAAGCAAAGAGAGATTAACCTCCCCAAACCCAGCCACAATGGGGACGCCCATCACTCTTCCCTTGCCGAGTTCACTTACCAAGCAGCAAAGTGCTCTCCGTGGTGCAAATCTGTCAGACATTTCTTGCACATCTCTTCCCAGAGCCAAATATCTTCTAGGGGACAAAAAGTACTGTTAAATGGCATCAAGTCAGTCTTGTTTTCTCAGACATTATACGGCACACTGCACACTTCCATACAATCCTGACTCCTCCAGAAGGAAAGGCAGCCTATTGCTCAGGCTGATCCTTTCTTTTTTAGATTGTTAGGTCCATTATTTCTGGAGTTTTTAATGCTATTTAAGAGCATTATTTACCCCTCTCACAGTCCCAGAGATGAGGTCTAATTAAGTCCAGCCTCTAGGGCTGGTGGAGCTGGGAGAAAGGAGACCAGTCTGATTAGTACCAAGAAGCACAGGTTTCATGGGGACTCTTACCTGAGGCAGCCACAAGGTACAAAACCCTCTTCTGCTGAGCCTCCAAATAGTCTCTATCACTCTCTAAACACTCAGAAGTACTTCAGCTATTAAATGTAGGCCTTAAAAGCAATACCTAAGAGACTCACCTTCAAATCCAAACAGCGCATAGCCAAGTACCTTCCACACAGGAACCCAGCTCCCAGTGACACCTTTGCTTCACACCTGCAGAACATGAGCTCTCAGGGTGGAGCACAGCTGCCTCTATCAGGCAGGTAGATGTTTTCTTTGCTGGGGGGCTGCCAGGAGCTTCAGGTGACACAGATTTAAATGATGGGCAAGCCAAAAGTTCTTCAAGCACAAACTAGAGACATCATTACATGTCCAAACCAAGTTGTATCTTCATTTCTTCTTTGTAAATGGAGTGTAATTATACACATGAGGAAGCTCGTGCTCTTCCTGACTATGGAGAGCACCTACAGCTTTGCACTAGAATTACCCACAAGAGACTGTTGAAGAAGCCTCTCTAGAGAGGTCTAATTTAGATAAATGAGGCCCAGCTGTGCTAGTTTAGGGCCACAGAGCAATAACAGCTCACAGGCATTGATGAAAACACCCCACCTACCTTGTCTTTGATTGGGTTTTGTAGTGAGACAGTGACCTGGCTGCAGAAAAGAAAGAAGGTAAAACCCAAGGTGCAAGTTGCATCTGTAGGAAGTGATCCAGACTGAGAGCTGGGGGATAAACAGCCCTGGGGATGGCTTGGAGTGAACCTTGCACCAGCATTTATGTTTTCAGGCCTGTTCTTCACAATGTTTTAGTGGGATAAACCGAAACCTGCCATCCCTCCATGTAAATAAAGGGATTTGTCATAAAGCGAACAGATCCCGCTTTTAAGTAGTTTCCAAGAATATGAAGTGACAATGAGGTGCCTAAGAAAATAACTTTCCACTGCCTGGGAAAACCCACTCCTAAGATGCTAACTTCACAGCTGGGATCAATACAGGCTTTGAAAGAAAACAGGGGCCTGAAAGACTCTGTGTATGGTCTGAACAAAGAGAACAAAGACAACAAATAAAACTGAGGTAGTTTTTAAAGGTCTGTGTCTTACCTTCAATTATCAGCTTAAAGAGTAACTGCTGGAATGGTTATAGCCACCCAATTGCTCTGCAGGAATCTCATACACACTTGGCAAACATAGGGAGCCCTAAAGGGATGCTTGTAATCTTTTGCCCACTCAAGGGATCATCCTTGCAGGTCGGGTCCGTCATGCGTTCCCACAAACTCTTCAGGTGCCATTCTTTGGCTGCTTCTTCACTCAAAAGGTGATTTGGGCTTTTTTTGTGGCCAAAATGGCCTCATAGAGAATTTTTACAGTTGTATTATGCCTGAAAGGTTGGAGCAGAGAAATGTGAACCAGCGGCCTCCAAAACCCTGGGGCTTCACAGCAAATTTATACTGAGGCAGGGTTTGCTGCAAGGTTTGAACCCCCAGCCATTTTGGACATGCAGCTTTCTCCTAACGTTTCCTCCATCCTTTCCCTTGGGCTTGTGAGAACAAAGCAGCTCATGTTTGACAATTGCTCCTTGCAGATTCATTAGGTGTGATGGTGGAGTCCAGTGATGGAAACAATTCACCCAATGGGTCAGTCCCACTTTTCTGCAGAGCGCCCAGCCTGCAGGCTTTCTCTATGACTGACTATGATGACAGTTGGGCAGAAAATGTGGCTGATTTTAAGGGCTATGTTCCCACAGACCCAAAGTTATGATCAACAGAGAAGCAGCAAGGTCAGTTCATGAAGAAATCACTGACCGCTCTTACCCTCTTGTGTCACTCCACTGACTCCAGGGCAACTGCAACAGCACTGAAGGAAGACTCGTCCATCTAGGGGAAAACAAGGCTTCCTTCAAATCCTCTTTTATTTACTCCAGTCAGCTGTGTTGAGTGTATCGATTCCATCAGCTATTTCCTTAACCATAAAACCAGATGTGCACCGTCACGGCCCATCTACAGGGACTGAATCCATGCCATTGCAAAAATGTAGAATGAAAATAAAATATCCCAAGAAAGCTGAGATAAGCTGATGTTTGGAGCTCTCAGAGTTTCCTGGGTAAATTGCTTTTCTTTTGAGTCCCATTTATTTATGTTACCTCCAAAGAAATGCTGGTTTAGCCACATTTCTTGGAAACAGCGTTGAAATCTAATGGGTTGTTACTGATGTGAATTCTCAGGGGAGAAGCTGGAGTGTAGCGGGAATGTGGTATTATCTTTGCTTCTGGGCATCAGCAACTTCTGCAAGCAATGTGGTGCAGTACATGTCATTCTTCACTGAGGCAATTAATTACCTTGGTCTCTAATGAGAAGAACTATTCAGTTTAAATAAACCACTGCAGGCCTTTGGACTTAAGTTAGCTTCTGGGCATCTGGGCAGATGTGTGAATTAGGAAGGGTGCATTGCTCCGTTTTCCTCTGTTTCTTCTCAGACATTGTTCAGTTTGTTTCCACTGTACTTCTTTGGGACACTGCCAACTGAGGCAGGTCAGTGCACCACGTCCTCCTTGCAAACAGTCACCTAGGAAACGTGGTCTGGCTTCATCTCAGCTTTGAGTACCAGCTACCAGCTCTCCTGTTTCCCAAGAGAGCCTAAGGAGCAGAGGAAAAGAAGGATTCCCAGGGAGGGTTGAGGTAAGCTCTTCATCTGCTGGGTCTTTCCTCCATCACAGAGGATGCTGGAGGTGATGCAGGTGGGGTCCAAACACCCACAGTCTAACAACCTGCAGAGCCTGCTCAATGCCACTCTTGCTGGGATGAAGACACAGGGTGAGCAAACATCTGCACTGCAGGACACTATGCCCCAACTGAGCCTGCAGCTACAGAGAGGAGTCTTTGTACAGGAATGGGGTGGGATTTGCTGGCTGAAGAGCACTTCAGCAATGCAGCTGCAATATGCTACATGCCAGACTGTAGACATTCCTGGGGCAGCTTTCCAGGATGTGAATAAACTTGGGATGTATGTATAAAATGCCATACAATGTGAACCCTGAGAGGCCTGGCAATTGCATGGCATTGCCTTTGTATACATATAGCCTGAAGGGATTTCTCCAAGCTCAGGTGTCTGCTTCAATTCCAGTATCCACATGTGCTGATCAATTCTTGCTCTATATTGGAGAAACTATCTCATAATGTCACACCTCTCCAATGCACAAAGACTCATTTTCGATAGCATTGTCCCTTGATTGCCACCACAACATAAAAGAGCTGTGAAATACCACAAATGTGAATAGGGAGGCAATGGGAATGTGACTAGCCTGGGTTACTTAGGAAGGTCTGAGTAGGCTGTAGCATCTCTGAGTCGGTCCATCCTGAGGTCCCAGTTGCAAGGGTAGACTCACAAATGATTCACTTCATAGGGAAGTGTTATGAATGATTTAAATTCAGGAATTACTGCATAGCATGCAGGGCATATCCTAATGCTTACCTGAACACTATCTATCCAATGTATATACCAGCTCCATATCCAGCCCTGTGCCATTCTAACATTGCCTGGGGAAAAAAAAAAACAAAACAGAGGAGAAATAAGGCATCACAGGTAACAAATACACAAGAGAGACAAAGTGTAAATCTCTAACAGCCAAGTGCTCTTAGTCTCTTGGGAAAGATTGCTGCCACATAGATGTGGTTTCCTCTGGCACAAAGTGATACTCCAGGCCTCAAAAGAGTCAGAAGGGGTCTTTCTGCTGATACAATGAAAATGCCCTTGTGTGGTTGAGCACCACTAATTAAAACCAAAAGAGAATATTTTCCAATGACAACTTGCTATTTTTCCTCCCTTAAGAGAGTTGTCTGACATCTAAAGTGCAGAGCTCTACACAGGCACACACATAGTCCAGAGGTACTTGTGCCCCTGTTGTAGCTGTTATAATTGCAGAGAAAAATAAGGCAACAGGAACAAACAGCTCTGGAAACACACGTAGCCAAATGCTGGGTTTAAAAGCAGGAAACTCACCTGGATTGTTCTGCTCCTGACCTGTACTTTACACTGCACTATTTCATGTGTTGTTCTTTCTCTTCCCCAGAGCAAACAGAAACCAGATCTTAAAACATTCACAATGAATTTTCAAATGAATAACATGTGAGGCTTTGTCTAAAAGGTGAAGTTGTTGTAAAAATCAATGTCAAAGGGAACGCTTTGCCAATTCAATTATACTTGTTCCTCTCAAAGTGAAAAAAATAAAGAGAAAAGAGAGAAAAAAAGATGTGGGCTTATTTCAAGCCCAATAAATGTTCCTCAGACTAAGATCCCAATTGTGTAAATGTTCTCATGGCTTCTTAGGCCAGCTCCCCTCAAGGGGTCATAATTAACTCTAAATAGGGTTACCCTGTTTCAGAATCACTCTAATGTCAAGCAGTGTTTCTGCCTAGGTCCACAGAAAATAATGTTGTGTCCATCAGATGGCATGAAGTTGTCCCAAAAATGGGAACCATACGTCAAAATTTAAACACAATTAAGTGTGATTGGACATGGCAGCTGTCTAGAAAATGGTCAGTTTTACTGAGTTTTGGGCAACTTTCATTTTAGGATTGACCCAAAAGAAAAAGAAATGAGCAACATGAAAGTATAAATGGCTGAATCCAGGCCATGGTGGGAAGGGATGAAGGGCACAGCAAATCCTTGTACAGATGTGGCAGCATGAAGGTTCGTGGGCCTTAAGATTTCCTCACTGGGCATGATCCAGCTCTCCTCCATACTACCTGGTATGCACCAGCCTCTTTCAAGCTGCACATGGAGTGAATTTTTGGAGGGGGCGATAATAACCTTTCTGATTTGCGTTTGTAAAGGATAGTTCTGAACTGTGATTCACATTGCTGGAAGGTGCTTCAGTGCAATAATACAGAGACAGATCATAAGAGTTCCAGTCTCTGATCTGGACTTGCATTTCTGGCTTTGGCATGGACATATCACCCATGTGCTTTGTGGACAGGAAACACATGCCTGCCTGGCAAGGCTGATGTGAGAGTCGTTCCATGGTGCTGAGCCTGGAAATCCTTTGACTGCAAAGGGGCAAGAGCCCCAGGCATAGCAGTAGGGAATACTGTTATACACTAATGCACACCCTAATGTACACTACATGTAGTTTAATTCCATACAGAACCAAGACATGGGAATGTCCTTGTTTCCACGTATGATGCTTGTCCAAGTGCTTGTACTAGACTGTTAATGAATCTTCCCATAACTGGAAGAAAATGACTAGGAAGTAAATAGCAGCACCAGTAACTCAGGTGCAAAGGCAAACTCTGAATGACCCTATCTTCTCTCATATGACAGAAATCTTTTATAAACACACACCCAATACGACATCAGTTACAGAAACACCCTGGAAATCTGTACTTGGTTATCTTGAAACTAAACCACCACAGGAATTTGGGTAAGTTTTTGCTTAAGGACTATCATTATTGGCACTTGATCAGATACAGATAAGCTAGGTTTCCAGCTTACAGAGAGAATAATGCAAAAGGAATTGTAATAGATTAATTTCACATGTTTCATTTCAGGACAGGTAGGTTTTTTTATGAAGCACTAAAGAAACATTAACATAAATCTGTGTTATAATAGCACTGTAATTTGTAAGAAAGTTTTAAAGCTTCTAGTCCTTGAGTTTTTGCAGTGTTTAGAAGGCTTTTTTCTCGGTATGGTATAAAGAGAATAGGATTCAGAAGTTGTTGAGCATGCATTTATTACTGCTTCTACCAAATACTTGATTACACTCCTTGGTTTGTCCCTCAAAGGAGAAAAGTGGGGTTCAAAAGTGTATTTTGTGACTTTTTAAGACTCACCTTTCTAATTATCTTTTCAATAAATGTTGGTGTAATATAAATCCCAAACACAACTGGGGCCTCTCCATAGAGTGCTTGCACTAAAGCTTTTACTGTCCCTACAGACGAAAGGATGAAAGGCAGAAGCAATCTTTGCATTTCATGAGGTGAAGTGTAACAGGGAGGTTCAAAACTTTATCAAAGATCCTGTGGGTACCTTTTGCAGGGTAGAATGTAACCTTGGAATCCCTTCAGCCTCGAGCCACATTCTTAAACATGTCATCTGTTGCACAACAATGATACAGATGGGTTTCCTTGGAGGAATGGTTGTTCTCTGCAGATATTCCTGACAGAACAGCAGCTATCCCATTTCTGTACAGCTCCATGGCTATCGTGCAGGTGATGTATATAAAGTATGAAGCTGCTGGTCATTTTCCTGCTGTGGAAGAGGACAACAGCTGTGAGCAAGAAGTAGAAATCAGGAAGTGGATAATTGCATATGACCATGAAAAATAGCAGTTGAACAGAGTGGTTTCCAGAGAAGGGTATGAACAACACAGGAGCATGTTTTGACAGGATGTGGCTACTTGGAGTAATGTGATAGATTCTGAAGGAAAAACAGCTTTGCATTTTGGAATAGATGTCAAAACCAGCTTAGGCAGTATCAGTTGTTACTGGCACAGCTGACCATGTAAGACTATGAATTTCTCCAGATCTTCAGCCCAGCTTAGGCACCATAGGAAGAACATTAGGCCAAGTTGGAAAATGAAACAGCCTGCGAGGAATGGTCAGATTTGTGAGGTGAGGGACTTGCCAAAATAAGAGATCGGGGGGGGGGGGGGGCAGAGCTGTGCTACAGCTGTTGGTGTTTCATAGGGGTGCATGACAAATCTAACTTACAAATGTATTGTAGAGGAGGTGGGACCATCACTACAAGTCTACTGCCTCAGGTTAAAAAGGTGGAAGATCCTGGAAAACAGAGTATGCTGCAAAAGAAAAAATAACACAAACCAGCATCTAAGATGCTAGAACCAACTCATTTGTGAGTGCTTCTTCCTGGAGGAATCACTTCAGGAAAATCTGTGTTTATTACTGATGCCTTATAGACTGTGTGCAAGTCAGCCTTCCTCCAGCACCTCATTTTCTCATGCTGAAACTGCCATGTGAATACACTTCTCACGGGGATACCGAAAACAAGTGATGTTGTTAAACCCCCTCTGAATCTGCAGAAGAACATTTCTAATGAACGGAGTTGTATCATCAGGATGTATGATGAAAACCTCAGTAGGCAGAGCTTACATTGGAGGAGACAATCCTTAGAACATCCCCATCAAGCATCCTTTTCTCCAAAGGTCTCTGCTGATGCTGTAGAAGCAATAAAATACTTTGTAAATACTGCATGGTCAATAACTAAGGCCAACTGCCAAAGTACAGACCAACACATCAGCTGCAAACACTCCCCCCAAAATCACAGTGCTTTTGAGCTATTGTGTTTCCTGTTAGAAAGGAATCATATCTGCCTCTTTACCTGAAATGCTGCTAGACAAGAGGGAAGAGATATTAAAACCCTTTCAGACATTCAAGTATTAGAATATGCTGTAGTTTTATTAGGGAAGAAACACACAATGGGAGGAAAATATCCTTGCAGTATCTTTTCACAAGTTGACTGGCAGCCCTGAAAGCCATTTCCTTCCACAAGCCCAGACTGATGTTACATCTGATCTCATGAAAATAACCTTAAAGTCTGACTTACCAAGATGACTCCACTGGCTTTAAGCCTCAATGAATAACATAACCCCTAAAAATAGTGTTAGAGTCTGTAAAATCAAAACAAAGTTTGATGTAAATACAGTTGTGCAAGTAAAAATGAAAATACTGAGTTCTCCATTAGGAGAACACATATAATAGGCCAGCTTGGTAAAATTTGTTTGAACACCATGAACTTTGTGGGTATCAGGATGAAAAGCAAGCTTTTTTAAGGATATAATCTCATTTTTACTGATTGTCAGAAAACTGAAAAGTTCCTTCCAAGGTGATAAATAAACCCTGTTGGGACCTGGATATGGATACTGGGATTGATTTGCTCTTGTGACTTCTTTCAACTGAGCTACTCCTGCATGGTGATGATACTCTTCTCCTCAGATACCCCTGTGAGCCACACTGTGCTGCCATTTCTATTGTACAGATGGGAACAAAGGCAGAGGAAATGGCCAGATTTCCAACTGCACTTGTTTATGGAAATTAAAGGATTTGTTGAAACACAGCTTGAACATGCCTAGACAGGGCCTGATTTCCTTCCAGCTCACTCCAGTGGGAGGCTCCTAAACAGCATAAAATGCAACACCTGAATGTTATGATGAAAAGTTAGAATGATGTATTGTCGAATCTGCTGGCTACTGTGATCCCAATGGCTTTCCTGTGCTCATCCTCACTGTGATCTGGAGTCATCAGCTAACCACATGGAATGGCTGCAATTCACTCTGGCCTCCAGACTGAACAATGCAGCTTGTAAAATGCAACAATAAGGATGCCATCAACATCTGTTCTCGTCCATTCATGTGTCAGCAGCCATACCACATGGGAAGGTGTCTTAAGTGTCTAGCAAATGGTTTCTGTGTAGTTTTGGGATGGAATCTAGCTTATTAGGTTAGTCCTTGTGAACTCTGAAGATAATAGAATAGGGAGTTTCTGCTGAAGTAGCTCTGCCTCTGCTCTGTATGGAGCTTGCTGAAACATTCAGACATTCCCTTGATGACTTTCTGGACTGCCTCTTTAAAAAGAACAAACACTTCAAGACAAACCCAGTGTCACTCTCCTGTTCATCATAGTGCTTATAGCCCTTCAGAGAGACTATCCAGAGGTGTGATTATTCAAGGCAAACCTTAGTTGCAATTTCTTAGTTGCACATTCTTCTCTCAGTTAATATTTGAACACAGACTTAGGGTTAAGTCCAAGAGTTCCCTCAGTCATCCCATTCTGTAGTCTTACACACAACTTAAAGAGGCACAGAACACCCACACACGGATTGTATTCCTGCACGGCAGATCCCCAAGTGACACTGCCAGCTCCCAGCAGATGGGGATTTGGGGGCACACATTCTACCAACAGAATGAGCAGCCTTTAAGAATAAGGCTTTCAAATATGATTAACAGGCCAGGTAGTCTCTAAGCCAGAAGAGAATAATCTGTCTCTGTGAAGTCCCTTCCTTTCCAGCGGCTGTACTGGCTGTTGCAGCCAAGGCAGAATGAAAGATGCTTTGCATGACTGTCAGTATTTACTCTCACAGGAAGCACAGTATCCTGTCTGGCTGTTGGTATGCTCACCACCTGACTCCAGCATGCTCCAAACAACAAAGTCTTTTTACCCGACTGGAATGTGCTGCAGTTCAAATACCAGGAATAAAATAAGCAAGAAGGGCTGCTCTATTAACTGGGAGGTCAGCACACTGTTTCTTTAAGGGTTAGCACTGAATTGGGCTCTTTCTGTTGCAGCCTTGACTAAAACAATGGGGACTCTTAAGTATTGCTGATCCTCCACCCTACAGCCTTTGGCCTTTTGTTATGGTGAAGAGTAAAGAAAGAAGCCAGATCCAGATTGTCAAAGGGAGTTAAGATCTGCCTTACTCTGTAAGACAACAGATGGTGCTTCCAACCAACATGTGTGTGATTCTGTGGTGTAACATCATCAGTAATGAAGAGCAGCTCCACCACCTTTGCATTTGGTACTGATGCATTTGGCAGTATACAGTGCCTGGGCCTAGGTTCTCCATTCACAGCATGTTGATAGACTGGAAAAGGTTCAGGCAAGATCCATGAGTTGAATTAAAAGGTTACAAAACAGATTTTAATCAGAAGCATCCAATACTGCAATTTATTCTCTTTGTTACAGAGTGATCTTGCATTCTGTAGAAGCAGCAATATGGGGACAAAACTGACCATAGGCTTTTTGTTCTGGCAGACAAAAGGTATAATGAGATTTGGTGGCTGGGGAGTGAAGTGAGAATTTAGAGTAGCAGTAAAGTGAGCATTTCTAACAACTGGAACAATTTACTTGGGTAGCAATCAACTCTTCACTACTGTAAACCTTTGAAGTAAGGTTGGACTCCTCTCTCAAGTTCACTTTCTCGTATTCAGTTCAAAAGACATTGATCTGGAATTGATTTTGATTACTATGGTCTGCATTATATGAAAGATGAGAACTGATGAACTCAAGAATTCCCTTTATGCTTCTAGAATACCATGAATCTTCCTAGAAGTGTGGGAAACCTGATTCCCCTTTATTACAGATATTCATTGACTTTATGATACTTGTTACTAGCTCTGCCTGCCTGACCTGAAACTTACTGCCTGATCCCAGTAATGCCTCCCAAGGTGGTGGTTCATTGCTGAACCCATGCAATTTTTTTCTTCTTTAACTCAACTTGCATTTTTGGAGTTGAATAAACATAGGCAAAGTTCACAGGGAACGTGTGATCTGTAACTTCATACAATAGCTAGCTGTAAACCCTCTGTCTGTGTTGATTCAGAAACCAAGAAACCCCCAAGATACATTTCTTCAAAAACCAATTAAACCTCCTCCAAACAGCACACAAATGGACAATCTCAGGTTGCACATAGCACAAATCCAACCCGGCATTTTAATTCCTAATAAGCATAGCAATGTAAACACAACCACAGACATTGTTTTCTAATTAGGAGAATGTACCATGGGGTAGTTACAGACCCCTATGGAAACATGCAGACATTTGGTTGCCTAGCAAGTGAAGGAAATGGGAAGCCCCCTCTCTCAGCTAGGACATTCATAATTAGGCTGGCAGGGGTAGAAATCAAAGCTCTAGGGGCAAACATAGGAATAATCCCCACTGACCCAGGAAAGGCCAAGGCAGTGCTAAGGGGAGGGACATAGAGGTATGCCTTACCAATGCTTTTTATTGGTATATTAGCTTACCACAACTCTGTGTGTGAACAGCTGAATTCTGAGTGCTTGTAGGAAGGAGTCAATGGGAGCACCCGCACATAGAAGCTGCTGTGTGGCCTTGTCTCCATGGGACATGTTCTTGGCTTTTGGTAAGGCCCAGGAACTTCTCTTCTTCAGGGCAGGATATTGCAGGGCAGACACTGCGTTCACAAGAGACCAGAGTCCATTCTGCTCAAGTGCAGATGAAAACATCAGCAAAAAAGGCCCATTTGCCATGTGGAGGTGAGACCAAAGAGATATGCATGTGTCACAGCACCTACAAAACGTCTTTCCTGATGGCTGAGTAGCAGAATGCTTTGGTTAGCTGGATTTGCAAGGCAGCACCATTTGTGACTGTGGCCTGGGTCTCTGGAGGAGAACCTCCTGGGGGCTCAGGCACAGCTGTGTCTGAGCATTAGTTCATACCAGTCTTTCAACCCTGCCTTTGCTGTGAGCCATGGAGAACAAGTTCCTGCACTGCGGGCTTTTGTGTCTCAATAAACAAAAGAATCTAAATGGACAATTTAAATTTTACTACCACTGGGGCTAACTCCAAAATATAAACGTTGTAGTTTTGATTTTGTTAGTATCACAAAGAAAATGTCCCCTTTTGCACACAGCAAGCAGCTCTGCTTCCACATTCTCACACCTTCATGCTGATGTTGGCCTCATCCTCTTGGAGAAAGGAAAATAACAAAGCCTGGTGCAAAGAAATAATATGTTTTCCTTCAGGTTAAATGGTCAAATAGATGTGGGAAAAGGTGTCATGGACTTGCTTGTGGAAGAAACAGCTTTCTCAGACATCATCCTCTTCCATATTGTGGTACTGGTTTCCACAGAACAAACTTTTTCCATCCCCAAAACTACCCATAATTACATCAGACAAAGCTACTGCTGGACTGTGTTGTCTTCACACAACATTCCTTCTCCCTGGAAAAGCAGGAGGAAACCTGCCTATACAGCAAGAGTCAATCACATAGCACCACTGCAAGCATTTCCTGGCCTACTAGTTTCTCCTTCTGTGCTCCCACAACTTAAGGGTTTCACCTCATAGCGCCTGGGTTTGGAAGGGGAGAGGAGTGTAAAGTTGCTTTGATTTAAAGATTGCTCTGATTTACAGGGGCATTTAGCACCATGTTACACAGCTTAACCAAGTGCATGAATCTTGGATATAACTTCAAGAGAATTGGGGTTTAATCTGAAACCTTGAATTTTGCATAGGGAAAACAGCCATGCATTTTCAGGTTGTTTTTTATGATGGGATGGTGGAAAGGCAGATGAAATTAACTATAATAATCAGCCAGTTCTTCTGTTGGCTAAATGACCTCTACATGTAGTAAGTGGTGTTTGCAGCACTTTTAATCCCTGTTTCACAGTTACTTCAGATCAGCAGTTTTCAACCCTCCCAAAGTTTATTTTCCAGTGCAAACACAAGGCTTTAAATCGTGAAATCTGACCTGCTGATATTTTCTTACCTCTCACAGACCCCCAGCAATAGTCCATCACCTCCTGTGCTTCTTCAGAGCACAGCGGTACAGCCACTGCTCAGATAACTGGCTATATTTGTGTCACCAGGATTTCTGCACAGCTAGGACTTTTCCGTGCCTTTAACAAAGGAACACAAGGTGTGGTGGAGCAGGGGGAAGGGATGTTTGCAGTGGCTCTAATCCACAAAGATGGTTTGCAGCTGCATTTCACATATGATTTGGGGTTTGGATGAGGTTTTGACAGAATTTCTCCATGAATTATGCAAGAGGCTGCTGGAACGCTGCAAGTACACAGAGGCACAAAGAGACTTGTTCAAGCAGCCTTCAGACAACGCACTGCCATCTGACACATGAACCGAATCAAAGCCCACTCCAAAAGGCACATAGGCTTACATCAGGGAGGGAAAGTGAGAAGTGGACCCCCAGTGCTGTGGGGTGCTGAGGAGGGGACATGAGGCTGCCTGTGTGAGGTGCTGCAATGCAGCACTAGATGGTGCTGTATTTTAGAAATAGCTTAGCCTTTATATTGGATCCTGGCTCCTTTTCTGTTGAATGCAGGCTCAGAGATGTGGCAAACACAGATGCTCCTTTTGAGAAACATCACTGCTCTCTCCAAGGAAAGTATGGATTTTCCTTTCTGTGTGTTTATAACATAGGAGTTAATACAGACTATGGATTTGTAACTGATGAGTTGCCAGTTAAACTCTCCAAGTGTTGCTGTTTTCCTTGGGTGTGTGATGGGAACTTCAGGGCACTGTAAAAACAGCGTCAGGAACAATGCTGTGTCCATGTTTAGCCTTCTCCGATTTACCCTCTTCCTCCAAAAGCCCAGCAGCAAAACTGCGCTCCCTCAACATAGGCTCAGAGTATTCAACTCTGCCAGCAAAGCTCTGGCCTCCACAGGAGCACTCTCACTCTGGGGAAGTGGGTGGCACTGGGCATACGGTTGGTGCCAGGAAAGACTTCAGTGGTGCTTTTAGAGTAGCATCCATTGGATTGTCACACTGCCACAGGCTGCACGATGTGAGGTGCTGGGCCCCCATAACTCCCTGCTGGAAGCATTGTCACTTGCCCTGTGGCTGTTCAGAAGTGACACAAAGGTGAGCACCAGGTGAAGGCAGAAACCTTTGAAATTAGTGGTCTGAAAAGTCGCATGTGAAAGGAGGTGGGCTACCTCCAGGGTTTACTCCTATCGCTGTTTCTAATCACACTCGTGCTGGGTCTGCTTGGTACATTTCTGAAGATGCTGGCCACAGATTCAAAGCTGGCCACTCCAGCAGGCATAGCAGGTGCTCAGCAGTTGGCTGGATACAGCCCAGGCTGCAATGGGCAAAGCCTTCTAGGAGCTTTCCCCAGGGTAGGAAGGGCTCAGAGGCACCTGCTTATTCCAGTCGGTCATCCAAGGAGGCAGACACCCTCTCTTCCCTCCTAATTCCAGTGCTTGCTTTCATTCCAGGCGCAAGTGAGTTTGGTTTCCTGGCCACAGACAGGGCAGTCAGAGCCAGGAAAGGGTAATTAATGTCAGGACAGATCAGGGACGCAGTGCAGCAGAGCTCACTTGGCAGGAGCACAAAGGAGGGAGGGGGAGATGTCTTTTGGAGAGTCTGCAAGAGGCCAAACCAGCCAAATTTCCTCTACATTGGACTGAGCCAGGTTGTTTACCCAGCAGCCGGGCTCTTCAAGGGGTCAAATTTCTCTATAGGGCATCAGCAGTCCAGACACAGCTTTTTAGAAGAGAAGGATGGGGAAAAAAAGGGTTTGCCTCTTTTTATAGGGGGAGAGTGTGGATGAAAGGGTGAAATAGTTCTAGAAGGGAAATATGAGCCTGTACAGAAGGCTGTGTAGGATGGAGGCTGGCATAACCAGTGTGTCTGTAGGGATGCTCAATAGCTGAGTGAGAACAGGCCCATCTCTGGCTGTGCACTGAGCAGCCTGTCCCATCATACAGCATGGCAAGGTTTAGCTTGGCAACAGAGGTGGTGTCTGGCTGCCAGAGCCTTGGAGGGGAGTCAGGAGCTAAGAAAGCACCTTTCCAATGGGCTCATGCACGCATGCTCAGGAGGCTTCTTTGCTAGGAGTCAGCAGCTAAACAGAGAAGGAAGGTCTGTGATGACATGTGCTTCAGAGCCTGCATAAATTCACCATTTTCAGGGGGTCTAAAAAGATGAGGTCTCCCACCTCAGGTAAAACCCGGCTATGGCACGTGCTGTGCTCCAATGCCAAGGAAAGTTTGGAAGCTAAGTGAAATTAATGTGCCTAGGAGCCATCTGAGATGCATCCCAGTACTGTGGGAATTACAACTCTATAATAGACTCCAGTGCTCTCAGCAAGAGTTGTTTCTTCTTATCCCCAGGTCCCGAGGCATCTCTTAATGTATGTCCCAAAGGCTATGTATAAATTGGAGCAGGGATAAGCAGAAAGATGAGACTGTCTGCAGCAGACAGCAGGGCAGCAGAATATGCCCTGTCATACCTGAGGATGCTACTTTGAGAGACAGGTTGAAGGAAGTGAGCTATTCAGCTCCCTGGGAAAAGGCATTGGAAGGGGCTGGCACCTCTCCCAGATGGCAGAGAGAGGCGCTGTCAGGCAGAGTTTAGGGCAACAGGACCTAATTCTTAAAACCTCTCCCAGCTTTGTTCACAGCTACTTCTGATATGGAATAGGAATCAGAGCCCTAAGCTCTCCAGTCTTTGTCCTCCCCTTACTCATCTGTCAAAGGGATAAACTGAGGTGCACTATGCCATAGTCTTTCTCACTCTTCATCCCAGGCTCACACTGTTCTGCCTAGTTCACCTAGCTCTCAGAATTTTGTCAGCTCAAGTTTTGTCTCCTCAGACTTACTTTGGCTGTGTATTATTTTCAAATGGAATTCACTGCATTTCAGCGCATTTTAGTAAATTGGACAAAAGCCTCTACAAAAGCCCTGACTCTCTTCTATCTCTAATTTTGATTAATTCTGTTGCAAGGAGAGCAGATCCATAGACATTCTCAACAGAAGATCTGTCATGGGGAGGCACTTGTGTCTCTCCCACTGCAGATTACTGTGGGGAAAAGCCATTTAAGTTTGCTACTTCAGGCTTCAGTGCTGGAAGAAAAATCTCTTGATCCTAAACTGCAATAGACCATGACTGTGAGAGACTGCTTGAGGCTGGGGCTGCCACACTGGGGTAGCTGATGTCATGCTGGATTATCCCCTTAGATAGTCAAGCTAATACAGCCCATCAGCTGCCAGCACAGTGACTTTTAAATCTCATAGCAGGAAAGCCTGATGGCCAGGGGGTACTTTTAAGCAGAACACAGAGGTAAAAATCCTGCTTTCAATTAATTGCATCACTGGGGAACTGGAGGGCAATTTGGATTAAACTATTAAGGCTCTTTCAGTCAGTTCCCAGGGGAAGATCCAGCAGGAGTGAAGGATTCAGCCAGAAATGGCAGGAGTCGGAGGAACATGGAGGGGTTATTCTGCCCTGCATAACATTCCAGTTTCACTATCATCTGGACTCCACCAGTACCAGCAGTGGGGGGGGAACTGGGAAGTTTAAGGCAGCTGACATGAAACCTGTTGTACACAGGTGAGGGAGCCATTGTAGAGTGATCTATTGCTTGATGGGGCAGAGGTTTGTTATGGCCAGGCTGTCCTGCCTGGAGATCCCTCCAGAAGTAGAAGAAGTAGAGCAGTGCCCTCCTACCCTCACTACCCAGTTTGTGTGTGGCCGAGTTTGACTACTCATAAAGTAGCCTCTGTTTTAGAGGATCCAACTTCTCAGTCTCTCCATGGGCAAAGCCAGGATTTTTTGGGTTTGTGCCTGATGCTGCCGATGGGATCTGCCTTCTTGAATTATAAAGTATGTGCTACTGGCAGCTAGAAGCAGTCTCCTCTCCCTACATAATGCCAAAGACTCATTTATTCTCTTCAAGTTTAAATAAAGCTCCACTGTTGTGAAGTGTTAGAAAGGGCTGGCTTTTGTTCTAGAACTACTGATTAGATGGGATTGCTTGAGCTGCCTCCCAACTCCAGGCTATGAGGGCACAACTCAGCTCCTCTGCATCTCACAGCAAGGACAGCTCTGGGAAGCATCTCTCTCACTCTCTCATGTATGCCTAGACAACCGGACAAGTGATTCGCTGGGCTACCTGTTGCAAATCAGCCTAGAAACTGGAGGTTAGGTGTGTGCTTTTCTGTCCCCAGCTCAACTTCCCCAGACACAGTGTACATACCTGTCTCTGGATGTGATACAACAGCTTTGTCTGGCAGAAACATGGAGGTTGGTGACTCTGGAGTGTCTTCACTAGAAGTGTCTTCAGGCTGTAAAGCAGAAGAAGACAAAAGCAGACGAACAGAGACAAGAAACCCCAAACAAACATTTTGTGAAGCAAAGCTGGTTTGTTAGTGGTATATAATTAAACAAGAGGCTCAGTCCAGACTACATCCAGAGCTATGGAGTGAGTAGAGCAAATCTATCCGAGTTCAATTTACTAAAATAATGCCCCCCCCCCCCCCCCCAGTAGTTGGAAATCTTCTGTAACTACATTTTAGTTGTGTCATTTCTCTGACTTTAAAAGTCAATGAATGCCAGATGTCCCTGACTCTGCTTTCCAGCAAACAGGTATCTTTTAAATTAAACACAATTTGCTGCAAAATTAGTTTTGTAAAAGTGAGAAGGAGAAGGGGAGAAGGGACAAGAAAACCCCAAGAGCTACCAGCACGTATCATGTGCAAAATGAGTCTGAAGGAAATGGGGGTCATGCAGCTGTCATGGCAAACA
Organism: Pezoporus wallicus; assembly: GCF_028554395.1. Classification (NCBI taxonomy): domain Eukaryota; kingdom Metazoa; phylum Chordata; class Aves; order Psittaciformes; family Psittacidae; genus Pezoporus; species Pezoporus wallicus. Next base: position 390,886 of record NW_026641132.1, on the reverse strand, counting down.
GCAACACATTGAGGCCATGGCATGGAGCAGCATGGAGTTCTAATGCACAGGAAGAGCAAAGCCAGAGCCACTGTTTTATCCTGTGTTGATATTCTACAAGAAAATGATCACAGAGAACATTTATTGCCCCCCTCACAAGATCATGCTTAATAACAAAGCTACATATGTTATTTACTACAATGTTTGCCTATTGCACAAGCAGAAGTGCCTGGATCCTCACTGCGTGCTGAGGTCCTTCCTCTCAGGCTGGCTGCGCATTAGGGAGGTAGGTCTGGAAGACCCCAGGTCAGTGTGCATGTGTGTGAGAAAGATACAGATGCTGGGGGACTGCACACATAAATGGACTGCACTGGGTATAAACTTAACTATAACCATATGGACAGACATGTTAAACAAACCCCAACCCATCAGGTTGTTCCCTTCCTTTGCCCACAGCCCCTACACAGCTAATGTACCCTATGAAACAGGTCTATAAAATTGCATAGGGCAGCTTAAGCTAAAGTGGGCTGCTGTGCCCAGCAGGCTCAGTTTCATATTGAAGTGACTGTCTAGCGTGTCCTCTTGAAGGTCCCTAAGGATTAATGTCCATAAGGGCTTTTGCATAGAGGCTGAACCCCATCCATGTAAATAAGCCTGGAAAGAAGCATATGTGCTAATAATGAAAAAAGCTGGCACAAAGAAATAGAGGATAGTGGAAAGAATGCAGAAAGATGTAAGGTGCACAAAGAATGGCAGAGAGGACAGGGAGTCTCTGAGCTAGATAACAGAGATTCCAGAACTGCAGGCCAGTAGTAACAGACGCCCATAGAGGAGCAGTCACTTCACCTAGACTTAGAGGTTTCCTGCCACCAGCTCTTGAAGCAGCAGCATGTGCTGGTTATAGGAGTTTCCCACAGTGCTCCCCACCTTCCACTCATGGGAAGCAGGACCTGTTGAGCAGCCCTGCTGCAGAGAGCACTCTTACAGGGGCTGGTTATTCCCTGCTTGCTCACACCTTGTGACACATGGCCTGAACCACTTCAGCTTAGGCACTGTTAGAATAAGTGTGCTGGGAGCCATTTCTTTCCCACCCTTCTTCCATGTCTATGAGTTTCTGTTGACTTCGGCTCCCTCCATGCTCCAAAGAGGAACAGCAGGGAAAAAGCAGATCCTAATATGTAACTTTTGTAAGACATACAGCATCAGCTTTTATTAGAATATGCCTGGGGGTCCAGGTGGGGAAACTGGCCCTGACACAGCAAAAGCAGGAGTTCCAAAAAATCCCCAAAACACAGCACAATAGAGAAGGAAGATACATCTTTATCTGTCATGCACTGTTTTACAGTTACACCCTGTGGGTGCACAAGATTAATTGTCTGGGTATGTTTGCCACATGTGAAAGCATCCCAGGAGCAGTCAACCAGTAAGATGAAGCTATTGTATTTTTATACTGATATAATTTCCTCCCTTTCCTTTTTACCTCTGAAAACCAGTAAAAACCTGCAAGGAAACAGGGTGCAGGGTACATGGGCAGGGTGACAAGAGGACACATGCCAGCTGACTGATAGGAGAGGCCTGAGCAACCAGGAGCCCAGCAGGTCCCAATGGAAAGCAGGGATAGCAGTTGTGCCAGGGGACATGGCAGTGTCTTGAAGTGGCTTGGTGGGGAGAGCAAGAGCTGATATTGCATCTGCTCCTGAGGTAATACCAGCACATGCTCTCCTCTGGGGATGAGGAAGGAAGCGATACTTGTGATAAGAGGCAAAAAAGAGAAGAAGAACAGGATAATGTGGTTTGAAACTGAATTGTGCCCTCCACAAACAGAGCTGCAGGGGAGATGTGGACAAGAAGCTCAGGGTTTTCTAGGAAATGCTGAGCCATTTCAGCTCTGTTGAGAGGCACAAAAAAGGGAGACTAAAGCCAAGAAAGTGTCCTACTCCACAGCACTGGCCCCAGCAGCAACCTGCACAGCCCTCCCTGCTTATCCACTGGCAAAAGCTCTCTGCTCCCTCGTACCTGGCCGATGGCACTGGCTCAGTTGGGAGACTTGCAGCCTGGGTTTGGCTTCAGATGCTCACAGGTTTGTGTGCCAGGGTGCTGCAGGGCCCCACTCCAGCAAAGTCCGCACTATGAAATCAAAGCCTAATCTCCCTGAGCTGTTGATGAAAGAGCTGGAAGAAAGGGGTTTTCTTCAGCTTGAAAACAAAGTGTCCAGGCAATTTCATCATGCTGTTACAGGTCAAGCTGTGGTATCAGGCAACATGGCTTGCAACACTGCTGATGTAGTACAGAAGGAAGCAGGAGGAAATGAATTTCTGATATGTTAATCACCCACCAAAGGCTTGGAGCATCAAACGGGCTGTCAGTAGCCATTTCAGAGGGAAAATAGCTCCTCAACTTCTACTGAACCACAGTCATGTGTTCTCAGTGTTAAAGCTGCCAGGAAAAGGTAATGGGTAATGCCACCCAGACCCAGCTAGCACTTGCCTGCCCTTGTAATCAATTGGCTCATGTTTAGTGTTAACTCTGCCTGAAGAAAGCCACTTGCGATATAGCAGAGGTAACATCTGGCTGGGAGGTCTTTGGAACAAGTGCATTCATCTCATCCTTCAATATCTCTGCCTAGGGTCTCACTGCTATTGAGTTCAACAGGACACATTCCCAGACCTGTCAGAGCCCTGAATTCAGGCCTTTTAATTCCAAGGTTCAAGCATGACTCTGGGATTCAGAACCTGCTCTGGCAATGCGTAATCCCCATCCAATAAACCCCACGTTATTTCAAGGTACAGCTGCTGCTGTGCAGTACGTGTAGTGATGACTTACATTTACAGATGAAGCTGTTCTTGCAGTGGGGAAGTTAAAGGCTGTAAAACTGATTGTACAGCACAGAACTACTGCTTCCCTTCTCTCAAACAGTGGCTGGTAGAAGTTCCTCAGCTCTCATTTCCTGCAACAGTTTATCATGTCACACTGCACCTGAGCTTCCACAGAAAAGAGACATTTTGGTCTCTAGCAACGTCAGAACCTTCACCCACAGCATCCCTGCCCAGGCAGAAGATCCACAGGAAAAATGTTGGCAACATGTGTTGCTGCTGGGCAGAAATGAAGTAGAACCACCCCTGCTCCCAGGCTCTAAATGCAAAGTCTACCCATTTGCAGAGACTGAATAGGCACAACTGATGTTTCATGTAGGAGTCCTTCCCCTCAACTTCCTTCCAGGTCACTCCTACAAGGCAAAAGCAAATTAAAGATGCTGATTTCCTCCCCAAGGAGTGAAAAACCAGGGAACAGGCATGACAGAAAGAATTTGTTAAATACTACTACACGAAAGAGCCAGCTCTGCTCCTCACTGACCCATGTGTAACTCTCCTACAGCTAGCTGGGACACATGCACGAAAATGAGGAAACAATTTGGCGTTTGGGCTTTGAAAAACATCTGAGAAAGCTCCACCCTACCAGCATTAGTTTTTAAAATCCATCAGGTTTTCCCTGGGGCAGTAAATTACATTATCTTCGTTTAACAGACGGAGGGATGGGAGCACTCATAGCCCTACTGTAACCCCACTTCATTGGTGGAGCTGGGAAAGGACCTGCATCCCCCACAGTTGTGAAGAGCTTTCATTGCCAAACTACTTTGCTTCATCCCAAGCCTGTTGTCCTGAATGCTTTCTTTACTGTCTTTTAGCTCTTTTGACTTGATTTCACTTCTGCAGCAAGCAGAACTGTGAGTGTACCAGCCACAGCATCTCCATTTCAAATGGTTTGGCTCTCCTTTCTGCAACACTATTTCCTGACTCTTTTTCCAGTCTGCAGCTTGCTGAGCAGAGGATTAGGATTCTCTGAACCAGGCAGAGGAAGGTTTTCTCCAGGCTGGGCTGCAGATACCACCTTTTCCCTCTCAGCTCAGGTACCCAGCAGCTCTGTGTTCCTGCCTTGTACTGGAGACACAGAAACCTCCCTATATTCTGTGCCTGTGCGCAAAGGGATTGTTTTGAAATCAACCCTTCTGAAGTGTGTCTTGAGCCCAGCTCTGCTTTGGACACACTGTTGAAATTTGGATTTAATTAATTCCACTTGAGTTTTGAAATGGTGCGATACATTTTTCAGAGGTCCCCCCCCCCCCCCCCCCCATTTCCTGGATCAGAGCCTCAACCACATTCATGGAAACACTGAAGGGAAAAAAAATCCCTAGCAATAATTCACCAAGTGGGAACTGAAAACATTTGCTGAAGAAGGAGGAACCTCTTGGTCTTTGGATGCTGGGAATAATTCAACCTCTCCTCCCAATTCCCTGAGGCTCAAACAGCCCTTTTTCCGGCAGAGCTGTGGTTATTTGAGCAAGCTGCCCTGGGGACAAGTGCATGTTACTTGTAGGATTTAGGCTGGAAAGATCAAGCACATGGATTTGTAGGCAAGAAGGGGTTTGTGCTTTAATAACTGCCAACAGTCCCAAGAAGAGCCCAAGCTTGCAGGATGAAAAGTCCTCTTTGGCAGAATTCAACTCAAATATCCTGGAAGCATGCAGGGAACTGCAGACATCTCTGTCAGCATCATGTCCTTTAACAGTACATCTTGCATGCAACAAAGGCACCAGTCCAGGATTCATACGACCTCCTCTTTGCACTTCTCCCTTATGCTGCTGGTTGTTTGGAGATGTCTCCCAGTGTATCATGTGCCTTATCAATACAGTTCATATTGCTCAATGAGCAGTAACTGTCTGCCCTGCACATGCAGCTGTGCAAACAGTACCATGAAACATGGTATAGACCTGCCTCAAGAGACATTGTAGGAGATTTCCAGGACACCTGGATCTTTGGGAAGAGGTGCCAAGATAAAATGCAAACAAGGATGCTGCCATGGTGACCCCCCAGTGTCCCGAAGGTACAGTGGCTCTGTAAAACCTACCTTGATTGTGATGAAAGCCTCATGCTGGGGCACTGGAAGGTTCTAGTGTTATCCTTCAACTTCTCTCTTCTCCTTAAAAGATGGTGTCAGATTTCTGGAAATTCCTTTCTTCCTCTGCCTCCCAGAACAGAATTCCAGGCACATTCAGGGGCCTGGAAGGAGGCTGGAGAAGGCAGGAGATTTCAACAGGGAAATTGTACAAAATCTATGTCATTCTGCACTTCCCAGCAAGTTGAATCCTCTCAAAGCATCCAATGACCTATGTCCACTGTGGATGGAGAAGAATCTCTCTTCATTTAGCCCCACCTGTAATAGCCCATCTCTCTGTTGGGGCAATAGAGGTTCTCATTCTCATGCAGAGGCCAAATACATAGAATCATAGAATAGATAGGGTTGGAAAGGACCTTCAGATCATCCAGTTCCAACCCCCCTGCCATGGGCAGGGACACCTCACACTAAACCATGTCACCCAGGGCTCTGTCCAACCTGGCCTTGAATACTGCCAGGGATGGAACATTCACAACTTCCTGGGCAGCCCATTCCAGTGCCTCACCACCCTTCTTACAGTAAAGAACTTCTTCCTTATATCCAATCTAAACTTCCCCTGTTTAAGTTTGAACCTGTTATCCCTTGTCCTATCACTACATCTTGTAGGGCTACAAGAGTGATTCCAGTTCCTGATGTTCAGCTCCAGCATTAACACACAGTAACCACTGCCTGAATTCTCCCTGATGAACACCAGACACACTTAGAACCTGAACTTACTGCTCTCATATTGTGGACCAAAAATCAAAACCCAACTCTATTTACAAACAGAGCAGAAGAGCTTGTACGTAGAAGTGTGCAGAAACTAGGTCTGGATCATCAAGGAGCATGGCTGCAAATGGCCTGCAGGCTGAAAATGGCTGACCAAAACTAACCTGAGCTAGGAGTTAGATTCTGAATGCTAGTACTGACTACTTGGAAAGCACTCAGAGCACCAGAAAGTGTTAATGCCTGGTCAACACCCAGACTCCATTATTTAAGCTGTTAGGTAAAAGAACTGCCAACCTGCATGGAAAAACCCATCCATTTCCCATCTGTCATGTTTTCTCAAATCCATTCCACATAAATCCAGAATACACGAGACAAAGTATATACCATTGGCCTCAATTCCTCTTTAAAAATATACAGCACAACCAAAGACAAACCACAATCCCACAACTAAGAACACATTTCAGGACAGATGCATTATACAACTACACTTTACTGCTAAAAAAGAAACAATTTCACCAGTTTTGTACTCCTGTGTTTAGTGTTAGCTGGATCTCATTCCAAGATTCTCATTGCCTTTAATGACTGCTGATTCTAAAGCAAACCAGCAAACAAAGACTGGATTGGATCCAACTTACCGAACAGCGGACCTATGGTGCCCATAGGTTTTAAACCTGAGCGCCACGTGGTGATGCATATAGCAGGGGAGCCTGACACCTCTCTTGGATGGCCACTGTCTGTCTTCAACCACTGCTAACCCAGGTATCGAGTAATGGAGCAGAGATCTTTCTTCCTCAGCAACTGAATCCAATAGTGTAAGATAAAGAGCTGCCTGATTCAATTCCTGTGAAATACTAGGGATGGGTAGAAACTTTAATGAAACATTTTGCCACCAGTAAAACACTTGTTCATTGACAGAGAAGACATTTAGGTGAAAATTAGCACCTTGAAATGTAAGCAGAAGACAAATTACCTTCATTTTGATCAACCAGAAACAGAAACAACCCATTTTGAAGTAACTTTAACTCAACAGTTAAAAACAAAGTGAAAAAAAAATGGAAGTGATTTGAGGCTTTTACTTGAACCAAGATGCCTCTTAAATGTCTTGGCATGAACAATGAATTTCCCAAATCTCTTTACACTGTTTATTTCTAAATACCGGATGTCTGGTTTGCTCAGAGTGTGTGTGTGTGTGTGAAGTACTTGCCTGGCTTGTCTGCCCCAGTGTCACAACCATAGCACAGACTTCAAGAACTCCTGGCACAGGGAGGAAATGCAGCAGACAAAAGAAGGGTAGAATAGAGCATGGCTTATATTTGAAACTGCTTTTCCAGTAATAGGGATAAGAGTTCTCCTCTGTAGCAGTCCTGGGGACTCTAAGCCACTTGCTATGATGCACAGAGTGGCAGAAGGTAATCAGCATGTGGCATGCATGTGAAGACACAGTTTTGCTCCTTAGAGATGCCAGTGGTTCTGCATACACCCAGCTGGGTTTCTTCAGAAACTGTTGCTGTATTTCTGGGGAGAGGCTTTGTAATTCAGCATAAAAGATTGCTTTCTGTGTGTGAGCCCTGTGGGACAAGGCACTGGCTTCTCACAAAGGGTCTGCCCAACACACTCCCCAGCAGGGCAAAGCTTGTAATAGCTAACAGTGTGTAATCACGTGTGGTGTCACGAGGCATGTTATTCCATCTGGGTCCTTCCAGCACCCTGACTGAAGAATCTGTGCTAATTACTGGTAATCAATTCCACACTCATTTACAAGGATCTAATCCTCAGCTTCACAGCAGAAATGCTGCACTTTAGCTCAGATAGAGAAAGATGCTGGTCATCTGCCATTGAAAAGGCAAGACTTGGCTGGGCAGGGAGCACCAAAGCCTTTGTCTCCTCTCACATTTAAGAGAAAAGCAGTGTTTTTGCTGTTGGGCTGCTGCCAGAGCTATTTCTATCAAGTGAACATACTGTGGACAGCAGACCTGTGCAGTCAGGAGTTTAACATGCCAAAATGTCTCCCATGATATTTGGGCTACTAAAGACACACAGCCCAGCACAGCAGGTTTCCACCAGCAGCTAAGCTGTCAGCCAGGGATGCCCCTTGCTGTCTGTGCATACAGCACAAAGGACCAGGCATGCTCTTGGACTTAAACCACAGAAAGACCAAGCCAGCATGACAGCAGACACAAAGAAGAATGTAATTAGTGGTGGATTATAAATCTCTGGCTAGGTACCTGGAAACACTTGCATTGTGAGAGAAAGCAACAGCCTTGCTGATGGCATTTGGGCTTAATTTAGGTCACAATTACAGACAGGGTGCTCTGAGCTGGCAGGGGTCAGATGGCAAATCAAAAACAGGCTCCTATTTGTCTTGACTCCTGCTGCTAGCCTCACCTTTCCAGCTCCACAACCCAGACAGAAGCAAGCACTGTTCTCCCCTGGCCAGCTGGTGAGCAGCAAGTGTGGTGCAATTCATGCTTACTCTGCTTGCACTGTGTCTGTCCATGGAGCAGGGAAAAAAAGACAACATAGTTGGGTTCTTTTGCTCTAAAGAGCATTTTTAAATGAAGAAAGCTAAGGACATCTCCAAATGCAGCAAGGGGAATGTGCAGTCAGTTGCTGTGTGGGGAATCAGAGTTGAAGACACAAGCTCTACATACCCTTATGTTCAGAGAACCCAGAGACAGACTTTTGAAGAGATTTCAGTGCAGTTCTGCACCTTCAACTCACAGCACAGAGTGTTTCTTGTCAGACAGGGTAACACCCCAGATCATGGCAGATCCAAGACCTTTACTGTCATGCAGGCACATGCCAGCGAGTTAAGAATGAGCAGTGAATGCAGGAACTCCCTGCCAGTCCCACAGTCACACCATGCCAACTGCATCTACAGCCAACAAGGGGCAGGAATGTGTGTGTCTCAGCAGCCTTCCAGCCTTGACAGGGAGAGGAAGGAGCATGACTCACTCATAACTGGAGAGCACATACCTAGCAGAGCAGTTGAGAGACTCCAGACCTCTGCATCCCACCACCAGGTCCTGCTGTCTCTCCTGAAGCATGTCAGGACTGTTCTTCATCCTTGCTTGCATAGGATTGAGAAGCCACAGTCTGAGCAACTCAGGAGGCAATCTTGTGAACAGAGTGTGGAAGGGACATTAACAGGAACATTAATAAATGAACTGACTTTTCAAAGAGCTGGATGGTGTTTGAAGTGTTAATAGCTGAAGGCTACTGTATGATTTAAAAGCAAGCTGGTATGGACACTGCCTGCCTTTGTTTGAGGTCGTTTGCATTTCAGGCCTGCCAGCTCTCATTCATCTCCAGAGACACATATTTAGCTGTCACTTGAACTGAACCCTGACTGACACTTCATGCTGGTTTTCTCAGGAGTTTGGGGGCTGGTCAGTAAGTTCTGGCAGGAAAGCAATACAAAAGTAGCCACAGAGGTTGAGATCTGATCTAAAACCCCTCCGAGTCCCTGCAAAACATTCCTCTGATATCAGTAGGCTTTGGATGGGGGCCATGACAAACAAGACACGTGCTAGAGTACATCACAGTTATTTCTATCCAAGAGAGCAAAACAGGTTTCTGAGGGGAAATTAGTAGCTGGAGAAGCAAGTGGGGGTCTGGTCCCCTGGGTTTTATCCTTAGCAATACCTTGTGCCCCAGTAAGTGCTTTCCTGGGAAACCCTGCCCACTCTGATGGCAGAGGGATCCTTAAAACAATTAGTTTTACTAGTAAAGTTTCACAGAGACTTGCCCCAGCTCTTTTCCCTGCTACTCTCAGACCACAGTGAAGAACTGCTACTCAGACCAAACACACAAAATCATCTCTACTAGTCAGAGCCACTCCGCTCCTGGTGGACACAACTTTGCTGCAGAGCCCCATAGAGGTCATTTGATGCCTGTGAGTTCACAGTTCCCTAAATAAACCACTGGTGCCAGAAGGCACATCTGCTCTATGTGCACTCACCAGCAGACAGGTGAATTTCTGTACTGCCTGAATAATCCAGATTCCTTTTCATTTACTTGCTGTTGGGGTTTTCTTCCTATAGCTCCATTTTCTGTGCATGCCTGAAAGCCATCAGAGCAGTGTGTGGAGGTGCAGAGCCTCTGAACACGGTGGAAAGAAAAAGATGACTTTTAGAGAAGTAAAAAACCAAGGAGAAAATAAGAGGCAGAATACATACCACACTGTAGGCCAAGCTTCTATGTGTGTGGTCATCTACTTGTTGTTTAGAAGATGTGCACAGTAGGACTTCACCTGGACAGTCCAACTTACACCTGCAGTTAGTTGACAGATCCCCCCCTAGATCAGACTTGGTTAGGGGGAGACCATACAGATCATACTGGTCAGGCCAGAAGATGGGAGATAGCTGGAAATCTCCTCATTTCACTTAGTATGGATGATGATAGCCTGACTGTAGCCTTGGATCTTCTTATAAAGAGAAGTTAAGATTGTGAAAATAGACTCATGACAGTAACTCCCAGGTGGCTTTTGGATAGATAACACAGTTGAGAGAACGACCTTCTGATCTGTTATGAGCAGAATACTACCATACGTTCTTCCTGCTGCAGCCACTCACACCCTTTGGCAACAGGCAAATGCAGCTTAAAGTGCAATTAGGTTATTTAAAAGCTGACAAGCCTCAGCTTTTCTCTGCCAGCAATTTGTGAACAACAAATTCAGGATAATCCGACATTTTATTCACCCAATAATTCTCGATCTGCAGATCAGTTCCAAGCAGTTGCATTGGAGTTGGGTATTCAAGTCCCAGATGCTTTGCTGTGGGCATGTAAAGGACATAAGTTTGGTTTCTGAGACTCTTTGTGGTGTGATGACTTGCAAAGCCACGCTAAAATACACAGAAGTAGTATTATTTTAGCCAATCTAGAAAGGCACTAGAAGTAATCCAGTTACAGGAAGGAACAGGGCAGATGCCAAAGCCTGTCAGAGGAACAGGAGGAAAACAGATAAATGCAACTTATGTGCTCTTAAAATAGAGCAATAAATACAATCCTTTTACTGCTTCCCCCCCCCCCCAACCTGCTAAAATATACAATTAGCTCATTTAAAACTCCAGCACTGGTGGCTTACAGGCAAATTGCTCCTTGTTTGCTTCCCTTTAATTCTGGAAGCTGAAGTTGATGGAAAAATCACCAAGAAGTTTGATGTGTCTTCCAAAGAGATGTAAATTTCAGTAAAACCAAAGTGTTTTCTGAGAAGTTTTCAATCCTCTCCAGCTCCCCACACCTCCCAGACAAAGCTGGGAAAAAGGATATTCGTGGTAACGTTTCCATTTGGATAAAGAACATTTCATTAAGGAACAGAATGAGGCATTGAATAAAAGGCTTGGAGCAGTTCGAGTCGAAATCCTGGCTCCATGTATTTCATGAATTGCTTTTCTTCATCTCATTTCTTCTTTTTCTGCATTTTTAAAGGGGGAAAAGATATGGTGATAAAAAGGACTTGGAGGGTCCCAAGCTGAACCATACAGAGGTTTGGAGGGTCCCAGGTTGAACCATATACAGGTTTATAGCTCCTGGGTGCTTAACAGACTGGGGCTTCGGTTGTGTTAAATATGCATCACATTTATTCCAAATAAACTCCATAAATCAATCTATGTAATAGAAACCAGAAAAGTTTATGCAAAACAAATACAGAGAGTCATAAATACTGTGTTTTAGATGTCATTTTTGTGGCTGGTATATTTCTAGGGTATGTTTTTACTGATCGTGGGATAAATTTTTCAGCAACATTAAAACCTTTCCTCCCTTCCATTCTCTATAGGTCTATCCCAAAGAAATAATGAGGCTACCTCTATAAACCAGCAGTTATTAAATCCAAATGGGCACTTCATCTTACAGTAGCTTTCAGTATAATCTATTTGATCTTTCAAAGTAGTTGGAAAATTATTTCAAGGGGAACTTTCACAGAACAAATTAACTTGAAAGAAGAGAACATTTAATGCCCCAAAGAGGGAGGAAAACAATTTCCTCGGTTTTTTGCTCTTTCTGGATTTCCCTCAGCCCAACTGCAGAAGCATGTGTTAGGAGTGGCTCTCTCTGTAGCTGCTATTGCATGATCTTAGCAGCGGTGCTCATGGAAAGCAGGGTCACAGACTCATGGGCCCACAAAGCTACAACCAGGACAAGTTCATCTTTGGTGAAGCTCCAGATGACAGAGGAGAGGGGAACGAGCAGATTCATGGAAACTAAAAATAGGTTGTTCAAGGTGCAATTAAAAATCTACCTCTTAAAACTTACCCTTGTGCGTTTTTGGAGGGACTTTATTTCCTGCCTGCTACAGCTCCTCAGGCTGCTTGTTAAATCAGTAGATAAAAATAGCACTGGGGCCATTCCCTGGTGAGCGGATCCAGCACTCGCCAGTTTTAAGAATCCAAAGGTTAAGGCATTAAAGGGACACAGAGAGAGGTGAAGCCCTAGGGCTGATGGGGTACCAGTTGTTGGGTATTCCACCAAGAACTAAATACATTAGTTGGGGAACATGATGTTTCCATTCTCTCTCCAACAGCCCATTGTTTCCCTCTGGATTAATTCAACTCCTGCATGCATTAAATGCCTTTCTGAGCAAGTTCTTCAAATTACCAGCAGGACATTAGGAATCTAAATCCATCAGCAACCTCTGCGTGAACTGTATTCATCAAATCCAATGTATAAAATGTTCATTTTCTGTCCCCACGCATGTGAAGGCTGCAGGAACCAAGCCGAAAACGGACTTGAGAAGAAGATTTGGGGACAGAGGGGTGAGACAGAGCCAAAAGAAGAAAAGACAGAAGTTTTCTCTGTTTGAATGCCAGAGGATTTGGGAGCAGCAGGATTTCATCCTAGGCCTGCACTGCACCATTCCCTACAGCACACCAAACTGAAGGTTTCCATCTCCAGTGTCTGCTGTTATACATTCCCTTAAAGATTAACAAGTTTACAAGAGTGCTGGCTTCACCTTCCCAAGCTCTATAAACTCCCAGGAGGAAAAACTTCAGATTTTGAAAAGCTTTAGAAAAAGAGGATTTCCTTAATCTGTTCTTTCAGAGATCAGATATTTTTGTTTCATCCTTTTGGAAGGGTTACAAATGGTACATCCTTACAGCTTTTCTGTAAGTTGATTTATTCTACTGTGAAAGGCATACAGTACTGGGAGTCATAATGCAAGATCTAAACCAGCATCCACCAGGTTTTCTTCCATAGCATGATAGGGAAGGGATGAGGAACACTTTGTCCTTATTTTAGAGGGGAGCAACTTCAGGCATGATGCGAGTTCAAATATGTGATTTGGCCAACATCATAGAATAGCCAATGGCAGGTCCCCAAAGCCTCACTTTGGTACCCAAGCAATAAATACCTATCCCACTTTAGTAATGTTAGGGATGCCTTTGAAATCTTTGACCTTTCAGTGCTGGGTGAGGCTGTCTCTGCAGGCAAGCAGATGAAAGCTTTATACCCCACTTAGCAATACAGAAACCCTTCTGGCAGATGTGCACACTGAGGGCATGGCCAGCACCCAGGCACAAAAGTAGGATCTGCCAAGAGTGCAAATTTTATTACCTCTCACTGGACACCTACTTCCTCCAGCACCCAAAAACCTGCCCAGAGCCAACAACAACCCAGCTCCAGACAGGGGCTACCCACTGGCTCAGGGCTGTGTGAAACCTCAGTTCACCTTTAACCACCTTTCTCAGCACAAGCAGCCTTTGTTCAAGTGAAGAGCCATGGCCTGGCACTTCCCTCTGTGCCAGTGACAAAGTTTCCCTGTGCTCTCTGTAACCTTCCAAGAGGGACAAAATCCTCCACTGCTCCATGTTTAACCCAGGCAGGTGGGTTTAGCTCAGTTGATGCTGTGTTCCACCTCAGAGGCGGCTGGATTTCACTTGTTTGAAATGGGAGTGAGGGATGGACACTAGGGAAGGAAGTGATGCTTTTATGATGCATTTCCTGAAGGGGTGTTGGAAGCCTGAGTCACATAAGAGTCTCTTGTTCTCCTCTCACAATTAAAAATTAATTCCCCAAGCAAAACAATCTGGAGAGTCATAGATGGATCAGAACTCTCCCAAAGTGTCCACGTGGGCCAAAGTTTTGCAGAAAAGGCTGGTGATGTTTTGGGATGGGAGTGCAGAGGGTTAGGGATGTATGTAATACACTGGAGATGTTCAGCAAGTTGATTTTCCATGTTCTAAAGCACAGGCAAGATGTGTAGGAGCAGGGTCTCTCTCATGTAGCCTCTGGCAAGCTGCTGGAGGGAGGAAGCATGCTCCTGCAGATGCAGAGGAGCTGCTGGGGGACAGAGCACTCCTCCCTGTTCTGGCAGAAGCTTTATAGATGCTGCAGCCAAGTCACGTTTAACAGCCCCATGCCTCAGTTTCCCCAGCTGTAAACCATTATAGGGATGTTTTGTGGCTGAATACAGCCCCACACTCACCAAGTGAGCAGAGCTCTTTGGACAGATGATCCCAAGGAGTATAAAGCATTTACTTGAGATTTTTTTTCCTGTGCTTCTCTCTGATCTTTGGTGCTGTCACCTAAATAATTTACAATGTGAAGAAGGAAAGAAAAGACCAGAAGCAATCACACCCAAGCATCCAGCCTCCTCCAGGCATGGCCCAGGAGTTTTGGGGAATGAAGGAATGTGCTCCCAACCCCCCTGTCAGACCTTCTGCATGATGACATGCAAGTGCTTGTTGATCAGTTTATGGATCTGGGGTCTGACAGACTTTGAAGTTAGAGCTTGGCATCCCCAGTTATATGCTAGGACTTGAAAGGATCAAAGCTGCCAGCATTTTTTGAGGCCTCATGAATGAGCTGGGTTGGTAAATGGGAGCTAAGAATTCAGGATTGGCTCCTCATCTCCCCGCCAGCATCATGAGCATGAGCATACATTCTGAGGGCAATCTGGTGGCCTTTCCTTGCCTACTTAACATGATACAAGCTGCAGATGGAGGGCACGCCACGGCACTGTGACACATGGTGTTACTTATCTCTGTTTTCTAGCATGAAGGATACATTCTGCAAGCAATTCTAGTGCAGGATTTCCTACGTGAAATCCAGACCTTCAACAAAGAGGCACTAATGACAACAGAAGTGTTAAGTTCAGCTTTTAGATTCCAGCTGGAGCTTGCAGATGTGGCAGACAGGGATAAATACCTCCTGCTTTTTTCATGGTTTAGGGATTGCAGTCTTTTCTGTTACAGGACCAGATCCTGGACAAGGGCTGTTTGGCGTCCTCATCCTTATTAAATGAAAGGTTTTGGGCTGAAAAAGAGGAGAAAGAAGATACAGAGCAGCTCCGAGTTCACAACTGCCTCTTGACAAGCTGATAGTGACTCTCTTTCATGTGAGGCATCTGGGACACAGATATGAGCTGCTTCCAGCCTGATGTGGCTGGAAGGGGCAGAGGGCAGAACCCATGCGAGCAGTTTTACAACCTGTAGCCTGAGCATCAATCTACCAGCGCATCAATCTACCAGCCTACATGACCTGTGTCTACTGCACAGGTATAAATCAAACTCCTGAACATGACTTTTCTCTGATTAACATGTCCATTCCCTGGGATGCTCTTTGAAATCTGAACAAGCAAATCTCTGTCCCAGCACCCCCATTAACTACTGTACAAGCAAACTGGCTGGTGGACAGAGGAGCAGCAGGAATGCAGGCTTGTCAAATAGCTTTTTGATAGCCCAGACTTGCTTAACTCAGAAATGCTTCCTGAGTCCCAGGTTCCAACTATGAACCCAGACTGCTCCAGTCTGCCCTCATCCTGAAGTCCCATTTGGGAACACTGCTCAGCATGTCAGCAGACCAGACCCTGACCCTTCACTAACTGAGTGAGGGCCCTTCCAAAGTCCAGCTTTGCAGTTTTGCAGTGGTTTATGCATACAGAGCTCCCAAGATCATACCATCAGCCACCACCAGGAAGATACTTGCATGTCAAGAGCCTAATTCTGCAGTGTCATGTGGTTTTCCTGGATTAATCCATGTCAACCAAGAGCTGTGAATTCCCAGCCTCTGCAAGCACTAACACAGCCTGTACATGAGCCAGGTGGTGTTCACTGCATCGCAAGGGATCACTGAGACATTACCAAGAATGCCTTTGGAGTTCACAGGACACCTCATGAGTATGGCTTATCAGTATCTGTCTTAACTAGGAAGCTGTTATAGGCTGTAAAATTCACATCACATATCCTGTTACTGGGGTGTTATTCTTGGCCCAGAAGTTGAGTTCAAAGACATTCAGGTCTCATGCCTGCAATTCAAGACCACCTCTCTGTTTTCATTCCATCCCATGGTGAGGGGATCAAATTCACCCTTTGCTGTGACTTACTTTTTTCTGACTGGAAAACCATTAAAGCCTGACATGCTGTTCCCAGACATGTCACAGCTCTCAGCTCAGTCTGGTCTTGTTGCAGAGAGGCCTAATGCTTTACAGTGCCCAACACAAGTCCAAAGTAGTTTACTTGAGAAAACTGATTATAGTAAGTCAGCCAATATTAAAACCAGGAAGACTGTATTGGTCCAAATAAAAAGGTCCTCTGAGAGCATTCAAAGATCGTATTTAGTTTGAAAGCAAAGCACATACAAGAAACAGAATCTGCTCAGGCAATTATAGGGCTTAATATCTGGATACAGCAACTGGGAGAATGACCTGCCCATCTTAAGATGGCTTCCAGTCTGACCCTGATATTAGGAGTGGGAGATGAGTCTCCACCAGGCTGTTGTTACCACATGGTTCAATGTATCCCAAGGAGAACTCAGATGCCTTCACAATTCTCCAACAGTCTGACAAGAAACTTATGTTTGCTCTGCATTTGCTTCCTTTCTCCTTCATCTTGCCTCTTCCCCCTCTTCTCTCCTTTTACTCTAAGCACTTTTACCACCCTGAAGTCCACATTTCTTTGGCCTTAAGCCTTCAAGGAAACAATCAAATTCCAGCAGCATCACTCCAGCCCTTCCTGATAGCTTCTTTTCTCTAAAATACCATTGCTCTGAAAGCCATCTAAAGAACCCTTCAAAAGCTCTCTACAACTAGAATGGCATCAATGCTGGGTTTTGAAATCAGGACTTAATTTATACGGATGAGCATCATAGCTCCTCTCCCTTTCATCTGAAAGCTCCTTCAAATACACAGTTTGCTGGAAAATCCTTGAAGAATACCAGATTTTGGAGTCAGAACTGAAATCAGACCTGGTTTCACCAGGCACCATCAAATGAAAAAGGTCATTCAGCAGTCTTGTGTGATTTAATAAATACGTATATTTTAACTGCTTGGGTTTCTTATTAGTGAACTTAACTGCTGCATCTTAGTTTACTTGCCATTGCTTAACTAAAAGCATTCTTGTTCTTTCTGAGCAGCCAGCAGGTGTACATGTAACTTTATGTCAACATCTGATTACTACTTATTGCTCATTTAACCCAGCAAAAAGTAAAAACTGGACCATGTCTCAAGCAAAATAAATAAAAGGAGAATGCTGGAGTTGGGAGCAGAGAAGGGGGTTTAAAAATCAAAACAGGAGAGGTTTTCTTGACTATTTTTTCCAAGAGCTGTTGTTATAGGTGTTTCCTGAGGAAGTGACAGACTTCCCCCCCCCCCCAGTGATTCTCACCCTCTAGGTTTTATTTTAGGTTCTGCTTTAAGCACAGGCAAAGCAGCACACTGACAGTCATTTCACTCTGCTGCTTGAATAAACTGATAGGAAGAAAACCAGACTTCTTTTTACTCCTGTTTAGTAACGCAAAGCAGGGCATAGAGGTAGTAGTGTGCTTCATTTCAGGCAGGTGCCTTGCTAAGCTGTGGCCTCCACAAGCCACACAAAACCATCAGGTTTTTATTTTATGCCTGTATTTCAATGCAGTGCTTTTGCAACTAGCAGCCATCTGGCTGGGGGTGGTTTTATGTTCTACATTTTCACACGTAGACTCCTAAGACCTCTGCTCCTTCTTTACAGGAGCTGTTCCAGCAGCAAGATCCTGCCTGGTTTCTGCCCTTCCTTGCTGTGAACAGCCATTCTCATTGTACATCTTTTGCTATTCACCCCCAACATCTTGCTTTTCAAAAACCAGTGTGCCCAGTTCCCCCCCTGCCTTCACACACACCTCTTGCAGCCACTTACAGTGCAATATTTAGCAATGGGAAGTTGCTTCTCTGACTGACAAGTTTCCAAGCTGCTAAAGGAGAACGGCTGTAGGAAGGTGGAGTTTTCTCCCATGGGATCAACAACCTTCCACTCAACTGTGCATAGAGGGGCTGAATCTGAATCTTGCTGCTTGGATACCCTGAGTAGTGAGAGCTCAGAGACAAGCTGTTGTAAGGCTCAAACTTGGGTTTTCATGCACAGATGATTTGAGTTTAGCTGCAGGATACAGGTCTTGGTGCCAGCTTTATGCATCTTTGGAGGGAGTTGCCTATAGAACTGACCAACAGAAAGTGTCAACAGTGCATGAAAGCACTACGCTGTAAATCACTGTAGAGAGCAAACCTCAGATCTTCACTTTCTTTGCAGACACATGAGCAAAGTTGTCCTCTGGTTTCACATTGATACACCTGCTTTGAGTTCAGTGTAGTGACTCCAGATTTACACCAGCACTGCTGAAAAACATCAATCCCTACCTCAGCTGAGGCTGCTGGTTAATCAGAACAGGGGCAGCACATTTTGGGCAACAGAATTCCATGGGTTTTTACCATTGTTCCTTAGCCAGCATTGATCAGAGAACTCAAACAGATTGCCAAGCCCTCAAAAGATTTTAGTGTGAGCGATGCAGACCACATGTGCTGAATGGTAAATAGCTCTTGAGGATGAGAATAAAAAGGTCTTTATAGTCCGAGCAAACAAAAGTAAATGCCAGAATCTAAATGAAATAGAGCTTTCCAAAAGCCTGAGGCTACCAAGATTTCAGAGCTGAAAGTGTAGCCTTGCTTGTTTCTTAGAAAGTCCTAAAGTCACATTATCGGAGGTGACTTTGTCCTGTTCCCAGCAAAGCAGCAGTGTCCTTGATTCTCTTCTCATTTCAAAGCACTCCATCTGAGAAAAGCTGTCCCCATCAGGTCGCTTCAGCCTCCTATTAAAGTCAAGTGTATCTGACTGCTTTGTAAGTGGGTAGCCAGCAGAGAGGAATATTGCCAATGAAGCAAATACTATTTATTACTGAACAGGGTTATATGGAATACAGCAATCCAGTCTAAGCCACACCACCAGAAAGACAGTCCTAACACAGAGAAAGCTTTGAAATACTCTGCTTTTCTGTTTCAAAGACATGTATGCAAAAACAGCTGAAGAAAGGAGGGGACCACAAATGTGAGGACCAAGTAAAAGCACATGGGCTGGAAAAGATTCCAATTTAGCTGCTACAAAAGGACTGGTGCTGCTGTGTCCATTCGTGCATGTAGAATTGTTACACAAAGACCCTTGGTCCTGCTTCAAGCTGCTTCAGAAGCAGATCCCTTCAGATCATTAAGGCTTTGTGCAGAAGACTGCCTAGAATCCTAACCCAGTTTGGAGCTAAGGGCTTCTGCAGGAATAAGTCCTCAGGCAAAGGTGCCAGTTGGCCCTAGGACACATTGCCTCTGTGCAGGCTGATGAATGCCTGCAGCTTTGAGGTTAGACAGATTTGGTTTGTTTAAACTGAAGTTTTGGCTGCTGCAGCATAAACCCTACTACTGCTCCTGCAGTTCTCACAGGCTGTGCAGGGCTGCTTCCCCTGCTCCAGCACAACTGGTGGTGTTCCTGCCAGCAGCTGCTGCTGCTCTGCTTCCTCCAAGTGCTTTTACTCTCTGCAGCATTGCCGCTGGCTCTACAGCACCACTGACATGGAGCAGAACGAAATGCAGTCTCCTTGCCTCCTCTCATCCCAAGTCCCTACTCTGGCCCACTGCTCTCAGTCTTTTCCCAATGCATTAACTGGCACTACCTCAACTGATTTCAGTGATGCTGCTCCCAGTTTACCTCAGTATGAAGGCATGCATCAGTCTGTGCAGCAGGTCTCTATAGTCTTGGCAAAACAGGCCTCCATCTGTAGTGTTCATCTTTGCTCTGGAGGAGCAGAGAAGTGACAGTAAACCAGCTCAAAGGAGAACCAAAGTGCATCTAAACATCACCCCTTCTAGCTACCACATGGGTTGGGTCAGTAAGCAACATATACACCCTGAAGCACTGACTTCTGTCTTTGTTCAGGTCATTCAAGAAATTTCCTGAGGAGGCACATCCACTCTTTACCAGAGAACTTGGTTTATGTGGGCAGGGACAACCCAAATCTGGCACAAGACAGGACATGGAAAAATGCAGTGACGCTAGAGAGGCTGGAAAAGACAAGATGGTTTTCATAAGGGAGGAGATTTTAGGTCCCCTGTTAAGGTTGGGGAGATGTTTCGAGATGAGAGATGCTTTGGCATTTGAAGCTCATCCTGCCTCATACAAACCACACTGGTACCATTCCGAGAATGCAGACAGAAGGCCCATGTCACATTCTCTGTCCCTTTCTCTGCAGATCCTCATGCAATACACAAACCAGCAGTGTCTGCAAGTTCAGAAAGCTTGTAAAGCAGCACCAACCCTTAGTTCTTTTATAGCCCTATGGGTGAACAGAAAAAGAAGTATGGTTCACCTTGGGCCTCTTTTCCAAAGAAATTCTTTCCAGTGCTGTTTTACAGGTTTGCACAGCCTTGCAATGAACAGAAACCCCATAGCAAAACAGGCATTTCAAAACCATGCTAAGCTACTGTGAAGTAAATTAGTGACTTACCAGCCAGGCACCCCCAGGTATAATGGGGTTTCATTTGAAGAACAAATGAAAGCAATGTGCATATCAGCCTCTGAGACTACAAGGGGCAGAAAAAGACAGAGTCTGGAAACTTTCCAAAGTGCACAAGGTTAAAGAATCTCTGCCAAACAGCTCACAGGAGACATCAGTCACACCAAAGAAGGACCCGCTCCTAGGGAGAGCCAGACCCACACCTAGCTACCTCTGCATGCAGCCTTCCATCAGAGGGGGAGGGTGAAGGCTCCATTTGAACCATAAACCTCAAAGAAGAGGAAGAGATGAGTCAACAGGAACACTGAAGGAGCCTGATGGGGCCACAAAAGGACAGAGCAGGGTGAGCAGTTAGATGGATATTGCAATTATTGGCTTATAATGCTTCATACTCTATTGAACTGTGAAGTCAAGTGACCTTTTCCTAAAGCCCAGAGGCAGCATTGCAGACTTCCTTCCCAGTATCAAGTCTAACACCTCAGTGTAACTTAGGGATTTACCAGTACCTATAACTTCTGTCAAACCCTATTTCATGCACTACCAAAGATTAAGGTGGAATAATATCCCTGAAAAACTGGAAAAAAAACCCCAAACCCAACCTTACTCACCAGAGGCTCCTCCCAGAAAGGTGCTCCACCACAGAGACAGCATTTCACAGGCTATAGTTTCCTCAAATATACAGCTCTTGCCATGGCAGGAATGTTTGACTAGAGCAAGAGTCTCTTCAGGATGCCTCCACAGAGGAATGGAACCAGTTTCCTTACTGACTTAGCCTCCTCCATCCATACCTCTTTTCCTGTTTGCCATCTTCTTCCCTTTGTTCCTGCCAAAGAGGAGAGCAAAGCATGAAAGCAATTAACCAGCTGAAAGGGAAAATAAGTAACAGCCACTGACGGCTTCAAAGCGAAGCAAGGAAGTCATTAGTGGAACAGCTGAGAGGGAAAGGCATCAAGAAAAGGCAAAATGGCACAAAAGTCAGATGAAAGAAGTAGGGAGAGATAACAGTCTATTAGCAGCTTCAAGGCTGGTCTTGGATGTTATCCTCCAGTTATTTCTTCCCACCCTGTCCCTGGAGGAGTGGCTTTCCTTCAAACCAATTTAGTTTCTGAACTCTCTGCTGCTCCCTGCCTGCATACAGAGCCCAGATCTAACTGTTGCTTTCTCTCTTCTGACTGAGAAGGCCACTGAAAGTCTCAGCATTCACCTTCCCCAGACAAAGAACCTGGATTTCAGCTGCACAACCCAGTCCTGGTGAGGCAGACAGTGACTGGAGGACAATGTTCTTCTCTTGACAGCACTGTTTGCAGTCCTGCCCTGCAGAGCCAAAGGACTCAATGACTGTGCTGAAGAAGGGCCTTTGGAGAAGAGGAACAACTTGACATGCAATCCTGCTAGAGCAGTGCAGAGGGAGGCTTGGCTGGTGTCGATTCAGAACATGAGACTGTAATAATATTTGCCCTCGGTTCAACCTCATATACTGCGTACAAAAGCCTCTGTTCGGATAAAGGAATGGCCGGGGAGACGTGGACTGAGAAGAGCCAAGAAACTCAAAGCAAAGTCTCAATTCTCTTTGTCCGGAAATCTAACTGTTTTGGAAAGAAATAAAAACACACTAAAGGTAGACAAGGGAAGTGCAGGGCAGATTACTTGCTGAATTTTCTCAGTTTTCCTTGACATTATTGAAGAGGGAGAGAGCAAACGCATGTGTGTTCCACAGAAAGTGTACAAAATATGCATTTTTTTCCCAGTTCAGGGAATCAGTTGGGCTGTCAGGCCAGTCTTGGGTTCCTGGATAAACAAAATCATAGTGGTTTTTCATAGCCTGCAGGGTGGGAAGGAAAGAACCAGCAGAATCTAAGCCTTACACTGCCCCAGTTCTGACCTACGACAAGCCACATGGCTCAGGAACAGTCGTGAGGGAACACACACACTGCTTTTGTAGACACCCAAACCAGAATAGCTTCAACATCTCCCTGACCTCCCTCTGCCCCATAAGTTCTGAGGGTTGTTGTGCAGTACATCAAATGCCAAGGCCTGTCATGATATCTGGCATTCCAGAAATAAAATCAAGCTGATTGTCAAGAGAAGTATAAACCTGGTCCAAAGCCAGAGGGGCATCAGGATATAGTAAAGTATTTCTCCATTCCTCACCTAGACCATGTTGCTTTCAACACAGCATTCTGATAACTGCCCTGGCAGTACCTGATGAGGTAGATGGTCCCTTGAGAGACATTTGAGCC
The DNA here is from genome assembly GCF_028554395.1 of Pezoporus wallicus. NCBI lineage: Eukaryota > Metazoa > Chordata > Aves > Psittaciformes > Psittacidae > Pezoporus > Pezoporus wallicus. Next base: position 368,261 of record NW_026641132.1, on the reverse strand, counting down.
CCTACACACTACTAAATACATTAAGAACTCAGTTTGGTCATATGAATGCTGGTAGACAAACTTTCTGGGCAATAAAGACCAATTCAGCCATGCTGAGGCATCAATAGCGAGGGTATTCCAGTTGACTGTGTTTTTCCAAACATGTTTGAGAAGGTCCAGGAAGACTTACCTGCCCCAGACTCCTCTTTCTCCTTGAGATGCATTTAGCCAGATGGCAGGTCAGTTTCAACTCTGGCAAGCTGCAGTCATTCACTAAAGAGAGAAAGTGAATGAACCCTACTCACTGCTGAAGTGCTGCAGGAGAGTAGTGTGTCCTCTGCTATGCAACAAGAAAAAATGTGGCAGAGGGAAGTTCCAATGACCAGCTAGTTCAGCCTGAGGGATCCCAGGCTAGTGCTCTGCTACATCATGTTGCCTTTCATTTTACTTACACACTGATCTGCCTCCTCATAAGTCAAGGCCTGGAACCTAAAATCCTCCCCTGTGTTTCCCAGAGTTTGAAAACTGGATGCAAGCCCTGTCACCACAGCCTGTTTCTACATAGCCTACTCATTTGTCTTGTCTGTAGCTTTTCTCTTTTGATCTCCAGAGCTATTCATAGTTCAGTTGCTTTCCAGAGATGACCTGCTGCAGTTTCCTTTGGTTTGAACTGGGCTTTGAAACTAGTGACCAGGATGTACCACACTTCTGCACAAGATCTTGAGGAAACAGCAGGATAATTTATGAGGCAAGCTACTAGTCTTCAAAGGATAACATCTTTCCAGCAGAAGTCCCTTTCCTTCAAAGGAAAATTTGCCTTTCCTTGTGAACTTTTATTTTAATGTATATACATGTATTTATTTTACACCCACCATGTCTGTGGCATGATTTGTGTGTGTATAAAAGACAAATTAAAGCAATTGCCCTCTAAGTGTTGGAAGAAATGTTGTCTGAAGATGACTGCTCCCAACCCCTCTGCAATTTAAAGATGGATTGTAACATGCTTTATGGAAGCAACCAGTAAGGGCTGGCCTCCCACAGGAGGAGCGGAGAGCATGCCAGCATCTGACAGAGGAATGGAACCTGTGGGGATGGCTCTGGCAGCAAGGTGTCTCCATAGAAAACAAGCTCAAACAGATCATTAGAAAGGCAGGACTGTAGTGCTGGCCTGGGAAAACTATGGCTCTGCCTTGACAGCTGATGCTGGACAACTCATTTCACTGCCCCCCTTTTGCAACTGGAAAATCCTGGAATGACCCTAAGTTGCCCCCCACAAAACATTTCAATGCTGTCCCCTGCTGTTACACAGAGGATTGAAGAATGGCCTTGGATACAGCCTCCAGGCTGTCTGTCTCCCTTCCCATAGCAAGGCCTTCTGGGCAGCAGACTGCCTGCCTGAGCAGATCAGGGGGCAGACAGGAAGGCTGCTAACGTTGTGTGGTCTGGGCTTGCTTGGGCATTGCAGTATGCTGAGGGGTAGCCTCCAGCTGTGCTGCAGCTGTGTTGCTGGTTACAGCCTCCACAGGCAATGAACTTGGCCTTGGAGGCAGCCAAGAGGTGCCATAAACAGTGGCTGATACTGTCCTGACCCAAAAGACTCTAAACTCTGCCCCCATCATGTAACAGGACACAGCTCTCAGAGGATGGAGTAAATAAGAGTAGTCACTGTGAGGCAAACAGGGCTTTCGCTACAACCAGGTGAAGACCAGGAATGCATCTGCCCTGACCTCTACTTGCTAAAGGACATGAAAAGCCTGGGAATGGCCTGGATATCCATTGCAATGATCCCAACCCCATCTTTCGCTCCACATGTTCCCTGGAACAACTCTCTCTTTTCCTAAGGAAAGGTGCATCCTTACACAAAGTGCCTTCTTCTGAGTGCCAGGACAATGAAAACAGATCACAGCTCTTGCTGGAATTAGTCCTAAGATGGGGACTCAGCCATTCTGGAGCACAGATGGGGTCAGGTCAGGTTTTTTCCCTACAAACAGGAGAAGCCATGTGGTTTTCGTACAATTTGGAACATTTTCGTACAGAATGAAGATTGATTAGATGCCTGGAGTTCCCCAGAAACAATGCTGATAGTGTTAGCAGCCTGCACACCACAAGAACCCATTCATAAAACCAAAAAATCCTCATTTTTAAATTTAGGTGGGTTTTTTTTACTTTAGGTTCTTGGAAAAAAGCAGCTGATTGGATAACTATCTGAGTTCCTCTTTCATCACCTTGTCAGAAATCCCACAGGCTCTGAATTCCTTTAACAATCTCAGTTTAATTGTGTCCTGCCTATTCTAATAAATAAACCTTTCCCCGCCTGCCCCCAAAAGAAAGAAGCTGGAAACAGCCAAGAAATTGCTCCCCCGGTCCTTGCTCTGAGATCTGCTAATTGAGACATCAAAGCAGCTGGAAAACAAAGGTTGTGCCTGTACAGTCCCTGGGCATTAACCTCTCTCTTTCTCTCTCTCAACTATTTTCAAACAGGGCAATCAACTTTTGCCAACACAGTTCTCCCTCTGAAGTTTTAGCTATTCATTATATTCTTCTATCACTAAGTGCATGATGAAAGAGCTGCTGTCTTTCACCCTGAGGTGGCCATACCTTAGGGACAGGTGATGTGCTCTGGGTATACTTTGTGCAAACTCTTATGGGCAGGCAAACTGACATGCTAACCTAGTTCCATACCAAAGCCATGCTGTTGCAATAAGGAGTGAAGGGTTTTCTATCTATCTTCATGTGAGCACTGACAGATAAATCTGATACCATAAGCTGTGAAGGACACTCTGGAACCAGGTCAGAGATGTTACTGCTGTGAAGAGTAAATTAATAAAGGAATTGCCTAAAATTCATAGATCATGAGGGTGCCCTTGGCAGATAGGAAGTGGTGTCACCTTAACTACACTGGATAGGTGCTTTGCTCCCTTATGGAGACCTGCAGGGTTAAACAGTTACATCCATGGGAGCATCCGCTCTCCATTATTGCCCCAATATGAATGATGCAGCTGCTCTCTAGATAATCTAAACATTCCAGAGGAACGCCGGAGCATCTGCATGATGGCCATTCTGTGCTCTGCGTTTGCCATGTCCTAAACTGACCTAAACCAGAAAGCTCTGCCATGGAGCAATGTCTAATTCACAGTGAGCCCCACTGATAATATTTCAGTTACATCCCAAGAAAAGATAGTGCCAGGTCTCCCAGGAGGCACAAAGGCTCCGCAGCACTTGTGTAGCTGGTGTGTAAGTGTGTTTTACAGAGCAAACAGGATGCAGAAATGAATGTTGCCCTTGGGCAGGAACAGATCAGGTGCTATTTGTTTTCTCCCTAATTTGCTGGCACAGTTGTTCTGCTGGTGAATAGCCCCAGCAAAGCCCCCTGGCACATTTTCACTCCTCTTTAGCTAAGTCTCTGAACACCTAACATTCAGGAGGAGGGACTGAAATGAGACCAGGCTTCAATGAAAAGGTGGCCCCTAACACACACATTTAACTGCTCTATGCACTCAACATGATTTTGCCTAGCACAACATGCTGCTCCCCAAAAGGGTTTGCAAGTTTCCTTGTAGAAGGGATAGTGGCAAAGTGAGAGACACAGCTCATAAGCCCCATTTCTCTGCCTCCCCCTCAGATAGGACAGTTCCATTGAGGCAGATGCAAAATGTAGCCTTAGAATAGCTGCACATTAGTTAGTGTGTGATGTTCCCGGCCATGTGTTACAACACAAACATCTGACACCCTGGCTCCCACTTTCAGGATTAGCCTGTTTGTCCAATGGATGATGAGAAGTGACCCTGACTTCTGGCAAGAGGAGACCACACACTGGAAAGACCCCATTTCTTCTCCTACTCCACCCCAGGTCCTGGGGGCTTGTCTCACCTTCAGCCTACAGTGATACCTCAACATTTACTGGGTGCTCAAATCCTGGGTAAAGAGGCCAGCCATCACACTCATCTTGGGAGGCACAGACAAGCACCAGAGCTTCTCTCCAAAGCTTCCTGGCAGGCTCTGACTTGGAGAAGAGGGAGGGAAAGAAAAAATAGCAAAACACCCTTTCCCCTTTCAGAGAAGCGTGCTGGAAATAGGTCTGTCTGCCAGCTCCAGCAGTGTAGCTGCCAGGCAGTAGTACTGCTTTGCAGTCCAGGATCAACAAACTACACATTTGTAGCATTATTACCACCACAAATTAACACCCTTAAACAGAGTCTGCTGCAGCTCTGAGAGTTGTCTTGGGAATCAGGACAATCACAGCAACTGGTTGATGAAGGACCGACAGAAAAGAGTGGCTGAAAAGAACCTCATGGATAAGCCAAAATCTTTCCTGTTGCATGTAGAAAACAAAGTATCTGGTACCCAGATGGATGGAAAAAGATGTGTAGGAAGGTAATGGACCAACCAGCTGAAGATGGAGCCCTCTGGATTGACAACATTGCTCCAACAGGATGCATTGTGGGAATCGGAACTGGCATCCACCACAGTCTGTGAGCATAAACAAGCCCACTGCCACCTGAACAAGAGCCTCCAACTTTCTTCATCTCTTCTTATCACCTTGTCTCTCTCTCTGCCTTCATATCCTGACATGGTACAACCACCTATTCTTCACTGTATCCTCCTATATACCATACCAAGCATGTTCCTCCATTGCAATTGCCTTTTTCAGAAGAGCAACCCCACAGAGACTGATGCTGAGCAGGGCCCATAAAGCCTAAATCCCTGTAATTTTCTGCACACTTATTTTCCCAATTAAGTCAAAGATGCATTAGATCATGAAAATTAGCATAAATTTGAATATATCTACTACATCTACACTACTAAATATGTACTGTGCAAATGATAATTATTGTTTGTTTTGAATCTAAACAGTCTTGTGGCAAATGTGGCCACTCCTCCAACCTCAGCAGCAGCAAGTGACCAGTGATTTGTGTTTGGCCAGTGATTCATCAGCCAGCAAGTGGGAACAGACACAACCAAACTCTTGCAGCAATAAAGTCAAGATGCTGGAAACACTTTGCTTTCTTTGCACAGAGCTGTAACCCAGGTCCTTACAGAGAGCTGGAGCAGGCTCCAGGTGAAAGGCTTTAGGCATGGCAATTACAGCATGAGATCTGCTGTCAGCATTTGCAGAGTGATCTCTTCATGGTGCATAGCAAAGGGCAGTGTAAATGAGAGGATAAGGATTCATTGTGACCAAGGGGTTTCTTCTCACTCTTGATTCCTGTGAACCTCTCAGAACATGGATACAAATGGACAGGATACAAATAAAGTGCAAATTTTGAGGTTTGACCAGTTCTTCTCTTCTGGGACAGCACCTTTTGCTGGTCCCCAAAACTACTGTTGCAGACACAGTGCATCATGGAGGGAACTCTTCACTTCCTAGGACTGAGGATGATAGTGTTACATATTCCAGAAGCTGTTACTGCTGCAAAACTTCTTGAAGAGAAAACCAGATCATCTCTTGAGACAACATCTTCCATCTGAACCTTCTGGAGTTGACACTTTGCAGGGAAATTCTTCATCAAGAGCTCCTAACACTTAGCCTGTAGAATGCTATCTTCCCCTGTGTTTATCGCAACAAACAGCTAAAGATAGTCTGGCCACAGAGGTGGCCAAATCACCTCATCACCTTTCTGACAAGCTCATACCTATGTACCATCATGGTTGCTGAAAAGCTGTGGATGGTCCAAATCAGGGTTTATTTTTAGGTTTCCAGACTGTATGCTCCTGCCAAAAGAGCCTGGTCCAAAGTTTACTCAAGTCCACGATAAAAATGTCTAATGGAGTGAATGACCTTTGGATCAGCTCCAAAGAGCGTGCACTGATATTAGCACTGGGGCTGGCTGGGGATTCCCTTTGGGAAGGCTGCCCAGTAAAGAGGCAGTTTTCACAAAAATTGAAATTTTCAGGGAGAAAAACATCCTGATTTTGAATCCTCTTTCCTGACAATAATGAAATAAAACCACACTTGTATTCTTTCTTTTTTTAAATTAAGAAATCAAGAAGCAGTTACTTTCTTCAGGGCCAGTTCGAACAGAATCAGAAAACTGTTTTGGTTTGAATGTGTTCAATAAAGCATTAAACCCTCATTTCTCCATAAGGACACTGCCTCACTGGGGTTGTGGTTTAGATGGCTCCCCTTTCCTGCAGGCTGTTTCCTGGAGGTTAACATCTGCCATGATGCGTAGTGGACTTAAGGTCTGTGAGACATGATAGCAGCATTATGCCCTGAAAAACATGGGTATTAAGTTTCTGGATGAGAGCTTCCAGGAGGAAATACAATTCAAGGCCAACTTTCACAGTTGAATGGAATTAAAGCAAAGATTTTGGGGTTAACGGAACTGACTAAACTGAAGAATGGCAATCTGGATCACGGCAAAACATTTACGTTTCATCAAAAATGCCAGAGTAAAACTTATTGCCCTCTGCAAACCAGGAAGTTTTGAAATTTTATTCCATGAAAAACATGGAACATCAGTGTTTCTTCACAGCCAGAGAGAGAAACAAAGGTTTAAAGGGAGCAAACCTCCCCTTCACAACACTGTAATTAGTAAGAAAACAAGAAAAGTGAGGAAGAAAGGACATGTGACAAGCTTGCTGCTTTGTAACTGAAAAACCCTGCAGAAATGAGCACCAAATATCCATGGCTCTCTCAGCAGCTGTCTGCCTTGAATTTCCAGGATCCTTTCCCAGGATAACAGGCAATCCTCCAGGATGGAGAAATTAAAGAATTGCCAGCTGGTAAGAGATAGTTTTGAGTAGCCACTTCCCAGGATGCTCACCATGGCAAGAACACATCTCTGGGGCTTTATAGGCTCTCTTGGATCTTATTTGACCTTCATTGCACTGTTATCTTCCCTGGAGTTATTCATGGTTCAACTAAAGGAGGCCAGAATTCACCCAGTTGACAGGCAGTGTGAAAGTGGCATGTGGAGCAAGCATTGGGAGAATCACCTTTTGATCTCATTGAAGGTGGTCCTCAAACCAGGTCATGCTTGAGAGAACTGGCAGGAGCACGAGTTGAGGCTGGGCTGCAGATGCCTGTGTTAGGGCGGTCTCCAGTTCAGAAGAGTATTTGCCTTTCTCTTGCTGCCAATTTTGGAGCCTTTCTAAATACCACACCTAAATAAAATGGAATAAAATAAACGATCTTCTTGAGGCACCCCATGCCCTTCCTCAGATTCCCTAAGAACATCTCAACATCCAAGGGCTGCAGGGATGCATGGAGGAGGGAATCGTTAAAAATAACCAGTCTAAGGAAGAAAACAATTTATACTGGGTCTGGAGCAAAGATGAGGTTCCATTTCCTTCTGAGAATCAAATGAACAATGTCATCCCAGAGGCTGCTGTGCAGTCATTAGTGACTTCTGCAGCAGAGCTTGTAACCTGCAGCAGCAGAGATGAAGTCAGGACATGGTGTGGGGGGGCAGCCAGCCCCTTCCCCGTCTCTCTTCCAGTGACAATACTTCACCAGCATCCCATCCCTATAAGTCTGTTCCTTGATGTTCAAGGTTCTGTTTTGCCATGAAGCATGAAACTTAATTTGCTCTCTATTTGGCAGGATGCCTTTGTCCTGTGATTAGTCCTGAGCCCCAGCACAAATTGAGGTCTATTCCCTGGGGGTCTTATGCTCACAGAGATATTTGCCAATTCCCAGCAGGTAGGAAGAGCTTTGGATATTTAGGCACCTTTTCTGAAGAAGGTGCTCGACCAGAGGGGAGATGGAAGGTAGATGCAGCACTAACTAACTCTGAATCAAGTGTGGTTCAAAACACAGCCCTTAGGAGAGAGTAATGCCACTCACCTTCGAACTGGGCCACGCAATGTGTAAATGTCAGCTCTGGAATATATACTACGATGTGGTATTTATAGTGCCCTTTTATTATTGCTATTATTATTGTTATTATTTTTCTTTTTACCTGGGGACTGAATGTTTTGGGACTGTGGCAGGAGAGGTCTGTACATCTGGAAAGCGTCAGATTTAACACCCGAAGTCATCAGCCCAGGTCAGCTAAAAGTACATGTTTGCTTCCAGCAGCAGCTGTGCAAACTCTTGTTGCCTTGGTTGTGCAGGGCTTATGTAAAGATTCCTCACAGACAGTGCCCTCTTTGTGAGCCCATAGCTCTGCTGATCCCTGGCAATTCCAACCCCAGTTTCAAAAGAAACGGGCCTAAAATGGCACTCCCACCGCAAACAGATGTATTCCAGCCCTGTCTAAGGCAGCATTCATTTCATCATGAAAAGGAAAACATCATAATTTAGGGTCACACGTCTCCTGCCTGTCAGTCAGGCACTGCCAGCTATTTTTACGGCATCCCAGGGTGTTGTGGCAGTCTAGAGAACAAGTGACACACCTTTCCAAAGGCTGTTCAGAGCGACAGCACTCAGTGGGAAATTCTGAGCTCCAAGCTTAGCTTTTGTCCCTGATTTCTTTTCCCTGAGCAGGCTTGAAATAAAATCTGTGTGCATTGCACATTTTTTTTCTGTTGCACATTGATTTTTTTTTGCTTCATGGACTTGCCCTTCCTACTGCAAAATCTGTGTTGCAGGTTCATGGTGCTGTGGCATGTGGTGGACCAGATGTACCATGAGAACAAGCTCTCTCACACCAGTGGCCAACAGCTGAACAAAACTATACATATTGTAAGAGAAGCCAAATTTCATTCACTAACTTCAGTAGCATTCAGTTGCTTCTGTTTTACATTGGGATGGAGTTTGGCCAATTTCTTAAACCTAAGAAACAAAACTGTAATTATAAACAATCTAGTAAACTATTGAGCACCTGAAAGAAGCAGAGACCATACAGAAAACAATCCCAAGCATCTATGCCTTATAGCCAAATACTGTATCTGCAATGCAAACAAAACACCTCCATACCTACAGCTCAGCACAAGTTTTGATCATGTAGTAGCTCTAGGGTTCAAACCACTGCTCATTAAAGTCAACAAGAGTCTTTGCATTGAGTTTAATGAGCTCTGACTCAAGACTGGAACATACAGCATTTTAGCAAGAATTCAAAGTGGAAAAAACCCAACTCTGGTAAAGCTCTTACCCTGCTCTTTCTGAAAGCTGAATGCCCGAAGGGGCTGTGCTCCTCTTGCTGTGCAGCTTCAGCCTCCACGGGTACAATGCCCTGTTGAGCCCCTCCTGAGAGTAACACAGCTCCTCAGGCTGAAAAGCCCACTACCAGACTTCATTACAGTAACTGCCTGACAGTTAAGACTACAGAGCAGAGAAAGTGCACAGGAAAACACAAGGGAGCAGAATCCAGATGATCAATCACCCTTTTCTCTGACACTGTCTTCACGTGGATAGTTTTCACCGGAAATATACACCTAATAATTACCCAGATTCCTTGTTTTTTCAGCATCATTTGTATGGCAAATGCCATTAGTTACTGAGCCACAGTGATTTAAAGCTGAAAACCTACTGTGACCTGAACCAAAAGACAGATTAACTTATCTGCTTTAACAAGGAGTTGCTTGAAGTCTTGTAGGAAATACTGTATGAACTGACATTTCATATGGCCAGTAATTGCTTTTCCTGTTACTTTTCTATTAAAGAAATACAAAAGGAAATGGGAGCTGTGTGCATCATGGGGTCTGGGTTGTAGTGTTTTAAATCACTTCAAGGTAATTTAGCTGACAACTCCAGTGGTCTCAGTCCAGTTGTCAGGGGACAAGCGACCACACTTGGAAATGTACCAGTGCTAAACCTTGATGGCAATTAGGTAAATGCAGGGAGCTTTGGCTGAGCAGCCTGAATCCCATGCCCAGGGATATTGTTTCAGACCCATCTGTTCAGCAGCTGGATACAGCACGGTCATACCCTGATGAGAGGTACCTATGTCAGTCCCTCTGTACAGGGAGGTCAGTCTCTGTCTCTGATTAGTACAGAAATCAGAAAAGGCTGAGTAGATTCCAAGTGACACAGGGTTATTCCTGGGAGGCCATGGGGAGGGCTGGGTGTGAGGGGGTCTGCTAAGAGCTTGCTGGTAAGGATGAACAAGAGGGAAACTCTTCAGCAAAATGACCTCTAGCAATGAATGTACTGAGTTCCAGCATCTATGGACTTAAGAAGGCTCAATTCTCAGCTCCCATTCTTTTATTAGGAGACACGCTGAGATCATGAAGCAACTGGTTTTCAGTGGGGTATTCTATGTCTAGTATAATACTAGACATAGAAACCAAAGACTTCTAACTTGAAGATGTCCCTAGGACAGTGAGTTCTGACTGGTTTTTCCTTTTCCATTTGTGGACTCAGCACTGATGCAGCTCCTGCACAGTGAATTTAAGCTGGCTAAAATTGCTTGTCTTGGTTTTCTTCAACAAGTGACAAGTTGACAGCTGCTGCTCTTGGAGGAAGATGGTATTCCAATCCTCAGGTCACCATATGGTGCACAAAGCATTTCTTTCACGTCATATGTGATTTAGGGCTGTAGGAAATAAGAGCTAAGAGATCAGTGAAGCCATCTCCCCTATTGTCCCTCACATGTCACTGTGTCATGCCTTGTTTTCATCATGCCGCATCTCAACAGGCAATTTGAGAGCTGTGGTTGTTCTTCTAAGCTTTATAAATGTGCTAAATCGGGTGGATACCTGGAGAAGAAATGTGCCAGTGATTGCTAGACATTACAGGAAGGAATAATCTGTCATAAATCAAACAGACACAACACTATCATAACAAGCTAGCCAAGAATATGAAATGTAGGAGTCCTTATAATGACACCTATTTGTTGAGTAAAGAATTTCATCTGTAAGCTGTTCAATGAGGCTTTACATTCTTCAGAGGAGTTTTTGGTGTGCTCTTGTTTTTCTTCAACAACGCTTAGAACAGAAGTGTCCTTCCCACTGTGGTATTTTCTCTTGCTTGTCACAAAACTAACCAGGCTAGAAGAACAGAAGTAGAAAACACAGGATATATCTAGAAATTCCAGAGCAGAAAGCCACCTAGTCTCCACTCTAAATGGAAGAGTAACTGGAGGAAAGAACATTATGTGACTTAGCAGACTGTATTGCCCCACATGGTGTTTCTTCTCCTGCTCCCATTCCTTCTTCTTCAGGCTTGAATTCCTCCAACTCTTCTCCTTTGTAGGATTTCATCGCCAGGCTTTATATTTTCTCATAGTAAGGGGTGATGCTTCCTTTGCAAACAAAAAACCAAAGCCTTCCATGAAGGAGGATTTGGTTTTGATATTTTTCCTTAATTTATAAAATGGGTTCCTTGAGGCTCCACAACCGCAGGTAGCTTAACTGAGCTAACTCATCTGCTGGTTTTAATTTAATAAGCCAGTTCTAAATACATGAACCTATCAGAAAGTGAGAATGCCCCAGGCAAGGTCGGCATTAAATCCTCTACAGACCAGAAGTTAAATCCCTTCAGTTTTCAAGCTCTTTGTGGTTCAAGTTACTACAGTGGCATCAGTGCTATACACCCTTGGAAACCTAACCACTAGACTTGCAGTGCTAAGCAAGCTCTAGCTGTCCACCAGTGATTCTGAACATGGTTAGATCTGAGCAAGTAGACTCATCTTGTAACATCATTATTAGCTCTTCTACTTTGCCCCATAGATGGAAAGGGAGGCAGCTAAGTCAGACCTCACTCTAAGTAATTAATCTAATAGAACTCATTAGTGTTAGCAGAAACCATGCTGTAAATGTTTGTTATCCCAGAGTTGCAGTGAACAGGCAGAGTCCATTTCCAGCTGGGCTGTTAGGGGACAGCCATGACCATGAGTGTAGAGCCTGTCTGAGACTTGCTGTTCTCAACCTGAAGACAGAAACTGTGAGTACTGCTGGTCATCATCCACAGCAGGGAGGGCAAGAACTACACAGAGACACTCTCCCTCCTTTCTTCCTAAGTATAGCACTTAGTCCCAATGAACAAAGCAAGACAAGACTCTGTCTGGATCAGAGAGAGATCAGTTACCCTCCAGGTTGAGTGTTAATCCATCCCTGCATTCACTTTTTGGCAACAGACTTCACAATACCCTTACAGCCTTAAACACCATGAGGTGTAAGTACAGATAATCTCTGAATGCGTTACTTGCACCATAAAACAAGGCACTGGTCTTATTCCCATTCTGCAGTTGGGCCCAGAGGCATGGTGGACTGCAGCCAAGAGGGGTCTGGTTCTCGCAAAGTTCCTGCCACTGCCTCCTAAACAGGCAGCCCGTTTGCTAGCACCGGGCAAAGCTTCAATTCTTTGTTTCTGAGACCTTAGTCAAATCCCACCGCAGTCCCTCCACACGCCAGTTCGGTGTGAGAACAGGCCCATCGGGGTTGCAGAGCCTTCCCTGCAAGTGGGCAGAAGGGCCATGTAAAAATCAAATCCACATGACTGTATTTACAGGCAACCAAAGAGGGGGTTGCTCTTCCAAGAAAAACTTTTCCATGTAAAAGAATTCTTAATCTCCCCTTTGACTGTCATTGTTGAAATGATGGCTTCGCAGGCTTGAAATTTAAGACCCTATCGGCGTCTTTTCTGTTAGCTGTGATTTATGAACGGTTTCGCTGCTGATTATCCTCCAAGATTACAGCCCAGCAGCCCTGACAGACAAGCAGGGGAAATTTCACAGGGTAACAGGCAGGTCCTTCTCCAGGGCAGTGAGGAGGGGAGCTGTGTTTTGACTCAAGTATGTAACAATATCAGCAAATGCCAACTGGACTCAACAGGTAATTGAATACTCAGCATGTAGCACCCTACTTAAAGGCAAGCAGAGTCAGCAGAAGTCTTTATGGTACTTCAGACCCTTTGCTAGGTCTATGATACAGCATTCAGTTATTTTTTTGCCTTGATTGTGGCATAAACTGCACAAACTGCAGTCAAATGTGAGAAAGCAACATCTTCATATAACCTTATGCATGTTCTCCAAAGATCATCCTTTACTTCAGCTGCAAAGTCTAGTGTCTTGCCTGGGCGATGCACTGTCATTACATTATGCCTAGGATGTTTAAAGGAAATTTCCTTCCTTGATTTATGGTGAAGAACAGGCACTCCTTATCCCAGAAAGGACAGTTTGTAGATTTCATCACCATTTCCTGCTAAACAGCTTGTTCCAAGTCATTGCTAGAAGGGATTGTTTATCTGGAGAGTGCAAGAGGGCCAGGGCAGATGCAGCCATAACTTGAGGGAGATGCATAGTATTCCGGTTGCTCCCCCAGTGCAGGACTGGCACAGTGCTAACAGGAGACAGGAACAAGCTACAGTCCCCTGTAGTCACTTGGCAAAGCCATACCTGAAGATACTCAATGAGACCAGGTACCTCCTAGGAGAAACTCTCAGGAGCAAGCATCTAAGTTAGTTTGTTCCCTTTTGGGCTGTGGCCTTGACTGGACTAGACAGCCAAGACTCAGAGTCCAGGTTGAAAAGATTTCTGACGTGAGGGCTTCCTAAATAAATGAGTAGACCTCTCAGAAGGTGATTTTATCTCTCAAAAAATGACCTCTTTTTCAGGCAGAAAGGTTCCTTTGATTTGAACTCTGTCATTCTGCCCTGCAAAACAAATTATTATTGGCCTGTCTGGATTGGCAATCCATTTCCAGCATTCCAGATGTGTTTCCTCTCTTTATCCATCATTGGCACTTGTTCAGTGAGCAGTGGTATGCCACCTTCATGTTTTGGATCATTTTGGACTGAGGTGAACAACTCTGTAAGCTGCCAGGCAAGGGTGATCTGGGCCTCATGTACCTGGGTCCTATTCTGTGGTCACATTCCCCCCAGTGATGCTGCTGCTTTGGTACCTTTCAACATAATTGTAAGGAAGACTTCAGAGAGGAAAGGCTGCACCTCTTTGGAGGGAACCAAAGACAATAGTTACATCCATCTATGGCCCAAGCCATTCTTACTGGGACTAGTTACGCTGTGGGTGTTCTGCAGGATCAGGTTTGACAGTGAACCAGAATGGACATTCCTAGCATTCTTCCCATTTTGCCACCCAGCCTGCTTCAGAAAAAGTCCTGATGTAGGTGTTTGTATCCTGTCTCTTTCTTCCCTCACTGTATTTGTCTTTCAAGCCTGGCAGCAGTGAAAGGAAACTTAGCACGTGATGCTGACATTCTGCCATGTCTGTGGGACGGCAGATCCCTAAAGTACTCAAATCTAGCTAAGAGAGTAGCTAGGAAAACAGAAGGCAGAGGACTCATCAAAGCATGGAGAGGCTTGAATCCCAGTGGATTCAAGGAGGGATACCAGCTTTTATCCAGAAGCAGGGCTGCTCACACCAAGAAGGCTGTCTGGGTTCCTGCACCTACTGCCCAGAGTCCCTCTTTCACTTCTGCTTCACTTCGTGCATTTTGATCCGACTGTTCACAATATATCTTACTAGTGGGATATTCAGCCTGTTGGATGCTGTAACACAGTTGTGCTGGATACAGGAGCCCAGACAGAACCTGGACACAGGGAAGGAGGGCAGAGAGAAGGTCGAGGTTGCCGAGAGGCTGCAAGGGGATCCCAGGAATACCGTCAGTAAGAGGAGTGCCAGATGTGAGTGCCAGGTAGCCAGTAGCAAAGAGGAACAAACATCCAAGCATGTGCATAAAGTCATAGCCCTTAACTGGGGGCTCTCTGAAGACCAAAAACACCTGAGCACATTTTGGTTTGTGAAGCCTCACCTGGAAACCTCAGACACAATTGAATGGAGCTCAGTGAGACAGGATGCAGATCGCACTGCATCCCTGATGCTCTGCTCATTACCTGAGAAGAGCTGTCGATGCCACCAGCCTGGCACATGGGAAGTCTCTGGTCCTGAGCAGCAGCAAGCCCCTGCAGCTCCCAGCAAAGCACAGGGCTTTCTTCACATGTGTTTCTTTGTCCATGTCAAGACTGGGCCTGAGGACTGGATTTTATAACAATAAGGTTAGAGTAGCTCCGAGAAATGTGTTCTCCATAAAGCCTTCTTTAATCGATGCTGTCAGAATTACACTTCTGCCTGAGAGTGAATCTCAACAGATACAGTCCTGCGGAATTTTCTCTTTTCTGTTACTTGACTCTCCACTCCTTATTTATTGTTGGTTTACACTCAAATTCCCACTTAAACAAGGTTATTCCTTCAGAGTTAGTGCTGATAGTAGAGGCCACTGTCCCACAGCCCATGCCTTCACACACTGCTTACCTTGTACCACTGTGTTTGCACCTGTTTGTCTATACTCAGCTGCTTCAGAAAACTTCCCTCCAGACTTTTCCTTCCTCCTTGTCCCACCACACACACAAGGACCCAGTTTCCCTATTCCCTAGCCAAGACACAGGAATGTACCAGTCCCTAGTGATTCCTCCCAGCAAATGAAGAATTGCTGATCTAAGGAGGGTTTCAGTAGAACAAGGCCCCAACTGAAAATCCTTCACTTGTTTTTCTCCTTCAGTAGGGCACTGTGCAATATTTACGTCCTGTTTAAATCTACTGCCCCATATATAAACCTGTGTCTGCACACTGTACCCTTCACTGAGTTTCCATTCAGGCAAATTTCCACTGGCCAAGAGATGAATATTGTAGCTTCGGGAGGATTTGTGACCAAAGAACAAGTCACCTCCATCACACCATTTCTCATCACCTGCCCACCCTACACTCTACACAAGAGAGCTCCTTCTTGCATGAACAACCCACTAGTAACCTGAAACATAAATAGGAACAACAACATCACCACCACCATAATATGTGCACACACAGGCCCTGTAGAACAACAACAACAGTAATAACAATACTACCACACATGTCCTGCAGAACCCAGCAGCAGTTCTGTCAGTTGTAAGTGAAGTCAATACCTCTGCAAATGCTTGGGGATGCTCAGCAGTGCTTAGTATTTCAGTTTCTTAATGCTCAGCGAACCCTAAACCATGAACACCCACTTCTGTGATGAACACATGTACTGTACTGAAATTTACCTTTAAAAATACATCATTTAGCTCCTCAAAAAACTGGATTAATAGACCTTAAAACAAGAAGCAGACAAAAAAGTCTCCCTCACCTGCTCCCCAAGCTAAAATATACCTCTCTAGGAGTAAAGGATGTGCACTTACCCCTGTCCACTGTCTCTTTGTCCTGCTCCTGTTTTCTTCTTGGAGGAAAGCAGCTCTGAAAACACTCCTTCCCTTTGCACGTACAGTCTTGCCAGTTCAGGAGAGGGGCAGGGGAACAGGGCTGGAGGGGAACTGCTGTGCTGAATGCCCGAGTTCACAGTGCTAACTGGCCAGAGAATCCTATTACGTGATAGGTAGCAACCCAGGGCCTAATTTATGGAAATTTTGACCTTTGGTCCCCTTTGACATTTTCAGATCAGCTGTAGCCTGTGTGAGACATTAGAGCCCTTACAGTGAGGGGCTCTAAATCAGCCTGTGTGGCTGCTGGAGCCGCTGAGCGGGTCAGAGGTAAGAATTCACAGAGGTTTGTGTGTGGGCTGCTCGGTGCCTGTTTGACATTCGTAAATCAGTGACATTCCTCTGCACAGCTCAGTGCACACAGATGACTTCAGTCACTCTGAGGAGGGCCCCTCATTTCATCAAGGATGGAGTTGGGCATCCTTGGCCTTTCCTTTTGACTTGAGCAAGAATATGTCTAAACAAACCCAGCTTTATGAGCTGTCGAGTTCACCTTCCACCATACAGTGTGACCTGCTCCCTCAGGAGGATGGAGTGCAGGTCATTTCACAATCAACCCTACTTCCAAGGACTCTGTGCCATCTTCAGGGCTCAGGTATAAAAGCCTTCATCACGAGGTGCAGTACCAGACCCCTCACATTTTCATCAGCTGCCACAACAAACATCATGTTCCAATCTAAGTTGCTGATAGATAGCCCTGTTGATGGCAGAGGGGTTGGAACCAGATGATCTTTAAGGTCCCTTCCAGCCCAAACCATTCTATGATTCTATGATTCTGTGTTTGTTGGGTTCATAGCACTAAGCCACGGTCCCATTCCGCTGGGTGCTGGGCCAACGGCTCAGGAGGAGGCAGCTGTGAATAAAGCTCCATGAAGCTGAGCTGCATGAGTGGGCCTGCCCCAGATTTCTCACAGTCTAGACACTGCAGAGAGAAAACACGATGAGAAAAACATAACAAGGCTGCGGACAAGGTAATGTTAACATCAGCCAGTCATTGTGCAATAAACATCCACACTGGCTTCAGCAAGCCTGACCTGTTTAACCGCTGCTTGCTTCTCCAAACCCCGAGGGCTGATACGGACTCTCTATTCCCCTCAGCGCTGGCAGTGCCTCTGGCACACGTTGCTCCTCCTGGCTAGCGGCTGTGCTAGTACTTGTATGCCATCCCATTGTGTTTATGGTGACCTCAAACACAACCTCAGTGGTTGTGGACTGGCACCTGTGGAGACAGAGATGGCTTTTTGGGCTGTACTGAGCGCGAGGTGTAAGGGCCGCCATGGCGGTGCGGCCGCCACAGGGGCTATGGCGGGCTTGCACATCTCAGTAGCCAGCGCTGCCGTGGTGACCCACTGCCTTGGTGATGCCACCCTCGGCCACCTCAAAGCAAAGAGGGATGATGGCTCTTGAGAAGAATTCTTCCTTCATGCCTTCACACCTTGGCACTGAGCGGGAAAGCTGCTTTGGGGGTGAAAGAGGGCAAAAGATCAAAACTGAGGGAAAAATCACACAGAACTGAGGGAAAAACCACACAGAACTGAGGGAAAAGTTACACAGAACTGAGGGAAAAGAAGCAAAGATGAACCCGGACAGAAGAGAGGGAGTTCAGCAGAGCAAACCCGCAGCCCTGCGACGGCGGGGCGATGGTCAGGCCCCTCTCCCGCGGGCCGGGGGTACCGCGGTGGCCGGGGATTGCCTCAGGTCTCCTCAGGGGGGTGCCTGGGGGTGAAGCGAGCGGGCGGGCGGTGCTAAACGCGCTCCCCGCCTGGGAAGCGCCCGACAACGCGCGGCCGGGGCAGAGCTGGGGGGCCGGGGGAAGGGGAGGGCGCTCCCCGGCTCCCCTCCCACCCTCTCCGGATAAATGAACCGCCGGGAGGCGGCGGGCGGGCGGACGGCGGCAGCCTGCGGACGAGCGCGGTCCGTCCGGCCCCGTCCCCTGCCGCTCCCAGCGCTCCCTGCCGGCGGGGCTGCCCCGGGCCCCGCAGCACGCACCCAGCCGCGTCCCCCTGCCCGGCGGGATCGGACCTTGCTTCCATTCCCCGGGGGCCGGGTAACGGGAAGGCGGCTGGGGTAGCCCGGTCCGGCCGATGCTGGCGCTGCCCCCCGCACGCCGGGCTCCGGAAGGCTGGTGGCGGCGATCGGGGCTCAGGGGGGGCCCGCCGGGCGCCTTTCCCCTTCCCTCCCTCCGCGGCGGGCGGCGCGGGAGGATTTTCTCCCGCTGCGGCCCCCTCGCTGCCCCCCAGACATGGTAGGTCACCTACAGCTGCAAGGGATGGACGAGAGCCTGAAGGAGAGGAGCCGGGAAGGCTTGCTGGACAGCCCGGACTCGGGGCTGCCCCCCAGTCCCAGTCCCCCTTTCTACTCCCTGTCGCCCGGTGAGGGCCGAGCTGGGGGCAGCGGCGGTGCGGACCCCCCGGCCCCGGGGCACCGGCGGGATGCCAAGGACGGCAAAGTGGTAAGAGCCAAACCCTGGGCGCTGGGCTCTGTTCTCTCCGGGCCCTGGGTGGGAGACAGGCTGGAATGCCCTGGGATAAGGGGCAGCGGGGAAAGGGCCTGTGCCCGCTGACAGGGGACCCCGGCTCTGTCCCCCCTCAGTGCCTGTTCACCTGCACCCGTAGACGAGGACTCGCTGGGCTGCTTGTGCCCCATCGTGGCTGCAGTCTGGTGTTGGCATCACTGCTGGTGTGCCCAGGCTCACATAAGTGTTGGTAGTTTGGCTGGGTAAACTCTTAAGAACGGTGTGAGAGTGAAACCCAGGTCTGAAAAGGCTCCCCTGCCTATCTTAAGAACAGAAATTGTACTTCCTTCTCAGTGGCACTGCCCTGCCTGGCAGATACGGGTTGGAGCTGCATCCATCTGGACCGAGACAGGCTCCCAGGCGTCCTTATGCACTGGCATCCCACATTCGTTTTGTCAGGAGCATGCAGCCGCGTTTACTGGAGTTCTTACTGAAAGAAAAGACAAAACTGCCTGTTAGCTTGGGGCAGGGGGTGGATGTCTGTCCAGGGAAGTTGGTGTGGAGATGTGGTCTGGGGAGGGCTGCGTGCCTGTGCCCTTTACTGCAGTAGGGTTTTGTGGCATGAGTCTGTATGAAAGGTTTGTGCAATGCATGGCCAAGCAGAGCAGGGTTAGTGGTCTGTAAGCTCAGACAGCTGGCAGTAGCACTGCAGATTTCAGTTAGCCTGAGTCCAGTGCCAGTGAAACAGTTGACTGTGGAATAGGATTTGGGTAGATTTATTGTGACTTTTTTTCTGCTTCATCTTGTTTATCCCTTAGCTATAAAAACTGTTTTTAAAACTCAAACTTTGGAGCATAAGCAATGGTGGTGGAGGTTTTTGAAGGATGATGAAAGTTCTTCCCCGAGGATTTTTCAATTTTTAACATATAAAAGGCATTTGCAGTAGTATTCAACACAGTCAATGGGCTTCTATATGGAATAAAAACTACAGCATAAATCTTTCCATGGGAAAATTTTATCTATGTATGGATTAGTGACAATTCAAACTTCTTCCCAGTAGACATATTTTGCAACAGCTTCTCACACCCTCATTTACTTGCCCAAGTTCTAAGGCTATTTTAGCATGTTATTGAAAACTGCCTTTTACTCCCGAGCATGCCAAAACCTTCCCCATGAGCAGCGACTCCCTCTCACCAAATTATGGTGCATAGGGTGTGAGGTGTTAATTATGAAAATCAGATCTCCACCTGATACTGAGCCTTACCTGCAGATGCCTGGGAGTGTGCCGTCTTGATGGGACTGTTTATGTACGAAGAGTTGCCCACACACCTCTGGTTTGGCAGGATCGGCTGTTGCTGTGTGTTTGTAAAATAAAATGTAGGAGGCAGATGAATGAAGACTGACTGGACTAGAAAACAGCTGGGGT
The DNA here is from genome assembly GCF_028554395.1 of Pezoporus wallicus. Lineage (NCBI taxonomy): Eukaryota > Metazoa > Chordata > Aves > Psittaciformes > Psittacidae > Pezoporus > Pezoporus wallicus. Next base: position 348,323 of record NW_026641132.1, on the reverse strand, counting down.
GGAGGTGTCTGCAGAGTTCTGTAATGGGGATATGACTGCCTCCATTCCAATAATGTGACAGTTGGCCACCACTCCTCCCAAGAAAGCCCTTAGATATCGAAGATGAAAGAGCATGAGAAAAAACAATTTCAGCTCTTGGGCCGTTCAGACTGAGAGTTTTAGTGCTTGACTCCTACGGGAAACTAAGTCTGTGTAAGGCAAAATTAAGTTTTCCAGTTTAACTTGATCATAAATGAACATTTTACACATTTCAGAGGAACTCCTGCTGTAGATTTTGTATCACATTGCAACAGGAATGTAATAACCATGCTGGTAACAATGGTGCAGGACTGTGCTCTTTACCTCTGACTGTGGTACAATGCAATAATGAACTAACTAGGAGGTTTCACTCTGTTTGACTGTACAGAGTTTCACTTCTCATTTCCACCCTGCAAATACTGTACTTGCAGTTATTAAGAAAGCAGGACAAACACAGTGAGCTTTGCTTGCTTCATGTTCCAAATTTCACTGTCTAATTAGCTCTAATCTTGCCATTTAACAAGGACTTGCAGATCTATGAGCAATTATGCAATCCATGAATGTGCTTCTGTTTAACTCCACTACTCTGCTGTTCATCAGAGCATGCAGAATTGGCAAATCAATAATTGCAGCTATTTGCACACCAAGCCATGCCTTTTTTAATTGCCTCTTATATTAGTGTTTGTTTTGCTTATAAACGTGACAGAGCCAGGAATGCAGCCTGTACTCTTTGTGTTATAATACTATAAAACCATACATAAGCTCAGTCACGGCCAAAGTTCTAGTACGTACAGTTACAATAAATTGCTGTCAGGTGAAGAAAACAACATTCCAGATCTGTGGGAAGTATTTCATGTTGTTCCTCACTGCAGACCTATCGGAATCACCAGTCTGAACCCAGTTGTGTTCTTTTGCAGTCAGCTATTTTGTCCAACTTCACAAATAATGCTAAAGAATTTTCCTGCTCTAGGACATCTCATCTTGTACAGACTGAAATGAGATTGCGTGCCCTTATCGAAGGCTTTCTTGTGTGTAAAATCTGTGCTCTCTCTGCTTTGTGTTATGAACTGTGACTCCGAATAAGTAAACTCTCTCTTCTTTAATAAGCACAACTTTGTTTCAAAGACAATGTACCATTTATTCACATTTAACCAGCCAATTTGGCTACAGCTTTGGGATCCAAGAAAATATGAAAGGCAATTTAGGGCCAGAGTCATAAATACCACAAGTTCAACACCATTTAGGGACTTTTTTTCCCCTTGCATTTTACTTGCAGTGCAGGAGAAATTGGCTTTTATTTCTTCAAATAAAGTCTATGTAGGGTATTTGTCAGTTGTTTTGTGCTGAAGCACAAATACCCCAATGAAAATAGAAGATGACTTTTACCTAGTTCTGCTTTTTAAATCTGAAACATGATTAAATTGATTGTTAAGATCTGGGTTGCTGAATTCTCTGGGCATTGCATGTAATGCTGGGCCAAAAGGAACATAAATACAATTAAATACATTTCTAATAATATTAGAAGGACACAGAAAGAAGGAGTTGCTGGAAGGTTAGGGAATGAAATTACATCAAAGTAGCCAAATCTGTTTAGCGTTTTCCCAGTTGTTGCCCTGGGATATAGTTTTAGGCTAGAACTGCTGAAATAAGTGCTTTGCATTCAGTAGCGTGACTCCTAATGGATATCAGGGGAGATCAGGATCACATTCATCTGCAGAACCATCATTCATGCCTTCTCGAAGGAGCAGACTTCTTGTCCCAACACTGTCACCATTGCAACAAGTTCTGCCACTGCAGTGAGTTCCTTTTTATTTAAAAGAATTATTTGTCCTTGAAGCCTGCCTCATTGAGCACTGACTTTGCAGGACTGTATCCCAGTGGATCAGCTGTCAGATGAATGCCAATTTCTACTTACATTCAGGAGCTATGATGGACAGCAGTATGGTGCCAGAATCAGCCTTGCATGGTGGGAGGAGATTCCAGCTTCATCTCAAGTGCAGAGGAGGAGGATGCCTTGCCCCTTGGCACAGCCTGCATAGGGATGGTCCCAACAACGGGGTCCACGTCAGTGTGTGTGCCAAACCTGTTGGATTTATGGCTGACATTAAAAAAAAAGCCAAACCCAAAACACCTCTTCCTGACAATCCTGCCATTTTGAAGAGCCCTTAGGCCACAAAGCCAGCACCTCATCCTACACGAAGAGTGCTCCAGGAAGGGGGACTATTTTGTGGGGATTAGGTGGGGAGCATGGCCATCAAAGGGTTTCCAGGCAATACATAACTTCCAGCCTGCCCACACCGACAGGGAAAGCACATGTGAGAAAGGCTCAGCACCCCCAACGTGAGCCAACCTGCAGCCCGCACACGGAGCAGGGCACATTCCTCTCCAAGCGCATGTGGGTCCCAGCAGCTCTGGGGAAAGCCGCAGGCTTGGGCAGGGAGTGAGGCATCCATCTAGCTGCAGCCTGGCCCACCTCAGAACCACTCCCGTGGGGCAGGATCCTGCAGGGATTCTCGCAGCAGGGGTTGGTGGTGGTTTCAGTTTCATGCCTTCATCCACTGCCTAGCAAAGGCAAACCCCACCTGGCTGTCCCCTGTCCAGTTCCAAATGCATACCTGCTCCTCTTCCTCCTTGGTTCAATGCAAAGGAGGGGGAAGACTCTGTACCTCACCTAATCTGCAGTGACAGATGTCCCTTCTGGGAAACACTCATGGGGTCTCAACATCTACCATGAAAAACTTGGCTATACCCAGGGTGGTGTCTTATAGCTCCTTAATTTCCATTGCATTCCTGTATAACACTGAGGACAATAAGCAAAGCAGCACTCATTTCCCACTTGAAATAGAAGAGGGGATAGACAGGAAGGATGCAAGTCTTTGAAACAATAAAGCCCTGCTTTCTACCTCAGGTCTGCTTTTACTGTTATCACCTCCAAATATAATCTCATCCGGTTTAGTATAAATTACTTGTCATGTGCAGTACGTGAAGATATTGGGAAAATAAATCATCTGTTAAGCAAATATTGCTTATCGGCTAGAGCGGAGAATGTGGATGTGTGTCAAATAACTCAGCCAGATCTTTCATTACAGCTGTAAATAACAGCTGAGTAAAGTGACATTTTCATAGACCTGACATGTTACCATAGTGGGAAAATGTGGTGAGAGATTTGCTTATGCCCTAGCTAAGTTAGGAGCTGGGAATTTGGGAAGCTGTATCCTGTCTGTAGCTCTGACACTCAGAATACCGCTTCCCCTTACAGTCCCTCCAGAGCTAATGACACATCTTAGTGCCTTGCCCATAATGACCATAGCGAAAGGAGTCAGTCAGTTCTGGTACTTTGTGCTCTCTGGGGAAAGGTTTCTTGGGGGCTTATTTCAAATCACGTTCATTTTCTTTCCCTTCTGTTGCTTTACTGCCTGGAATTTGAAGCTAAAGAACCGTCAGCATATTTCAGGTCAGTTTCATGGCACTTTCTTCCTCACCTTTGTTTACTATTTGATAACTGTGCTTCCATTCTTTTAAGTTACCCCCCAATGAAAAATACCTTTACAGACCTCACTGACTACACAATTATGAGGAGTAAAAGCATTATATTATTTTTGCTTTTGATCAGAACTCTGGTCTAAATCCACCCAGGAGCCAGTCACTGAGATGGCTCTCATGGACGTGTGTCTGTACGAAAGCAAGGGCCCCCCACGCCACCATAAAGGAAGTGCTTTTGGTTAGCTGTAGATTGAATTTCTGTGCAGCAAACGATTTTATCTGTGTTTATCTATGGACTACTTGAATAAAACAGAGTTTAGCTGCCCAGGCTGTTACATGCCTGAAAGGCATCAGAGTTAAGACAGAAGGAAAAATGCAGCCAAACAAGAAAGCATTTCAACTTTTTAATAATACGGTAACTCTTTGCTGGTTGGAACAAATTATCTACCAGAAAGGACATAAAAATTGTAGCATTTTTGCCACTCAATTTTCACTTTGGCTCTGTTTTGGTGCCATAACATGTACGCATGGGACTCACTTTTTGATCTTCCCAGTATCTTCCCTTTCACCTCCTCAGCCTTCCTGGACTACCAGGCTCCTCCCTGCATAAAGACAGCAGTGTTATGGTGGCTTTTGCAGAGCTGCATCTTCTAAGTCGCAGCACAGCTCCATTTACCAGGGACAGATTAATCAGGTCCCAGCTGTAGCCTTCCAGCACAGCAACCCTGCTAGATAGACAGACATCGACTGTGGATCCATTGTGGTTACCCTGTCTAAAGACATGGGAGTTCCTCCTCCTCACTGTCAGTGACCCCCAGTAGTGTACAACAACCTCTGCTGCCAGCCAGCCCATCTGTGGTGCAGGGCAATAAAGAAACTCACCTTATTTGTGCAGTGTCTGGAGATTGCTGAGTGATTGCTAGAAATGAGCCGAGGATCCTCATCTTCCCAAGGGAGCTCAGCAGGCCAGGGTTGTTGTTCTTCAACCATTCCTGTGCAGAAGTTAAAAGAATTGAGTCAGTACCTTTTTTTTGACAGGCAGAACATTTTTGGTTTTTTACCTTAAAACAGATACAGAAACAGCAGCTGCTGTCAGACTCTTGCCAAAAAAGCCAGCTTTTGACACGTGGTGTGCATATAACATTTCAGCCCAAAAGACAAAGGTTTTGGAAAGCTCATATCCCCTTTTCCTTGATTACTCCAGGTGAGATGCAGGAGCAGACATTTCAGGACATCAGTGGAGGTGAAACAAAATGCCTTTCGGTTGCCTCTATATAAACCTGTGCTTACTGTTCAGTGACCCTTTCACTCCATGCAAGCAATTCAGTTGCTTGTTTGGTGAGCAGACTGCAGGGTTTTACAGATAATCTCTATTCTTAGACTCTGCTTTGTAAGTTATTTACATCTTCCACTTTCAGACTTCCAGGTGACCTCAAGGTTTCTGACCTGCAGCAGCTCATGGTGCTTCTCATGGTAGAGAAGTGTGAATCAGTAAAGGTCTCTGACGTATGATAGAGGTTGCTGGCTTTGACTTGCCAATGTCCTCAATTGTTCCACCTTTCTAAATTAATCAAGCTAAGCCTGCAGGTCTGAAGTTGATGCTTGTTTACAGCATGTGAAATGCATTATGAAATGCTTTTTATCACCCTTCCCTGCACAGAGAAAAGTAAACCCACAATGGAAATAGTCTCATCACCATTCCATGCAGAACTAACCTGGAGATGACTTAATTCTGCTCTCACCACATTCAGTGGCAACTTTTTGACTCATGATTGATTTCAGCCATGCATGACAGAGCCTCTGTTTCTCCATGTGCATTGGTATTGTTCTGAGACATGTTCTTGTTTCCTGTTCCCTGCTGTGGGACTTAGGATTTCAACAGATGCCTTGCCTCTGTGCCCATGCTTTGCCTGAGCAGCACCCTCAGCGCACAGGGGCTCTGAAGCCTGTTTCTGTACAAACACTGAGGGCCAGATGCTAAGCCACAGGAAGGACCTTGCCTCCTGCATCCTCATCTCTAGGGATGTTTAGAACATGCTTAACATCAGCCTCTGTTAGCAAGAAGTGTGAAGGTTTGTTTGCCTGGAAGCACTGAAATAACTTCTTTGAAACTGCTTCTTTAAACTGCACTGTACAGATACCCTCTGCAGAACCACTGAGAGATCTGGATTTCTCTTGTGTTCTCTAGCAAAGAAGCTCATGGTTACCATCCACCTGAGTTTGTTATTTGGCATTCTAGCAAGCTGGTCTGGATCTGAAAAGCAGCTTAATTCACAGGTGTTCCATTTTACCCGATCTTCACTTGTCCCTGGCCAGGAGGAGTAAGGAAGATAGATATTCCCATAGGCTAAACGCACAGTCAGACAACATTGAGATGCCTGCGGCTCAGACCAGTGCCTCCCAGCCCTTTTCAGGTTATCTAAGTTTGCAGTCAGTTTTGGCAGCATGGCTTGAAAACATCTGTTGTGTAGAAACTGGGACAGGAAAGCCTTCCCAATTCTGTTCTGCCTCTCCACTGTGTTGGTGATGGGTACCAGAGCGTGAAACTGTCTTTGGTGGCTGTGACTCATTTTGCCTGTTACAGGGAACAGCAAAACACCAGCTTTGCTGGTTACACTCTAAAGAGAACTGTTGTCCCTCCCCAGCATTGCAAAGGTTCCCCATAGTGCATGAAGAGAGCAGGATGTGCAGAGCCCTCCAGATGTGCGTTCTTAGGATCACATAAGGAGGGTGGAGCCGGGCATGGACTTGGGTGGATGCCCTCTGGAAAGCATCTGGGTGGTGCTGGAAGAGGCAGTGGTAGTTCAATGGTGGCAGCTTTCCCTTCAGAGCCTGTTGCAAACCTGTACCCTGGTCAGCAGTATAGTCTTCAGGGTGCAATATAAAAGCCCAAAGCACTTTAAGTCAGCACGAGAGTCACGGTTCATGGTGAAAATAGCTCATTCAAGTATCTTCCAGTAAGAGGTATTTATACTGTTAGGTCTGCTGTTCACGTTACAGGACGAGACCCACCTTTCTGCCCTGTGCAGATTCCTGAAAGAGGGACATGTATCCCCAGCCTTTCTTCCTTTACCACTTAAAGCAATCCACATCTCTTTGCAGGTGAACCCCCAAAAGGCCAGCTTGTCTGCTGATTCCAGAGCTCATGAATGCATGTGCACATGGTATTTGACTCCTGCACACAAATGAATCTCTCCTCACATACAACGTGTCTTTAGAAGGAGCTCTGGCCATGTGCAGGCTGTTAAAAGCTGGAGATCTGCACCCTTGTGAACTAAGGCTTGGCTGTTGTAAACAATTCACATTGCAGAAGCAAAGAGCTTTATTTACGACCAGAAAGGCTGCCCTTGGCCTCCCTTTCAAGAGTGTTGAAAGCAATCCGGGAGTTAACTTTGCCTTTTGGACAGTGTTTGGTAGTGAGGGTGAACATATCTTCCCCCCTCCCCCCCGCAAATACTGTCCTTTTTTAACAACAGAATAGAACTATTTAATCAAAAAGAGGGGTTGGCCATTTTACTTTATGGTTGAACACAGCAGTAAAGTACAGAGATATTTCAGAATGAAGAGTAAACAGCTTTGTGGCTTTGAGACACAGAACTCAAGGGCTTGGCAAATTCAGATGGAGCAGTGACATTTTTTGCCTTAGCCTGAGGCAGAAAGCCCAAGCCATTAGAGAAAAACAGACCTCAGCTAGCAGGAGCTGGTGCTGTTGGGCAGACTCAACAGAGCTTTGCCAGTTAACACCAATTTGAGGGACAACCTGGCAAGCATCTGGGGACCTGTATGTTCTCAGAGCAGGGTGCAAGCTGCAGTACCTCTTATACAGCACTGCTGGTAGGAACCAGCTCCCATGTTCCTTACTGTACTACCCAACCAGAAGATGCTGCGGAAGGGGGAAAGGAGTGGGATGTGAAGAGGAAGCAAATACAAGAGCAGTATCGTCAGCCATAAGTGAGTCCTGAGGTGATCTGACTTACACTGATGAAATACTGCTGTGATTCTAGCACATATGGCCTATGTGTGGTATAAAATGGAAAACTCCATGAGCTTTTGAGCCATGTAGAGACCTTTCAACCCTGCACAGGGGCTTCCAGCCATCTGCTTTAAAGAGATTCTGTGTCCCTGTATGTCATAAATTGCTTCCAACAGAAAAGTGCTGGCAGGAACCAAAACCTGCAGTGACATTTTTCCACGAGGGCAGGATTAGGCTTAATTAGCTGCTGGGCTTAGTCCAGACACCAGACACAGGATCCCTATATGTGGGAAAGATGTTTAAGATGTTAAGTGGGATTACTCATTTTTGTGGTGGGCAGAGTAGCCTAGGCTGGACTGTGACAGTTTGTCAGAGTAAGTAACTTCAGGGTGTAATTAGTCTTAAAAATCCAATTTTTGGTGTCAGGAGTAGGAGCAGCTCCATTCATTACCCCCCCCCCCGGCTTGCAACTCATTTCCTGCATTGCAGAGGTTACAAGGTGCCCAGTGTCTCACCCCACAGTTGTTCATAGGTAACTAGAATGTCTCTTGGAGAGTGACAGCCACTTTTGGCATAGAGACTTCAGCAAGGGATATATCATTTTCAGAATATATATCTGTGTAAGTATATATACACACCTCACTTAAGTAAACCTAGATCCTTTAAGTCAGCAGACTTAGGCTCTGTCTGTGTTACATCAGACTTTGAGCACTTCTCCATGCTGCTGCACTTTGAGTCTTTGCAAGACTCTTAACAGTGAAGGCAACATCAGGGCTAAAGCGAACCCCCAGACAATTTCAATTTCTATGAGAAATGAACAGACAGGAAGAAGGAAGGGCTTAATTTCAACAAACAGATGCTGCAGCATGGAGTGCCAGAGAAGTGGGCAGAATCGCTTACCTGGGTGATGTGCTGAGCAGAGGGAGGTGGAGAGGGTGGCATTGGGGGGTGCAGAGCAGCTTGCTGTGTCACATCAGCCCTGGGAGCTGGAAGTGAGTCTGTAAATGGATACAGCTGCAGGTAGATCAGAAAATCAAGACATCTTAAATGCAAAGGTTGGTTGCATGGGGATGGAGGGTAATGGTCCTGTTCTCTGGCTTAAGGCTGTTTTTTGGCAAGTTGACTTCCTTTAAGGGTGGGGAAGAGTGTGATGAACACTGTCCTAACCTAGGGCCTGCCACAACACTGAAAGGACAGGGACTGCGAGGGGAGCTGAATGATGCTGGGAGCGCAGGCAAGGCGAACTTAGCTTGTAGGGAACAAAGTTGGTCCTGATGCTGCCAATGTCACATCTCATTGCCAGAGAGGCTGTCACCTGCAGTGACTTCCACAAGACTTTCAAGAGATGGAGTTCAGTGCTGGCTGCTCAGCTGCCATCCACAGGACATTATGAACTGTGCCAGCCTCATCTATTGTGTCCCAGCACTTTGCTGTGCTTTTCTTCCCTGCAGATGCCTTACCTGCTCCTGAACCCATCCATGCCAGAGATGAGGCCTCGAATGTACCCCGTGTTTTTTGGAGAAAGCATTGAGGTGACCCCTGAGCCCTTGCAGGAAATCAGGTACAGATGGGATTGGGTGGGTAGGTGGGATTTCTGTCTTTTTCCTGGTGCTTTTCCTTCTGCAGAAAAATAAAGTATGTTTACAAATGGGAGTCACAGTTATTTTGATGGGAAGGGGGGGAACAGGGGTGAGAGTAATGCCTGAATTAAAGGCACTGACAGAAGCAGAGGGGAGGAGGCAGGAAATGGAGGGAGGTTTTAAGAGAGGGCTTTCCTTCCAGGGCCAGCTCAAATCCAAGGCTATGATTGAAAACCATTACCATCTGTAGGCTTGATGGCCTCCACTGAATAACCTGATTGTCTTCATCCTGTTCCCTGCTGACTTACATCCTCAGTAGGAGGCACATACTTACATCACCTGGTTTTGTTAGCCCTCACTGCAGAGAAACCAACCTTATACCAGCCAACAGAGGTAGAATGAGCTCCTCCTCATGGGATGGTCCCTTAAGCCACTAATGGAGATGTTCTGACCTCCTGTGAGACTGGTGCTGCAGCCAATGCATGAACATTGGTCTCTGCTCCTCTTTTGCTGGTGTGGAATGTACTCTGCAAACAGCATGGAGCAGTTCCACACAGCTTGGGGTAGGGATGGTGTAAACTCAGTTCCCACCCCCTGCAACCTATGCAAACGTCTCTCTGGAAATGTACCCCAGTAAATCTCTGCTTGCTGAGGAACTGCCAGCGGGCATGTTTTTATGGTGATTACATCGGAGTCTTGTTCTGTGTGTGCTGAATGACTTGCTTACACCCTCGCTGTGCAAAACACATTACCAGCAGCTCAGGTTACATGTGGTGCACAATCAGTCACCCCCCTCCGGCTGGAGGTAATGACAAGCACACACCCAGCTTTTAATCTTTCTTACATGGAGCTGCACATTCCTTGGCTGCTGCTCGCAGAAGGAGCATTTGGGGAGCAAGGGAAAACAAGTGGAAGTCCTGCTGCTCCCCGGGGCCACGGATTCTAGGAAAAGACCTTTATGTGGCCTGGTATCCATACATCCCTTCTGGATGCCTGCAGACATCCTATTGTCTGCATCTGATAGCTGTTAACATGACCACTTCCTTTGAGACCAATGGCTTGGCTATTGGACAGCCATATCCACAGCATCTCTTTGCTTTTCATGCTATTTGACCATTGCTTCAGCTTTCTGTAGGCTCCAACAAGCAACCTCACCCCCATCTCACAGCCCTCTGATTTTAGCTAGCTTGGGTGTCTTTGTGCTCTGATGGCAAGGCAATATAAAGAAAAATAGACGAACACACAGCCATGACAGCTCAACAAGTGTCATGCTTCTGCCATCTATGAAAACCTTATTTAAGGCATTATTTTCCTGCCAAGCCAGAGCTTGCATGGACAACAAGCTGTGAAAGCAGCAGCAGGCATGCTGTGTTGAGAAGTAGGTTTCCCAGACCCCGGTGTGACATCCCATGCCCACAGCCCACCAGCAGCATCTGTTCAGCCTGGTCAGTGGGGTAGTGACACCCCCCAAGCATAGCACTAGCAGTAGGAAGTGTGATAAGACCTACCATGAGTCAATGGTCAGGAGATCTCCGTTTTGCAGGGCCCCTCAGCATTTTGAGTTGATGCTGCATGGCTGTGCTTGTTAAAAATGGTCAGGAAAAGGCTGGATCAAGCATTTTGCTGGGGTTTTGAGCTTTTCCTGCACACTCCATGGGTTACTGTCCAATCCTCAGACTCTGACCTACCACAGCTGAGGGGTTTCACCACCTCTTGATGTGCTTTGCTAACAGGGTGTTGGCTTCCAGTATTGCTCACAGGGCTGAGCTGAGGCCCCTGTGGGGCCCATGGAGGAAACCAGAGGAAAAAGGAGGTTGCTTGGAACCTGTGCAGCAAGGTCTTTTCTGCCCTGACATGACTAGGCAGGCTTGGTCTTATGTACATATGCACTGCAGAAATGCTGTGATGGATCGTGGTATGGTGGTATTCCACTAAGGTTCACCAGCTGGAAGGAGTCCTCTAGGACCTCTGCTTTGGGTTGTAGGGTGAGCGCCAGTGTCTGTGCAGTAAGAGGTCATAAACATTGCCAGCTCCAAAGGGTTAAAGAAGAGTCCTGCCTGTCTTTGCTGCCTGGGCTGAGTTCCTCATCCCTTGCTGTCCTCTATAGGTGCAATTCCGAGGTGAAGTACGACTCCGAGAAACATTATCGGGATGACATTTTCTACGGCCCCATCCCCACCGTCACCACCTATAGCGAGACAATCATTGCTGCTCCCAACTGTACCTGGCGGAACTACAAGTCCCAGCTGATCTTTGAGCCCCGCCAGAAGCCACTGAGGTTTCAGAGCACGACCATCATCTTCCCAAAGCGTGCCAAGAACATTTACCGGACCACCCTCAACTACAGCTTGGGTTGTGCCAAGCGTTGGTTTGCTTCCAGCGTGCAGCTGGAACTCTGTGAGGAAACCAGCCCGTGCGTCATCTACAGCGAGACCCTCTGATCTGCCCTGCCGCTGGCAACCGTGCAACCTCAAGGAGGCTGTGGCCTTTGCTGGGTCTCTGGCTGGGTCTTCATTGATGGCAACAGAATACTAATGGCTGGAGAACACGTCGTCGCGTCTCGGGTGAGGCTGAACTGGCTGGGAGGAGGCTTGCAGGGCATGGGATGGTTTTGATCAGTGAGAGGCTGGCTTGTATTTTGTGACGTTCCTGACGTTCATGATCTGGATTTTATTTTTGTTGTGTTTTTTTCCAAGCATATCTATTTTTGACTTGTGTTTAGATGAAATCAAGATGACAAAGGACCCTGTTACTCATAGCAAAGTGCTGCCTTGTGAGTTCTTGTCTAGCACATAGGTGAGACTCACTGTAACCTTTGGAGCTGTTTTGATCTCTGCAAAGGGAAGACCAACCGCAGTGTCAGCGTCCTGTCTGCCCAGCGTAAACCAAGCCACGTCTCTTAGAATTTAGATGCAGAGGAAATGGTTCTATCAGTACATCATAGCTTGCTCCACAGCTCATCTCGGAGATAGTTGCAATATTACACCACTGCAGTAACCACAGGCCTAACTTACCGGGAGGAGTGGGGACTGTCACCAAGAGAAAGAGGAAGAAAACAGGCACATGGTGCTCTTGCTAGCAGTTAGATGTTTATATACCATAGCAAGGCACAGCACAACCAGAGGTAGGAGAAAGGCTTATACCAACGCAGAGCCACCTCTTCTGTGAGCCCAGCCAAGAGTGTGCAGGGGAGATGGAGGAAACTGAATAGCTGAAGGGTTATTTCCTAAAAGTGCTCAATTGATTCAGGAGCCAAATACCCTGTGTCAAAACTACTGTCAGCCCAAGTGTGCCATGCTGTTTGTTGTCTTGAACACAATTTACAGGGATCTTTACATACTTGCAACCCTCTTGAGTATCAGGGTATGGCTTATTGCAGAGAGGGTGTAGTACAGAAAGGTGCTGTCTAGCTTCAAAGAAGCCGGTGCAAGGTTAACTCATGAGCAAGGTTGTAGTTTGCATACCTGTGGTGTAGACAGCTTCACTGACTGTGGAGGAGCAGCCAAACTTCCTCAGTGTAGAGCCTGAAGGACTGAAAGCCCAAATCCATCCTGGTTTCCCTTTAATAGGTTGTAGCAATCAACAGGTTCTTCACAAACAGCTGAGCTGTCTCTGCAAAAGGACCACGGAACACCTGAGAGAGCAGAAATCACTGCAGCCATCCTAAGGTAAACCATTCCCCCACTCATGAATCACATCTGCTATATCTTCACTTTGGTAGCTTGCTGAAAACCTGAAGAGCCTGGATTCCCACACATATATATCTATATAGCCTTTGAAAATAGCATGGAATTGTCTCCAAAAACCTTACCAAGAAGTTTTGCTTGTTGCTCAGAAGAGCCCAGACTTAGAAAATAATCACACAGCTCCGGAATTTAATTTCCAGCTTTCCCTCTTCTGAACTTTCCATTTTGTTCCTGACTTGCTGTGAGTCTGATTGAGTTATTTCAGAACACAACTGAACAGCCAAGTCAGAAACCCTATTAGCAATGTCAACAAGACGTAGCTGATTGCCCAGAACAGTTGACGCAGAAACCCACAGAGATTTAAAAAAAATAGAGCTGAAAAACCTAAAATAATAAAAATTAAACAGTGACTTCCATCACTTTTAAATAGTTTTTCCATCGATTTCAAAAGGCATTTGGTAAATGGGACCAGAACTGTGACCTTTATGAAACAGAGTTCTCTTGTTTAATGTGGAGCACAAGTTTTCCACCAGAGGTAAATGCAAGGTCTTTATATACAAACTTAAGTCCTGACTGCTGAAGCACTGTTGGTACTGAAAGATGTGTGCTCTGGCAGTGCTGAACTCTGTCTCTATCTGGGAGTTAGGAATTGTTAGGGAGAAATCCCTCAAAGGATTTCCAAGGCTTCCACCTACTGTTGAATTCTCTTCAGCAACACAGGAACAATACATTTGTTATCGCTCAGTTCTTTGCTGTCATTGACTGTCAGCGTCAAAGCTTGGAAAAGCAACATCTGCCTCCAAAGGGATTATTGTGCCTGAAGCAAGTCTTGTCCCCAGAGCACCAGCAGACCTGAGTGCTGTGGAGTTAGTTAGGCAGCAGGGCAGTTAAAGCTAAGGTCAATGTGATCCCAGTGCAGTGCAAGTTGGGGATGCACTTGTTAGCTCATCTATCTATATAGAGGTCTATCCTGTTTCACCAGGTGCTGGTGAGCGAACCCTGTGACCAGTGGAAATACTCATCTGCCTCTCTGGGTACCTTGTAGGGGCTCTGGAGGGCTCTTTCCTTGCAGCTTGAGAGTGTAGCAAAGGGGTTAGATTTCCAAGCTGAGCAACAGCGTAATCCAGGTTCAAAAGCGGGACCAATAGTCATACCCAGGAGATCCCTGCATGTTGACAGATTAGATTGCAGGCACCTCCACTGAGTAAGTATGGAGACAGGCTGACCTCAAAGCTGAACCTGAAAGCTGAAGGGATGCCAGAGACTCCCTATTCTGACCATACATCAGGCTTTTCTCCTGTTAACAGTTGAATTATTCCCCTGCTCCAAGCACAAAGCTGCAGTTTTTGATCACACTGATCTTTGAGCAGAACAGGTTTTCCCCAGAAAATCTCTTTTATCACGGCCAGCTGCAGGCGCTACGCACTTTGACCACTGTTAGTTTTGCTTCCTAAACATTGGCTGCAATAGGAAAGAAGAATTCAAGGAAGCCCCCAAACCACTGTGCAAATACAGTGGAGAGAGACCTGAGCCACCGCCTGGTCTGTCACCATGCAAGGGCAGGGGTCTCACTGGTGGATGTGACCCCTGGGAGGGTGCAGTGGAGGGCTGCATCCTTGGCACTGCAGGTTCCCCACATGTCCAAGCCAGACCTTTTTGAAGCTTTGTGCTTTGTTTTCTCTGCAAATAGACTAGAAATGACCTAACATGCTCTTGCTCCTTTGAGCTTAAGCAGCTTCTCTGCTTTTGCCATGTCAGGAATAAAAAGAGCTGCTTGGGTTTCTAGGCTGCTGAACACACTTTGAGCTGTGTAGCCACGGACAGGCCATGGTGGGCTCCCGCCCTGGACCACATCCAAACTGTGACATTGCCAAGTACCTGAGATCTGTAGAAGTATTTGAAAAATACCTTCTTACATGGTGTCTCCCATGGGCCCATCTCAAGCTGCTTTTCTTCCCAATGAAAGCTGGCATTGGAAAGGGAATTTGTTTTTCCTGAGGACAGGAAAACCACAGAGGGTCACGTCTTTACCCTTGCCTGGGCGCAGATCCCACCCTGCTGCCCACCCTCCCTATTGCTCCTATCCCTGTGGCTGGGTTAGGCAGTTGTAGAAGAGCCAATGTTCATCTTGCTCATGAGTGGGGAAAGTGATGACTTTTTTTGCTTAAATGCCAGAAACTGAAGTTTATGTGTGTTGGCAATTAATCACTCCAAGCAGCCAAGAAGTGCCTTACCTGTAGTATGTTTGTACATCTAAAAAGAACGATCAGTCCCCACCAAAGAGGTGTTTTTCTTCTAAATGGAGCATTATTAATCTCAGCAACAGATCTTTGTTCATGTCTATTTTCTGAAAGATGCAAATGATTACTTTAGACCATGGCACTGCTGCTTAGAAAGGTGAGTTTCCTTCAGCAGCTGGGACTGTGGCTACAGGATTTCTCCCAGGATCCTGATGCTGCCCACAGTCCTGTAAACCTGATGGGTAAAGACAGACTCTGCCTTTGGGAATTATTTCCCATCAATAGCTATTTTTGAGATCAGAAACTTTCCCTTTTAGCATCTGTTTTCTGGGGGAAGAAAGTTGTTTATTTGCAATATGGAAAATCACTTGTCTCAGAGGTGTGGGGTTTGCCCTCCATCCCCTTCATTCCTGTGATTGTTTTGTCCCTGGGGCATGCTTGGGGCTGTCTGCCCGCATTGCGGTCATTGCATTTGGGGTCATAAAGATTGAACCCCAACTGAATACTGAACTCTGAATCTGTGGAATACATTGCACAATCCGCAGAGAGCACAACTTTGACCAAACAGTTCCCTGCTTCTCTTGTCTTTTTTGTTTTCCTTTGTTATTGTTCCTAAGCCAGCTCTACTTCTCTCAATGTGAAATACAGACCGATTCGCACCCTAGGTGCATACTTTCTGGGCATGATGAAATGAGGTTTGGGTGTTGATAGCAGTGTTTGAGTGAGCTGCTGGTCAGAGAAGTGAATGCTGTTTACTATTTATGTTGAGTGAGTCTTAAAAAACCAGGAAAGGTCACTAGAAGGTGAAAAAGCAAAAGACTTTGTAGAGCAAACTGAAGACTAAAGGCTGCATGAATCCGATCTGGAGGCAAATGGTTCCGTGTGGGAACAGTGTGTTGGATATTTGGCCATTGTACTTTTAGCCTGCCTTTTTTTCCTGTAGGAAAGGGCATCCTTGTCTTCTTTAGAGCCAAAACAAAATCAGAGCCATCCTATGTCACAGTCATTCAGTCCCACTCTGAGTAACGGTGTCCCCCAGGCTTGCAGGGGCTGTGTATATCAAGCACACATGCACAGAGCTGTGCCTCTGTGGAGAAGAGGAGCCCTTTGTAGGGAATGATGTATCTTGATGTGAGATATTAACATTTCTAAACCCTGCTCCCTGAGGATCACCCCATCACTCACAGATGGATCTGTTCTGAACATCTCCTCTATAATCATTGTATTTTATAAGCCTTGGGAGGCACTGATTCTTTTTCAGATACTGTGATGGCCATCAAAGTGGGCAAAGTATCCTACTATGTGAATCGTGACCTGAAGATGGGGTTGAAAGGTGTCTGAAGGTTAGAGAAGGAAGAAGAGAACATATAACTGGTGGAATTGCATAAGGATGTGTCATATTTTTATTTTTGTAAGTCTGATTCTCTAAGTGCTTGTAAAGTACTTTACTGTTGTATATGTGGTGGTGCAGTAGTTCACAATATCCTTTTATTTTTGTATATTCCCCCCTCCACAATAATTCCTTTCTGTTCAACTCATAGAGAATAATTTAAGAAGACAAAATTTATATATCATAATAAAATGCTCAAACTGTCATGCTGATGTATCTGGGGTTTCCTTCCTCTTCACTTCCTTATCCATTTACCTGGTGCCTAATGCCCCTTTCCCCTCCAGAGGGATTGTTTTTGGTGTGTCCTTCCCTAGCCCATGGATTTCAGCCCAGCTCCCCATGGTTTTGGGGGGCAGTGTCTCAGTCTGTCAGTGCTGTGATGTGTAAAACCTGCTCTGTCACATACGCCCAGGGAGAGCTGTAAAGCAGTGGGCACAAAACTCACATTTCCCACAGGGGCAGTTTTACCTTTCAAGATTTCACCATTTCTTCACTCTACATTTCCCTTTTCTTGCCTGATCCTGCTCCACCCACCTATGAAGCCCCAGTGTTCAATCAAGGTAATTCCTCTCCCAGCCTTTCCATGACCTTCCAGGGCAAGAAAGCCCACATAATGCGTATTTCATATTCAGATATGCACACCCTAGTACACTATCAGGACCCCTGCTAGGTCCTGGCTTTCCAAGTCATGAAGCCAGATGGGTTTCATCAGGGCTAAAACCCTGCCTAGCCATGAAGTGTGTTTTTAAAGCCATTGCTGTAAAAGCCTCAGGCTCGCCAGCCAGCTATTAGTAGAGCTCTCAGCTGTCTTCCAAGACCTAAGATGTCTGCAGGGAGAATCTGACACTAATCCTTATGGAAAAATCATATTGGATTTATAGGGATGAAGTCAATAGGCTTGGATGAAAGCAGCTGTTAAACTCTAAGGAATGGAAAGGAGGAGAGCCATGTTATGCAAGAGGCTTGCTTCAGGTGCACGGGAAGTGCCCATATCCTCATCCCAAGCTTTTTGACACAAATCAAGGCTGAACTGCTCCTAGGATGAAGGATGGGAGACCCGCTCATGCTCAAGCACCTGAAGAAACACAACAGGAGAAGGCAGGGAATGCATAGACTGGGTGAGTTCAGTGATTGAAACCCAAATGCCAAACAAAGGACATGTGCATCCACTCCTGTTATTCAAATAAAACCTTAAACCAGGAATGCCGTCCAATGAAGATTCCTGAGGTGGCAGCTAAATCCTCAGCAGCAAAAGCAGTATTAGATGCAGGATATGTGTTTTGGCAAGTGCGCTCAGATGAGCTAAGCCCTAAGCTAGTGGCTTTTACTGCGCTATTTGGATGTTGTAAATTTAAGCAGATGATGCTTGGTATTAGTTTTGCTCCTTGGATATTTCAGAGAGTAATTGCACATATCTCTGAGGGATTACAAGGTGCTGAAGTTATAATGGATGGACTTCAAATTTAGACTAGACGCCTTTATGAACAGAAGGAAAGGTTTAGGCTGCTTTTACAGACAGCAAGAATGCCGAGCGTAAAATGCCAAAAGCCTCACCTAAAAGAAGTTGCTGATAATGGGCAACTAGAAATTAAATAACAATAAAACCCCACATGCTGGGATCCCCATTCCACTCAAGAAAGCAGAGCTGCAAGGGAACAACAGACGCCTTCATCAGATTTCATTCCAGAGCTATGTAGAGTCAACAAATAACACAGATTTGCCAAAGAAAGAAGCTTACCTGATGCTGGAGCAGTAAAAACTTCCCCCTGCTGCCAAGCCATCGGCCTGAAGCTACCACGTGCAAGTCTGTGCTCCCTGTGCTCAGCAGATGGCAATGTCACAGCCTGGACATGCAGAAGTCTCTTTGACACATTTTGGCAATGCCAAGCTGCAGGGAAGCTGTATTGTCCTGTTATGTTGTCATGAATCCATACCCATGCAAAGGACCCACCAGCATCATGCCTGGACTGATGCATATCCTGGCACCTGCATGAACTGCATCTCCTGTGGCACAGGATGCTGAACTGTCACTTAGGCCATCTCTGCGGGGAGCAGACATGGGATGGGATGGGATGGGAGTCTGTCACAGCAGATATGCCTCGAGGTCCCTCTGTCCCCAGCGCAGATGACCCTGTAGCTCCACACCTACCTCCCAGGTGACTAACCCCACCTGAGATGCTCTACATGCAGCTCTGCAGCCTCCTCTTGTCCCATGATGCATGTTCAGTGCCTTGGGGACACCTGAGCATCAGCAGTTGAGACTCCAGGGTGGCTTCATGGGCCTCTGGATACTTGGTCTGGTGGTGGGTTGGTGACTTCCATCCCGACTGCTCTCTGCAGTGCCTGCCCAGCCTGTAAGTCTGTATGATAAGTCTATATAGTGCTGATTTTCAGCCTGTTGCTTGGGAGAGCGATTCCCACCGCAGATGCAGCCTCTGTAGTTACCCCACGGCGCAGCAGGAAGGTGGCCTGGCCGTGCAGGTTTGCCACCACGTTGACCGTCCCCAGCTCCCCTGCCTGTTTCTAAACAGGTCTGGTTCCAGAGGAGAGGAGCCAGGAGCTGCCCCAGGGCTGCTCAGCTTCTGCTGGAGCACTGAGTCCCCTTCCCCTGGCAATGAGCCCAGCCGCAGCGGGAAAATCAATGCAGGAATGGCTTGTTCACAAGTAGGATAGAGGGTCCTGGAATTGCTTTTTTGGGGGCGTAAGGAGGGAGTTTTATGAGCTCTATTTTCTGCTTCTAATAATGATATTGGATCTAAACAGTTCCACGCCTCAGAGTCCAGGACAGATGGGGAGTTCACATCTATGAGGATGAAAATGCTCATCCTGCCAAGCCTTTGATTCCCTGCAAACAGGCGGACAGCACATTTCTAGCATAAAGATATCCTCCTCTCCAGCTAACCACCTCCAGATTCCTCTCCTGAGCCTGTTCTGAGCCCAGCGATTAGATATTGCTATATCCATAAACATACAAATCATCTCCCCAGGGCTCTTCCTGTCTCACAAGCAAACCCTGAGACCAGCTCCTTGAAATACAAATGGGATCAGGGCTGCTTCCAAGGCGACTGCTGCAGTCCCTGCACCTTCCCAGAGCACCAGGCTTGCACCCTGGCCATGCAGCCTCCCATCACAAGATGCCCATCACCTCCTAACACCCTGTGCCTGGCTGCAGGTGACAATACCGAGGGGTTGCACGGACTGGGAACCTGTGTTGGCACTGGGGTGTGCTGTGGGAGTGGATGGGGATGTGCACACTTGCAGAGGGAGCGTGCAAAACCAAGCCAAGTGCAAGGCAGTGGAGGAATGAGCAACACACACACAGAGGCGTGCAAACTGCTTTCTCCCTTTGACGGAGGATTGTGGAAACATTACCTTCCCCTGGGGTTCTGTAGTGAAATAACCTGATTATTCATGAGCCAGCTAGAACCATCAATCCCTCATTTATCATTTTCAACATAAATAATCAGAGTAGGAGAGGAACACACCAGCAATTATAGATGTAGTGCTGAAATCTGCCCATTTCATTTAAATATATCCTGCTTACTGATAAGCAGGGATCCAACCAATTCCTCATCTGAATCCTCAAGCACTGGATTATACAGGACACAAGCCAGCACCCTGCTCTGTGCTTGTGAAAGTCCATTTGGCTTTTGCATGGGAGGGCAGCAAGGAAAACACAGTGCATTTTAAAAAGCACATTTGCCTTGCTGACAAATGCCTCAGGAAATAAAAGCCTTTGTGTTCTTCTTTGACCTCTTAATAGAATCATAGAATCACGGAATAGTTAGGGTTGGAAAGGACCTCAAGATCATCCAGTTCCAACCCCCCTGCCGTGGGCAGGGACACCTCACACTAAACCATCTCACCCAAGGCTCTGTCCAACCCGGCCTTGAACATGACCAGGGATGGAACATTCACAGCTTCCTTGGGCAGCCCATTCCAGTGCCTCAACACTCACAGAACACTGAGTACAGGGGATGGTGTTAAGCACTGGCACACCCCGTGCCTGTGGCTGGCTGGGTGATGATGAACATCATGTTAGGGACCTCCCAACCTGCTGCAGCCAAGTAGATGGCCTTGGAGGTGCTGAGCTGGAGTTTTAGCTTCAGGTCCAGCTTCTAGTGAGACATTCTGGGCTAGCAGCATCTCAGGCCTCTAGGAGCATCCTTGGCTGGTTGAGCACAGGCGTTACCCTGCAATATAGACTGAACCAGAGGAGATAGCACCCAAAGCCACACAGATCCCTAGCTAGTATCTAGGGGAGGAGTTGAGCATCCTCACAGCTCTGTCCTGAGCCTGTATCAAAGTGAAGGTGGAGTGGAGCAGGGAATGGTGGAGCAGCACTCGCTGCTCGGGTACTTCGCTGAGCACAGCACTGCTTTGCCTCCATTCTGCCCTTGAACTTTGCAGCTTGGGCCCTTTCTGAGCCCTCCAGGACTTGTGAATGATTTGGCAGCCCCAGCCTCTGCGCGAGCCCCAGCCCCAGCCCCAGTGCACTGCTAATGAGCCACGTGTTCCGAGGGCCTCCAGGCTTGGCACTGGCTCCCGGGACCCGTTGGAGCCCGGCTCCATCAGCCACAGCCCAGCAGAGCCAGTGGCAAAGGGACCAGCTCAGTGCTTTCTGAAGCAGCTTCATCTGCGGAGGAGCGGCTGCTCTGGGGGCAGGTCCTGCTGCCCTCCCCACACGCTCACCCCTCCAAAGGTCTCTCCCCTCAATGCACTCAGAAAGGGGTGGAAAATATCACATATGCTTTTAAACACTGCCTAATGGTGAAAAGTAACATCTGGAGAGCAGCCTTACCCCCACGGAGTGCTCCATCTCCACATCTCGATACAGAAATCGGTCCAAAGGGACCTGTCAGCTCAGTGATGGGGATAACGCTCCCTATGGGTGCCATCAGCCTGGGGACAGCAGGTACCCAAGAGCCCTGGAGAAGTGGGCAGCTGGATAAAGCCATACTCACTTCTGGGAGCAAAGGGAAGAGGGCTGCTCAGCAGCAAGGTGACTCCTTGCCTGTGCCTCCTGTGCTGGCCCATCTCCCCCAGGTAACAGGGTGCAGGAGAAACCCCACTTCCTTTGAGCTTGTTTCCAAAGAGGCTCTTCCAGCCAACAGTAACACACTCTGCTTTACTTCCCAGCATGGCCCGGGGCAGAAAGCAACATCTGGACCTAATAAAAAGGTTGCCCTCCCCCACAAAGAGACCCAAGAGCAACCTCTGCTATTTGGTTTCCAACCTCTGCTGCTTGGTTTCTCCTTCACCAATGGACAAAGGAGGCAGCTCCAGCTTGGGGGCTGCTGCTGTTTGATGGGGAGCAGCATGGTCCAGCAGCCCACAGGGACTGGGAGCTTAAAGATGGGTCCAGAGGGGGTGAAGCTGATGGCTTTCACTGCTGAGGAGCCAGCAATGCTTGAATTGGTTGTGACTTCTCTAGAGTTGGGGTTTAAGGATTCGTTCTTCCCTTGAGCAGAATGAAGCTCGGTTTTGGTTCCAAAACCATGAATGCTGGAGATGGCTCCAGGCCAAGGCCCAGGATTAACGTCCCCATGGGGAAAAGCTCTGCTTCGGTCCAACTGGAATGCAGGCCCAGACCTGGCACCCATCTCCAGGCACGCACCGACCAGGCTCCTTGCGTCTGACCCCTGGCAGCTGCTTCGCGTCCTGGAAAGGGATCAGGATGAAACAGCAGCAGAAAATACTCCTGGATCCTGGCAGGGCTGGATCGGGATGGCGCAGCCACAGACCCGCCTTTGCAAACAAACACCCAGGTCAGCGGGGTCCAAACCTCTTCAGAGTCCGTGCCCTGCTGGAGCTGATTCAGGGCCCATCCCATGTGCTGACAGCCACTCCGCACAGTCTGGGGAGCGTGCTGAATAGGGATGTGGTGTTTGGGAGAGGCCTTCTGGATGGTGCCTGTCTGCATCCTGCTCTTCATGGAACCTTCTCTTCCTGCTGTGCCAACAGAGGCAGGAGATGAGTCCCCAGCAGCCCATGGAGTTGCCCCTCTCCTGCAGGCACGGGGGTTTGTGCTAATGCTGACCTGCACATGTGGAGCAATCGGCTTGATGGGGGCTGCACACCCACGGGTGAGACCTCAGACCAGCCCTCCTCAGGGCTTCTGCTCCCTCCACGAGGTCCCACAGCTCTAAATACACCACCGTTACTACGGCTGGACCTCGTGCCATCGGTGTTTCCTGTCCCCCGGCACTGAGTTTTCTCCATGCATCTCGCCATCAAAGAGATTGCAAACGACCAATAAATACGGAGAGAAGTCAGGGGGCAGCAAAAATATCTGGACCGAGATCAGTCTTTACTGACAACCGCTGCTGTTCCTAAGTGAAAGTACCCTGCGGAGTTTAAAACAGCATCCGACTTCAAAGCAGAGCTCTCCAGATGGAGTTTACCACCGCTGCTAACACCCTGCGCCTCGCCAGGTTACAGGGAGGAACGCTTGGATTATTCCCAAAGCAGGGAAACGCACCGGCCTCCTCAAACAGGCAGACTCCAAACGACGTGTGAGCGATGCTCTCGCCACCATGGAGGTGGCAAAGCTGATCTCCAGGCCACAGAGAGAGGAGTTGTTCCTGTTCTCCTTGTACCAGGTCAACAAGGGGAAAGCCTCATCTGTTGCTGGTTACACCGGGGCTGCTGCGTGCAGCAGATGGATGTGGTCCCTCTTTGGATGGGATCCGGATGCTCCCCCGTGTCCCCTGTCATGGCATCACTGCTGTGCCAGCCGGAGGGAGCCTGTGAAGCCGGTGAGGCTGGGAGGGCAGAGCCCAAGCCTGATCTGCACTAAAACCCTCGAAAGCACCACAAGGACTTTGCCTTTTAACCCAGCTTCCGCAGGGCTTGAACCCTGCACCCTGCGAGGGGTGCGACAACCCCGGCTCCAGGCTGCAGGGGTTTTGTTTGGGGAGCTCGTCCGTGTCTCTGGTTTGGTTCCTTGTTGTTTGTGAACATCCCACAGGCTCCTCTGAGCACCTGCGCTTCACTGGGGCTGACACAGCTCGCTCCACACACAACTGCTCCCAGCTCCCGTTGGTGGTGAGTGATTTATGAGCACTGCGCTGCCTGGAGCCCTGACAAACTCTCATTTGGGTGATTGCAGGAGGCCAGGAACGAGAGCACAAATAAACCTGACAATTAATCCAGCTCTGACCCTTGCACACACAGCGACACTTGTTCCCAAGGACCTCAAGAGCCCAACTCTTCCCAGAGGGGCACACAAGCCAAGGCAGAGCTCAGCCAGCCCAAATACCCCTGCCCAACGCCCTTCAGTGTCCTAGTGCTGATAAGAGCCAGGCATCCCATCAAAAGCCTGCCTATTTTCCTTCCAAGCTACTCGCCAGCCCCAAATGTCTCATCCCCTGCCAAGATCAGCTCTTTACCCTCTGCATCATTATCACAGAGCATGTATAATTTCACAGCAAATCATCAGAACTGACAAATGACTGGAGGGATTGCAATTGTCAGCGGAGTTTGAAATGCTTCCTGCGGCAAGGAGACCAGGAATGGTGACCGGCTTTCCTGGCCAAAGGCACGTCTGACCCAGGCAGATGCTGAGTTGAAGAGTCCCTGCTCTGCTGGGTGCTACCAGCACACGGGCTTTGTGTTATGGTGTGTTTTATACATACATATATATACATACATATATATATATATATGTGATATATATATATATGTGTGTATATATATACACACACATTTTTATATATATATTTCTTCTTTCCAATCTCTCCCTGCTCATCACTGGGTACCACATCCGCCTCCCTCTCCCCATCACCCACAGAGCATATGCAGATTGCAGGGAGGATGCTGAAGCAACACTGTGCCCTGGCTCACACAACAAGGACAACCTCACCTCATGCTTTTTCCTCCCCATTCTTATAACTCAGCATGGCCCAGCTAAAAATCTTCCTCTTGCTTTAATTCTTTCCAAAATAATCCTCATAATCCCAACAAAACACGAGTTCATCACCAGGAGAAGGTTGCAATGCTCCTCATGGCCTCTGTCCAGGGCAAAAGCAGCAGGGACCATCTTCTGTCTTCCCTTCCCCATTCAAAACCTGCCTGCCATCCCATCAGAATACAAGTCTGGACTTCTGACTGTTTTAAAGCCATCTGCTTTTGTCCCTTTTCATTTTCCTCCCTTTATGTGACAGCTGTTCAAGTAGAGCTGAAGTTTTCCATCATTAAATCCTAAATGCTGGCCTTGACTTTTAGAGTTTTCCCACCTTCTGCTTCTTCAGCATCTGTGAATTCCTGATCAGGGCTGCTGCTGTCAGCCCTCATCAGCGTTTAAACCGGTGCAAGAGGCTGAACAGCTTGGCTCTAAATAAGGCAAAAGCCTTTCCAAGGAGGATTTCAGCAAAATCACTGGTTTTGGAGATCTTCAGACTGATCTCCAAGAGCCAGCAGTATCTGCCCAGTGCTCCGTGATGGGAGCCGGTCACTGGAGGAGCGCGTGGAGACTGGCAGAGGCAGGTTGGGTTGATGAGGGTACGTACCTGCAGTGGTGGTGTCTGGGTGATGCAGGGATGTAGGGTGATCCTTCACCAGCACAGGAGCCTTTCGGACAACCCCTGGGCAGACAAAGCGGTCACTCAGCACTGGGAGCCCTCCTCCAGGATGTGCAGCAGCTCGGACCACGGTGTCCACTTGAAATGCTGAGCTGAAGGCAGGGGACAGCCGGGCAGGAATCCTGCTGCTCCCAGGAGAACACAATCCATGTAAAATCCACTTCTCCGACCAACCACCCCTCACTGGATGACATTCCATGCAGTTCCTCAATCTGCCCTCGCACAGAGCCATACCCTTGGCTCCCTGTCCCCATGTTCATCACCTTACACACCCCATGACAGTAGTCAGAGCTCCTGGAGCATCATCCCCGCGGGTGCAGATGCAGGAGGGGAACTTGGGGACCCATCAAAGTCATCACACCCCACAGTCAAACCCCATGGGGTGGATGGCAGAGGTAGGGCAATCTATACCTGCAAATAGATACCAGGGCTGCTGTTTCATTAGGCAGTGGCTAATTGGCCTCCCCAATAACTTCCTGCAGGGCTCGTGTGGGATCACCCATCACCAGAAGATCCATTTTTAAACCATTTTCTCTTAAAATCCCACTTAAGTTGTATTTTAGGTTTCAATCACAGTTGAACAATGTTTACCTTGGCTGCTGGTCAGGGAGCAAAGAAGCCAAGGTGCCCTCCAGCATCACCCCTGCTCGATGCTGGCACACATGCAGGTTATCTCTTGGTTAGGGGCCTTTAGCAAAGGGATTTGTGGTCCCACAGCCACCCTTGGGTACCACCAGCTTCTGCAGTCCCTTGGGAGGGGGGCCAGGTTCTTCCACCAGCCCCATTGCCAGCAGTGCCATGGGATGGTCACGGTGCAGCCGGTGGGCACGCACCACACAACCAAAGCCGTATCAGCCCTGGGCCAAGCGAGCCGCACATCCTGGGGTACCCCAACACTGCTGCCACCATCCCTTTGCCCCGTCTCAGCCCTTTTTACCTCGGACACCCCATCAGTGCCCCATTAGCACAGGCATCCCCAACCCACCCCGCAACCCCTCTCACCACCACCCGCCCCGCGGGAGCGCGCTGTGGTTTTGCTGCCAAAGAAGGTGGTTTGGGTTGGTTGGGTTGGTTGGTTTGCTATTCTTTATTCTGTAACCAGGAGGGCAGCGCTCGGACACTGCTGCCCACGGCACTTGCTGGTGGGCACGGCGAGCCATAGAACAGTGAACAAAACCCCTCCGCCTCGAGCAGAGCAATCCCTCCCCTCTGGAGCAAGCGGCGGCAGTATTTACACCCGGTGGTTCCTCTGTACAGCCCTGGCTATGGCACAGCTCACCTCCAAACAGCTCTGCGCAGGTTGTGGTACAAGAGATGCTTCCCCCCCTCCCGGTACAGTTCAAGTGATTAAATCATCCAATAACTTCTTTGCCTGTTACAAGTCACAAACCTTAACTTTAAACTTGGGGTATTTGATGTGGATTTCTCTGCTCGGAGCCTGCCATGAGGTTTCGGGATGCTTGGGGATGCTTTGGTCCCCGGATGAGGGGTGAGCAGGTGGGGAGCAAGAGGAGGGCAGGATGGGGACAGCAATTCCCCCTTTCCCAAACCTGTGCTCCCCCCAGCCCATGTGTGAGCAGGGAAATGGGGCATCACCCCACAGCAGATCCCCAGGGCTGGGTGCATCCCCACCGAGCAGCTGTGGGCCTCATCCCATTGATGTGACCCTGATCCATTCATCTGCAGCAGGAGGGTGCTCCCTGCTCCAGCACCGCAACAAAGGGGCTCAAAGCTGCCTGATGGCAACTGCCCTGTGTGTTCCCATGGTGTCCCCCACTGCAGGAGGGTCTGTGGTGGGATGGGGCATGCGTGGAGAGAGCAGACGATGGAGATGTGTAAGACAAAGCACCAAACCCAAGCTGTGAGGTGGGGCTGAGCTCCAAGCAATGGAGATTCCTGAGTGCAGGATCAAACCCTGCATGCGTCCCTGCATGGCCAGTGCCTGCTGGTGTGATGGGGACACGCAGCACAGAGTTGGGAACATCAGTGATGCATCAGAAGCGATCCCAAAGGATCCCAATGAGCAAGGGGTGAGGCTGATAGAGCCTGGCAGTGGCTGGGGGTCACTCCACAGCAGCCCCATGGCACTGCCCCCTCCTGCAAGCACTGACGGTGGATAACCTCTGCCCACCCACCCATCCACCAGCACCGAGCCACAAACCCCACAGGGACCAAAGCAACCTCTCAAACACCTGCAAACCCCTTTGGCAGCCTCATGGCACAGCCATGGGTATCAGTTGTGCTTCAGCCCCGCCAGCTCCAACCCTCACCCTGCACACACGAAGGGCATGGGGAAACACAAACACGGCTGCAGCGTTAGCACCAAGGGTGGGACAAGCTCCTCACCCTCCATCCCATGGCTCCAGGTACCACCATGGGCAAATGCTGCCTGGCATTAATGGAGAGAACAATCAATTCCGGCTCCAGCCAGCTCCTGGCTGCAATCTTGTGGCGCTTCCCCATGTCCCGACGTGGGGTTGGCGTGGGATACCCAAACGCTGCCCTAGGGATACCGGTCGCTCCGCATCCACCTTCCACCATCACCTTCCTGGATGTGTGGAGACACCAACGCAGCACACAGTATCGCTACTGTGCCAAGTGGGAACTTTATTCTTTGCTGTGATTTGTTTCGCTCCTTTTCCCTATTCTTTTCCCCAAATAGGTGAAAGGAGGTGGCTTTGAAATGGGTCAGATTTGGGATTTCCTTTTTGGTTTTTTTCCCAGCAAAATCTGCACCACACAGGAAGAGCGCTCTGCCCAGCCACCAGCTCTGGTTACCTTGTACATGTCAGAGCCACGGAGACACCAGCAGCGAGAACCTGGGAACGGAAAAACTTCCACATCTTTTGTGCATGGACTCGGAATTCTTTTTTTTTTGTTTTGTTTTTTTTTTGTTTTTTTCTTTAAAATAAAAAAGAAAAAAGCACAACAGAAAAGACACAAAAACCGTGGCTGACCATGAAAAACCTGTACATTGTAAAAAAACCAACAACAGGGAACAACCGAAACAACAAACCCCAAACAAACAACAAACACCAGCATTCGCTTGGCTTCCAAATCAGAATCAACCTGGGAACGATGCAGGGGGAACAGAAAGATCCAGGGACCTGCGCGTCGGGTCCCTCCGGGGGCCTGCAGCACGCCTGTGCCAGGCTCTGGGTTCCTCTAGTGATGAACAGGATGCAAAGCAGTTAATAATACTTGTATTTTTTTTTTTACCTTTTTTTTTGCCATATTTTTTTCCCCCCAGAGCAAGAAAAGCAGAATTGAATGAGGAAAAGAAAAAAAAGAGTCTAATATTTGTTCTTTACCCATGTAACTGCAGATATGAGCCAACATCATGGAATGAAAACAAAAGAACGCAACGCAGAGCATTTGTGGGTATCACAAAAATACAATAAAAACTTCTTTTGTCCTTTTTTTCTCCTTTTTTTGGGTGTGTTTTCTTGACGTTTTCGTGGTGAAGTCCCTGCCACGCCGGCTCCTGACCCCCTGCACCCGGGCCGGAGGGGGGGGGGGGCCTCTGGAGAACCAACATCTACAACCAGGCAAATGGCTTCTGCTGAGTCAGCAAAGGTGTGGGTGGAACGGGGGCCCTGCAACCATGGCAAGATTTCGGTTTGGTATCTTCTAAGCTAAGTCCATACATTCTCCTGACTCACGGATAACACGGATGGATCAGCGTGACCTCCTCTTTTCCTTTAAACCCTTCCATACAATGGACAAACACATCAAAGCCTGCACGTAAGAACAGAACCTCTTTTACAGCGTGTGGAATACTGCGGTTTCCAGTCCTTCCTCGCGTAAAATATTGACAGAATTCACTGAAGGTATCAAAAATATACCCTGTAGACCAAATACAATTTACAATTGCCTTTTCTCACCGTTCAGAAAACAATGCACTTAAAGCAACCGAGCCCCCCGGTGGGCGGCGCGCGGGGACATCCCTGCCCGCTCCCATTTGAGCCCGGCATCGCTTCCACCAAAGGGACCAGGAATTTTTGTGTTTTTAAGAAATAACTCTTCATTCCCCCCCTTCCTGCTCACCCCGGCCACGTCTGGAGCCTGTCGAGAGCTTGTGACCAGGGGATGATGGACAAACAGCCCTCAGATGAGCCGGGGGGGAAGCAAACCGGGGCGTTCCATCCTATTTCACTCCCTAAACCATGCTCTTGTTTGTGTGCACCCGCTCAAGGTTTTGCATTTCCGTGGCACAGCCCCAGGGCTGGGATGCAGGGCAGCATCCCACAGCCCCTCAACTCCATTCCCACGGGAGGGCGGGGGTCAGCGCCCAGCAAGGCTGCCAAGATCGAAGATGGGTTCCTTGGGTTTTGTCTCGTTAAGGCTTATTTTCTTCTTTCCTTTCAGACTGAAGAGGATGCAGAAATTTCCAGATGTTGAGACAGAAAAAAAAACAAAAATGAAACAAAAAAAAAACCAAAAAAATAACCCCAAAATAAAAACATTCCCCAAACTGGCTGGGTTGGGAGGGGAAGGAAAAGGATAAAGGGAAAACCGAAACAGCTCTGCTCCTGCATCTTCGCTCGTGAGAGCCGGCGGGGCCGGGGCGGTGGGCGCTCGCCCCGCGCGTCCCCATTCACTTCCCGTGCCCTGGGTTTGGTCGCCGTCTCCCTGCCGCTGGGCTCGCTTCATTCACTGTCCGAGAGGGTTTCGTACTGGGAGCAGAGCAGGGGCTTGGGCTCCTCGTCCCAGGCGTGGTGCTGGCTGCCGGGGGTGCCCTGCGGCAGCGGGGCGGCGGGAGCTGCCGTCACCACCCCGCTGGGGAGCCGCATGGTGAGCGGGTTGTAGGGGAACGGCGTCGAGCCTGTGTGGGGAGAGCAGAGCAGGGTCAGTGTCAGCCCCCCGGCGACGGGGCCTTGGGGACAGGTCCCCCCCCCAGCCCTACCTGCGGACGACGGCCGATCCTCCCAGACACGGTTGGTGAGCGGCGTCCTCCGGTTGCAGTCGCCCTCCGAGTGCACCGAGGAGACGGAGGGCGGCCGCTCGCCCGAGGACAGGCCTGGCGCCGGGGACTTGGCCTTGCGGCTGTTGGGTCTGGCAGCGATCTTTGGCTTGCCCCCTCCTCCTGCAAAGAGAAGCGCCCGCTCGTCACCCGGCTCATCGGGACGGGCTGCGGGGGTCCGGGTAACCCAGCGCTGCCCCTTTGAGAGGCTGCAGAAGTGGCTGGTGGCAGGAGAACAGCTCAGCCCAGGGGCTGGGCACTGTGGTGGGCAAGGGTGATGGGGTGAGCTCCGCACACTGGGCAGGAAGAGGTTTCTGTGCCTCCCCTGCTGCTCCCTGCTTTGTGGGTTGATGCTACCATGGAGTGGATCTGGGGCAGCCGTGCGGCTTTGGATGGGCTGGTTCTCTGTGGGGTCTGCTCCCAAGCAAACTCATGTCTCAGCCCACACATAGGGGTCATGGGACAGGAGCTCCATGTGTTGCTGTGCAGCCAGTCGGCAGGGACCCCACCAAGGAGCCACAGGAGTGCTGGAGCCCCGAGCACATTCCCTGTTCCCACAGTTTACATGGCCAGGATGGTTTTTAATCCATCCTTGCAGCAAAATCCCTGGTGATGTTCAGCCAGCTTTTAAAAGGTTTCAAGGGGAAGGGGCCTCTGCTGGGGACATTATCCTGGATAAACCAGGGGGGAGCTCCCAAAGGGGCAGGGATGGATGGGCTCTGCATCCCACCCTGCCTGCCTGGGCAGTCTCCGGGCACGGGGAAGCACGGTTGGAAGAAGCTGGTTTCATGCAGGAGCCAGAAAAGCTTTTCTGCAACAAGCTGAAGAGTGCCTGGTGTGAGCTGACCTGGAGGACCCTGCTCCTCAGCCTCAGGGGCTCTGTGCCCTTATTGCCAAGGGTGACCCCAGCACTGGCTGCTGGGCCCTGTGCTGGGTGCTTGGAAGAGGCAATCTGCCCTCAGCAGGCACGTGGGGACAAACACTGCCCCATCCATCCCTCGTCCCCCTCCTCTTCCTTAACCGGGGGTCTGCAGAACAACCCTTGAGCTCTGCTCAAGCCTCTCCTGTGGCTGAGCAGACCCCACCGTGGTGCCCAAACAGCTCTGCAAGCCCCGTTGGGGCTCACTGGGCAGCTCACCCCAGCCCTGCTCTCTAAAGTTCTCTCCTTTATACACTTTGATCTCCCTTAAGCTCCATCTCTTGCCCCAGGCACCCCCAGGTCACATCCAACCCTCTGTCCCAGGCTGCATCCAATCCCTGCTGTCCCAAGCCTGGGGTGGGGAGGGAAGCACCACCCTGCCCCATCCTCCCCACACTGGCTCCTCTCAGCTCCTTCCCTTGTTTAGGGACCAGCGAGCCCACCCCGGGTTTACAGACACTTCGGGGTGGCTGTGTAGGTTGATGGCTTCCATCTTTTGAGTGTGGTGTGTGTCGTGTCCCCCCCCCCATAAACCTTATATTGTGTAAAAAAGGAAAAGGAGATATTAAAACCCAACAAACGGGGAGAGGAGCAGTCAGTGGTTTTAGAGAAAGCATCAGCACCTTCTGAGACCATTAAATGAACGTCAAACAAGACCAGGATTAATCAGCGGATTCACAAAGCTCAAAGCTGGGGCAGGGAGGGGAGAAAAGAAAACCAAAATGAACAAAAACGAGGGGAGGAACAAATCCACCCCCAAAAGGGGAAGTGTAAAAGGCTGAGAATTAATAACACAGAGAGCGAAGGTGGAGAGGGCTGCAGACCTGGCAAGGAGCGCACGTCCTCGTTTCGTCCATCAGCAGGAGTTATGGGCATAGCAGCGGGCAGGCTTGCACTGGCATTCAGAGAGTTAAAAGCATTGGCACTGAGAGGTGAGCGCTCTTCCCACTGCTCGTCATATTTACCCATTAGGGCTTTCCTAATTATTGCCTCCAACCCCATGTTGGTACTGGAATTCTCTTGGACCGACTGGCTCCTACAACTGATTAGCCCTGGGAGATACGGGAAGGGGAGGAGAGAGGGGATGGGAGATGGGGGGGAGCCAAATGAGAAGAAAGATGGGGGTGGGGACGGGGAAAGGGGGAGAAAGGAGACAAGGGAGAAGGGAAGAAACAAACAGTCAGCACATTCTCGCAAAGCAACAAACTTTGTCATCTTGTTCTTTAAAGCGCTGCAATGCACCCGTCCTCCTCCTCCTCCCCGCTCCATCCCGCCCCAGGGATCGGCAGGGGCTGGCGGTGGGATGGGATGGGATTTAGTCTGGGATTTGGGATTTGCAGGCAGGCAGGGCTTGGAGGATGGCAGAGGGGAATGGGTTGTCACTGAGCACAGGGAGTGACTGTATAACTGCAGGAAGAGGGGGTGCTGCGCTCCCAACATGGGAGCAGGACGAGAGTCACCTGGATGTGGGGTCCATATGGATGCACACACAGATCAAAAGTCAGTGTGCCAGGAATTCAGAGGCTGGGGCTGTTTCCCATGGAGGAAAATCAGGGAAGGAAGAGAGGGCACCCCAGAAACCACCTGACTGGAAAGAGGTGACTGGATTTGGCCTTGGCATGAGAGGCAGCAAAGGCAGGCAGCCCTGGATGAGGGCACACAGCCTGCAGAGAGGGGCTGTACTGGGGAGAGCCCTTTTGTCCCCCTTTTCCAGCCCCCTGCCCATCACCCAGCCCGCTCCCTTCCTCCCCCCAGGCCGGTGGCCCCCGGGGGCGATGGGACAGGATGCAGAGGCAAGTGGTGTGTCGGCGTGGTTGTGAGTCTCAAGCCATGCAGTTATGGTGCAGCACCGCACAGGGACCAGAGGGCACTAGGTTCAGCCACGCCACCGTCATTCCCGATGTGGCGGTTACAGGGAACAAGCAAAGGGCAAAATACAGACATGAAACCAGCAGGCTGGCGAGGAAAGCCCCATTGCCAGCAACACCACACCCCCCCCATCCCATCCCAGGGGTGCTCGCACTGGGATCACTGCCCCTCTGCTCGGAAAGGGATGGATCCCACTTCACTTGTCTCTCTGTAACAGGCAGGGTCTCTCCTGGTCCCCTCCTGCAGACGCTGTGCTTAGGTTCCCTACACTCTGCCTTTATACCTTCCTCCAGCACAGCAGGAGTGGGTTTATCCAGGGGATGCTCTAAGGAAATTGGGCCGTAAACCCCAAATTCTGCCCGGCTGCATCCTCTCACCCCATCTGCTGATGTGAGCTGGCTCCTTCTCCCAGCCACACACCAGTGAGAGGTTTCACACCACTGACGTGCCTGTCTCTCCTACCACACAAAGTCCTTGCCTGCAGCACCTCTCTTCCTTGGTTGTGAGAAAGCTGCTGCTCCTCCCACTTAAAACTAACAACCTGAAGGCATTCCTGCTGTAGGAAAGCATTAGTAATTAATCAATTAACTACCAATGAATGCTCCTCAATGGAGATTCATTTCAGTCACTTGAAAGCCCACTTAGATATGGGCAGCAGGTGGCAAGAGCTTGACCACCTTCACTCTTTCTCCCTCAGGCTGGTCTCAGGGTAGCCCATGCTGGCCACCCAACTCTACAGGGCCGTTTTCTGCCCCTCTTTGCCAAGACCCCTTCCTTAAGCTGCTCCCTCTCTTCCTTTCCCAGCTGAAAGCCATGGGCCCAGCAGTGCCCCTGGGGAAACTCCTAAACCACCATTTCAGCTCCTACAGGGTGGTCTCCATGCTCAGCACAGCAAACACATCTCCACGGTTGTCTGGGGAACCATCCTGAGCCCTTTCTTCCTGAGAGCAGGGGGCTCTTTGGGGTTTGGGGTACAGCCCCAGTGGTAGCCAGCGAACCCCCCACTTAGGCAGGCCGGCAGGTTAATGCTGGTTAGGGTCAGGGACTCACTGAAGCCCACCATGGCTGCCTTCAGCAGCGCTCAGAAACCACCACCAGAACTGCTCATCCAGAGCCGGGTGATCAAACCCCAAACCATCAGGGTCCAAGGTGCCACAAAGCCCATCTGGTGGCACCAGCAGCACCACCATGGCGAGACCTGGCCACTCGCTGAATGTTCCCTCCCAGCTTCTGAGAAACTGGAGTCAACCCATGCTTGAAGCACCTCGAGGACTGAGCACGCTGCTGGACCCCTCCATCTCCCATGTAACACCTCCTCTTGGTCCTCAGCCATTGCCAGTCCACACAACACTCACAGCTCAAGGCTACTGGGTGCTGCTCTCACCCCAGGTTGCTTTTGCAACAGGCTCAGAGCCTGCTTCCCACCCTCATGCTCCCTTTTGCCACTGCTCTCCTACACATCCACGGGTGACCACAAGATCCCACGAAGACCACAGTGCTCTCTTTCAAGTATGAGGTCCACCTTTCTATAGTTTAACCCTCCACTGCCATCAGATGGACAACCCCTGCTTGACTTTTAACCTCTCCTCAAACTCTGCCATGACTTCCAAGGAATTACACTGCGCTGTCTCCAACTCAACAGCAGGAAGTTACGGTGTGTCCCGAGGTTTCAGCCTTCCAGCAACTGTTATAATCAGTATTAACAGCAAAAGGGAAAAAGATGCTTAAGTCTACCAGTCTCCTGCTCTCTGTGCTGTAAGCCCTGTAGGGAATGGGGTATGGTACAGGAATATGGGAGTTACCTGCTCCGGTAATCGCTGGCATATTGAAAATCTCTGTCCCAGGCTGCCCAACATCTGGAGAAAAACAAAGAAGCTCTTCAATACAGAGAGCAGCATCTGCAGGGAGTGACCTGCAGTGCCAGCCACAGGATCCCAGTGCTCCCTTGTCACAGCACCCAGCCTGACAGCAGCCCACTTTCCCCTGGGCTGGGGCTGTGGGTGCTGGCTGGGACCAGGACCTTTGGGAGATCCACAGTGGACATGCCTGGCCAGCTGGGAAGGGGCAGAAAAGCAGAGCCCAGAGAGTGATGTCTTGTGCTCAGTGCTGACCTCTCTTCCTCCAGCCCTTTGGATTACACATCAAACCCTCTCTCCCACCTATGGGATTTCCAAAGGCTCAAATCCCCACATCCACAGAGCAGGTCTGGGCAGTGGGGAGGGCGAGGAGGAGGAGGAGAAATGTTAAATCAATATTTTCCCTCTTAGCTGAGCTGTTTCACTTGGATTTCACTTCCCTTAGAATAACAACAATTCTCATCAAATAAGAGGAGTTTCCTATTTCTATGTATTTTCCCTTGATAAGGGAAAGTGTGGAAGGTCACGGGGTTCAGCCACATGTCCCCAGGGGGCATAACAATACTGTTGGCTTATGGTAACATCATCCAGGAGACGAGACAGCTTGGTCCCTCTTATCCAATGCAGCTGTTGTAAGATGGATTCAAATTGAATTAGTATTGACCATATAATGCTGGGCTAAATTAAATTATGATCCCATCTACTCTATTAGCAGTTAATGAATGAACGGGATGAATTTCTAATACAAGCCAGCCTGGTTAGTCTTACAGAGCTATACCAATATTGATGTAGGGCTTAAAGTCATGCTGGGGGGAGATGCAGCTCAAGGAGGAAGGACTCAGCTTGGCTGGCCATTCATTAAAGTATCAATTGCTCTTAAGTCTCCTCCATGCTCAGCTCATTATTTCCTTCCTATTGAGGTTATGTGGTGCAGGTGGGATTGACAGCCCTAGAGTAAGGAGAGCCCTAGAGCAAGCTCCAGCACCGCTCATCCCAGGAAGCATTTGTACCTTACACTTCCCAACAAACTGTGGCACGAATCAGAAAGCTGGCTGGCAGCTCTCTTAACGCATCAGCATCCATTCCCAAATCTCCTTTGCTTCATGTGTCCTCAAGGCTTTTTCCCCTGGTGCCCTGCATTCGCATCCCCACATGTCCTTACTGTACTCCGTCTCGTTTTTGTTGGTCGTGCTGAGCTTCTTGATGATCTCCTGTTTCTTGGACTTCACCATGGCAGAGTTGCTCTCCGTCAGCTTGCTGAAGAAAGCTGGAGGCTGAGTGTTGTTTCCTGGGGACTTGGACCCCATCCTGCAAAAGCAAGAAACCATCAGAAACCTCTGCAGCGTGCAGTTCACAATACCCTCCCTAGAGAGACTCTTCCCTCAGCGTAACTTCTCAGAATCAGCAGGCGAGCTGCTGAGACATTTGGGATCTCCAGCTTTTCTCCCTGTTGCAAAGGTACCACACAGTGTTGAAACCCCCTATAGACACACAGCAACCCGGGATGTGACACTGCTTTTGGCTGCCAGAAAAGCAGCCTGGACCACGGCGAGCGTGGGGACGGGATGAACATCCCTGCGCTGCCCGCACCATCCCGTCCCTTGGCGTTACCTCTGGTCCATCTGCTCGCCCTCGCGGTACAGGATCGGGTACGTGGCGCTCTTGGCGTGCTCCGGTTCTCCCACGCCGTCTGGTGGAGAGACCGGCTCGATGCAGTTGTCCGCGCCGCCGCTGCCGGCCGAGGCCTTGCTCTGCTCCGGGGACCTGCGATGGGGACACGCAATGGGTTCATTGCAACACGCGCTGTCCCTGGACGAGCAGCTCGGGGTCAGCAGGGGGAGAAGGACTAGAATAGCTTTCCCACAGCGGGGCAAAAGGCCAAACCTTCCGCACGCCTGCGGGCTTAGGGTGCCTCATAATGGGAGCAGGAGGGAGAGTGCAGCTTGGGCATCACGCGCTGCAGGCGCGCAGAGCAGCACTGACCCAACCACGGCCCTGATTCACAGGCATCGCACCAAAACACAGCTGCCCAGGAGGGATGGAGGGACCAGTCCTGGGACTTGCTGGCTCAGCCAAGCGTTCCTGGCTGGCAGGGTCACAACCCTTGGAAGCGCTGTGATGTTAACCCTTTGGGGATGCAGCTTTTGATTCTCCATCATGTTTGTGGACCCACCACCTCCCATCCACCTTGTCTGCTGCTGGGGCAGCCTGAAGAGGACTGGAGCAGTCCCTTGGTGCCTGCCTGTGGCCAGTGCCTGGGAGACAGCCGGGCTCAAGTCCATGAGGAATTCCTCACGGCAAGTTCTGGGAATTTACATCTTTGCTCTGTGGTTTCTTTTTTTCCACTGCTGGGTGGCCAGGGCTGGGCTGTCTCCCCTCATGTTATAAAGCCAACTCTGCTCTTCCCAGCTTGCCTGCTCCTGATTACATTTACTGTCAAGGAGACACCAGTTTGGAGACACAGCTCTTTCCTGGATGCTGTTATCAGTACCAGGATTTGAAAGTGACTTAAAAGAAATACAGCTGGTGCTTGAAATGGAGAGCTGCAGTTGACAAGGCACATGTATTGAACAGGCTTCTGATACATGCACTGAGAGAAACAAAGAGAAAATGAACTGTAAACCAATGGAAAACACCTGCTTTGGGTTTTTGGAGCCACCTGTGGTCTGAAAGGTCACTGCATCTTGTGCCAGGGACTGGACAGGACAACAAGCAAGAGGCACAAACCAACACATATGAAATTCCATCCCAATAGAAGAAAACTGTTTTTTTACTGTGAGGTTGCTCAAGGGCTGGTATAGATTGGCCAGAAAGGTGTTGAAGTTTCCATCACTGGAGATACTCAAAATTCCACTGGCCATGACCCAGGCAAACCTGCTCCAGCTGAGTC
The DNA here is from genome assembly GCF_028554395.1 of Pezoporus wallicus. Classification (NCBI taxonomy): domain Eukaryota; kingdom Metazoa; phylum Chordata; class Aves; order Psittaciformes; family Psittacidae; genus Pezoporus; species Pezoporus wallicus. Next base: position 310,874 of record NW_026641132.1, on the reverse strand, counting down.
TGCTTGAGAGCAGGGCACTGGGAAGGACAATCTCAAGAGGTCCCTTTCTACCTGAACTATTCTGTGACACAGGCTAGATTGGGAAAGGGATCATACATGGTCTCTAAGGGGGTCTAGAGAGCATCTCCAGGACAAGGATAGCAAGAGACACCACCACAGGGTAAAAATGCCCTGATCAGATAGCAGTTTTACACTGTGGGCTGTGTAAGCAAGCAATCCATGCTGGGGAGCACGAATTCAGCGATGCCAAACACCAGCCTGCCCTATGCACTCCCTTACTGGGGGTATCCCTGGTCCATCTGCACTCAGCAGGTGGGCAGAGACCCATCTGCACCAGTTCTGGTTGGACTCTCTGAGCTCACCTTTTCCCCCCTTCATTCTGTGGGGAGATCCTGGAGGCTGCTGCGTGCTCCTGCTGCTGCAGGTACACCTCGCTGGGGGCACGGCGCAGGTCCAGCACGGGGCACGTGGCCCCGGGGAACGTGTACACTGGAGCCTGGATGTGGGAGTTGAGCTGCTGCGGGTGGTGGCGGGTGTAGTCCTGTGTGATGACCTCCTGGAATGAGAAACCCGGGTCAGAAATAGAGGTGGTTTCTATCTCTTGCTTTGCTGGGCTCAGATAAGGGGGAGCAGGAGGGAATGAGGCTGGTTTGTCCCTGCATGGATGTAACTTCTGCCTCCTGCCTGCAGCAGCTCCCATGATGGGCTTGTTTGGGATGCAAACACCCAGGCTGAACATGCTGGATGCATCCTGCTGTCTCCAGCCCCCAACCAGAGCTGCTGAGGTCTCCAGCATCACTCCCAGCCCTTCCCTACCAGATGCTACGTAACAGCTCTTCCCTCCTCCCTGGAGCCCCAGTGGGAAGATGAGAATGAGGACAATTACACTGATGTGCTGGGCCAATGTGACCACCCGCTGGTTCATGCCCTTGATGCTCTGGCTGGACTGCACGGGCTGGCACTGGGGCCCATCGGGCTGCCGGAGGTGCTGCAGGTGGGCTGCTTCGGGAGCTGAGGCCTTCAGCGAGCCTGGGGGAGAACAAAGAGGAGAGCCAGTGTGAGGTGACATCGCTGTCCTAATGCTTGGCTCCCATTCTGGATCAGCTCTGGGGCACAGTGAGTGAGAGCTGGTTGACAAACCCCCCCCATCCCAGCTCAGGCTCTCCCATGCCATCTGGCACTGCCAGCCTCTGCCCTCACCTTGCTGTTTCTGCCTCAGGTCATGCTCCCCATGCCCCTTCTCCACATCCTGCAGCAGCTTGGCCCCTTTCTCATGGGAGAGGCTGGGTGAGCTCACGGGACTCACTGCTTCCATCCGCTCAGGGCTGTAGCCTCCATGAAAACCTGAGGAAAAAGGGAGAAGGGAATTTAAAACCAGGAGCTCACTTGGCTTCTTCCTAGTGCCGTGGCAACCGTCACTTGCGGATAGAGTCATATGTTCAGCAAAGGGGGCTGGAAAGAGATGAGGGAAGACCTGGCAGGTCACACTGCAGGGACCCCTGGAGCCACCTCCGATGTGAAGAGACAGCAGACTCGCACACTGCAGGGGCAAAGCATTTTCTTCACCATTCTCTGCCTTTTAAGGCCTTTGCACAGACTCAAACTGCATCAGAACAGGCAGAGCTGAAGGAGGGACCACATCACCTTTCAACAGAGGGAAAACTGATGCATGGATGAGTTATGCTTCTACAGACCAGGGGCGGAGCACGGAGTCCTGGAGGAGTCCCACACTGCTGCTCCCCAGCTCAGCACGTTTGGTAACACTCATGACTTATGCATTCACAGACCTTTACCCTCGTTAACACTCAGTTCCTAGAAACCACCCACTGCAGGCAGATCTGGCAGGCGGCTGACAGTGCTGCTGGAGGGTCCCCAGTGCCCCAGTGCCACTGACCTTGCACGTACCTGGGGCACAGTAAGGGGAGGACCACATGGAGAACCTCCCTGTGCCAGGGATAGGGATGCAGCATCCTCCATCACCCCATGTATGCCAGCTGCAAAGGGATGCTCTGGAAAGGTCCCTAACCAGAGTTAAAGTCCTGAGGAACACCAGCTCCCTTCTGTAAGCTCATGGCTGGAGAAAAGCTGCCCCTCTCCTCTGCAGCATAACACTCAGCTGGAGGAAACACTGATGCCAGGGAAAAAGGCAGAGCAAAAGCTCAGCCAGGCAGCACACTGTGGCCAGAGGTGTGTCCTTGGACCTGGAGCACGCTGATAGAAAGGGCTGGGAACAGACGTGACCAAGTGGTGGGATGGGATGATCGGGATAAGCCAATGAGAGCAGCTCTCCTCCCTGGCCATACTGCCGTGTCCTTCCACCCTTGGGTTAGAGGAAAGGGAGCTGGGCAGCAGCCCTCAGTGCTGGTGGCCAAGGCAGATGCTTCAACTTGAAGATGGGATCCCACCAAATCCCCACAGGCTGCCTGTTGCTCCTGCATGCTGGTGGCACCATGTTCACATTACCCTCTTGTGCAGCATCCAGCACTGGGACCCTGAGTGAGGTCACCCCAAGTGAAGGGACCCCATCTCAGCTGCATCATGCAGCAGCCCCCTAAGCCCTCTGAGATCCTGCACTCTCAGCGCAGGGAGGTGCCTGCCTGATGGCCAGGAGCCCTGTGCTGCTCACACTCCTAATTCTCTGCTTTGCTGGTTTGATTTATTACCCACAACCACTCCTTACAGACTGCCTGGGAATTCCGAATGATGGGGAAATCAGAATTAGCACATTGCTATTGTCTGTAAAAAGCAATACCAGGAACTGAACGACGTTTGCAAAACAGGACTTGGCAACGGGAAAAACTTAAAGAGGGTGAGAGGAGGGAAGATCCTTAAAACACACATAAATAAAGAAGTCTGGGATAACACAACAACCGGGAAGCAGAGGGACAAGAACGCTGGCGGAGCTGATGGAGCCGAGAGCCAAAACGTGCAACTACAAATAAGAAATCATGAAATAATTTCAGGCCACAGCTCTCTCACCTCTCCCCTCCAATTTCTTACCAGCACCAGTGGAGTCGTTACTTAGCGAGCATCTTTCTCGCTGCCCCTTATCACAAGACATTTGGCACATGATAATCACATCTATGAAGTTGGCCGCTGTCGTGGTGGTCTTACCGAGTGCTCGGAGCTCCTGTTCCTGCACTGAAAAGCGTTTACTTTGACTCTTTTCTCTACTGTGCTGCTCAGGGCCCGAGGCTGCGTGCTGCTGGTCCAAAGGGTGATGGTGCTGCTGGCTTTTCCCCTGTCCTCTGCTATAGTGATGAGAAGAACCAGGTCCGGAGGCGGGTAAAGGTCTTGACTCCATGGCTTTAATGGGTGAAGGTGACTGTTCGAGGTTGGCTCCACTTGGCAGCTTTGAGGTGAAGACGTTGTCAGTCTGGGGTCGTTCTGCCTTGGCTTCCCGTGCCCTCGAGGCCTCTTTCTGCAGGATGGCCGGGTCCATTGGGGTGGCATAGCCGTCTGCTGAGCTGATGGAGGAGCGCAGGGTGGAGGCCGAGGGGAAGGCAGCAGAGCGGATCGGTGATGTGGTAGTGGTGGAAGAGGATCTGGAGGCAAAGACAAGGCAAAGATGAGAGAAGCACGTGGAGAAGGACTGTGTGCTCAGCCCTGCCTGGCCAAGGTGCTCCCAGGGCTCCTGAGTGTAGGGCTGGTTCATGCTGGAGCAGGTAAGGAGGGCTCAGACGGAGCCTCCATCACTGGCAGTGGCCTGGATGCATCTACTGGAGAGAATAAACCCATGGAGAGCTCCCAGAGACCTTCATTTACTCCACTTTCAGCAAGAGGAGCAATACCCATTCTGGGCACAGGGATGCTCCTACTTTCTTTCCTTTTAACGGTAAAAGCCACCAAGAAAAGTGAAGGAACTGGGCACCAAAACCTGCCTCTCCCCACACAATATCCTTGCAAGCCCCAACCCTGTTCCCACTGATACTGAAGGCCAAAACAACCCTCGCTCCATCTCAGAGGTGCCCCATGTGATGATCATTCATTAACCACCATGGCTGTGCTGGTGCAGGAGCCGTGGTGTGGGGCCATACCGCAGGACAGAAGGGGTGGGGGTCTCCGAGGAGATGATCTTCATGCTCGTGTTGTGGAGCACGCTGGGGCGCTGCTGGATGGTCTCATGGGTGCGGGGTGAGACGGGAGAGTGCTGGTGGCTGTGAGAGTGTGAGGATGAACGGCTGCTGGACTGCTCCGTACCTGAGGAAACACAAAGACCGGCTTCTTCAGCTCTGTGTTTTACAGCCCCAAGCCCACGTCCACCCAGCACATGCCCCAAGATGTGGTGCCAGGCTCCCTCCCCAGCCTACCTGGTCTCCAGATGGGTGCATGCTCCACCGTGGTGGATGCTAGGATGGATTTTTCACGCTCCCGCTCCCTTTCTCGCTCCCGCTCCCGTTCCCGCTCGGACACAGATGATCCCGATTGTTTGGTCATGTGTGTGGGGCCTCCTGAAACCCAAATGAAAGGCAGTGAAAGGGCTGCAGACACAGCAATTCCCAACCTAGGGAACACCACCTGCTCTTCACATTGCTGTGTCTGCAGAGCAGGTAGGGAATGACTCCATCCAAGGTCACCTGCAGCAGCACAAACAAGGGCAACCAGTATGACAAAACCTGGGTAAACCATGGAATAGCTGTGCCTTTTTGGGGAGACAGAGGAAAAGCAAGGAAGCTCCCAACAAGGAGAATTAGAGGGGCTGGTGGGCTGGTCTCTGAATGAGAATGAATTTGGGCTCCCCCATCTGCCCTGGTAGAGTCCACTGCCCTGGACTGGTTAAGGGAATCCTGCCCAACTGCTTTCCTATGGGAAATGCAATCTGCAGCGTTACCTGGGGAGAGTGGGGAGCTGCTGTGCCGGCTGCCAAAGGTCTGGGGGGGCCCGGGGATGTAGGTGATGCGGTCCATGGTGGTGGCAGAGGTGCCAGGGGTAGGGGGCACGAGGACGGGCAGGTGCGGCACTTGGGACAGGTCGATGATGCCTGGAGAGAGAAGGGAGAGGACTGTCAGGATGCTGCCGAGCTGCTGCAGCTTGGCTGCGTTAGAGCAGGGAGCAGTGCTGGGAGCGTCCACCCGTCCCCATTGCTCTGGCACAACACGGAAGGTGTGAGCACGTACAAGGTCCCTGGGTGCTGGTTATAAGCGGAGGAGACCCTTCTATAGGCAAATCTGTGAGCATATTCTGCTGTTAGGAATGATGGTGAGGAAAAATGTTGAGCTCTATCCGTGCTAGAGTGAGGGGGCTGCAGGCAGCATGAGCCGCAGCTCCCTCTACACACAGACTGTGCAGCTCCCCAGCATGCTCTGCCCTTTGCAGAAAGCCAGACACCCCTCTGGGACAGTTTTTAATCTCCAAAGGCCAGCAGGGCCAGGCTGGGAAGTGCTCCCGTGACCCAAGACCAGAGCTGCTTCAAGCAATCTCTAGTAACTAAAGATGGCAAAAAGAGCATCAAATTCCCCCTGGCTGTCCTCCATGCTGACCAGCCAAGTTCCTACACTGCTGCGTGACACCGTGCTGCTGGCTTGGCCCTTGGAGCTGCTCCTTCACCCCAGATGCCCCCAGGCCCCTGGATGGTGCCGTGCCGGGAGGACCTGCTGCATAGTTGAGGGCGAGGGAGGGCTCCCGGGGTGACAAGCCGCGCAGCATGTCCGCCCGCTGTGCCATGGCCGTGGCTGCAGCGTTGTGGTGCATCTGCTGGGACGTGATGTAGTCGTTGATGATGGTCTGTCGGTTCTCCATGGCGGCCGTGTCCGGGTAGCCCCGGATGAGGTACGGGGGGTAGAGGTGGGGGTACGTGGGGCTCGGAGCCAGGTGCCTTGGCAGGTAGTAAGCAGCAGCTGGGAGAGAAAAGGATGCAGATGTAAGTGGCTTTCTCCAGAGACCCCAGGCTTTTGGAGTCTAATGAGTTAAAAACCAATTCCAAACAGACTTGTGTGCCCACTGAAGGTACCTGCTTCCAGCTGGATTCCCCTCGGGATGGCAGCGGGGTCAAAAGCCAGCGGGATGTGTCCTCGGTACAGGTCGACCCCGCTCACGCCACGGAGCAGGTGCTCATATGGGGAGATGGGGTGGTGGTGGTCAGCCACGGGGGCATGTGGAGACTTGGAGTTGTTGAGTTCTCTCGATGTGGGGGTAATCTTTCTGTCCTGGGACACCGGCTTCCCGGCAGTGATGCTCCCTGCAGCGAGAAGGAAATGACTCAGAGACTGAGCACTGTGGCCAAGCTGAGTCCCTGAGGAATGCCTGCAGCCAACCGTGTCCCCCAGGGACCTTGCTGACCTTGAGGGACCTTTCCCTGCTCCCGCACCACCGTGCCCCGTTACGCCACCGAGGCTGAGGCAGACGAAGCCCCAGCTGCATCCGGAGAGAGAATCCTGTCCCAGACCATCCCTCCACCCCAGTGCATCCACGCTGGGCAGTCTGTGAGCTCACCCTGGCCTGCACAAGCAGCAGACAGCGAAGCCTTGCTGCTGTGCTCTTCGGCACAAGGAGGTCACCACTGCTGGGCAGAGCTGGGGACCAGCATCTGCCAACATCTGAAGGCTTCCCCCAGAATGACTGACCTAACCAGGAACACAGCGGAGGCTGCAGCAACTGGACACACCAACCACGGAGAGCTGGAGGTGCCCCAGATAGCAATGAATGATGGGGATGTGTTTTGGAGAAGCTCTGCGCCGCACAGCCCCATCTCTCACTGCTTGCCGGGGAGGCACGTCCTCACCTCGGTTCTCAGCAGATTGCAATGTCTTGTGCTGCACGCCCCCAAATCACAAGACTCCTGGGTTAGGACGAGTATTTGCAGGCAGGAGATGCAAAAGGCCCCAGAGCAGTTACCCGTAGCTGGCAGGCTTGGTAGAACAAGGTGTCTTAGAGACTGGCTTCAGCACTGATCCTGCCCACAAGCGTGCCATGAAGCAAGAAGGGGTTTTGTGCTCTGGATCTGAGCTTGCCTCAACCAGATCACTAAGCCAAGCCCAGCCCAGACACACACTGTTCCCAAGGAGCCCCGCTCTGGGGCAGGAGATGACTGATGCCAGGGGCATGAGCAGACCCTGCCTGGTGCAGGGAGACAGCAGATCCCACAGACCAGCTGCACTGCCCGGATCCACCGGCTCAGGAGGGATTAGATGTTCCTGTAAGCGAGGCACTCAAGTGCCAAGGTGATGGATGAGGCACAAACACACAAGGCAGGCAAACACACACCAGACTGTGACAAGTGTGAAGATCCCCTCACGCAATGCACCAAGCGCTGCTTAATTGCCTGCAGAAACAAGGGTACCCTGGGACAATGCTGGGATGATGCTTTTCAAACATCACCAGCTTCACCAGCCATGATCCAACTGTCCCTTTGGTTACCACGGTGCAGACATGGGGTGCCCTCACTGCACCCCAAGGAAGGGAGCTGAGCCCCAGCTGTCCCTGGCAGCCTCCCCAGTGCTGTGAGTCAGCCATTGCCATGGGCAAGAGTGGGAGCAGGGTGCCGGGGAGAACGGGTTTGACAGGCATTGGCTGGGAACAGCTTGGGCAGGTGGGGTCAGCAGCCACCTCCTGCAGGCCTTCTAGAGACGTTAGCATCAAATAAAGGCTTTGCCAAGTACCTTCATGCTGCCGGGGTGTGGATTCTCGTGTGGAGACCGGAGACCCTCTGTGCAAGTGGCTGCCAAATGCCGTGCTGTGCCCTGCCTGGTGGTCCTCATAGGAGAGGGCACTCTGGTGGGGCTTGCCCGGCTCAGGTACAATCACAGGAGCCCCTCTGGCGATGGAGCCACCCGAGTTTGTCACTGGGCTTGGCCTGTTTTTCAGGCTCTCTTCGTAAGCTCTCTCCAGATTCCTCGGGTCTTGGATGACATCCAGTGAGTGCACAGAGTGAAAAGTCCTGCCGGGACTGCCGATGATGGACCGCACATCGTGCTTTTTGGTACTCGAGGAGGAAGAGCTGCTGTCGTACTTCAGTGGGGTACCCTGGGGACAAAAGAAAGGGGGGACATCAAAGGGATGCAGAGCAGAAGGGGATCCAGCAACCGCATCCCACCAACTTCCAGCGGGATTCGTGCTTCCTCATTCAGTGGGCCAGTACCCAGCTTTAACTTGGTCAAACGGCAGCAACCATCAGCAAAGCAGAGAGAACAGCCCCACACAGCGCAGGGCAGGGTGGAGCGCCCATCCTGCATGTCTCGGTGTGCTCCAACAAGATGATGAGTCAGTGCTGAAGGCTGGCTGTGCCCATCACGCCTCTCTCCTACACACACTGCGAAACGAAGTAGGACTACAAGGTGCCATGGGAACCCTCCAAATATTTGGAGCCCAACAGGAGACAGCGTGCCATGTTTCACCCTAACTACTGGCCTTGCTGGGTCGACACTTGCCCATAAAGGGAGGAGACCAAGATTATGTGCACCCAGAGTCCAACTGCCAAGGGCAATGAGTTGACTCTGGCCTTAAACAAATGCCAAAAGCATCCCCTTCCGTGTACCTATGTAGATAGAGCATTGCATTCTTAATGTGCCAGGGGGTGCTGAGCTCCCTTCCTGAGTTTTTTATTTATCTGCTAGGAAGGATCATAGGATGATCTGGATTGGAAGGGACCCCATCAAAGGATGTGGAAGAGCAACCTGTACCCAAGCAGAGACTCAGTTCTGACCAGTGATGCGTTTGCAACCCGAAGCCCTTGCAACTCCCTTTTGACCTTGGGAATGGTCCCCAGGGTCTGTGTGAGGACAGCAGCCTGAGCAGGACCAATCTCATCTGCTGCTTGCCCCATCCTCACCTGCGTGATGGAGCCTTCCTTCAGAGGTCTCGTCAGAGAGATGTCTGGTGTCCGCCTCAGCTCCTCCCGCGGTATCTCATGGATTGATCTTCCCGCTTCTTTCACTGTGGCCACCACGTCTTCATGGGCTGGTTTCATTTTCAGAGGTGTAAGGCCCTCGTGAGACCTGACCTTGTAGGCATCAGATAAGTCCCTCGGTGGAGTGTTTTCCCTCTTGAGCTGTTTGGCTTCTCTTCTGAGGTAGTCCTCATGAGCCTCCACGTAGGACCGAGGTATTCCTGCAACCCCCAAGCAGATGATGGATGCAGAGGGTGCTTCAGAGTTCAAGGGGGTTTCAAGTTAATGCATGTAACTCAGGGACTGGTACCCAACTGAGTACACAGAGCAGCTACATCACTGACGCAGCTGGACCACCTCACATCTACCACCGCTTTCCAGACCCATTCTGCACTAGTTTTAGACTGCCTTCATGCCAGTCACCCCTGACTTTGGTGAGATCTTAGGCTGCTAAAAGCTGAACAAGACTGAGAATCTCTGAGCTGAGAGTGCAGAGATGTGCAGCTGGACTTTGATGGGTCCAACCTTGTTTCCTCCTTGCCTGACAAGAGGCCAAGCATGTGAAATACCTCCCCACATTACCTCTGGCCATGGCCATCTTCTACTTGCAGGCTTTACCTTGTGTAATTGAGCCCCGCATGTGATGTTGCTCCTTTAGGTTATGGGGACTGTGTCGGTCCGGAGGGATTGCTCGACCCATGAGACCTAGAACAGATCCAAAGGAGAAAGCTGGGTTGATACAGGAGTTCACTGACAGCAAACATACAACAGTGTTACCAGGGACTCCTGGGACAACAAGGAAAACCATCAACAATCGCTAAATTATTTCTCTTTCAAAAAAATGTGATTCCCTTTTTTTATAGTCCTGACACTGGTCTGCCAGGGCAGGAACCAAAGGCAAACAGGCCAGTCTGTGCCCCTTGGTTTTCCATACTGGTCAGATGCTGTCCTGTTGGGATGTGCCGCAGGGTACCAGTGAACCACCGCCAAAATACAGACATGAGAAAGTGTATCATGTAGACAAGAGGCAAGATGGTGTCTCTGAGAGTCACTAACACAGCACGGGTGAAAGGTTCCACCCAGACCCACCTTCAATGTTGGCAGATAAGCTATCACGGGCTGATAAGCCCCTGCTGATCCTCCCCTCCATCATATCGTAGGTCCGCTTGGTTCCTGTGGTCTCATGCAAAGCTCCTGAGCTCCTGCTGTCTTCTTTGGGACACTGAGAAGCAGCAACCCCACCTGGGGAAGACAACACCAAGGCGCACCATCAGGAGCATGGAAATTCGGCACCAGCCATGGGAGGGTGTTCACTGCTGCTTGCGTGCGTTGCTGGAAGGTCAGATCCCATCCCAGCACACCAGCAATGCCAGAAACATCACACAAGGTTGGCTTCCAAGAAATTCAGCTGGTGTTTTCTCCCCTCCCTGCCTGTCTCAGACTCCAGATCTGTGCCTCCCGTGTGGGTAGGAGCATCCGCCCTGTTGCATCCTGCTCCCTCCATCCCTGGTGGGGAAGCAGCAGGACAGCCTGGAGCCAGCGTGGCGCTGGCGTGAGCAGCTGCGGTTCCACTGAACTCGGCCCTGTGGGTCGGGGGATCTTTATTTCTTTTTCCCCTGTTTGTTTTGGTTTTTGCTAGACACCTACTGTTTGGGATCCTGGCCAGCCTTCACATTCGCTGAGACACTCCCTGGGTGAGAAAATCAGGGAAAAGGGGGGAGAAGCAAAGCTGAGAATGATTCCTTTGAAACAGCAGTGAGTGCCCAAAAGAACTGGGAGAGACAGTGAGGACTGATGGAGCAAGCACTCGTGATGGGAGATCACCACCTACCTCTTCATCTGAACCTGGAGCAGATTCTTCTGCAAACAGCGGACAACTGACCTGAGCTACAGCCTCCACCACTCCCAGCACAGCCCTGCCCATGCCAGGCAGCATCTCGCCCACCCTGGGCCATAGGCATCCATCATGTGCAGCGAGCTGTGAATTTAAGCAGTTTCTGATCCAGCTGAATGCCTCCTGGTTATGTAATGAGCTCCAAGAGGGAATTTTGGCTTGGAAAGATAAAAAGCTCTGCCCATCATCCGTGGCCAGGCTGCCCCTGCCAAGGATTGCCAGTGCCTTGATCGTCCTCTCTGTGGGCAGAGAAGGTGGTTATACAATTAGAGAAAATGGGGAAGTTAAAAATACTCATCCCACTGTGGACGATCAGGAACAAAAGTCCTCCTTGGAAAACCAGGAATTAATAAAACGGGATTCTTACAACTTCACACCTGCTACTGGTTCCCGCAGCCAGCACCCACTCAATCCCGGAAGTGTTCGGGGCTGCAAGAGGGAGATCTGACCCTGAGCCTTCACTTCACATTCATTCTATAGGAGAAATCTGGGGGTGACACTGAGAACCAGCCAAGCACCCTGCGGCAGACACAGGGCGATGTGCCCGCACCCTGTCATCAAGGCACATCTGCTGCCAACAGCCCTTGTGCAGAAGGGGACGCGGTCCCTGCACCCTTTGTGCCACTGGGAAGCAGGGGGGGTGCGAGGGAGAAGAGACTAAACAGAAAGAAAATCACTCCGAGCCCACGTCCCTTGCCTTGCAGAAGCCATCAGCAATCATATGCAGAATGAGAATAACCAATCTAGCACAATTCAGCTTGCACATGCTACAGGATCTCGTCTCATTACAGCTCTTTTATTTTAAGCACCCTCATGACACTAAAGAATTTGCAATTTTTTTTCTGCTTGCCAAAATTCATAATCACCAACAATTTCAGTTTTCTTATCTAATTTTTGTTTAACTCTTCCTCACCGGGCTGTTTGGGGGAAGGAGAGAGGCAGCAGGGCTGGCAGAAGCACACAACATGACTCAGGATGCGATAAACGCTGTCAAGCATGTAAAAGGCTGCCTGTGGAGAGGAAGGAATTAATTCCTCGTGTGTGTCCAAAGCAGGTAGGATGAGGGCCATGGGTTCAGGCTGCGGATGAGGAGACTGGGGCTGACACTGACAAGTGCATGCAACGGGGAAGGGTTTGGTCTGCCCATAGCGGGATCCCAGCTCTGGGCACAGGGAGTCCTCACTGCTGGGAGCCTTCCCTGTCTCTCCCCTGATAGCACCACTTCTGAGATCAACCTCATTCGACTCCAAGCTCAGGCAGAGGAGTTTAAAATAGCTTCTTGCACAAACAAGTCCTGAAATGCTTCCTGCGTCCTCCCTGGTCCGAGCCCTGCCAACTGTCCCAAAGGGCGCCCAGACACAAGTCTTCACAGTGACACTTCTTATCTGGGCTAGAGTTGACAGTGAATGTGGGCAGGCATGGGACAAACTGGTTTCCATGTGGTGGGTGAGAGGCATGGCACAGAGCCCTGTCCTGAAAGGTCCCTGTGGTCCCAGGGCACACTCAGAAGGGGCATCAGCCAAAGCTTGTGAGTTGTCCCCAGTGGTCTGACCCGAACCCTCTGCTTCTGGCCTTGGATGAAACAAGCCTGTAATGAAACCAGCTGCCTGCGCCTGTGGGCAAGAGGAAAAGGTCTCCTGCTGGACAGCCTCTGCCTGCAGGACTGACCACAGGGCCTAACAGGGATGCTCTGCCCCAGGGAGGGATGCAGCCATGCTGGGGAGGGAGGCAAAGGGTTCAGGCAGCACAGCAGCTGACCAGAGATACCTGCTGAGGCAGGCGAGCACAGCAGAGGTTAGGATCGGTTCCTCAGTCACCTCCACATTCAGTTGAGAGGTGACACAGGAGGACAGCCATCCCTGTGCACACCAGAGCACATGCCAGTATTCTACCCCAAGATGACATGGGGTTGCAGTGTCTGTAACTCAGCTCTTCCCAACCCCAGCCATGGGCAAGGAGGAGGCCAGCTCCACGCCAGTGATGCCCCATGCAGCACACAGCGAAGGACAAGCACACAGGAGTTGTTTCCAGCTTCACTAGAGAGGAACATCTGCTTATCTCTGATGGAGCTGCTGGGACACATGGAGCAGCTTTGATGGGCAGTGCTGTGATCAGATGAGCAGGCACAGAGGAGGCAGGAGCAGCTGGTGAGTGCGGCTGATACCACTAATGCAGCCAGGCACCAAGGCAGCCCATTACCGTGCAGCAGGGCTGAGAGCTGCAACATGGCTTTTAGGTCTCTCCTGAGCCCCCTCAAGAGCAGCCCAGCATCAGGCTCAGTTGCAGGGTCTGCCTTGCTATAGTCTACTCCCCTGCTGGGCAGGGTCAGCCTGTAACAAGTGACACTGTCTGTGAGAGGCCCAGGAGGATTTCTGCAGGGCATCCCCACACTGGGAAAGCTGTGCCCAAGATGTTGCAGAGGAGAATCTGATGTGTGAATAAACCTTTATGCCAGACTACCCGACTTGCCTCCAAGTTGCAGGTTCTTGAGTCCCATATTGGCATAAGAGCTTGGGGATGGTTTCCTAATGTTTTTGCAGAGTCTCCCACAGAAGGTGCTAGGGATGAAGGCAATACCTTCCCATCTGGTCCTCCCCTCTCTCCCAGTCCTCAAAACCAATGCAAACCAGAGACATCGCGCCCCTGCTGGCCAGCAAAGCCACCTCCAAGGCAAGATAACCACATGGGACAGAAGGAAACCCAGCCAGGCCATAGACAGGAGGGGTGGGAAGGGACAGAAACGATGCTGGAAGCAAAGACGCGAGGCTGGCATGTTGCACTTTGTCAGCCTTTCCTCAAATAGCTCCCAACTCCCAGCCACGGCAGCACAAACCCCTGGCGCCTGCCCTAAAAAGGCAGAGGATTACGACTTACCCTCGAAGGACAGCACGTGGCCCTTCTTCCCTTCGTAGATGACATGTCCTTTGGGCACAGCATCCTCTCTTGCCTTCTCTGCTCTGCTGGGGCTGTCTTCTCCGATTATCCTGGTAATGGTTCCTTTGTAGAGCACTTCTGCCGGGGTGCCCTTGGAAAGCCACCAAGATCCATATTTAACAGTGTCACAAGCAATTAAGCAAGCGCGCGCGCAGGGACAGGCTGTTCCCCGCGGGAGGCTGAGTGGAGGGCGAGCGCGCCCAGCCTCCGCTTCCTGGCACAGCCAACAGCGAGGGACCTGCAGCTTAATTATTGATGAGGATGATAACGAGGAGCGGTAAAGAGGTACGTGATCTGTGCGAGGCTGCTGGGAAGAGGCAGGGGGGCTGAGGACAGCACAGACCTCCAAAACAGCAGCTCTTTTCACTATGCGTGGTTTGGAGTAAGCTACCTGCATCGCTTCCACCCTTGGGTCTGGGGAGACAGGGCAGCTCCTGGGGACACCCTGGTGACAAAAAGGACTGCTCAAGTGTTAGGGTCTTTCCTATTTGCAACCTGTTTTTCCTACTACAGCCTACTTCCCCAACCTGGTAAAGGAGACACGGAGATGTCCTGCCTGCCCAGGGCACATCTGCTGGCAGCAGGAGTGACCTTCAGAGCGCTGCCTGCACACGGGAGCTGGTGCTGGCAGCACGCCTGCGTGAGATGACAGGCATCAGCGAGAGCAGTCCTGGAGCAGGTCCGGGACAAAACCTGCCGGCTGGCTCTCCAGCAGAAACAGCTCCTTACACAAACTGGTGTGAACCGAAACCTCTCCTTCCCTGGAGGCACACACAGACACGGCTCACAGACACCTGCCCCCCCTTTAATGCCCTTCAAAGCACTCAGAACTAGATGCCCTTGAAGCCATTGCTGGTGATAACACCCCTCTGCCATCACCTGCTGGTGTGAACCCTCAACAGCCACTGTAGGGTGATGGGCCCACACCCCATTGCAGGGAAGGCATAGCCATGCTGTCAGAGAGAAGCTTTTGACTGCTCATTTAACCCCACCAAGCCCCAGGACTGATACTTATGGGAAGCCTCAGGGAAGGGATATCCCAGCCAGCTTTGCTGGTGCTTCCAGGTTGTGCCAGTGCAGGCTACTCCCCCACCCCATCTTGGAGATGCTGCTGGTACCAAGCCCTAGAGCACCAGCAGTTCCAAAACCCTGCCAGAGCTACCAGGACATGCCAGCATCCAGGTTCAATGCTCTGATAGTTCACCCTTGCAGCACATCCGGTAACGGCTGTCCCAGCTGGCTCTCCCAGCCCCAGGTAAGTCATCTTCCTTCCGTGGACGTGCTCAGAGGGGATTTGAAAGCAAGTGATGACAGATGGCTTCAGAGCAGAAAGCATATATTCAAGATCTGCTTTCCGTGAACTGGATGACTAATCTGAGATCAAATATCAGCTCTGGGAGCTCCTGCCGGAACAGGGGGCTCCTTCTCCCCAATGGGAGCAGAGGGATGCAGGCTGCGGGGCCAGCAGGAGAGGCAGGTAATGCCCTGGGTCTGGGCTTGGTACCTTAATCCCAAGCCAGACAAAAGGAATCTAGATGGATTAATTAGCTGGATGCAAAACAGCGTCTCAACAAACTGCTCATCTCCTGAACTCTGGCACGTGGTGCTCAAGAGCCTTCCTGCCCACCCACTGCTGCCCATAGCTGCTGCAGGGGCATATGAGAGGATGAAGCACAGTGTTTGCTCTGATGGATTATTTACAGCCCCCGAGGAGCTGCTCCTGGCAGCTGCTGATGCAGGGCACCAGGCAAGTGAAGCCTTTGCTCTGGGCCAGGATTCAGGATCATGTCCCCAGGGCCCAAGGGAACACGGCCACCCTCCTTGAAGGAGACAGGCAGAAATCTCAGCGTGAGTGGCTTTAAATATCTGAGTGATGGCCAGATAAAATCCCCACAGGAAAAGGATTTTTTCTGTTGTTAATGCTCTCCTCTCTGTTACCGTGTGAGCAATAACTCACACTGCAAAACGCTACCTCCCGCTTGCCAGCTGCTCTTCCGAAGATGGATGGTGCAGATTAAGGCCAAACTATCTTCCTGCTCAAGAGAGCCTCTGGGCAGGACCTTCAGTGCAGCATGCTCAGCCCTGGCAGGAGACCTCTCTACCTTACATGCACCTTGGATTCTCCTCCTCTGCTCTGCCTGGTCTGATCCTCCACCCATGTCCTCCTTCATTCAGCTCCACTTCCTTGCACTGGCAAGATCTGTGCTGCTCAGCCCTGTGCCACGCACTCAGTGCACCCCACAAACCCCAATCCCCGTGTGCAGCACAACCTGCAGCCACCAGCACCCAGAAAGCAGAACCCACCAGAGACAAGGGACCTACATGTGTGATGGACCCTCGGTAGGTGATGGGTGACTCCGGAGGGGGTCTGGATGTTGGTGTTCCCTTGGTGATGCTCCCTCCTGAGGCAGAGCTGAGGGAAGTACCTGTAAAATACAAAGGCAGTGAGCTGGGGGCTGGATTTGCTGTTCAGCACAAGAACTGCGGGGCTCAGACAACAGACTAAGTGCAGGATTCAACCCAGTCTAAGTGAGCTGAGGTTCTGGAGGGAAAGCTCTCCAAGGAATGCCAGTGTTAAATCCCACGCCTTGCAGAGCCCTTTCCACCCCATTCCCCAAGGGACCCAGCCCTGCAAGCATAGGCTGGGAGGTAGGAAAAATGGGCATTTTGAGACTATCAGCTCCCTGCTGCCTCTGTGGAGGGGCCAGGCAGATTTATGAGCCTGGGAGAAAGCACAGCCTGTCTCAGCCTGCCCTGATGGGATCAGAGCAGATCTCCAGCGAGATGAGGCTTGGGGTGGTTTGAGTTCATTTGCGTGGATCCGTCCTGGGCTGGAGGCAGCCCCACTGCACTGAGGCTTCTGACTGCCGTAGTTGTGCGGCTCACAAATCAGAATCTGCACTTAAAAGCAACACCTTTGCACTTATTTTCTTCTGCCTAGCTAACGGGGAAAGAAACATGGGAGGGATGTATTTAAACAAAATGTGGTCCCTGCCCAGCTGCAGCAGCACCAGTGAAGAGCCTGAAAAAAATTAATGGGATTTAAGCATGTCTTGCTTTGTCTTAAGCAACAGATTTGTGGGTTGAACGTGAAACCTCCACCAGGATCAGTGCCCAAGAGCCTGATCTGGGGAAGATCTGTACAAACCCCTCTGCCACAATGCTGGAGAGAAAGAGTGAAGGGACCCCTCCTGCTGTGCACAGCCCCAGAAATCAAACCTGAAAGCACAGGGCAACTGCAGCCAGCGTGATGCTCACCAGGCTTGGCAGTGCCAGCATCCCTCCCATCCCACTTCTCGCGCTTCCCGCTCCCGGATCCTCACCCCGCAGGATGGAGCCCTCCTGGGACGGCTGCAGAACCAGACTTTCCGGCTGGCTGGCCTGGCTTCTAGGAGAAAGTTGTTCCTGCTTTACTCCAGGAAAAGGCACTGGAAAACAATAAGCATGTATCAGGGTAGGTGCAGGGCAGAGGATCACAGTCCTCCGCTGCTCCAGGCATCTGTGCCAGCCCTGCACTGGTAACTCCTGCCATCACCACCACTTTGGAATGGGCTTCACCAAGGATGCAGCAATAGGCTGAATACACAACTACTGATAAGCAAAGCCAGATCCTTCACCTTGGCAAAGGCACTGCCTGGTGCTGCCAGCGCCAGGACCAGAGCTGACACTGAAAACCCAGTAGTGGTTTATAACAGGGCCATGTGCACAGTGGGGAATAGGGCCTGTATCCCTCCTCCCTCACACTTAGTCCTTCACTCATCCCCTCCTGCTGTTAAACACTTCCAAATCTGCAGACTAAACACTTTCTTTGTTCACTTCAGGCCATTTACTCTTTATCTTACTGGACTGGGGAGCAGCAATATATTTCCTTCCTTCGATCACAGTATTAGCTGGAGGGTATTTATAGGCTGGGATGTGTCCCTGGCTGAGTTGCTGCTTTCCTATACCGCACAAATTTAGCTCCCTGTGTCTCTGCTTTCCTGAGGGACTAATCCTTTCATCCTCTTAGCAGGTCTCTCTGCACTTCATTGCTGTGTCCTGTGCTCTTCTTTCCTGCATGCTGCTGGCAAGTTCGCTTCCCAGGGCTCTCCAAGAAACCACTCACCTCCCAGTCCCTTACCCAGTTTCTTGGGATCCATGGTCAGTGGCAGGCCCATGGTGATCGAGCCAACAGGGACCTTGGCGTGCTCGGAGCTGTAGGGTGCATGGAGCTGGATGGGCATGCCCTGCAGAGCGACAGAAGAGGTCAGGAGCTGCTGCCATCCCTGCAAGGCATCTCCACCACTCACACGCAATGCCCTACCTGGGAAATGGATCCAACGGGTCTCTCCAGCACAGAGGGGTGCTTGGTGGAGGAGATGAGGGGAGGAGGGTTGGAGATGCTTGCTAGTCTCTGCAGCCCTGAGCGAGAGCTCTCATGCAGGTTTAGTGGGATGGGGTGTCCTGTGTGGAAAACACAAGTGTTAGCAAGAAAGAGGGCAGGCAGAACGGCTGCAGCTATCAGAGAGGAAAGGGGCGAGGGAAGGAGCAGGGGCTGGATGTGATGAACTGGCTGGCTGTGAGCCTGCGCTGGGATCCAAGTCACACGATCGTTTTGGAAAGGACTGGAATAGTTTCAGTTACTGCCTTGTCCCCTGTGCAGCCAGAGGATGTGCTGCGCCTGACCCGTCTGCCCTCCAGCCAGAGCAGGACAGTGCAGCGAGGGGTGAAACCTGCCTGACCCTGCGCAAAAGCAGCGTGCGGAGCACCCACAAACCAACCACATCCCTAAACCTGCCCTGGTCACAGCTGGGAGACCTGACTGGCACCCTCAGACCGCTGCATTAGCAGCGAGGGAGCTCCATGCCAGGCCAAAGCAAGGCACTGGCAGGTTTCTGATGAACCCTCTTCTCTTACCCCCGATAAAAGCTGCACTGGTTTAAGATCAGCAGCTGTGATAGTGGCTGCAACCTCCACCCTCAGCCCCAGGGGAGGACAGAGGGCACGCACTACACAGTCAGTGGCTGTTACTTGCCTGGTGGGTTGTACTGAAACAAGTGGGGCTCTGCCTGGGGAGAGGTTTTGATCACATCCCGGGAGTAGGACAGGACGGGCGGCCAGCACGAGGCAGCCATCGGCTCCACACTCAGCTTCTGAGCCTCTGCGATGGAGGAGAAATGCACAGACTTTTCTGCAAGGGAAACAGAAAGCGAACAGCTTGCTCAGCAACCCCATGGGCAAGCATTCCCTGCAGTCAGGGAAGCCACAGCCAGCATCCAACATGGGAAATGGCTTCAGTTCAGTCTGAGCTGGCCATGAGGGCTGAAACCACCAACCAAGCTAAACAAAAGCCTCAGTGTCATTGCCTGGATTTGATAGCATTTATTTTACTGAGATGCTTAAATCCCAGTGGGGAGGGCAGATGTCCAAGTTGGTGATTCTGCTGGTGCTCACTGCCAGCCTGGACCTCCATGGACATCACACCCAGGAGAGACTATATTCCGCATGCAACCAGTCACTGGGATGAGCCCAACATCCAGCTCCTCGCCAGGGCATGGTCACATGCAAGCCACCCCCCTGGGCAGCCTGCACCTGGGCCCACAGGTCTGCATCAACCACCAAGGCAGGGCTGGAGGGATTAGTGAGGATCCTGCCACTCCCTTCATGATGCTAAAACCAAAAGGCACCAGTGCTGGTGTGGGATACCTGGCAGGCACCTGCACACAGCCAGGCACAGGGTGCCTGGGGAGCCCCAGTCCACTGCCAGGGACCACAACACACTGGGAACAAGCTCATCCCCACATCACATCACGATGCAAAAGCTCAGCTGCTCTTAAAGGATGGCTGCTGGCTATAAATCATTTGTAAGCTGCAGGAAGTGATCAGAAATAATGGCATCAGCGTCTTGGACAGCAAGGGGATAATGGGCTGATGTTCTCTGAACACCTGGGACAACCACACTGTACAAGACTGCCAAAGGCAAACAGAGATCAAGATGGGCTCTGCAGGATGACCAGATGCTCTGTGGGGAGCAGGCAGCTTGAGGGTCCTCTGCAAGGCACCGGGGTGAGGGGCAGGAAAGCTTCCTGAAATTATATGGCTTAGGATATACCGGATGCCAGGCTGGGTTCACCCTGGCAATGAAAAGGCTGAACAGAGGCCAAGAAGTACTTAATAATGGAAGAGCTGTGCTGGGGATGCCCAAGCCCTGCCATGCTCTGCAGGGTGCTGGGGAAAAGAGGGCTTCATCTGCACCAGCTCCATCCCAAGTACATCCTCATGCTTTATTGAGCAGACAGATGAGACAGCCTTTTCTGGATGGATTAGAAGCACGTTTGGTGGGATCTGTTTGTAGTCGATAACCACTTAATTCTGCACTGCCCTTCTTGCCCAGATCCACCTGTGTAACGTCTGCATCGACCAGAAATTAGAAACTGGGCAGTAAACAATAGCAATCACAAATGAAGCCAGCCTTTAACCATCAATTTTTGATAAAAATAGATGCCTCAATCCTGCTAAGCCTAATAATAGGGCAAGTAGATTATCAGAGGCCCAATTTAATGAGGCTTTACTGCATTACCGTTATTAACGCTCGGTGTGCTCAGAAGCTGAGAGATTATTCTTGTCCCCTTCACTGAGAGAAGAAATCCATTATCAGCACACAAAGGTGTCCAGGCACTCACACCTCTGCAGCCTGGCAGGGCTGGACCTTGGCTGCAGCCTCTTCTCTCCCCACGTTGGATCCTAGCGAGGATCCTTTCATCCTGCCAGTATGGGGGAATAGAGGCACGTCCTCCAGACTGACACAGACTCCCTGGCACATCCACGCTCCCTGGTTTTCCCCCCTTCAGCTCAGCCTCACTCACCCCTGCACAAACAGCACTGGGATGTCCCGGCTGAAGATGCTCTCCGATGCCAAGGCCCTGTCAGCCAAGGCTACGTGCACACTGGATGGCTCTTGGAGAGCCCCATTCTCCTCCCTTCCCCACGGGAGCCATCCCCTCCCCTGCATGCCTCTCTCCAGCCTGTGAAATGTGTCCAGTTCCTAATTGCCCCCGCATTAGAGGGTGGCTATAACTCAGCCAGCTTTTGATAAAATAGCACTTACAGGGAGAAGAGAGAGTTCCTATTACCGTTTATCAAGCCCCTGGAATGGGAGCGAAGGAGTCAGAGTTTATATGATCCGTCATCCAAATTAATGCTCTTGGCTCCCCGTCGCCCACAAAGGCCAGATGAAACACGACAAAATCAACACAAAACATACCGCTGCCTTTCAAACCGCCGATAACCAAAGATATGCCCCACGGCGGCTCGGCAAAGGGAAAAGGGATCCGGCTGCCTGCGGGTGAGATCCAGGCAGGGCTGCCTCTGCCTGGCCCTGCGATTAGCAGCTCATCTTGGGAGGAGGAGAGGGCAGTGCTCAGGAAGGTACGGCTGGGGCTGGCTGCCCTCCAAGCCGATAGAGCCCCAGCCAGCGGCTGCGAGGCAGCCAACGCCTCGGCCAGGATGTGTGCAAGACTTGGCTTTGAAGCGGATCCAGAGCGGTGAGGAGGATGTTGATCTCTGGAGCAGTTGCAAGAGTTCAAGCTCTCCTATTGAGCAGGGGAGGAACGGGAGTACCTGCTCCGGGGGAGCTGACCCCTTGCTAGCAGGCAGCAAGGGGCTGCTCTCCTGAAGGCTTTGCCTGTTTAACATGAGGTGGTGTGGCTGCATGATGTCCGCAGTCTGGATGCTTGCCACTTCACTGGGACGCCTCAGAGAGCAGGGGAGGGAAGGGACATACACAGATTTGCCAGGACTATCTGGCCATCTCCCCTCTGATCCTTGATCCACAGCTGGGATGTGCTCCAAGAAGCTGAGACAGCACTGAGCAACTCCTGAACTGAAATCAGGGCTTCAGGGGATTTGATTTCTCTCCTTGAGGTGATTCATCACAGACCTGCTCATTTTCAAACGGGAGATGCACTCCCATCACAGAGAAGAGCAGCCTAAGATTCGCTAGGGTCCACATGTAACCCAGACCTGCTGTGGTACCCAGCACACGTGCACAGCTATGCAGGGTTTGGACATCACAGAGCTGGAGCCCAAGACCTGCTGAAATGTTTGCAGGGGTACAGGGAGGAAGAATTAGTTTCATTAACATGCACAATTCAGAGGACTACAGAGGTATGAGAGAATAAAATGTTTCAAGCCAATGGTGCTTTGCAGACAACAAAGCCATAAAAAAATCCACCCAGACAATCAGACCCTTGCATATAATAATAGTGCCAAAAGGTTGCAGAATGACATGGTTCATTTCCAAGCCTTAAACCCTGCCTTGTACCTAACACACACACAGAGATTTGCCTCATCTCCTCATCATCCTGCAATCAGGAGGAAGCTGCAGCACTGGGACACCAACAATGCTGACTAGCTGCTGCCAGGGGAGAAGAGCTGGAGGGGAACTGTTCCATGTGGGTAGCAAACCCAAGCACAGCAGGTTGAGATCAGCTGGAGGTGGGACTTCATGGGTGGCAACACCAGGACTCAGTGGAAACTCCCTTTCTTGCCAGGTGAGCAAGCACCTCTCTTCCTTATATGCAAAACATCCTGGAGGTGTGATGCACACATGGCAATATTTATTGTTTAAAAAACCCCATTTGGTCAAGTGCCAGCAAGCAACTCTTCTGGCAAGCATGTCACTGTGCAGAGGGACAGGACAGCTTGGGGAATAAATACCTGGGCCTGGACACTGCAGAGCAGGCTGCTGTGATCCTGCCTGCCTGAGGGTGAACTAGTGCAGCATGCAGCAATCTTCCAGCAAAGATCACAGCCCAGGTCCAGTGCAGATCTGCCTCATCACTGCAGTATTATCCACCTTCCATCTCCATGTATTACAGCTGCATCCATCCCCATGCAGGATCCAGCACTGGGGGGTATTGCACCCCACCCTGCCCAACTTCCCTGCTCCTCTGATCATGCTACTGGTGACAGCATCTCCACACACAACTGAACCACAGGCTGGCTATGAGGGGCAGGGACAGAGAGTCTGAACTAGAACAGACTCTGATGCTCAGATTAAAAACACATTTAGAGGATGGTCTCATTAGGACTTCCCGTCTCTCCCTAACCTTGATCCCCAGGTGCTCAAGCTAATAATGCTTCAGATGCTCTACGGTGGGAAACTCTGAATTGCTCATTAGGCAGCCAAACCACATCAGAGCTATTCCGGGGAGAAAGCACTGGGAATCTTTACAGGAACCTTTGGACTCCGAGTCACAGTATTAGCATTGATTTTAAATGAAATAATGGTCCCCACTGAGCATTAAAAGCATTCTTTATAGAAAGCCAGCAAGGTAGAAAAGAGCCATTGTACCCAGAACCCTGGCATGCCTCCAGGCCCCTCTGCTCTCAAGTGAATGGCAGAGCCGCTAATAAAGGCAATCTTCACCTCCTCAGCGCTCGACACTAGCCCCGTGTTTGCTGTAGGCTCAGTGAGACATCATGTACTGTCTAATGAACATGGGAAATTAGCCATGCCTCTCTCGTCCTGCTTCAAGATGCTATTAAAGAGCTTTCAAGGCTTGAAGCAAGCTTTCACCTAAGAGGAGGAGAGCTGCTGGCTGCGCACAGCTGCACACGCTGGGTGCTGCTGTGCGGATGAACGTGCACATCTCCCTTACCTTCCTTGTCACCAACAGCGGGGCTCCTGCTCTTTCCCCTGGGACTGCTGCTTGGCTGCTGCGGCTCCTTCTCAGCCTGCTGCTGCTGGGACTGGGAGAGCTTGCTCGGGGGTACGTCCTCACGGGCAGACTCGTGGGCTTTTGTGATCTGCTGCTGGTAGAGGGCCAAGGCATGGGGAGGCACCTGAGGCTTCACACTTCCACTCTGCAGTATCCCCTCCGAGAAACCCTCGGAAATCTGCAAAGCAATACGAATTGGTGACACTTGGCACGTGCTGCTGACACCCATAGCAGTCCTGGAGACATCAAGGTGTCATGAGAAGCACCTGCCCCACACTAGCACTTCAAGTCTTACCAGCCCAACAAACAGGGCTTCAGAGCTCACCAGCCATCACATAAGCGTATAAGCTCTGTGCTGGTGATGCTACAAGAGAGGCTCACACTTCCCATGTTTAAAACCTCTGATCTATAGTTAAGTGCTTGCAGCTTTTGCCAGATGTTACACTACAGCAGCCACATCTTAAGCTTTAACATGGGAAACTGGAAGAGCATCAGGAATGGATCCTCCCCGAGTGCTCAGAACCCAGATCTCCTCCCTGCCCACCCCGTGCTGTTGCTCCTCTGGTGTAGACCCTGGGGATACCGGGGTGCTTTTGTCACAGCCTAAGCAGAGCCTCTGGATGAGGAAGAGCGTAAACACTTCTTAGGCGGTTTCCTTCAAGCACACGAGATGAAGAGAAGCAGAGGGAAGGTGCACCCTTGCTTTTTAAAGCAACGGGAGGCAGCAGTCATATGGCAATGAGAAGCTTTTTCTGGCCAGACCTCCCACGACTTTCTGATCAAAGAGCTCAAGGGACATCCAAATGCTGCTGGCAGAGCTGCTCCAGCAACTGGGAACACACTCGGCACAGAGAGCACCTTGCCTGCTAGGGAGCTCACCCTGCCCAGAGGCACGGCTCTGTGCAGACTATGAGCTTGGCCATCCACAGGGATGAGCGTGTCCTTCCAACCCTGCCACACACCATGCAGGCAACACAGCCTGATGGAAGAGCACGCAGGAGGCACACACAGCCACTGTGCTCCCAGTCCCAGCCCTCTCTAATGGGGTACTCACAATGGGAGGGATGGCAGCAGCACGCTGCTTCAGCTGCTTCAGGTCCAGTGGCTTCTGTGGCGAGGAGTTCAGCCTGGCATCGCTGGCAGTGTTGAGCAGGCTGGGCCGGGGGGACAGCAACCTGGACACAAAACATGCACGTCAACCAGGCAGTGCACATGTCCCATTGGTTCCCCATGCCCTGCACCCCTCTGTTTCATGCTGCTTAGCCTAAAGGACACCCTTTTCATCAGAGAGGAATGTGCTGGACCACTGCTCGCTGCTGGGCTCCTGCAGGATGATCTGCCATGCTACCCAAAGCCTGTGGGGACCCACTGCTGCTATGGAGGTGTCTCAACTTCAACCTTGGTGGGCTGCAGTGTCCCCAGGTCATTTTGGTCTATGAGGGCAACACAGCCTGGCCCGGGTAGCACCCGGGGCAGCTGTGCTTTGGGATGACAAGTCTGAGAGGAAGCAGAGCATGGGATCCTGCTTTCCAAAGACAACCCATGTGGGGCTCTGTGCTCAAGTAAGATCACTACATCTGGCTCATCCCCAGTGCTGACTATTTCTATCAAATCTGCTTCTGTCCACAGTAAACCCAAAGGAGAGCTGGAGCCTGGAGTTACAGAGTAGTAAGGCAACCAGTTCAGATTTCACATATGGGCATCACGCTACCTCGCTGGAGCTCACACGTGGTGCTTTCCCAGCACTCAGGATCAGCCTCGGGCTCCTCTTCAAGGACTATCTTTTAACACAGTGCTAAAACCTGGGCAACCAACCACATGCACATGACTGGGGTGCTCAGATCACTTGAAAGATGAGAGGCTGGATTTGGATGGGATTTGATGCTCAGCCCAGTGGCTCTACAGCCCTGCACCCTCACTACTTGCTCTTTCCCTTGGCTATCTGAGTTGCCTCAAACACTCAGCCAGCCGCGCTGAGCCCCTCTGCAAACAGTGTGAGCATCTCCACAGTGTCACTGAAATGGGGTAAGGATGAAGGTGTGTGAAACCCATGGGTCAAACCCTCAGTGTGCCCAGCTCCTGAGCTCACACTGAGACCCCAGGGACCACGTCTCCCCAGACCAACTCTGCTCTCCCTCCCTCCTGTTTGTTGAAGCCAGTTCATAGTTTTCAAGCTTTACAGCTTGATTTGTTTATTTTAGCTGTTATTTCACTGCTCTCTTCAGCCTATAAATTTCAAGGTCATTCCATGCTCACCCTTGGATGAATAAACAAGTGTGGCGGGGCCATGTGCAGGGAATAAACTCATCACGGTGCGGGGACTGCCCCCAGCCCGTGCTCTGCACAGTGGCCAGCATTGGAGGGGACTCACCTCCAGATTGAGACCAGGGTGCTCTCATTAGGCACCCAGGGCAGACCAGGCAAAAGACAGCAAATCTGAGCTGCCCCCCAAATAACTGCACTGATAAATGCAACATGGGTGCTGTGAAGCCATGCTGTGGGGGACACAGGGCTCCCCAAAGTCTGCTGAGGCACATGGCTGGGGACAATGGCACTTGGCACTTGCTCCTGAGACATTTGCTCCATGCTGAGCTGTTGCTCACAGGAGGTGACCGACCCAGGAGTGCTGGCCCAGCTCCACGTCCCTGTCACTGCTGGCCCAGGACAGATGTGCTCAGCACTGCTCTGCTCACAGCAGTTCTTGCAGGATATGTAGCTGAACAGCTTGATGCTCCAGAGCTGGACAAGCAGGCTCCCACCAGCCCCCAACAGAGCAACCACCCCAGCAGCAGCTCTGTGCATTCATAGTGCTTACAGAGATGCATTTAAGCACACTTAAGATCATCAGGTTTTCTAAAGCCCTCCAGGATCCTGAGCTTAGGAAGCCAGGGTAAGTATCAAGCTCATCAATATGCAAATTGCATAATTTAGTACGTCCCTCCCAGCAGATCCTGCGCTGCACGCAGGGCTGTCTGTTGGGTACTTTGCTCTGGGAGTCACCAGATGAACAATCCTCATCACCTCACATCCACCTGATGACAGCCCGGGGGCCTTCCAGACCCAATGGGTGAGCATGGGTGATAGCAGTGGGAGGGACGGGAAAAGGATTTGAGCAGGAAAGGGCTGGCACATGGCTGAGCCTTTGCAGTGTGGAAACAGACCCTCCAAGGCACAAAGCTTTGGGGGTGACCAGGACACTGCGTTCCCACACCTCCTTCACCCTCCACCACGGACAAGCTTCACTGCCAGACAAGCCAACACACTGACACATGGCCTGAACACAATTCCTTGCACAAACAGCGGTTGTGCAAAGGTAACAGCTACCAGATTTCCCCAATGGGCTCCCCCAATCCAGGGCCACAGCACCAACATGATGCTTGCCCAGCAGAGCCCTTGTACCTATGGCTATGCCAGTGACCAGGACATATAGTGCAAGGGTGGCTTTGTGCCACACTTGGTGGCTTGATGCTCACAGGCAGGCATCTCCTATGTGCACTTCAGGTCTGCAGTGGTTGACCATGCAGGGCCTCCCTCATGTGTCCCCATCTGGTGTGGCCCCCTGCAGAACAGCAGTACCGACAGCACCAGCAGCAGCCCTCGCGCAGCACGCTGCACAGAACCACAGTTAATCAGCTGCCTTCCCCAGCTTTGACGAGTTAAGGCTCTGCCTCCTTACCTTGGACTTGTCTTTGCCAGCGTGAACTGCAGGACTCAAGCAAGGCTGCCCCAACATCACACGCCAACCCTGCACCTTCCCCTCTCACCGCAGGGACAACCCCAGCCACCCTCTGTCCCCTGCTGGGAGATGCTGTGGACAGCTTGATGCCTTCACCAGCGCGGGGAAGCGCTCCCACGCCGTGCCGGCGCGCGGTGGGCGGGCGAGCATCGGGTGATGCGGTGATGGGGCGGCTCACGTGGCATCCCGGCAGCCTGGTCCTGCTCCGTGCGAGTCACACTGCAGCAGCGGGGCTGCGGTACCCGCCTGCGAGCCCTCAGCTGGGGAGAACATCACTGGGAGCATCAGAACCAGCACTGGTGTGAGCTGCAGCATTCCCGTGCCGCCTGGCTCTGCCATCACTCGTGCTCCATCGCCACGCCGGGTAAGAGGAGTGGCCTGGGAGCTGTGGGATGCCTGTTTAATGTTTAACACTCCTGGAAGCTGGTAACTGTTTGACAAGCGAGATAGGCGCTGACTCAGCGAGGAGCTGGGGATGAAAAAGTCGTTCCCAAGACCTGCTCCTTTGCTGCTGGGAAGTCGGTACAAGCTGCTGCTGTCCTGGTTTTGGCTGGGTTAATGTTAAACTCAAGGAGCACAGCCCCGCTGGCCTCACTCTCCCTTTGCTAGGAGGCTTTCTCCCGTCTGGGAAGGAGGAGAGGGCGGGGAGGGGTGGTGCTGGACTCTGTCCACCGCTGGAGAGGAGCACTGCAGCCAAGAGGCCCCAGCCCTGCCATGGGGCCCAGGCCAGCAGCACCCGCACCGCCCCTCAGCATCATCAGTGCTGCTTCCAGCTGCTCAGCAGCGAGGGGCTGCTCATTCAGGGCAGCGTGGAGGATGTTGCTGCACAAGGAGGACTCACCCACTGGCTCCCACATCAATCACAAGGAAAGCATGGAGAACATTAAGAGTGGTGGAGATGCACGATGGCTCCCAACTGCCTCATCCTGCTGCTTTGCTCCGCTGGTTTTCCAAACAGCCCCATCCACAGCACTGAGTACAACCCACCTAGCCTGGCAGCACCCCTCTCACCAATAAAATGCCCCCTGCAAGCCCATGGGAGGGATGTGGAATGCCAGTCTCCAGTCCCAGCCCAGCTCTGAGGCAGGGAGGGACTTTTCCCTGTGTTCAATGGCAAACTCAGGAGTCCCATCTGGCCCAGGAGCCAGCACAGATGGAAGCCGGAGCCATTACAAAAATCAGATATATGTATTCATATATATTCTATAAAACCAGGAAATCTTCCTCCTATTTATGAGGCTCTGGGTGGGGAGAGCTCTGTGGGAAAAGCCAGAAGAGAAGAACGCTTCTCCAAGGAGGAGGCCAGTGTTTCACCTCCTTGCCCCAAGAGAAATCCATGAAGGGTCAGAATCACCCTTGGCTGCTGGCTCCAGGGGTGGATGAAGGGCTCAGGACTGCAGCGGCTCAGGTGAATACCTGGAGGCACAGTCCCAGGAAAGCTCACACAGCCCACACCATTCTCCTCCCTTTATGGCCAGGACAGATAATTCCCCCCTACAGATCCAAACAGCATCTCCACCAAGGGAGCAGCTCACCCCCTCTCTGCACTGGGAACATGTCCCTGACGTGACTTCTCTCCTGCCAGCACCGACTCAGAAACCATTCCCAACCCTGGATGCTGGCAAACCAGCCCGTGCTCTGCACAACTGCCGTCCCCAAGGGCACGTCCTGCTCCATTGCGTCACCCAGACGGGCTGCCACCAGCCCTGCACCCAACAGCAGCCCGCGGCCATTGCCCAGGAGTACCCGTACGCTGGGACATCGCACTGCCCGTTGTGTAACGGCCCCTTTGGAAGTGATAGCCAAAGGGTCACAACCACGTAGGGCAGAGCCAGGCCTGTCCCTTTGGCTGTGGGAGCCCCTCAACAGTGATATTCCCAAGCTCAGGAGCGTGCATGTGGACAGTGCAGCACGTACAGAGATACTCCTCTGGCCCTGGGCCATGCACTTGCCCACCTCTCTCCCCAGTCCTACCTGCTCTTGTCCACAGCATCCTGCTCGTCCATCTCATCCGCGCTGCAGGTCGCGCTGGAATCGCTGTCGGGGTTCACCCCGGAGCCTTTACTGCCTTTATGGCTCTCCTTCTTCTCGGCCTTGGGTGTCCCCTCCGTCCCTGCTGTCCCTGCGCCACTGACGCTGCTTTCTGCCTTCTTGTCATTCCCCTTGTCCTTCTCCTGGCTGTCTTCGCTCTCCTCCTTCTTCACCTCGCTCTTGCAGGGCTCTTCGCTCACCTTCTCCTCCGGCTCCTCCGTTTTCACCACGTCCACCACCAGGTCCTCCTGCACCTTCTCCTCGCTGCTGGGTGGCTCGGGAGCTGCCTCCGGCTGCGGGCTGGCAGCAGGAGCCGGGTTGGCAGCGGGAGCTGGGGGAGCGTCGGGGGGTGTTGGAGCCTCTTCCCACTTGACTGCCGGTTCTGTGCCGGAGTCACCTCCCGGCCCGGGTGGTGCCTTGGCCCCGTTTTCGCCTCCTTCTTTGGCTTCAGGCCTCGGCGAGGGAATGCTCTCGGTGTCGGAGCTGTTATTTACTGCAGCTGAGAAAAGGGAAGAAATAAAAATAAGGATCAGCCCAAGATTCTTGCTTCCCATATCGCTGCCTCCACCCCCTCCCTTGGGAGGAGAACGCCCTCGTTCCTCCGAGGAGGAGACGATCCCAGGGCTGGGAGAGCTGCGCCGGGATCCCCGGATCCAGAGCCTACGAAGCAAAGGGATGCTCTGGGGGCCTCTTCGCTTGCCCAGCACAACTGCTGTTAACCCTCACCCAAACACAAACCCACACGCCCAAAAGCCTGGAGATGGAGCAACTGGGAAGCTGGATTTTAATGGAAAACCCTGGCTGCTGGCTGGATTTGCAGGACAGGACCTGCTCCCTCCTCACCCTCTCACCCATGGCTCTGGATCAGCTCTGCTCCCCCAGGACCAGGGACACTCTGATTGCTGACTTACATCGCCTGTGTCCCTGCCTCTGCCACCCCAGGGCAGCTGGGGACCATCCCAAAACACTGGTGTGTTTATTGTTATTTAAGCTGCCAGTGCAGATGAAAGGAGGTCAGGGTCAGTGAAAGCAAAGTGCTGGCAGTGCTGCAGGACAGGTTAATTATTACATGGAAAAGATCACTCTCAAATCTGCCACCAATGGCTTAAAATGAGCTGGAAGCACAAGCGTCCATGAACTGCTGCAGATGAAGGTGATGCCAAGAGATTGTTTCTAATGCTGGGCAGATTGTTCCCTTCAAGCCTTTGCCAGACAAACACAGCCAGGAGCCTTCCACAAACCCATTTCAGCGTGTCCTCACTGAGCAGACCTCAAGCCCAAAAGCTTCTTCATGTGCATCCCTTGACTTGCCTCTCTCCATAGCAGCACAGACAGCTTTCAAGTGGTGGTGAGATGAGTGGCACACAGGGACTATGTCCCAAGACTGTGTCAAAGCACATCTATCCTTCCTTGGCAGGAAAAAGTGCCAGACTCATCAGCAATCTCAGCCTTCTCCACCCTTTACTCACTTGCAACCAAGCAATGAGGTGTCCCATCATCCTCGCAGGGATGAGGTTTATGGCATGTTCAGCTGAACTCTCCCTGACTGCCACTCAACGCAGACCACCACACTGAGACATCCAATGGTGGCTTGTTCCAGGCTCAGCCAAGCTCCAGCACACTCCTTCCAGATGCTGATTCCACAGTGATACCATAACCCCCACACCAAGTCCTTTCTCCCTGGCCAGCCACATGGTCCCCTGACTCCAAGCTATAGCCTGAGCATCCTAAATGTCACCCACCCTGCCACTTCTGTGCCTGTGCTTTTCATCCCCTCTGCTTACAACCTTCTTCATCTCCTCAGCCCACACCAGGAGCAGAACAGGAGACAATACTTGGAGCATAAGGCTCGGGGCATGTCAAGAGCCCTGTCTCTAATCTCAAGAATACGTTGTTTCCTCTCGAGCACTCTTACAAAGAGCAATAACCACCTTTTACTTTGCGCCTCTGAGTCATGTATCACCTCGCACAAAGATTTACCTGGAATCTGCCTTGTAATGAGTCACTTGCCAAGATGATTTGAAAAGATTTCCCATTTTGAGTCCCATTAGCCTGGGTGCTGAGGCCAGGAACCAGCGTGGTGCCAGAGTGCTGGTTAAGTTATTAAATTACTTTGACAGAAGTCAAATGGGGCTATTGTTGGAAAATTATGCACATTTTCTCCAAACTCCAAACTGCCGCGCTTTCTAAGCGATAAATAGCTGAAAATTGTCACTTTCAAGTTGTTCCCTTTCTTTAGTACGGCTGGGAGGGAGGAAAATGCTGCCTTAAAAGGGTAAGGAGGAGGAACAGACCCGCCAAGATCCATCAGCTTTGCTGGTGGGAGACCATAGCTTCCCCTGCCCTTGCTGGCAGTGCTGGCCTCCAGCAGCAGCAATGCCCTGACGGGACAGGGATGGGCACACACAAACCTTGGTGGGTTATCCCTCCTTGAGCCCATGATAAGCTCCTCAAGAGCCCACAGTGGTGGCTATCTAACCCTGCTGAGTGTGAAGGGACCCTTCTTTGGTGGGAAGTACCAAGAAATGTGATTTACAAGAGCACCCAAGCGTGCCAGGCCCTGGTAAGCAGCAAGCTTGTAGAGAACATGCTGATGGAAATCAGAAACCAAAGGGCTCCCAAAAATAACCATCCAGACAGACACAGGAGGAGGGCAGTGATCCAGGACACTTGTCAAAAGCGTGCAATCCAGAGGCATCCAAAATACCACGAGTACCTCATGCTCCGGGATGTTGTCACGTCGGTGTGGCTTTGGGGTGTCAGATGTGACCCCCTGTGAGCACTGACATTTGCAGCCCTGGAGAGGCTCCATGTGTTGCCTCTGCTGTAACCATGCAGCAAAGCCAAGAGTCCTGAGCTCACCTTCCGCCTCTTCGGCCATCTCCTCCTCGTTTCCGCTCGCCCCTGACACCTCCATCTCCTCGTCCTCGGCTGCGGGAGGGAAGGTGGCTTCTTCGTTTTGAACGGCGGTCCCTTTTTTCTTCTTCCTCTTGGCGTTCCGTTCTTTCTCCTGGGGAAGAGGCAGAGAATGGTGAGAAGGAAAGCCCACGGGGAGCTGTGTGGGAGCAGAGAGCACCGGTCCTGCCCAAAGGGCCAAGAGAAATGCCAACACTGCCATCGCCCTCCCCACTGCCATTATCGACCCTTGGGACTGGCCTTGCCTGCCCGAAGCCCAGCAGCCTGGGCTCACCATCGTTCAACACGCAACAGCCAGCCTGGCTCCACACTGAGCTCCAGCCTCAGGTGTCACTGCGCCTATACAGCAGCAACGTCACGGACAGGAAGACAAGTGACACACTCAGAAGTCACCAGGACAGGGCTGGCAGAGCCTGGTGGTCCCGTGTCCGTGCATTACACGCACACAACGTGCTCATCTTGCGCATTTCCAGGCGCAACCTGCAGCTACACAAACACGAGAGGCCACGGCCTGACGCTCATCGCAGATAACGAAGCTGATGCCC
The DNA here is from genome assembly GCF_028554395.1 of Pezoporus wallicus. Taxonomy (NCBI): domain Eukaryota; kingdom Metazoa; phylum Chordata; class Aves; order Psittaciformes; family Psittacidae; genus Pezoporus; species Pezoporus wallicus. Next base: position 278,293 of record NW_026641132.1, on the reverse strand, counting down.
CACATACCCCAACCAACACTTCCACACATCAGCTTTCCTGGCCGGCGCTGCCAAAGGACTTTGATTCCCATGCTGGGAATGGTCCATGCAGCACAGCAACCCAAAGGTGAGCTGCATGGTGCCCCCGTCCTGCCCTGAGACAGCCCCGTCCCTGCTCGCTGGGGCACGTGCCACAGCCATGAGGGTGCAGACAGCTGCTCCCTCCCACCGACCCAAAGGAAAAGTCTCAGCTTTGCTATTGTTTCCTGCTCTTGTTGCTTGAGTAAATATTACCAGTAGGAACAGGCCCATCATCTCCGGCTCTCCCTGCAAACCCCACAAGAATGACGCGTGTAGGATGTTTATTTACATGGATGAAAAGATAAAGCCATGGTGGAAACGTTAACTTTGCTGCGGGACCTCTGTGCTGGGAAGAGCTGCTCCCCCCTTCCCCTCGCTTCTCTTCCCCCCAACCCTGCAACTTTTCAACCCTTTAGAAAACTTCCAGATAAAACAAACAAATACAACTGCTTTTTGCTTGGAAACGCTGCTTGCTCAAAGTCTATTTTTATCAAGCTGGGCAGGAGAGAGGGGAAAAAGGCACTTGAGGAAGAGCTCTGTGGAGGCTCAGAGCAGCAGTGGGCGGAAGGCAGAGCTCTGTGATGCCCTCACCCCATCCCAGCGGCGATGCCCTGGCAGTGCCGGTGTCCGCGCCTCTGCCCCAGCACCGATTCAGCACTCGCACGTTTCTGTCTGAAGCAGCAGTTCCCCATCACGCTCATGTGGTGACAAAGCGCTGACGTTACTATGGCAAAGACTTCTCTGCCTCTTACTCATGGGTCCGTGACTCAGCCGCGGGCAGGAGCAGGCTCCTCACTGGGGATTTAGCTGGGAACCAGCCTCTGCCTCAGCACCCTACTTGGCCAGGTCCTGGGGGCTGTCAATGAGCTGCCCTGGAGGCACTGTTGGTCCCTCTCCTGGCAAGCACCACTGCTGTTATTTAGGGAAATGATGTGAAATCCAGGCAGCAGATCCCAGCTACATCTAGAGATATGTTCAAGCCACCACCTCTTCTAATGCTAACAGCACCAGCCCCCTCGTGCAGTCTTGCTCCTGGCACCCAGCCCAGGAAAGGGGTCCCTTTCTGCCTCCGTAATGAATCACGGGGCTCCCACAGCTGACATGGGATCCTAACCAACACTGCAGCAGACATCGAAGTGTCTCTGTGAGCCCTGCCTGGGACCAGGCATCTCCTGTCTCATAACATACTCTTAATCGAAGCAATTACCAGCAAGGCCAGGGGAAGGTGCCAGGACCATTTGCTATGAGCACCCTGATGCTCACTTTGTGCTATACCAGCCCACGGGGTCTCTACTCCCTACCTGACACCAGGTACTTCTGCAGGAGCATCCAGCACTTGGTGCTACTTCTGCAGTCTGCCTTGCCAAGACCACTGAGGAGATGGGCTGTGCACAGCAAGGGCACTGAACCCAGCATGAGGGGTTCTCCATGCCTGCTCCTCTGTGCTGCCCTCCCGGATTACCAGGAACCCAGCCAGCCCCATCACGCTGACTCCCAGCCTGGCAGGGATGGGCAGCTCTTCCCTCACCACCCAGGCACTGGGCACTGCCTCCCACCACTCAAGTTCACTGCCCATCTCTCTGGTTTTCTACCTCGCAGGCAGAGCAGCCACCCCGACAAATTTGGTCTCTCCTTGTACTCACCATCTGATGTGGCAGCAACAGCCAAAACAGCTTCCAAACCCTCTTACTGACACGGAGACATCAATACGGGTACCTCCCATCAGCATCAGCCGTTCCTAAGAGCAGGACCTGGCAGTGCCAGACTGATGTGACATAACGATGTGTATCTGAGACTGCACCAGGACCAGGACTAACCACAGAGTGACTCCTATGCCCTGCCACAGAAGCAGGCAGCAGCGATGGGAAGAGGCAGTGGTGACCCCACAGGCAGGACTTCTCTGCCACCGTGCTCAGGAGGGTCTCAGTTCCCCATCCCAAGGCCAAGGCTCTGCACCAAGGCAAGGCAGACTTGTTCACCCTCCAGAAGAAGATGCCACCCGGCTGTCCTCCCGAAGCAGCTTTGTTGTGCAAAGCCAGCACCACTCAAAAAGCAAGGAATTTAAGAAACATTGCTCAAGACTGGTCCAAAGGATTCGTCCTTCAAGCAGGATCAACTTAGGAGCAACTCGCCCATCTTTGTTGCACAAGCCAAAACAAGCCCCAGCAATCACTACACTAAAGTGATAATCACACCGCCAAGAGGTCTTAGTGAAGACAGTGCCTAGTCTGCAACCCCTAACAAAAAGAGCAGCTCGAAGGACACCGTGCATCCCCAAGCTCTGCTTTCCTCAAACACTGATACTAGAGAGCGCAGCATGCACAATTTCAAGGCTAAGTGACGCTGATGCCTGGGCCACAGCCGAGTGCTCGGCAGTGAACCCAAGCCAAAACACACAGTGGGGCAGATAAAGCAAAGCCTCAAGGTAGCCTGACCCTGCCCCAGCAGTAACAGGCTGCCTGTCCCACGGTGCAGCCGGCTGGCAAGGACACCCTGATCCATGGAGGTGCTTGAAAGGGAGGAGGGTGAGGATCTGCAGCATCCAGCTTTGTTGAGCTAGGACCAAAGTGGAATTTCCCTCCTCAAACAGGCAGGACAAGGGTCTTGTGAGTGCTAAGCAGCTCAGGGAAGAGGAGGAATAGGGCTGCGTGTGCTGACACAGCTCCTCAGCCCCTGCATGCTCCTTTCCTGGGTTAAGAACCTCTCCAGCAAAAAGATGGGTCTTCAAATGAAAACCCCCAACATGGCACGTAGGAGTGTATGGACCATGTGGGCTCTGGAGAGGTGGAAAAGGAGCATCACCATGTCACACACCTTTGCCCATTGCAACCCAAACCCTTCTACCTCCTAATGCTGAATGCTCCCTGGATGCTCAGAGGGAAGTTCCCCCCATCCCCAGAGCTCCTTGGGCTCTGGCCAGCACAAAAGAGTACAAGGGGCCTCTGAAACACACAGCCCCATCCCACCTAGGACTGTCCTAGCACGGGGAGTGGGGACATCATGCTCTGCACCACACTTTGGGGACAGAGGGACCCTGCCAGGCTCTGCTTCCCATCCCACACCGGTCACTGCTCCCTGCCTGTCCCTGCAGCAACTCCAAGTCACCTGCACACTGCTGAAACCCTGTGTCACACCCACCTGGACGAGGAAGCTGCAGTATTAATGAGCCCCATGTGGGAAACGAGTGAGATCTGCTAATTAAGTTTACCCTCATTAAGTGAGAGGAGGAAAAGCAGAGCCCCTGTGTTTCTCCGCACAGCATCAGCAATAGCTGGTGGTGGTGAGGTCAGGGAATAACCTGGGAATGTCATGGAAGAACTAGGAGATGCCACGCTGCCTCACCACATGCTCCCTCCGCAGAGGTCACGGATGACTACTGGGTATAGGATGAGATTTGGAGGCTTGGTTTGGTTGGGAATATATTTAGGAGTCAGGAAGGAAGGTCTATGGCAATTTAATCTCAGTTGTTCTTTTACTTTATTCAGCTTTCTGGCATCTGCTGTTGCCACAAAACAATAGAGCACAATAAATAACAGCTGAATGTTCATTGTTCTTCTCCACAACCGAATCCCATAGCCTCCAATGCTCAAAACCTAAAATGATGATGCTGATATAAACTGCAAGTGAGAGTGAGCAATTAGACGGGAGAAGTCTAGCGGCTGCCTTGGAGGGACGGATGCAGGGAAAAATGTGGCTCTGCAGAAAAACACTTCCGTGATATAATTTCTGCAACATTATGAAGCGGAGTAAATGAACACACACCGGTTGCACTGCCAGTTAAGCTGTATGAGCTGATTTCAGATTCTCCCCAGTAATGAACAATGATTTCTTTCTGATGGAACATTTTATATTCCGAGGGCTTGATGCACATTTCATCCCAGCCTTTCTATCGGTTTGGGGGTCTTTTATACAGTTTGTTTGCTTTGTTTCTAAAAACAATTGGGTGAAACATGGGAACACAGGAGTGTCTGTGCATAGAGAATTAATAAAGAATCGCCGATGTCTTCTCTTTCTCTCATTCCTATAGACTGACTAGGATATTAAATTCCTGCGTGAGTCATTGAATGTTTTCCTGTCTGTCTTTTTACTCTTGCTGTAATAGCTTGCTTGGAGAGATTCCTGCATTGAACATTGTCCTTTGCATTTTCAAAGCACCCCTTGGGGTTTAGCCATGTGAATTCTATTAGCCAGAAACTGGGAACCCCAGGATACTCTACAAATGAAATAATTATAATGCTTAAGTTGCTCTTAGCAGTCCATCCTATCTCCAGAACATCAAGCAAGCCCCTCTTCATTCACACTCTGCACCACATGCTAGGAAAGAAGCAGCATTAGCCCCTTCAGATGAAGAATCTGAGGCACGGAGGGATGTGCGCATCTGCCTGCAGCCCCAAAGAGAAGCTACATCCATGTTGGGACCAGCCTTTTGGTCCTAAACCGCTGAATTCCTCTGGAACAAACTGGCAGTTCACCAGGTAACTGGGGTACCTGCAAGGCACAGAACTGTGTGGCCTTGCCAGGGTGGAAAAGCACAACCTCACCAGCAGCAAAATATCTGCGCAGCCAGGACTGAGCTCACGCCCTGGATTAACAAGGAGCAGCCCCGCTTCTCCTGCTGCTCCTTATCTCCCTGCGTACCAGCCGCACTCCAGATGCCCAGGCATCTCCCACACAGCAGCTCTCCCTCCTCCAGACCTCCCAGGGACAGATGGGTGGGCAACCCTTTCCTGCACCACTTCCCGCTCCCCACAGCTTTCCCTCCAAGATGATGAAGGCCCCCCTTGGATGTGGGAAGCACGCAAGCACTTGCTGGGAAAGATCGACACAGGCCGATGTGGGCTGCGATGGGGCTCTCACCATTTTCAGTTTGTGTTGCTGTAGGATCTCGTCCAGGTTCTGCCTCTTCTTGTAGTTGAAGTAGAAGTTTTTGCACTGTGACACGGTCTTGGAGCCCACCATCCTGGCAATGGCCGACCAGTTCCGCCCATGCTCAAGGAGACCTGCGGATACAGAGCAAGGATTTAACACCAGATACACTCACATAATGGCAGCATTATCCACACAGGATGGGAAACATCCTCTGCACAAGCCAAACTCCACAGGAACAATATGGTCACTAGCACCCGTCTGAACGGCTTCGTAGGTCATCCCCTGGCCTAGAAGAGGCTGTTTTATTTTCCAAGAGGGAAAAAAGGCACTATGCTAACCACCTCTGGAACAAAATACGTCCCACAGCCACGTCTCGGCCAGCCACCAGGCAGTCAGGAAGGTGAGCAGCACTCCCTTCCCTTTGGGATGGCTGCAGGAGGCATTGGCATGACCACGACAACTTAGGACAGCAGCTCTTAGTCCCTAGCATGAAGCAAAGGCTCTTCCCACCCTCCTGTGCCCCAGTGATGACATTGAACAGGGTGACAAGGCAGTTCAGGGGGTTGGAGCATGAGGTCCTGTTACGGATGGGGAGGAAGATCCCAGGCAGGGAAACCCAGGTGATGTCCTGGGCTGGGAAGAGGCGTGCTGCGGATTAGTGCTGATCACAGGCTCAGTGAGCACAACCAGCTTCCCAGGTCAGGCACCAAGCCAAGGGCTGGCAATCCTGGCCAGATGGTGCCACCCGAGCATGAGGCTCCTGCCAGCGCTGGGGCAACCCAGCAGGGTGGAGGAAGATGAGGAGGAAGGAACAAGTCAGCACCCTGTGTCCTTGCGGGCTCCACAGGGGTGTCCTGGACACCCCTGGTCCTGCAGCTCACAACCACAGCACACAGGCAGGCACAGCAGTTCCCTGGTCCCTCCATCCCAGGCTCTTGGACAAGATCCAGGTGGGCACAATCCAGGCTTGCTGGGAAATAAAGCCCCATTGCCAGCAGTCCTTCCTGGTGCATGGCTGGTGCTTCCCATGGTGCCCAGTGGAGCTGGAGCTGCCACCAGCCTGCCAGATGCTGCCAGTCCAGCTGGGTCCTGCCGGTCTGGCTGGATCCTGGCTGCCCACATGATGCCACACTCAGGCCAAAAACTCCCGATCCTCCCCTGCACCAAAGCATCCCTGCACAGGATGCAGACACTGAGCCCAGGGGCAAGGTACTGCCACAAAGGTGACTTCAAGATGAAAACCAGCAGGGAAAGAACCTGCCAAGGGCATCACCCTCTTTTGTTAGGGGGTTTTCTGCCCAGAAGCCACCAATCACAGAGCCTGGGAAGAGACACTGCCTGGGTATCTCTGTTGTTCATCCCCAACCCCTCCCCTGGCTGCTCTGATACCATGGGGCTCAGGACCACGATGAGTGCCATGTTCAGGCTCCTGAACGTGGCTCTGCCCCAAGCACCAGCTCAGACCTAAGTGTCAGCCCAACAACAAACCCACCCTAGGACAGACTGATCTCAGCACAGACACAAGCAATGAGAGCCAGACGGACACACCTCCACCAGTGTGTGCGAGCCCTGCACCACGTACCCCAGGAGAGATGAACCCCCCCCCCTCTCTGCTTCCCACATCCTGGATAAACCCAGTACCCAGCACAGCAGGAGTTAACATCCAGCCGGTGCCTGTATCCTGCCCGGTCCCAGCACCAGGGCTTATCAAATTGCATGTAAAGAGGCAGGCATCACACAGCGCTGAGCACCACAAAAGGCTGTGGCAAGCCAAGAAACAAGTTTGAGCTTTAACTCTGCAACTCCCAGCCTCGCTTAAGCCAAACCCACGACCTCCATCACCCCGCTGGCAAGCTGGGACTTCTCAGATACAATAATAAACACAAAAAGGGATGTCCGGCCACCAACCATGACAGATAACAAGCCGGGGTGGGAGTCCTCCCCCCACTGTTGCAGAAAGCTGCAGGGGAACACAGGACAGTCCCCTGTGTCACAACCTACCCCCTGTGTCACAACCCACTGCTGCTGTCCAAAGCAAACAAGCAGCTCAACCCCGGTTTTGCTCATCACAGCGCTGGTGGCCCTGCACCAAGTGTGACAGCCGGGGCGTCACTTGCTGCCCCCCAGGCAAAGCCCTGCAACACTGGCAGCTCCAGAGGGCGAGATGCTGTGCCACCCGGGAAGCGGGATGCGGCACAGCACAGCTCGGGGCTGGGGGGTGATGGATGCCAGTGCAAACAGTCCCCAGCACGGTGTGACCTTTGCAAGCCGCGGGTGATGCCAGCTCCTGGCTGCCCTTTCCCCTGAGGTGCCTGCAGCCACGGAGCAGGTGGCTGTGTCCGTGCTGGGCTCATGAAGACGAAGCTGCTGCAGCCCCTGCCTGCGGGACCCGGCAGGCAGCCCAGCTCTTCCCTTTACACGAAACCCAGAGCAAAACAGCAGCACCTGCACCCACATTGCAATCCTCTGGGGAGGGACCAACCGAGACACCCCAGGACCTGCCAGTAAGCCCTCGGCTTCTCAGGCACCCTGGTTTGCTGAGCTCCACCAGCACGGAGCCTCTGCACCCCCACAGCCTCTGTGCCGTGCTCCCCAGCCCGCCTCGGCACCGCGCAGCCCTCGGTTCCGCAGCGCAACTGAAACTATGACTAACTGAGTTATCAGATCTCAAGGCAGGCTGCGCTGGCTGGGGCGGGGGCTCCGGACGCAGGGGCTGCCCGCAGGCACGCAGCTACAACGCAACCGCTGAGGTTAACCCCATCCTTCGGACCCCAAAGCCGGGACTTACGTGCTCCGGGTCCGGCTCCGGCGGGCAGGGAGCGTGCCCGGAGCGTGCAGCGGGCAGGCTGGGAAGGACGCGGGCGTCGGGGCACTTCTTCAAAGCCCCCCCGGGCACGGCAGCCCGCTGCGAAGCGCTGCGAGTGCTCCGCTCACACCCTCCCCACGCATTTTGCTTTCGCTCCCTCGCAGCAGCCGGAGACAGAGAAGAAAGCAAAGCCGGTTCCTTAAATCCTGGGGGCGAGAGGATTTCAGAGCCATGGGCGGCCGAGAGCGGCGAGCGAGTGGGCTCCGGGGCTGGAAACCAGGTCACAGGCGGAAGACTCCTGACCCCGATGGCAGAAGTTGGTGGGAACACATGCTCCGGCCCCAGCGCTCTTCCCTCCGGCGTCCTCTGCGCTCCTCCGGCTCGCCGGAGCTTTCCAACCCTCCGCAGCCGCGGTTGTTTAACGTGGATGGAAGCGCCTCCAGTGTTTTCTCCCCTACCTCACCTCCTCGCTCAGGGCTACGGGGAGGCTGCGCGGCTTCAGGAGATGCCAGACGTTGCCAAGAAATAATAATAATTAAAAACAAGAGGAAAAAAAGGCAGGAGCAAGGCAAAGGGGAGGGAGCAGCCGGCTGCGCGCCGCGGCTCCGCTCCTGCCAGCCCGAGGACGGGGAGCCGGTGCCGTCGGTATGTGGCGGAGCAGCGAGCGAGCTCTAATCTGTTCCTCTGGCTGACCCAGGGCTCGTTGCATCTGAATGTGACCTCTAGACAGAGCATTAATAACGAACGTGGCGCTGACCCAAGCTGACAAGGGGTGCGGCCGCTTGGCACCCGCTCCCGCCTCCCTCTCTCACTTTCTGTCTCCCTCGCTCTCGTCTGAATGTCAGCGGCAGGGGGAGGGATCCAGGAAAACAAAGCTTGGCTAATAGTTTCCTCCGCTCTCAAGTGAATCAAAGGCGCTTTTCTTTGGGGATGTGCGCGCTGGCGAGCCCAGTGGCACGCTGGCGGGATGCCGTGGCACCCTGGCACACCTCGGTCCTGCTGCCCCGGTGAAGGGATAGGGAGAGGATTGGCATTGGTCTCACTATGGGTGCACCGGGGCTTCTTCTCCGGTACCAGGAAGCAGAGGGTGGAAGGGAGGAGAAGCCTGGAGAACATCTTGGAGTGCAGAGGAGAAACCGGAGGGCAGCAGGGGCCATCAGCTCGTGCCCCATCGGCTGTCTGCAGAGTTCCAAGGCTATCCAGCATGGCTGCCCTGCTCCATTCGGGGCTCGGCAAGGGTGGAGGGAATCCATAAAAAGGTCCCTTAATGGGCGCTCGTGGATTATCAGATCATGGTTACACGGGAAGAACTAAGTGATCTCATTCCCCTATGCCTGACAGTACCTGGTGCAATCCTCCAGCCCCTCTTGCACCCATGAAACCTCTTGGGAGCAAGGATGGAGGCAGTTCTCACTATAGCACAGCCAAAACATGCCATAACCCCATACCGCAAAAAGATTGGCACTTTGGAACCCAATGCATCCTGACAGCGTGGTTGGCATTGCTAAGCTGAATTAGCGCACCGCAACACTGCTTTCCTCCACTGATCTCAGGGCACTTTGCAGCATGTGGGAGAACTGATTCCCAAGGAAGGTAACTTCTCCAGGTCCATGGAGTCAGTGAGGGCAGAGCTGGATGAGCACTGGGTTCCTAAGGAGAGCAGTGAGGACAGGGCGCAGAGGGAAGCCCATGTCCCTGCAGGCGCCAGAGGCATTGCCAGAGGGACCATCACGCAGGCAGCCAGCTTGGTGTGATCTTGCTGCAATGATGGGTGATGCTCTTCCTTCCTTGAAACCAGGCTGTCATGCTCCTGATGGACCTCTCCCTCAGTGGCTGGATGCAACCATGCTTCTGATGTGCTTCACAACAGTCTTCACATATATCACGCCCCCTCTCCATAGGGAAGCAGTGCCACCAAATGAGGCATGGACATGGAGTTGGGACCCCTGGCCAGCTCAGCACTAGTGCTATCTTCCCGCTCCACTGGCCCTGGATGGGGACCCTCAGTTCCCAGATCTCCCCTTCTGAGCATCAACCTTCTGCTGCATCAAGCCTGTGCCCTGACCACAGACTTGCCCAGCTCTCTCCCTTGTACCACAACCCTCCTTGTGTGCTGCGTCTCCATCCTTTGGCCCTGCGAGGGGATGGGAAGCCTCCTCCCTCAGAGGTGCTATCCCCTCTGGTCTGGCTGGGGACACTGGAGTCTCCAGCACAAGGCAGTGAGCACACGTGAAGCAGCTGCTCCTGGTGGACCCAGCTCTCTGCCTTCACCTGGTTTGGATATTATTCCTGCTCCCTTATTGTTGAAAAAATAACGCTCAAAATTAAAATGTAGGCTGTAAATTATAGTAATTACCCAGCAGTTCCCCCTGACAGGCCTTTTGTGTTTCATTCACTGACACTCACTAAGCAAATCCTCGCAGTTTGCTCCTACACGCTCGAGAAACATTCAGCCAACAGCAGCACAAAGCACAGCTCTGGGGGAACAGCAAGCAGGAGCACTACAGACACTATCCCGGGATAACACCCTGCCTGAAGAGCAGCAAAGCACCAGCCTGGGATGTTTGGGATGGGACCACAGCTGATCACAGCTCTTCCAGGACAAGCATTAGGGTCAATTACTGCCTTGGATGCAGCTCTGCCCTTGTGGCACACAATCCACCCCATCCCAATGATTTCCACCATGTCACTTGTACAAACTCCATGGCAAACACATGGCTTGCTCAGAGCAGGCAGATCCCGTATTCTGGGAGGCTGTGCTCTGAGCTCCCCTTGCACCCAGCCTGGATGGAGAGCACCCAAGTGGGGAACCTCAAGGCACATCCCACCCCAGGGCCAGAGAGAGGGACAACACACAGCGACCAGCACAGGCTGCAAAACACCTTCTCCAGCCCACACTTACTACCATCAGCAGGTTTTTACAGCACTAAACGTCTCTGACTGGAGAGGGAAAGGCTCCAGCATGAGCACAGGAGAGATGAAGGGAGGAAGGTATGGAGCTGCTGGTCCCTTGTGAGAGCAAGAGCTGCCCTGCCAAGAAGTGATGGAGGAAAAAGCAAAGACCCAACAGACCTGCCTCTCCCTGCCCTTCATCCAGCAGCTCGTTAGGAACAACAGTGCAAACCCAAATGAGGGTTGGAGGAGCACACAATTGTGTGTGTGTCTACACACGCACTCAGGCTCCAGAAGGATCCTGCACCATGAGACAGTGCGCTGAAAGGCAGCTGCGTTCTAAAGGTGATGGGAGATGCTGAGAGGGCTTTTGTGTCAGTGGGGTTGGGTGTGTGTAATCTGAAGAAGTAAGTGTATTTTGTTTTAAGTAATCCACTTTAGTTTCATGAACAGAATGAGACTGGAAAAAAAATGGTTCAGGTCAGTCCAAAACTCATCTTGCTGAGCTGGTTGTTGTCAGAACTGAAAATCAGCCCTTGAAAGAATATCTTCTGTATCCAAGGAAATATTTTACATATACCCAAAATGAACTATTCAGGAGTCTTGATGGGTTATTTAACTCTCTGTCATCAGCTTTTTACATTCATGCCCAACCCTCCACTCCATCAAGCTGAATCCATCCCAAAAGGCCCAGGAAAAGGCATATGGAGCCAGAAGCTGGCCTTGCTGCAAGGGCAAGAAGCGCAGAACGCCCTCAGCAAGGCTGGGAACACCTCAGGTGAGCAAGAAACTGCCATTTCCACAACGCCTCATTACAAAGAACAAAACCACTTGTTAGATGCCAAGGGGAAAACCCAGACTTGGGCGAGAAGAGAGACCAGACTTTACAGACTAACAAAGGTCATGCCGGAACCTCCCGGTTCATCGAGTTCAGCCCTGCAACACCGGGTGCTTAATGAAAACCTCCTGCTTTCAGGATCACGGCAGCGGTGCAGGGAGGCAGGGCCAGGAGAACACGCTCCCCTGTCATTACAGCAATCTCTGCACATTTTGACAGACTGGTGAATCAAAGTTTATTGCGTAATGAAAGTGTCATTAAGCAAGAACTTTCCTCTCGCTAGGTTTTCGTTCCCCTAGTTAACTTTAATAACATGGTACTCCCCTTTATTGTCTCTTCCGACAGACACAGTCCTGCCTCTTCCCACTTGGAACTCTCCATGCAGCTCTGTGATTCTGGAGCAGAGCAGACAACCCTTGCATCTCACTGTCCCACGCCTGTTTTCCCTTACAGGAATGACATGGGGTTTAATGCCCTGCATGAAAATGCCAGGGGTGAACAGCAAGGCCAGGCTGATCTCCCTGTTGGTGGGCGCTGGGAGCAGAGAACACCGTCCCCATCAGATCAAGCACCCCAGGGCGTTAGGGCTGATGTTCCATAGGACTCACATCTTGTTAAACTCCCTGAACCAGCTGCTGTGGGCTCAGGCTGCTACCAGCACCAGGGAAGAGCTTTTAACAGCTGAGTCCTTACAGTGAGAAGGATGGCACCCATGTCTCTGTGCTGGGTGCCCACCACCTCCTCCAGCCCCTGACGTTACCTCCAGCCTTTCAGTTTGCAGTTGGAAAGCCCCACTGCACCGGTCCCTGGAAATACCAAATAGAGCCAGTTTGAAGCATTAAAGTGTCTGCTTCCTGGCAAAGGGGAATTTGGCTTCTCTGCACAAGTCTGCTGTTGCAATCTCAGTTTCCCAGGTTGTAATGGAGGGGGAAAACATCAGCAATCGGGCTTTACACCAGCAAATCTCCCTGCCTTGTCCTGGCCCCTGGGCTGGAATAATGCTACGTGCTCCCACACCTCATCCTTCCTCCACACAGGCTTTGGCAGCTGGTTTTAAGACTCCTTAAGCGCACCTCCAGCATAAAACAGCAAGAGGCACTTTTAAACAACCAGATGAGATCTCCAAAACAAAGCAGCGCCCGGATAAAATCCTTCCAACGACCCTCCCCTGCTCAGCACCTGCTCGCCCCACTGCCTGGCCCCGGGCCAGTTGGGTTGATTAAAGTCTATCTATTAAGTTTTGTGTCTATAGAGAGCCGCGCTCAGCGACGCGCAGGATTGGCACCGGCTTGTAAAGAGGGTTGGAACAGCTTAAAGGAGAGTGAGCCAAACACTTTGGGATATTCACAGGCAAAGTAATCCAAGCCCACGGCTCCCACCAGCACCTGGGCAGCCGGCGCTCCACAACGTGTAATCACCATTGCAGCAGCAGGTGCATTTTCCAAGGCGAGCCGAACCTGCTAACAGGCCTGTTTGCCTTTGCCATGCCCACACGGCACGCTCATTTCCATTTTAATTTCCCACTTACAGCCCTCACCGGGCCAGGAGAGCCGGCAGTGATGCGAGTGGGATGCACGGGCTGGGGACACGAGCTCGACAGCCCATCAACAGGACGTGACTTTGGCAAAGGACCGAAAGCCGCGAAAAGAGCTGGCGCAGGAGCGGCACGAGGAGGGGAAGTGGCAAGAAGGGCTCTGCTACACTCAGCACTTTTTAAACACGGTCTCAGCAAAGGTTTTGAATCAGCTCCAGGATGTAAAGTCACCCCACGCTGCCCGCAGCCCGGCACTGTGAGTCCCCAACACGTGCCTGCGGAGTGCACTGTCCTCTCCCCAAGCCTCAGAGCTGTGAATGCTCTGAGCACATCTGGAACACATCACACCAACAGCACAAACCCCTGGAGAGAGGGGTGAAGCTGCACCTCGTGCTACGAGCAGCAGAAGCTGCAACAAGCACCAGGCAAGGTGCCTTCCTGCTTTCCTATGACCAGCTCCTGCCTTGCAGGACATGCCAGGCTCCAGCCACAGCCCAGACATCCTTGGTGTCAGCACAGGGCTGGAGAGGCTGGGCACACCATTGCCTGCCTCTCCCAAACAACTCCTGAGTCTCACTGGAATAAACCAGCAACAGGACAGGCAGAATCCAGCCCCGCGGCTCAGGGCTGCCACCCTGCACCGACTGCAGCACTCAGACACCATCCATCCCTGATTGCTGGGTTAGCTCCAGCAGAACAAATAGCAGCAAGAAAACAAATGGCTCACCTTTTTTAGCTGTCTCCATCTCCTCTTCGGTCCAGCGAGAGCTTTCATTCATCTCAAGAGAAGCTGTAAAGGAGGAAGAAAAAGAAAGCAGTCAGTTGTGAGTGGGAGCCAGCAAGCCCAGGGAGCTCAGATACCCAAATGCACAAACCCCATCCTATGCCCTGTTCCCTACAGGCACAACAAAAAGCTGTGTGGTGCATAACCACTCCTGCAGGGAGGGCTGTTGCGGTGCAGGCTCTCAAGTCTTTTCCACACCACAGTAACCCATGCACAGCACCCTCCCTGGGACACATCTCAGTGATGCAAAACCTCTACTTTGGGACTGGAAGAGAAGCCAGATGGCTTGAGGGTGGCAGCAGATTTCCTGCTGATTTGGTGCCACGCACTCTGGCCCGCCAACAACAGGTACCAAAGACGGAGCTGGCTTCGGCTGTGTGCTTTGGAAGTGGCAGACGCAGGGAGGGACCATCACCCTCGGCGCAAGCAGAGAACAGCATCACCACGGTGGTGACTGGCTGACCGCATCCATCATGGGAGTTGACCATGCTTGACCATGCCATCACCAGGCTCTTGGACAGCTCAGAGCCATTTCCACCCATACTGAGGGCTCCCCCAGAGCAGCACCCACCACAAGGGGATGTGCTGCTCCAGACGGGAGAGGGATGTCAGCACCTGAGGCTCCTCCTCTCCCCCCTCCCAAGCACAGTGCTGGGGACACCGAGGCCCTGCATAAAGCCTTCACTATGCAACAGTCCTGTTGGCAGCCTGGCACTAGAGTGAACCGTACAATAACAAACCAGGGTGTGAGTCAGAGGCAAAAAGCAACTTGGTAAGGAAACAGATTTCCGGCTCAGTCTGCCAAGGGGTTATTACTCCAAACAACAGGCGAAGCATTATTTCAACAGTGATGAGAGATGTTTTGACAGTGTCCTTTCAAAATGGAAAACAGGCTGATAGGTTCAGGATAAAGGATATGGGTAAAGAGAGAAGGAAGCATCTTCCAAGAAGCTCAGTAAGAAGCTGAGACCCTGTGATAGTACAATGCGGGCTCTGATGCCCTCTGCATTGGGAAGAGGCATCTCCTTCACAGCTGGCTGAGCACAACTGCAGGTGCCACCTCCTGTAAGTCCGTGCAGGTCAAAGCCTTCCCCTAGGCCTTTTCCCCTTGGGATGCTGGCCAAGAGGGAGGGAAATGGAGACTTGGCTGCGGGCAGAGCCAGGGCCACGATGCTGGTTTACGCAAAAGAGAGTGTCCCCAACATGCTGCCAGGCCCCTCGCTCAGCTGGAGGATCCCTGTTATTGTATGGGAAAGAAATGTCAAAGAAACGGCCCGTTTGCTTTGATTGATGGTATTTACTGAGGTTGCTCAGTTATGAAACAGATGCCTACGGGGAGCTCCGGCACGCTGCAGTTAAACCACAATACAGTTTTGTGTTGTTTTTTAATGTTCAATTGGTATTTAAAATGCAATAACTTTCTTAGCCAACCTAAATTAAAGCACTATTAGAGAGACATGAAGTGAAACCAATTGCTCAGATATGTCACTGGAATCGATCCATTCCCTCTTCCCAATTTAACACAGTCTAAAGTCTTTTCCTCTGCGTTTGCAGCGAAGTTTATGAAGGACTCCGAGATGCTGGGATAAAAAAGAATTCCCATCTAAGTTTCTGCCATTATCTGCTGCTTCTTTGCAGCATTGCTTAACAAGTTGGAGAGGGAGAGAGGGCTCTGTTGTGCCGGGAACTATTTATATCGCCTGTATGAAAACAGCACTCGCAATCAAGGCTTCAGCCAGTTGTCAGCAGAGGAACAGGGAGGCGAAACACCTCCGGGTGATTTATAGCACACGGAACAGAACAAGCAAGAAACTGCAGAGCAAGGAAACGGAGAGGAGTCACCCTGCTTTTATTTTTACTTGCCTCTAGGTAGCACAGTAATAATTTTGCACTTGGTAAGAGTAAAGTATAGGAAAACCAGCCAAATTCCTTGATGTAAGGCTTTTGTAAGTCAATCCATGAGCCGTTTCCCAAGGTGGCCACTACGGATGCTGCAGATGTGAGAGGCAGATGCACCTGATGCGGGGCTGCGGATGCTGCCATGGATTCCCATCTAGCCTGGGACTGGCAGCATCATGCTCGCAGCCATGGGTCAGGGGGCCTAGCTAGCCCTGCTTGCTAGCCAGGGCACTAGGGACCAGCACAGAAAATGCTGCTTTTTGGGCTAAACAAGAGCAACCTGAGTGCACACGCATGACGTCAGCCGTGACCCGCTGCCCCCCTCACCACGTCCTTCAGCTGCAGAGATGGGAAGGGACCAGCCAAATTCCCAAGGCCAGGGGGTCACAAACCCCACAGGCTGCAGCTGCTCAAGCTCCAGGCAGGTTTGGAAACAGAGAGGGCAGGAGAACTGGCAGAGACTGGGCAAGCCCAGGATGGCAAAGCAGGCTCCTAGGCAGAGATCAGGGGTACTCAAAGCCCAAACTACTGCAGAGGGAAACACATCTCTGGGTGCAGGAGGGACACAAGCTCTGCATGAACGCAGCCAAAAGTGCTTCTGAAAACCCTCTTTTTGTCCTGCAGTACTTCCTCTCTGAGGCCATAAACCACACCAACAGCCAGGACAGGCCAAGCTTGCATATGGCTCTGCTCTATCTGGGTGAACTGGGTAATTTGTGAGATGGAGAAACCTCACTGTTGCTCCCCAAAACAGAGGATTCCATGAAGGAAAACCCTCCTCTGTGAGCAGGGAGCAGAGCACGGTGATGCCCCATCACACCAGAGAGGACAACCAAAAAGCTGTGCCAAGATCTCCCCATCCCCATGCCCACTGCTACCTACCGAGCTCCGCGCTCTGCTGCGGGGCGGTCGCCTCCTCGTTGTTGGCTTCATTGGCCATGGAGCGGGTGATGCGGCCCTTGCGCCTGCCCTGGCTGTTGGCAGTTTTCCGACCCTTGGAGGTGACCGTTTCCTTCTCATCATTGTCTTCCCCGGATGTGTCGTCGTTCTTGTCCCTGCAAAATCAGGGAGGAAAGGGAAAAACCCCCGTGGTTGGTCTGAGTTTTAGGTCAAGCAATTATTCCTCTGCACGTGTTTGGGGATGAGGGGTTTCTGCTGGGTCTTTGGAGGTGGAGGGGAGAGCAGGTCTGCATTTGTTTTTGCACACACAGGCTCTTTTCCTGGCTGGGATTGGCGGTGGGGTGATTTGTGGTGGGGCTTTCTTTCTGCAGCTGGCTGCAGCTCCACCACCAAGTGCACGCAGAGACCTGACGGAGACAGGTTTAATACCAGACCATTCAAATTCATCCCTGCCTCCTCCTCATTTATCTTCCTGAAAGGACCTGCTGGTAAATGTCTTTGCAGCCTAGATATAATGAAGCCAGATGTTCTTTTAAACCAAGTATTAAGCCCATTACAGATAGCTAGCGGTCTGCGTGCCAACCTTTCCCTGCCACGGCTCCGACACTCCCTGTTTGGTGTGAGGGAGGCAGGGCTGGCTGAAGCCCTTCATCTGGGAGCGCTCACGTTGCCATCAATAATGCTAAAGGTGAAGTGCCGCGCTCGGCTGCGCCCAGATTGCTTCTCTGGCTCCCAGAGGCTCTCACAACAGCAAAACAAGCTGGAGGATCAGAGGGGCTTTGTGGGTTGATTGGGTTTATATATATAAAAGAGCTTATCAGAGTTGTTTTCCAAGGTTGGGAGCAGCTGGGATGAGGAATGAAGAGGAGAGCAGGCTCTGCTCTTCCCTCCCTGCGGAGGAGGTGCAGTCGGCACACATGGTCCTGCACGGGGTCAGGCAGCCCTGAACTATGTTAGATCCAACCACTGCATCCTAATGCTGCATCCCACCACCACATCCCCAGCCCCTCAGCAGGCAGGGAGGGATTGTCCTTACTTGGTCAGTTCCTCTTTGTCGTTCTCTGTTTCCTGCTTGTCTTCCTCCTTCTCTCCCTCTTTCTCCTTCTCTTTCTCTTTTTCATCTTTATCTTCTTGGCCGCTCCGGGGCATTTGCTGCTGCTGCTGCAAAACAAGGGACGTAAAACAAAACAACCCCTCAGTGCTGAGGCGGATTCATCGCAGCACCTGGGCCAACCTAAACAAACGCCTCGAAACAATGCTGGGGGCGAGCGGCCAAGAGGAAAGAGTGCTGCAGGCAGAGAGTACAGCAGGGTGCTTGCAGAGGCCATGGAGGCTGAAAGCCTTCCGGGGAGATCAGGGGGAGTCTGGGCTCCTGTTGCAAGCAGTGGGACAGCCCCAGGGGCTCCCCCGGGGCAGGCAGTGAGCAGGGAGGTGAGAACAACCCCCTGTTCCCTGCAGATGATGATTGTCACGATTTGCAATCACGATTTGCAGCTGGTGGGATTCATTTTGCTGGAGCATGAAGGAGATGGGGGCACCAGAGATGCCCTGAGACTCAGCAATACCAATGCTGCGATCTCTTCCTCAAGCATCTGACATGGTCATGCACCCCAACTGCTCCAACTCTATCGCCCGGGCCATGGTACCCGAGGGAGGGACACGGTGATTATAATAGCTCTGGATTTTGTTTCAACAGCTGCAGGAAGGAGGATGCTGGGGAGGCCTAGTTCCCCTGACCTCCCTTCCCTCTGGCGACTGGCAACCGAGAGGCATTTCATAGAGAAGTAGGAATTAGAGGCGGAAATGATTTATTAAACCATCCTGCTCCTGGCTGCTTGCTCCAGGAAAACCCACCCTGGGCTCGCCCAGCCCCTGACCAAGCTGCAGGGCTTCCACCATCCCTTGGGAAAGGGTTCGGTGATGTAATGGGGGGAAATTGCCTTAAAGCAGATTTATCAGCAGAAAGTATGGTCCCAAGTGGCCAGGTCTGGCTGGCACACAGCCATTCGGCAAGCGTGGATGAGGTGTCCCTGCCTCCCTCAATCCAGCAAGATAGGCCTGTCCTTGATATGGGAGGCTGCCTCCAACACAGGCATCCCTGCAGCAGTGGCACTGGGTGCAAGCTAAACCCTCTGCCCCCAGGAGCTGTTGCTAAAACAAGAAGCATGGAGCTGTCACAACAGGCTGTGGAGCAGTTGAACGAGCAAGCTGCTGATTCTTCCAGGCCCTGGTTCAACACAAGTCCTCAGAACACAGCGCTGCCATCACTGAATCCCTGCAGACTTTCAGTTCCTCCTTGTACAGGGGAGGCAGCTGTGCCACCGGGACGCGGCTCAGCAGCACACGTGTGGCAGGCATGGCCAGCCCCTGCAGCACCCCCATGCCAACACACGTGCTGAATGCACCCACATCAGCTCACACCCCCGCTGCACCCCCAAGGAACGGCTCCGTGGGATGCAAGGCTGGGAAGATCCAGGGGAGGGGGAACTGGGGAACAGTTCACACTCGGTCACACACAAGATTTTCCAGTCCATAAATCTCTCAGGCTTGGGGAATGAGCTGTCTCCTGCAGCAAATGGCCAACAACAGCATCGCACCCGGCGTGCCAGGCACTGCCATCACCAGTCCCCAACCCAGGGAGAAGGAGGCGGATCAGGATCCTGCCTGGCTGCACACGAGCAAGGGGCATTGTCACACAGGTCTCCCCAGTGCTGCTCTGAACCTGGTGACTCCCTGAGTCACACCAGGGTGAACCCTGAGCATGGGTTCAGCCCCAACAAACACCATGGGATAAGGGTTGTCACCTCTGAGGGTCAGCGGAGAGGAGGGCAGGCTCTGCTGTCACCACCCATCCCTTCACCAAGTGCTTTGGCAAGGGAGAGGAGCCCAGGTGAGCTTCGCAGTATTTCTATCACCCCATTGTGAATATTTTCTTCTGAGGGATGGGGATCCCTGCATCCTGAAGATCCCATGTCCCTGGGGTGTAAACCCAGCCCTTCTGCAGCAGTGACTGTCTGAGCCCCTGCCCCTGCACCAGGCTGCCGGGGGCTCCCAAGGAAACTTCAACATCATCTCATCTTGTCTTCATGCTTGTCTGAACCAGGGGGCTGTCACCCCAAGCAGCCATCACAGCTCCTCCCCAGAGGAACAGGCTGGGAACGTGGATCTCCCTGTGCCAGCCTGCAAGAGCAGGGGTGGAAAGGCAGGGAAGAGGTGCGAGTGGCCATGGTGGCTCATGCTGCAGTGTGGGTGCTTCCCTGCAGAGGCATCTGCCGAGCTCCAGCATGGCAAGGACTGGCAAACCCCATGGCCTGGCTTCAGTGCATCCCTCTCCTCTGGGAGGTTTCAAGCCCAGCCTGCTAGGACATCAAATTAGGGCTTTTCCACTGCAGAGGAGCATCTCGATCCAAGGATGCCCTCTAGTGATTGCCCTGCTCCAGCCCGACGGGTGCCCGACACCAGGAGTGAGAGCCAGGAGGGCACAGCACCCTATGCAGCGGGACAGGACGGGAGGGGACAGGACTGGCTGGCTCTCACCTGCCAGGCTGAAACGCATAAATTGGGCAACACCATCACCATGAGGCCATGGCTGGGAAAACTGTCCCCAGCTCCACCCGTGGCTGTGCTCATGTCTGCATGTGAAGGTGGCTTTGAGCCAAATGCTGCTTTGAACCCTGGCAAGCATGCAGTGATGGCTTATTCCCTATGCTAGGGCTTGGTTACGTGTGGGGCACCCCCTGAACACCCCAGGAAGTACCTCTGGGGATGGTCACGCTCATGAGTGACACCTCACATCCCACCCAGGGGTATGTGCTGGGCTGGAGGCTGCAGGGCTGGTTGAAGCTGGTTGAAGTGGGGAAACAGGTACCCTGGGGTCCTGAATGCAACCATGTGAGAGCTCAGATGCAAACAGCACGTGGAGTAAGGAGGTGGGACACCCCGCAGGGACCAACCACAGCAGCTGCCTCAGCCTACCCATGCTACCTGCTCCACCCCAAACCTCAGCCCGGTCAGCATCGGAGCCGGACCATGGCGCGGCACAGCACCGGGAAGCCACAGCCAGGGGACCATGGGCCGGGCGGTCCCCCACTCCCGGCACACGGGGAGGCTATTCTTAGTGCTGGACGCGGACCAGCTCTGGATGATTCAAGGGACGGGACGCCATCCCAAAGCGTGACAGGCCAGGAAATGCTTCCCCAATTACGAGCCGATGTTTCCCTCTGATTCACGCTGCCCCGGTTAGAGGTGGACCAGCAGGTGGGTCAGCTCTTAGCGGACACACCAAAGCCCAGCACCAGAACTGCTCAGCTCCCAGCAAGCTTCAACCTCTCCCCACCTATATCCCTGCCCCCCTGGGGATGAGGCACCCTGTCACCAGCAGGTACGTGCTCCCCACCTTGCACAAGAAGGTGAAGGGACATGCCCGAGGCCAGGGAAGATGCCTGTGGCAGAGGGCAGGGCTGGCCCTCTCGTCCCTCCCTCCCAGGTCAGACGCTCTAACTGCTGGACCACCCTTCCTCCTCCTCACATCGCTGCTGCTTGTTTTTGCTGCCGACACATCCTGTTTATTTAGAAAGGCCCCAGGACAAAACTGCACACGGGATGAGCGGCCGATGCTGCTCCGAGTCCATGGGGACGGGCGGCCTCCTTCCCTGTGCTCCGGCATGAGCTGATCCGTAATTACAAACACCTGCTCTCCTCTATCCTGACTTCCCACCAGCCCTGGAGCAGCTGGATTGGAGCAGAGCGCTGCCAGCATCCCGGGAATACCGGCCACCCCCTTGCCCCAGCACCCAGCTCCCCGCCGGAGCGACACTCGCCCTGCCCAGCTCCATTGAGCACGGCACAGGGATTTCAGCCACTCCAAAGCTCTAGCTCCGAGCATTCTTTCAGGGGACACCAGCTTCCAGGTAAGTCCCGGACAAGGAATCACCAGCTCACTGCATGCCCAGCAATGGCTCTGCCGGAGAGAAAAGCCCCGGCAAGGAAGAGGTGCAGCTCCTCCCACTCTGTTTACTTCCTCTGCCGAAGCACTGCCTGCTTCTGGAAGCAGGATGGGAGGACAGGAGGAGGTGGGGGAAAGCAGCTCCCCAACCTTCACCCTCCACAGCCCTGACGGAGACACCCGGTGCCTTGGCACGGAGACACTGAAACCAGGCAGAAACCCCTTCCCAGCCAGCAGTGTGTCCCCCTGCATCCACAGCACCCTGCTCACAGGCTCTCCGCGAGCTCCGGACCCTCATCCCCATCCCAAATCACTCACCTCCCCGCTCCCTGGCTCCCGTGAGCGGCCGGTCCCCGACAGCCCCATCGCCGGCTCCCGGCCCCTGCTCACCGCCCAGCCATCCGGGCGCGCTGTGCCTTACATTCTCCGGCTCTGAAGGCTTCCTGACGATTTGCATAGTTAAGCCGTAAACTAACCACAACATTCCTCTTATGATTTTGCAATCTGCTGGAATAACGTGGTCGCTCTAAGTCGAGTCGATGAATCATCATCTATAAACCACAGCTCTCGTCACCGGGGCTCTCAGTGCTGGCTGCAGCCAGCATGATTAATCCACCAGGATGCCAAGCTTAACCTACGGCACAGGGCTATTTATTTTCCAAACTTGCAAACCTCCGGAAAATGACTGCTCCTGCCTTCCTCATCCCCTTCTCTGGGAGATGAGTGGGGACCATGCCAGAGTCCAGCACACAAACCTCACTCGCTGCCCAACGAGCATCCCAATGCTAACCACCAGACTGTGCACCTTGCAAACGAGGTCACTCACAGCCCCCTCCACTCCCTGCTGTGCAGCACCCTCAAAATACACACCAGAACACCGCTGTCACCAGCACGGCTCAGTTCCCCAGCCCTGGTCCTGCTGGGGACCTTCTCGCAGCAGCTCCCGTGTGATGTTTAGCTGAGCTCATCCCTCTTGTTCCCACCCCAGGACAACCAGCTCTTTCCATCCCTGTCCATGTCACTTGCTGTGGGACAGGCTGGCAGGGAACTGGCTCAGGTCACAGTGATGGCACTGTGCAAGAGCCCAAGTGCCAGCTGGGAGTGAGAGCTCCCCTCTCTCACACCATGTTTCGAGGCCAGCCTGGCTGCACAGGGAATGTCATTTGGCGGCCAGCAGGTGCATCACATCCACTGCCATCATTATGGGCTCTTACAGAACAAGAACACACCACAGAAACCACCAACTCCTGCCTGCTCCTTACATCAGGAGGGAGCAAACCATGGGCAGAGGGAGCCGCGTGTGCCACGATGAGCCGTGAGCAACTGGTTTTGGTGCTGCACAAACCCATCCACTGGCACCGCAGGCAGCAAGATCCAGGGGTTTTGCTTGAAGGCAGCTTTGCACAGCCCTTGCTATGTGCTCGCAGTGCGGTGACTCTTGATAACCCTCTCCCCATCATGTCACATTGTGTCACACCTCGACAGGGACTTCGGCACGAGCCCCATCCCCTGCAGCAGCCAGGAGCGCTCACTCGCTGTGCCGCCTCTCCTGCGTGCAGGGCGCCAGCTCTGCGCTTCTCCCACGGGTGACTTCAGACCAGTGGCATTTATGATGCTCTGGAGGGGCACTCAGCTGCGGAGCAGGCTCAGGCCGAGGTCACTGCACTCAATCAGGGAGTAGCAAATTAAAACCAGCTCGAGATAAGCCCAAAACAAAAGGCCTGCGCTAGGCTGGCCAGGAGCGCCTGGGATTTGCTTTGCTGCTTCTCTGGGAGCCCCAGCACGCTGTGATGGCCATGTGTGTGCATGAGGGCCTGCTGCCATCACCCTGAAGGTCCCACAGGGTCCTGTACCAGCACCACTGGGCAGGATGCACGGCACTCTGCGGCACAGTCATCAGGATTTGGCACTTGGGTCCCCATAGGACACTGAACAGAGCATCTCTGCCAGGAGCAGGGCTGGTATAACACAGCCACGACTTCTCCACCACTCACATCCATCCTACCACCTGCTTTCAAACTCTCCCTCTGGCTCATCACACCAATGGGAGCCAGGACACGTACTCAGCACCAGCCTCCTCTTTAGCCACCAGGCTGCCCAGACACCTGAGGTCTCCCATGGAGCATCCTTCCCCTTTTGTTGATGCCACTGCAGAGAGGTAGGAGCACCCACCACTGAGGTTTGATGCTGCATGGCCAGTTACAGCACTGCTCCCTGCATTTCCCTACCCATCCCATGGATGGATATGGAGCACAGGAAGGATGGCTTAGAAATACATTTATGTACCACATAACTAACTCTCAGGGCCCAGTGGCTCTGATCCAATGGTCTGGAACGCCTCAGCCCTCGCTGCCACCCACTACTGCACATCCTGGCTTCTCACGACCATGCATGGCACCCTCCACTCATGGGAGAAACCACAAAGCAAAACAAGCCGCTGCCAAAACAACAAGGAGAGGAAGAGGAATGTCTGCCGGCGACTTGGCTTTGATCGCTTCCACCCGGGGCTGGGTTTGATGCGGAAGCGAGCTGAAGAATCAAAGGGCCAGGGTTTGGATTTGATAAGACCGATACAGAACGGGGGCCTCGCTCGGCACACAACCCGACCGCGACGGCCTGGAGCTGCTCTGCTCCTCTGCTGGTAAACAATAAACTCCACAAGACAGCAATCATTGCATGGCAGATATGGAAAAGGCTGGTGCTGTGCCCAGCATCCCGGGAGGAACCACGCAGGCCACAAGACACGGCCGGTGCCAGCAGCAAAGCGCCGGCAGCCGCAGTGGGGCTGTCCTGCTGTGCCATGGGAAAGTCCTGTGCCATGTCCCAGGCTGCCGGTCCTGGGGGTGAGCAGCGTGCTGGGGACAAGGAGAGGGGCTGGCTGTGCGACTGTTAGGGATGCTGGACCCTGCAGCATCGCTCGCCAGGGCATGGCACAACCAGAGCATGGGCTCATCTCGGGCAGCACCAAGAGCCCCCTGGGCAGGGGCCCCTGTGCAGCTCAGCGGGTGCTGGTGCCTTCCCACCGCTCGCTCCCTGGTCTCAGTGATTGTTACAGGACCCTGCTCACTCAGCTCCCTCCTTAAACCACCGAGGGCTTTTCCATAAGAGGAAATGTTTCTTTTCTGGGTCGCTGCTGAGTTTTTTTAACAAGTGATTTGATTGCTCGCGAAGGGAAAATGACCCGAGGGGAAGAGAGCGTAATGTTTGGAAGCACTGGAGATGAGCCCCCGCTCTGTCCCAGGCGGAGAACACGTGTTTTCTCTTCCCTGTGGTTTGCTTTACCCTGCTCCCCCCCCGCTCGCAGCTCCCCGGCCGCACGCCGACCCTGCTCTGAGCACAGCCAACAGAGGAAGGTGCCGGGTCAGCAGCTCGTGGGATGCAGAGCAGCATCCATGCATGCCACAGATGCAGTGGGGGCAAAGCAAACCCTGTATCTGGAGCAGCTTTCTCTGGATTTTCAGCTGTGCTTGCTTTAGACAGCAACTTAGCAATGACACAGAATACTTCCCATCCATTCCCAGTCAAACCTGGATCACAACAACCAATAGAACAACTCATCCCAAAATCCAACTGCCTCTATCACTCCCCGTCTCGCTGGGAAGATGCTGCATTAACACCAGGGTCACTAATGCTCAGCCCAGATCCCAAATCCCTGTCTTGAGAAGTACTCACATGGGTGCAGGCTCGCCAGGAGGATGCATCAACCTGCTGCTGGAGAAACACGAGTCCCAACTCGGGAGCCAACCATAATGGGGGTTCACGTCACTTGTAAGTGACTTGTATTATCACTAACTCAGATGCAATCAAGCTGCATGGAAGACCCTGGTTGTGGTGGTCAAAGGATCCATCAGCAAGTGGTCCATCAGCAAACCCGTGCCTGATGCCTGTCCCTGCTCCAAGCACGCAGGTCTCTGTGCTGACCCTGCGCTGCCAGCAGCCCATGAGGCCGTGCTGGGACCTGGGGACCATCCTCCCCCAGCAATGCATCCTTTGATTCTTTTCCCAAATATGGCCACATCGTTCTCATTTAATCACCCCCAAAACTGCAGCTGGGATTTCAGGAATGTGAGTTTCCATTGTGTTTGCCTGATTATGCTGCCTGGAGGGGCGGCAGGGCTTTGGAAAGCTGCAATGCCCTTGAAATGGAGGAATGGGCATGATGCACCTCATGGGGAACACCTGGGGGACAGGGTATGGGAGCCCAGCTGGAAAGAGCAGGTGCCAATGGAAGGTTACAGGATCAATATTAGCTCAAACTAGCTTTTCTCACAGCTTCCCACCTCTACGCAGGCACCCTGATGCTCAACAGCATCACACAGAAGCACCCAAGGGATAAATGCGAGACATTTCTCCCCAGGAGGCTGCACTCCAGCAGCACCAGGACCACAGGGTCTGACCAGATGTGATGACTTCTCATGGGTCCTGCAGCCTCAGCCTGGCTGAGCAGGTCTCCCCAGCCACCAGCAGTGCTCTCACACTGCAGATCTGGGCCTGGCCAGATGATGAGCCAAATTCAATCACTCTGGTGTTCTGGCAGCGAGGTCAGTCTACACACAACAGCAGGATGGGGCTTACCTGGGGTACAGGACAGCAAGCAGGGCACCTCACAGCAACATCCCATCACAACACACCCTGCCACTGACATCCCAGGCAAACTGCTCCATCGCAAACCTGCTCTGCAGACAACCCCAGTACTCTTTAAAACACGGCACTAAAGTCAGCACAGGCTTAAATGCTTGCGGAATGTATTTACAGGTGTTTGTGGCAGCAAAGTTTAGCAGCCACATCCAGGCCTGTTTCAGGGTGAGAGGCTGCATTATTAAACCAGGATTTTATGAGAGGTTATCTCCCCACATCTGAAAGAGAAGCTGTCGAGTCCTTTGTTACTAATGAGGAGCCACTCCCTTGATTGATCATAGTCAAACACTTCCCAGATATAAATACCCTTCACCTCATTATCCACTGTAGTCAGTGGAGCAGGGGCACACGCATGATGTGCAGTGTAAGAGGCAGCTTGCTGAGCTCCAGACCCGATCCTTGCGGATGGAGGAGAGGTGGTGGCGCAGCAAGGTTGGACCTAAGCGGATGCTCTGCTCCTGCATCAGGGATGGGGAGCATGGAGCCATGGGACCTGTGGGCAGGCAGCACCCATGTGTCAGTCCGAGCCCTGCCAGCCAGGACAGGGCTTCCATGAAACAAGTACTGGTGTTGTTTATACAGCTCCAGGCTGGGGCTGTTTATCCGCGTCAGCGAGGGGAATGGTTTGTGTTTGGGGAGGGCGGGACAGCGGCGGGACGGATAATTCCATTTGGGTTTTGGCAGGGGACGGGAAGAGGGTGGGCCTGGGAAAGGCTGTCAGCCCTGGCAGGGACCACGCTGGCTGCCCGGCCAGGTCACACCACAGGGCCCAGCCCCGCCAGTACAGCTCTGGCACTGCTCCCCAGTGGAGAAATGGGGGGTCGGGGTGGAGCTGGTCCCCCCGGGTGCCATGGAGTGAGTCCTCGAAAGCATCAGCGCTCACACACACAGGGCCCTTCCGCCAGGGGCTACATGAGCACTGTCTGACAGCAGCGCCAAGGGGGACGGTGTGACGGCACGTCCCGCTCCATCCATCCATCCCTCCATCCATTCATCCACACATGACTTCATCTGAGTCAGCCCAGGGCGGGCAGGCGGCTCCTCGGCCGCTCATCGCCGCTGGTGACTGACCCGCTGCTGGAGCGGCTTTTCCTGGCGGGATGACCAGCCGCCTCCCCATCAAGGCACTGCGGGGGAGCTCCAGGGATTCTCCCCTGGGAATTCACCAGCACTGACACAGGAAGCGCGACTTGCGCGCTGCAGCGACGTGGGCACCGCTGCTCCAAAAGCAAAGGGAATATACTGTGGAATAAAAACCCTGCGCTGTGCACGGAATAATTATGCTGAAATAAAGGCACTTTTCCTCCAGCACAGCTTCAGCCCAACACCTGTGCTACCGCAGCCCGGCTGAGCAGCTTGCCCAAAGAGGAGACACATGGCACTAACTGCCTAGCTTCGATTTTCATAGCATCCCAGATTGGTTTGGGTTGAAGGGACCTTAACGCTCATCCAGCTCCAACCCCTGCCACGGGCAGGGACATCCTCCACTAGAGCAGGTTGCTCCAAGCCCCTGTGTCCAACCTGGCCTTGAGCACTGCCAGGGATGGGGCAGCCACAGCTTCTCTGGGCACCCTGTGCCAGTGCCTCAGCACCCTCACAGGGAAGAGCTTCTGCCTAAGAGCTCATCTCAATCTCCCCTCTGGCAGGTTAAAGCCATTCCCCTTGGCCTGTAACTACACACCCTTGGAAAAAGTCCTTCTCCAGAACTCTTGTCAGCCCCGAGGTAATTTTTGGTGCCCCCACTACAGGACTGGGGGCATTTGCAGAGAAGCTCTCTGGAACACCCTAAAGAATGACTGCAACAGCCCCCAAAGGGGCTTTCATCTACACAAGGGCCTTTCAATAGAGGCTCATGCAAAATCATGCAGATGAATTCATCAGATTCATGCTGATTATTGGATCAGATTGTTTTACCATGACACAAACTTCTTTATTTTCTTTTGTTTCCAGTGACAAATTACACACTTGGAAGTTATTCCTCTTCCCAGTGATCCCCCCCTTGCAGGGTTCAATGGCGTTTTCCGTACCTGAACACAGTGGATTAGTTTAGAAAGGCTCTTTATCTCAGGAACCCAAATATTCCACACAACGATCCATCAGATGGGAACACCTTTCACCCACCAGCACCGGGGCAGGCGCTATGGCATGACCATGCCCCCTGCCTCGGAGCAGGCGGCTGCTCCATGTTCTGACAAACTGGAAGCAGAAGCGTGCGAAGTCCCTGCTTTTGGCAGAAGATTTTCAGCACTAAGTAGCAGTTTTATGAGGAATATCCTTTGCCAGGGGACCATCAGCCAGGGAGCAGTGGGATTCTTACTTTTTAATGGACTTTTAATAAGTAGGCCACAATGAGAGCCTTGACACCAGAGGAGCTTTGTTTCTCCGTGTAATTATCTCCACTTTGCTCTCAAGCTCCTCCAAGAGCAAGGAAGACCACCAGCCTCTCCATGAGGAAAGCAGTGAGAAAACAGTGCAGGGCCACTTGAAATGCTATTTGTGCCAGACCCCATCCACTCCTCTCATCTGATCTGAAGTCCACCTCGCCTGCCCTCCTCTAAAATCAATTATAGCTCACTTCTGGCGTTTAACTGCTTGAACCCTTATCAGCAGCAAAACCTGTGCTTGGAGCACAGGGAACACAGCACCATGTCTCCCAGTGCTGCAGGAGGATGGCTCACAGCCCCACTCCTCCCTGTATGCTGTCCCACCATGTCTCCCGTCCTGCATTCTGTCACCATCTCTGATGGCTGACACTGGGCAGGTGAAGGGAGATCGCCTGGCGCTGGAGCAGCCCCACACTGCTGCTCCCCAGCAGAGCTCTGACTCTCTATGAGGCTACATGGGCAAGAGCCTCCTCTCCGCAGCATCATGCCCTTCCCAAGCCTGCTTGCAGCCTTGCAGGAAATGGATGCAAGCAACATATAGAAATACTGGAGGTGTCACAGCACTAAGTGTGCATCTCAAGACCCCCCAAGATCTCTGTGGGAGAGCTGGATTCTAAGCTCTGCACTTCTTTCCCACTACTATTCATGCAAGCAGCCCTTGGGTCTCACACCTTGTCAGAACATCCCACCTTCCACCTGAGCACTGACTCAGGGATCTGATTCTTCTTTCAGAATCAATAATGATCTGGTTGAGGTCTGCTGCAGTGGACGTGAATCTGCTCCCTTCAGTGCCCAGCAGCCTCACTCTTAATAAGTTACTAATATTGCAGCCCCCTGCTTGCAAAAATAGTCCTGCCTTTTACTACGGTTGTAAAGTAAGTACTATGGGATGCAGTTAAGTCCCTGCTCCCAAAAGCTGGAACAGAACAAGGCTCCAAACAGCAGCACACAATCTCCACTGCCCAGGCTGGACCAGACTCATAAGCAAGGGAAAACACCATGGGAAATACTGTAGCTAGTGATGCTTTGGATACCCTTAAACCCCAAAACACAAATAGTACCTGCTGGGTGCAGGCCAAGGCAGGTCTGTGGCCACAGCGGGAGGTAGGCAGATGCAGAGAGGAGCATTAGATTGCCTCTCTCCCTCCACACTTGCTCAACTTCACACTGAAACCAGAATTTGCTATGCTAAATGTCTCCACCACTAACAAGAAACAAATGTGGTCTCATGTTCTAGTTGCTGTGATCTAACAAAACAGACCATGGTAAACACTATAAAAATGTACTGCAGGGAACCACCCTGTGTTTGCTGGGAGAGGGACTGGATAATCTAATAGGGCTTTATCCATCCCTAATGTGTCTGAAAGAAAGAAGGGAAAATTGGGCCCTGTCCATGACATTCGTCATGTGCTAGCTATTCTGATGTCTTAATGCTGCAGAAATCAAATTGGAGCGAGGCTACCTATCTGCCTCCCAATCAGGACCTCGACCCAACTGCTGCTTTTTATGGCCATGCAGTGTGAGGAGCCGCTGATGTCAGTGGTGGCACAGGCCAGGCCAGTTTTTCCATCCCTATCTCCACGTTATCTGGAGAGATGCTTCCTTTGTGGTCACCCCACTCTCCTCATGACATGGATAATTGTTCATTCATGGACCTGGGGATGGACCTGAGGGACCTTCCTCTGGCTGAAAGCATTTGCAGGGACAAGGTACCTGCCCAAGAGGTTAGCACTTATCTGGGTATCGTGGTATCAGCAGCAACACTGGCATGGTCACGTCTAGATCTCTATCTTGGCCATGGTAACGGCCAAGGGTTGATTCAGTCACCTACCCCAGCATCTCATGGTGTCCTAGGTACCGGCCTGGCCCTCATCCAAAGATTTAAGAGTCTCCTCCAGCTACAGCACCAAATCTGCAAGCCCTCAAGAAGACCTCAGACACCCTCCAGCACTTCTTACAGACTGATAAGCCTCTCTGCTCAGGTGGTCACCAGAAGTCATTCCCACTCGGCTCATTCTCCTCTTTGCACAGGTGCAAGGTAGAAGCACCCCAAACCAGCTCCCAGGAGCCCCATCCCCATCAGCGCACTGGCTGCTGTCTCCAGAGTGGAGAGAGAAGAGGCTCCACTTGGCTCCTGCCCACAGCTACAGGCTCCACGGGCAACCTTGTGCTACTCCTGACACGCAGCCAGGTTTTCTGCATTCGCTCCATCCCCTTCCATTTCCAAGCATCCTGGATTTCTTATTTGCTTTTTGAAAGCTACTGTGACCTTGGCACAGGAACGGACAAACATCAACCACCAGAAAACAGCACGTTCTGAGAAGCTACACAGAGCAAAACCACAGCCCTGTTGCAGCCTGCACGAGAGACCTCCATCTGGGGAGGGGAGGAAAGCGGCATCTGGGGTGCTCAGAGAAGGTGCTGCTGAGAAGCTGCAAGTGCAAAGCAGTGCAAAGCACTC
Organism: Pezoporus wallicus; assembly: GCF_028554395.1. Classification (NCBI taxonomy): domain Eukaryota; kingdom Metazoa; phylum Chordata; class Aves; order Psittaciformes; family Psittacidae; genus Pezoporus; species Pezoporus wallicus. The sequence goes on along the minus strand of NW_026641132.1, from coordinate 247,283 downwards.
AGCCCAACGTTTCCATGGGTTCCTCCAGCTCTTACCTGGCCCTTCCCGCGCCTCCGGTAGTTTCTTCTTACAAGGTTCTTGTAGTTCTCATTCTTCTTGGTCAGGTAGTAATACAGGACACAGTCTGCCACCGTCTGCAAGGACACAGCGAGTCAGGGAACAGCAGGTCCCATCCCATGGCACTATCAGGGCGCAGACTTCAAGGAGCAGCGCTCAGGCCCTGCCATCGCCAGGTCTCCTGCTGCTTCTGAAGATCTGCAACCCAAACACCTCCCTCCCAAAGCCCTTCATTGGAGCTGGAAGAGGAGGGCAATGTACATTGTCCTAGTAAAAACACTGAGCTCTTCCAAGGGACAGACTACGGCCATCCCACAGGCATGATGAGATGGAGATAGGGTGCAGAGCAGAAAGCACCCCATGTTGGATGCTAACGGGGAAAGGGCTGACCCCAGATGACTGTGGCAACTGAAGGCAGAAGGAGGAGAGTCACCCTCTGTCAGGGTTACGTGAGGCACAACCTGCCATGCAACTGTCAGCTCGTGTTATGTGCAGATGTTAAGCTCACTGGCTTAACTAGCTCATATGACTTTCTCATGGTCAGATTGAGATCCTGGCACGCAGGAGCCACCATCCCAACTGCAAGTCCAGCAGTTGGCTCTATGAGCACCATCCCAGATTAGACCCGTTAGGAAAACATGGAACCATTGCTGGGACGTATCCTGATCCTGAGCAGCAGAGTGTTCCACACTGGGAAAAGTCCTTTGCTGAACTGTCCTGGCACCTGAACGCTGGTCTTGGGCTACACTTTCATACCCAGGATCTGCATGAACAGACCCATCACACCTGGAAGCACCCAGGAGCAGGGTGCTGCTGCGTGCTCACAGGGGCTGCGCTCTCCCTATCCCTGTGCAAGGAGAGGAACCATGTGCAAAACCAGATTGCAACTTTTAAAGTGTTAATTGGATCTCTTTCTAATCTAGCCCTGATTATACACACACATACAAGAACACAAAAACTTACAGTCATCTGTTCCAAGGGCTAAGATCACTATTTTTTTTATAATGCAATTTAAAAATCTATTAATTCATTACATTGAGCCATACTTTGCATCTCTCTCCAACAGGATAATGGATGTGTTCTGTATCATAATTACAGCCTGATTTACAAATGAGTACAAATAAAATTAGAAGACATTTTACAGCTTGGAACACAGGCTGGATTGTGAGCATCATCCAAGTCCCACCGCTTTCGGCTTCAGCAAGTGGGAAAGGCTGGAAAGCGCCTGGGATCTTACAGCAACAGCAGCAGCACAAGGTTGCTGCCGGCCTTTGCCTGCTTGCTGCTTTGGAAAGAAAAGTCAAGGCCTTAGGAATTATTTCCCCAGCCTGAATCACGCAGAATCAGAGAATAATTTAGGGTGGATGGAACCTCTGCAGGTCAGCCCGTGAAAGCAGAGGGGTTCCCCCAGAGAGAGTGGACACTGTGTAGATCAAACACTGTATGAGATGGGCAGAGGATGCAGCTACCTACAAGTAGCTCTCAAATGTCTCCTGCTCAGGGGAGCACCTGGTCCACCACTGTCTTTCCAGGCTGTTTGTCCAGGATCTGCCCATATGGCCAGTTCCACAGAAGGTACCTAGCCTTGCTCAGAATGGGAACAGGGACTTGCTCTCCCTTCAGATCTCTTTTTCAAACCTTTCCTCCATCAGCAAAAAGGAGAAGTCCCAGAAGCACGACACAGAGGCTTGGGAAAGGTCAGGCCCTCCGGCAAGCTAAACAAAAGGGGAGGTGTGTGTGCCTACATGACACCAACCCAAACCGCCGGAGGAACTGGGACTCAGCCCACCCTCAGCACCCCTAACCTGAGCAAAGAGGGGACCCCTCTGCTTTGTGCTGGGCAGCAGCATACCCACCCTGCTGTGTGACAGCCTGGCTGGTGCAAACTGCTCCAGGAGATGCTGGGAAGCAGCTCGCCAGGCAGATCACGGAGGGCTGCAACGCCTACATGCCAGGCTGGATGCATTCACACATCTCCCAGATCCAAACTCCCTGACGCTGACTCAGTCCCTTGTCTCTGCAGGGAGCCAGGAGGCATCTGGACCATGACCAGGACTCTGAGCCACCACCACCCACAGGTGCCCAGCATCCACTGGCTGCTCCAGCACCAAAGGGAGATGTGATGGAGAAGAGACAGCGTGAGGCAGGTTAAAGCCAGGTAGGGATGCTTACCTTCCTGTCCAGAAAGGATGCGATCAGGCCAAAGTTCTTTGGATGCTGCATGAACCTGAGGAGCAAAAGGGAGAGGGTTAGCATGGGCTCTGGCTCTGACCCTCTTGCAGCTGGGCTGCCATGCCCTGTGTGCCTGGAGCAGCAAGAGCAGCTCCCTGAGGGACCCAAGGGTTTGAGAAAATATTTGTCTGCTGCTCAGCTTCCCAGAAAGACAGGAACTTTATATTTAGCCCACTGCAGCCGGGCTGGTCAGCAGCTCCAATGAGCAGATGTTCATCACAGGGTGGGAGAGGGCAGGGGGGCTGCTCCCAGAGACACCCAAGCCCGTACCAATGGCAGGATGGGCACAGAGCTGCACACGTGGTTGAGGCTTCAGGATCTGGCAAGGAAAGGGTGAAGAATTGCCATCAATGCCAAAGCATCCTGCAGCATGGCTGGGGGTGCCCCTGCTGCTGAGCGGGACCCCAGGCCTGGCTGGGCTGTCAGGAGCAGCTGCAGAGGACAGGAAGGGAAACCCAAGCCCCAGCAGGAAGCTGCCACGTTGCCGAGTTGCTCAAGAGATCCCCAGTGCCACGGTGGCTGTGAGGAACACAAGCAGAGGAGCTGTCAGCAGGCTCACCCCTGGTTCCGGCAGCCCAGGAGGGTGCATCACCCACTGCGGGTAGATGTCCCCAGGCACAGAGATGTCTCCTCCAACAAATCCCTTTGCTTAGCTGGTGGGGAAGCATCTCAGGCCAGCAAGCCCTTGGCAGGAGGTGCTGCTGCTGGCAGGAGGATGGTTAACCACTGCATCACCAAAGCACGAGGAGCCTGGTGAGTGGTGACTTTGCTCCAGGGCTGCCACCAGCATGGGCTTTGCCCACAGGAGCAGAGTGGCCAGTGTGGCACGTGTGGTTTGTCAGCTCTCTGGAGCTACCGGCCCTATGCCCCATGGAAATGGATCAGAGGGAAGAGGTGGGTGAGCTGTGGTGTGGGTGCTTAATAGGGTCCCCAATCTCTATCCCACAGGCAACTGTGGCCTTTCTACCACTTGAAGGGTAAAACTTACCCCCCCAGATATAATACAGACACCAAGAGAGATTCCCCTCAAAACATGTGAAAGAGAAAAAAGAAACCAGAAATGCTGGGGGTGAGGGGAAAGATAAGAGCTGGGCTGCTCAGACAGGCTGGAATCAGAGCACAGAGCTGGAGAGGCACCCAGCACAAACCAACAGACGGGGTTTTCAAGGCCATGTTATCAGTGATGTTAACACAGCCTTGTGAGCAATGCAGACAACAATACGTTGTTTTTCATAAGCCAGATTGTGTCCCCATAACAAGGATGGATGTTGTCTTCTTATGGTGCCCAGCACAACAAGGCCTTGGTGCCTGAGCAGGACCAAGGGGTACCACAGCCTTCACCAGCAAACCACAGCCCCCCTGGCGATGAGCGCTCAATAGAGAGACCTGAAATCCTTCCCAGAAGCAAATCAAATCAGACTCTGCCTCGTGGTTATGTTTTGACAGCTAAGATAGTTCAGACCTGGAGCTTGTCAGCCTTGCAGTGCCTGGCTGCTTTCTCCAAGAGCCCTCACCATGAAGGCTGAATAAAAGGTTACATCAGGTTTTCACGGTCTCAGGAAGAGGCCAGCTCTGGGTCACAATCACAGATGACACAAGTCTGGTTCACTTTAAAAACCCAGGCTAGGAGCAACAGCACACCAGGCAGCTCAGCTACCCGCACACTGGGATCGGGGCGGGAGCTGGGACAGGACCCATGGCCCTCCTTACAGCTCCTAAGTACCAATCTCTTCAGATGAGCTTTGTGAGAGCCCTGAAATCCTGCTGTATTTATGCCTCAAGCTCTGCATCACCCACGGTGATGACACAGAAACCACCGTGCACAGCAGGATGCATGAGCTGGGTGTGGATTCTTCCAACCCCATTAGGCAGGCACGGCCCCGCCATTAAAGACCAAGTAATTAGTCTTTGCGTCATTTGCGGGCAAGCCTTGCTGTTTGGGGTGTCACATTTTAAGGCTAATTAGCAATGAGGATTCTCCTCTACCAAAGGCTTGGAGGCGGTTTGCTTGTTTTGTTCCCTTTCGGTCTGCCTTGGCAATTAGTTATTTCAGCAGCAAACAGGAGTCGTCACAAGCAGGGACAGGAGGAGGATCCCGGACATGGAGGAGCTTCCAGCTTGGCTGGCTGTGGGCCTGCTGCTTATCCATGGAGCTATCCCATCATCGTATGGAGGCCAGATTAAGGAAGCGCTGCTGCAAGGGATGAGGTGGCTGTGATGCACCCACATACCTCCATGTCCCTCATGTCCACAGCAGTGAGCTGGAGTTGAACTTCAGCTGTTTTTTCACAGACACATTGATACATTTGGGGCACCAAGGATGCTCTGGTCCTCCGACCTGGGCCCCCACTCGGCTACGAGATACAGGGGAGTCTGGATGTGAGGCTAAGCTGGGACCCACAGCTTGGCTGACAGCACAGTGGTACCCAAGGGAAGGGATCAGCAATCCCCCAAGTGATCTCAGCTGACAAAGTGAAGCTGTTCTCCAGCACTGCTCGCAAACAGGAGAAAGCACCGCAGCCAGAGTCTGCATGTGTCTGATGTGGGAATGCATCCATGGAAACAGCAGCTGGTGGCAAATCCTGCAGACAGCAGGATGGAGCACTGAGGGACCGGCACCAGCTGGAAGCTGCAGCCTGAGGGGGCCTACATGGGGGAGCTGGATGTTGACAGCCCCAAGAATCCCCCTGGACACACAGTGCTCAAAAGACAGCATGTAAACTCAAAACCAGATGAGCGTATGGAGCACTGGGTTTCATTGGTGCTATCCTTCAACTGGCTGATGGGGATGGGAATGCAGAAGCAGAAAAACTTCTAGTTCTCCCCATGAGCAGCAGCTCTGCTCAGGCACACGATCACACCAACCATACAGAAAGGCCTGAGGTTTCTGTGCAGGTCCATCACGCTGTGCTCAGGCCCAAGGCAGCACAGACTCCGACTGTATCCCTGGGGGAAATCCATTCTCCTTGGGAAATCCACGTCCCAGTGCACTGGGGCCCCTGCCAAAGCATTGGATGGGTCCTGCCCACACTTCCCAAGGGCTACACACAGAGATGTATGGGCTGCACTCACTTTTCCCGGAAGGTCTCCTTCTCCTGCTCGCTCCACATGTTCATCACCTGCCGGTCCTTGTAGACCTTCATGGGGTCATCCATGAGGCCGTTCATGTTGATGAATTTAATGCGCTGCTGGTCAGCATCGTAGAGCATGGGTGGGATGACAGCGAGCTGGCGCATCTGCTTCTCCAGGTTCTGTGGGGAAAGCAGAGAGAACAGTTGGTCAGCACCATGGGCCCGTGGGGACCGAAGGGGACAGATGTTCGAGAGGAAAGGACAGGCGGAGGAACAGGAGAATTCAAAAGCAAGCACCAGACAGCTTTATTGCTGGAGTAATTGTAAATGAAATGCTGAAAGAGGCTATTGCTGTCAGCCAGGAAATAATGAATGTTTCAGTCTGAAATAAAAGGCTTTAAGATACCATGTGGAAATGTCTGACTTAAGCAAAAAAGCTCCTGACCATGACCAAGACAAATCAGAGCAGAAGTGGCACAGGGAATGCAAACCCCAAACCCATGGCCATATGGAGGGGTTCAGCCCTACAGCCCAAATTCCAAGGGAAGCAGGTCAGCTCCCAAAGCCTATTGAAAGGGAGAGCAGAGGAGACATAGTGTTTCCCTTCCACAAGAAACCTAATCTTGTTCCAAGAGGCTTCAAATGTCACTGCAACAGGGCCACCATTCCTGTCTTTCCTCTCACTGCAACACCCTGGGACATAACCTGACACCTTTATTCCATCCTATTCAAGCATAAAGTTCATCCAGAGCCCTGGCTGCACACCAGGACAGGACAGACTGGGCACACTGGTTCCCTTAAGTATTTGCAACAGAGTGGCCAATGTGATGTCTCATTTCTGCTGTCCCTTGCCTGAACGCTGGGACTGTCCCTTCAGCTGGCCCCCTGGCACAGGGGGATGGCTCTGACCACCCTCTTTGCTAGCAGCAGCACCCCTTTGAGTCCTGTCACCTGCAATGGCACTGGTCAGACATAGGTTCCAGCCCTTAACCCAGGAAGGCCAGGTCTCAAGTGTTGTTATGTTAAACTACAGTCGGATGCTAGCTCCTGGGAGAACAGTAATGTCCAATCCTTCCCGCAACCAGGCCTGCCCAGCACCACTCTGCTTCCCTGCTGTGACTGATCAGACCCATCCTCCTCTTCCTAAAACACAACTCTCTGCACACACAGGAATGCTTCAACTCATCCCATCACGTTTCTCATCCTCACTGAGACACCTCCCATTGAGCAACCATCTGCTCAGATGCCCTGGGGGTGTCATCTCATTGTGGGAGGTCAGGACAGTTTGCAGCCAGAGCATCTACCCTGGCAGCCACAGAGAGCCCCAGCCAAAAGGAGAAAGCCAGGGCAGGCAGAGGCAGCAGGCAGGAGCACTGCCTGCAGCAGGGCCTCTCCCTGTGCCTGGAAGGGTGTCAGGGTGCAGAGACACCCTGCAGCAGGCAGCCAGACCTCGCTCCTCTCCAGCAGCGTGCTGGGGCAGAGAGCTGGCCTCTGCCACCAGCAATGCTCCCTGGCTCTCACCTCCCTGCTCCTTCCAACCCTCTGGAAGGGCTGGAAGCTCCTCTGAGACAAGCACAGCAGTGCCTTGTGCTCAGCAGAATGCTATCAGTGTGCCGTTCAGCAGCACACTCACTGTGCAGGAGGCTGGAGGCAATCCTCTAACGCTCCTCTTGGCCACGACCTCTGCAGAGCTGTGAAATTTCTCTCTGCTCCCGAGACCCATGTCCTCCAGGTCGTTGCCTTCACTGGCTAACAGCAAACTGCCCTGGAACCGGGGCAGGGAGCGACCCGTGGTGCACAGGCTGCAAACATCTCAGCTATTGCTGGGCAATGGCTGCTCTCCCCTCCCGAACGCAATCCATTCACTGCAGCTCGCTGCCGTGCCAAGAGAGTGGAACCCTTGTGAAACCAGATCCAAACGAAGCCAAGGTCACGGGGATGTTTCAAGATGAATGGAGCACTCCCAGAAGATGTGGGCCAACTGGCTCACATACAAACCATTCATTCCATAGGATTCCCCTGTGTCGAGCCACACAGCCCATTCAAAACAAAATGAAATGAAACAGAAAAACCCCTCCACCCGGCAGCCAGGGTGCTGGCTCCCTTCCTTTCCCTTCCCACCTCCAGTTCCAGTTTAAACCAATGGCCAGGAGGTGGTTGTGGGGTGCTACCCAGGAAGAGCAGCATCCTGAGGTTTCAGGTCCCAAAGAGGCAGTTTAATGCTGACAAATCCTACCCACTGACCACCAGCTCCTTGGGGTGCTTTGCTCCCTGTTTAGGTCCTGCAGAACCATTGCACAGCCCTGTTACCTGTCTTGGGTGGCTGGAAAGATGCTGCTGGGTATTAAATGAACACCTCACTTTGGATCCTGTCCAGAAAGCATATTAGGCATCACGGCAACCTCCCCAACCTCAGCGTGGCCTGAACTTAGTGGGATTTGTCTCTGATTTCCCCACGGGACCTGGCAGTGCGCTCTTGCCTTCCTCAGAGAAGAGTGGAGTGAGGAGTGAAGAGGAGGAGAAAGGACAACCCGGTCTCACCTCTTGTTCTGAGAGCCCGTCGATGATTTCTGACACCTCATGCTCGCTGCGTGCAGCTGACATGGAGAGCCCACCGCTGCCCCTCTGTCCTACCCTGCTGGGAAAGGGCAGTGAAACACTCAGACACTGATGCTCCATTTCATAAGCAGCAAACCACATTTGTGACAGCTCAATGGCTCTGTGGTCCCCCTTGCTGACCTCCACCATGGCCATATCCAACACCCCATCTATGCCACCTCATCCCATGCTGCAGGAATGGTGCCTGCTGAAGCCCCCTGGGCTCCCACAGCACTGTTCCCCGTGATCCCCAGATTTAGGGCTCACAGGACAAGAGCTTCAAACCACCTTCCTTACGTGTGCCGACCTCCTGGAATGCTACAACAGAAGGACATTTCATACCCAGCCATGCACTTCCCTGTATTTTATCCTGCTCATCGAACCATAGCAACAGTGGCATCAGTGTTACCACCAAGCCATTAGTACTGATGCCACAGCACCTGGTTTGCAAATGCTGTGGGAACTTTTAAATCAAAACCAGCCACTGACACACACCCCCCCCCCCCATATCATTTAATGTAACAGCCACAAGCCCCATGGAATTAAAACTTCTCTTATTAAGCAGGTAACAAATTAAAACATTTCTTCCTCAGTACCATTTCTCCCCGTCTCTTTAAGACAAAATAAAGCCACTAATTAGGAAGTCTGGACCCATCTAGCTGTTAGTGGGGCATAAGATGAGGTGCTGGCAGAGGGGGTTTGGGTTCTGCACACATCAGCTGTCCCTGGGCAAGATCCTGGGACTGAAATGGGAAGGATGGAGAGTTTTCAGCAAGATCATGGATCCATGCCTCCTCCTGGCACAGAATAATGTGACCTCAAACTGTGCTCCCAATGAGGTGGAAAAACTGGACAGGGGATGGGAGAGACAGAGGACATTCTGCTCCCTCCCTATTACTTGTAGTCACTCCTATTAACTTCCACACGTTTCTTACCCCTGCCCAGGCTCTGATCAAAGCATATGCATGTATTAAATAACCAACATGACCAAATGGTCTCGTACATCTTAGTTTGGGCCCACCACTACGGCAATAGTTAGCACTGTCCTAGCCAGGTGCTAACACAAGAGAGCTGCCCCTTGCTCCAGTGTGGCCAGCCAGGAGGTCAGCAGCAGAGGGGACGCAGGCAACCACATTCCTGACATTTTTCCTTCTCTTTTGGCCCTGTGCTGAGCCATCCTGGGGAAAAAGCAGCAAAGCTGCTTGTCCGCTGGCTGCTGCTTTGACCAGACAGGGAGAAACGGGACTGACAGCCACCCCAGCCCGCTCCTCCCGCAAACAAGCCCCATGCCCATCCCCATAGAAAAGAGAAAGGCTGTCTGATACCAGCTCAGCCCCTTCCTACCGCTTCTCCTCTAACCTCTGCATGCGCTCTTGCAGTTCCCGCTGCTTCCGGATCTCCGGGAATTGCTTCTCATAGTATTCCCGCACTTTGCTCTCTTTGGCACGGCGCCGCGGGTTATTTTCAATGCGCTCCACTTTTTTTTCCCAGGCCTCCATCAGCTGGTCATAGCGCTGGCAAAACTTCTGTTCCTGAAGGGGCAGAGGGAGAGGGAGCTCAGGAGACTGCCAGGGAAGGGCAGCTCCTCCAGGCCTGTCCTTCCATGGCTGCTCATGCTGAGCGTGAGTCATGGTGCTTAAAGGAATATGGTTCATTAGGACACAGACACGCTCCAGGGTCTGTGATCAAACCCAGGGTGAATGCTCAAAACAGGCCATCAGGTACCCTTCAAGGCTTTTCCTTCCAGCCCCAACACCTTTGCTGAACCAGGACACTCATGCAGTGTGGCTGACCAAGGCCATGCAGCGTGGTGATGCCACCAGCTCCTCCACCATCCTGGAAAGGAGGAGCATTTCTCCAGTTGCTGCTCCTGCTTTTAGGCCCAGGAGCAGGATAAGCACATCCCCACCGATGGCAAACCCAGGCTCTGCATGGGATTTCCATGCAGGTCCTTCTGGGTGACGTTCGCATGGCCAGCCACCCAACACAGGTCTAGCACTGCACTTCTCCCTCGTATTTATGGGACTGGCCCAATAACCATGACATTGAAATATCACTTAAAACACCTCCCCAAACAAGCCTCTAACTGCCCCTGCCTCCTCTGGCCACTCTCTTCCTAGAGGAGAATTCCCATGTGCAGGCAAGGTCCACACCAAGGAGACAGCAGTGACAGAGTGACGGTGTCCATCCTCACGTGAAGGCAGCTGGGTGACCAGAGGGGCTTTTAAGGTTTCATTCGGAGTGAAACACATGCCTCGTAGGCCCCAGATCAGGAAGTGAAAGCAGATGTCACTGCAAAACCATCAGTGGCAAACCCCAGGTCGCCTCCCACCCGCTGTGTTCTGCTTTCCAGAACAGGCAGCTCAGGACCGGCACTGGACCAGGCAATAACTGAAGCGCAGCAACGCATGCTGTGATCCCCATGGCCCTTTGGAGGCACCCCAACAATAACATGGGGTGGACAAAGCTCCTCAAACCCTAAACCTGATGCAGACTAACATTCCCCCCCGCATAAACTAACTCCCATTTGTGCACCCAGAGCCAGAGGCTTTCCTGCCCCACATGCACGCACAGGAGATGCTTGGGTTTTGGCTAGAGGAACTGAAGGAAACAGCCAGAAAATGAAAGTGAGGAATGAGAACAAGAATAAAAATGGCCTAAATGCCACCAAGGGAAATCTCACGCTATAGGTAATGCCAACAGCTCGGAGAAATCCCAGCTGCTGCATTCCTACCCCTCCCGAAGTGATGCTCTCAGCCCCCTGAACACAGAGCTCCCACCCTGCCAGCAAATCTGCTCCAGCCTCCTGCTTTCAGAGCATCGCATTCGGAAGAGGCTAAAAATACCCTGCAAAGTTTATGAAGGCTCGGTGCTGGGATGCAGCGGGTGCTCTGTGCTGTGTGCCAGCCCGTGGCACAGCCAGGGGACAGCCCAGCACGAGGACGGCTTGGCCTGGTGAGAAGCTTTGAGGCTTTGAAAGGTCTTTTGCTCCCCGTGGGAATGAGCTGGTGCTGGGTCACACATCGCTGCCACTTGGCACAGCTGCCAGGCTGCTTCACTGCCGGTTCCTTTTCTTCCTTTTCCTGCACTCTCTGGGACAACTCGGTGAAAGCTTGATGCAGAATTCCTCTTTTAAGGAACTCGTATTTGCAGATAGAAAAAAGCAACATCAACGTCACGCTGCTGACTTCCCCAGCAGCTCATACCCCGGCAGCAGGGTGGGCAGGACCAAAGCTCCCCACTCACACAGCTCGGCCCTGCAGAGCATGGCTTTGGCTTTGTTATGGACCAGCTGAGCACTTCTGGCTCATATCTGCTTTCTTAAGCCCCTTCCCACCATGGGGCAAAGAGATCTTCCCTGCCACACAAGCTTCAAGCCCCACCGCAGCAGGGCTGGGCTGCAGCATCCCTGTCTAGTGCTTTTTTGTCCAGCTGGGATACAGGCTCTCTGCAACCTTTTGCCAGCATTCGAAAGCCAAGATTACAGGCACCTTAGAGCACCGTGCATTCCCCAGATTTCACAGCTGAATCACCAGGAGAAGCTCCTGGTCAAGCACTTTGGGAGTCTATTCCTTCTTCTTTGAGCATCCTCTGAGCAGCCTTAAGCAAGCATGTTCATTCCTGAGCAATCATCTGTGCCGGCTTTTAGCATCGGTGCTTCGTCTGCCCCCCTTCCCGGCTGGGCTCACCAGCCCATCAGCCTCTCAATCACACAAGTAAGTGATGGCAAGCCAAATCGGACTTGACATGCGTGTCTAAAAATGGATGAATAGTAACGCTGCCATAGCAGCTGAAGGCAGTTTGTAGGCTGTGCCAAGCCCGAGCCCTCCTGCAGCCCACGCTCTCACAGCTCCAGGGAACGGAGCAGCTCGTCGGAGAGGAGGGGAAGAGTGAAGGTAACAGGAGGAACCAGTCCAATCCCTAAACGAGCCCCACAGTTTTCATTCCCTGGCTGATGGAGATAAACGCCTTACACTCAAAACATCCCCCTTTACCCTTCTCTCTCTGCAGCATCACCCCTCTGATGGCAATTCCATCAACCAGCCTCGGTGGAGGCAGGAGGAAGGAAGCCCTGCACACCCTCTGGTGGGGCTCTCAGGGCTAGACCCTATTGAGACCAAGCTCTGACCCTGCTCCAGCCAGCCCAGGGCAGTGATAACACCCCAGAAAGCAAAAGAGCCAGAAAGAAACACTGGCACGTAGATGGGCTTTGCTAAAAATAGGGTCTGCTACAAAACCGGCAGAAAAATAGCTAAGCGAACCCATTTTGCAAACAGAATCAGCAAATGCATTCACTTTGCAAATTCAGCAACCGTATGTTGCCTATTTTGTAGAATAGGCAAAATGCTTCCCTAAACTGAAAAATCCCCTTTCAAGGACACTGAATAAACTGGCTGGCAGAAATGCACCTATTTTGCATGACAGGCGACTTCAGCGCACGCCGTATTTTAGGAACCGTGCTCCTGCAGCCTCATTAAACCTTTTCCCCCAGCTCCTTGATATTCACAACAGAAGGGCTCACTCCAGATTTAGCGCAGGAACAGGCTGCTTCCACCAGAAAGCAGCTCCTGGGCACTTCCCTTTGGGCTCCAGTAAAGCCACATGGTGCTTTACAATCCCTGCTTTGAGGAAGGGAATATCAATCTGCTTCCCACAACAGTCCTCAGCAGGGGCAAGCGAGGCACCCTGAGCAGCACCCATGCCCATGCTGCATCAAGACCTGCAGCCCCTTGCTAGAAACCTGGGAGAAGTTTTATCATGGATTTGGACACATAAGGGAGCCACAACCAAGCCTTTGGAGTGCAGGATCTGTTGCTTTTGGAAGACTGCTATAAAATGGGGGGGAATGAAGCATGGGAAAGGAAAGGAACATGCCTTTTTCACCATAAATAAGAAAATAATGTGATTGCTGGCTCAGAAATGTCAGCATTGAAAGCTACTTCTAAAGGCAGGGCCTTCAAACCACTTCCCAGGCTTATTATTCTGAATTTTTCCAGCAATTCCTCCAAGCCAGAGCACTTGTGTCCAAAACCAGCACTGAAGCCACTGACCTGCACCACTGGCAACACCAGCGCCTGAGCCTGCCCCAGAGCACTGAGACCAAGGCAGGAACCAGTATTTGCATCTTCCGCATAAAACGTGAAGCCCTGCGTCGAGCTGAATCACCCTTCATGGAAAAATCCACCTTCCTGGTGGGGCCATTGGTTGCTTCTGGCATTTGGTTGCTTCTGCCCAGAGAAGCTGTGGCTGCCCCATCCCTGGCAGTGCTCAAGGCCAGGTTGGACACAGGGGCTTGGAGCAAGCTGCTCTAGTGGAAGGTGTCCCTGCCCATGGCAGGTGATTGGAGCTGGATAAGCTTTAAGGTCCCTTCCAACCCAAACCAGTCTGGGGTTCTATTTCCCCTTTTGCACTGGTTTTGCCTCCCAGCTCCTGCAGGCAACTCCTGCAGGCAACAAAAATGTATAATTCTGTAAATCCCACTTGAACTTTCTCCTCTGTCTACCAGGCACTTGCAACAAATACCTTTGAAGTCTCATAATAAACCCCACCTTACCCCTTAGTTAACCAAGAACCATCTTCTTGAAGGATGCTGGAACTATCCTGCAGGCAAAGCCGCCTAGAAACAAACCGGCACAGAGCTGGAGTTTTGTTTTAAACCACAAATTCCTAGAACATTGCCCTGTGGTCAACTGGAAACAGTCAGATCAGGCTTCAGACCATTTATTGGAAGCAGAGTCAGCTCGATTCACACCTCTGTTTGGGTTCAATTACTCACAAAATAGACATTTACGCTGTGAATAGGCTCTCTGAGATCAGTGAAGGGCTCACTGTGATTAAGCCAACCCCAAGTGTTGTCTCCACAGGGAGGGAGGTGCTGCCTGCAGCAGGATCAGGGACCTCTCCTTTCTCCAAGTTATTTTAAGCATAAGAGATGCCACAGCAATGCAACAAGCAAAGCACTGAGCTCCAGCACCTCTCTGCTGGGAAACGTCCTTTTCTTTCTCACATAATAAATTACGTTGCTCACTACACATAAAGTCTGAGGGAATCGCTTACCCACTGCTTGCGAGCATGATTTCTCCTCTTAAAGTACAAAATTAACTTCTTCCGCATTGCCTGGTTTCTGTAAAGAGAAAGACAAGATGAGAACTGATTCATGAGGCAGCTCAAATCCAAAGCCTGGCTCTCCCCACTCCCAAGGGAGTTCGCAGCGCAGCTTTCCACCTTAACTTGGAATTGCATCAACTTCAGAGCAGCAAATGTGGTCATCTGGGGACCTCACCCACATCTGTTGGTAAAGCCAGGACTAAAGCTGAGCATTACATCCATATACTCCCAGTTCTGAAAACCTTTACCATGTGCTGTATTTATCAGGCTGTTTCATGGCTAACTTCACTTTCTGATGTGCAAAACCCAATGGGGTCCCAAGAGTTGGGGGGCCGAGGCCAAGCTTTGCATGGCAGGAGGTGGCTCCGCAAATAAGAGGCCACCCTGTGCCCCGGTCCCCAGGGCCAGCAGTGATGGAGCTGTCAGTACACACACACTCCCAAGGGGTTATGCACCCTGGGGACTCCGAGGTGCTGATAAGGAGGCAGGATTGCAGCAGGGCTTGCATCACGTATCTCCTAACCTCTTGCTTTCTTGGAGCTGTGCCTAACCCCACTGCAAACAAACCAGCCACTTGCAGAATGAGGACCTCAAGAGAGAAACTGGCCACTGCAACCACAACCAACCCAGCGTCTGCCCTAACACCCCCTCGTTTCTTCTTCTTCCTACTTGCTACAGACAGCATGACATAACTGCTTAGAGAGAAGCAGCACCAAAGCAGAAGGGAGCTGGAAAGGCTGCATGAGCACCCAGAGCCTAACACAAACCCAAGAGCTGATCTCCTGCCGTTGTTCCTGTTACTATTATCCACAGCAATAAAATCTCTAGGTAAAAGGTAGAGACCAGGGGCAAAGGAGTTTCCTTAAGTCTCTTATCCCGATTAAAGGCAGAGCTGCAGTGTGTAATTACTGATCAGGAGCTTAACAGTCTCATGTAGGCACGTTCTGCAGGATTTAGCAGAAGGAAAAGACATCCCTGCTCCTTCCTCATTCCCCTCCCTGCCTGGCTAATGGGGAAGGGAGAAAACACCCTCTTCCCCCATAAATCCCTAGACCTCAGCAGCAGCAAGGGTTGGGAAGGGGCAGAGGGTCTTAGAGAGAGGACTGGGGGCAGCGCTGCCTAAATTTGGGGATGGAGAACATTACAGAAAGCATCACAATTCTTAGTTTATCAAGGAGGAAAAATATCAGGCGTAATTCTAGTTCTTAATAGTACCGTTTGGATTTTGTAACTTCTGTCTTCCCCTCTTCATTAGTCACCAGAGCTATGGGATACACACGAAGTCACTGACCACCGCCTGAGCTGCACATCTTCATTCCCTTTGACTTCACCCTCAATGCTTTGGTGCAAAAATAGACCTTCCAAGGCAGCACTAGCAAGTGGCACTCGTAACTCTCCAACAGATGGAAAACACCAGCTACCAGCAAGAAACAGACTCCAGGATCCCCAGCTCAAGCCTCTCAGCCCCAGATCTACTCCCACTTCCAAGCAGCACCAGCAGAAGGCACAGCCAAGTGATGGGGCTGATGCCTCTTGCGGAGCAGACCTGGATCCACACAGGTTTTCTGATCAAGCCACACGATGATCATGTGTGGGATGGCCCCCACCAAAGGGGCATAGCTTGTCCCCTGGGGCCAGCACAGCTAAATCAACCCCTGTCCTCCCTACCTCAACCTGGGTGACACTCTGCAGCAAGGGGGGGGGGGCTTTGACACCCTGCTGCTGGGTCTGTTAGCAGGAACCAGGAGGGTAAATGAAGATAATTAGCATCTCTCACACAGCTGATGGCTTGCCTTGAGTTTTGCATCATGGCTGACCTTGAAAGTGCTAATACAGGCAAAGATTTAATGGCTCCACAGCTGCAAAAATCAGGACTGCCTTGAAAGCAGGTTTATGTTTACCACCACCAAGGCTGAAGTAATCAGAGAGTGAAAGCATTAAAAACAACAACAACCCCCCCTCATGCCCTACATGTTTTTGCCACTTCATCTTTGGGGTTTGTTGGTTGTTGTTTTTGCATGAGGTCAACCTCTCAAAGGTTAACACAATCTTGGTAAATATAAATCGGCTTCGCAGTTTATCTTGCTGCAAGTATTGCTGTTACTTGGAAACCATTTGCAGGGAGGTTAATTCGGGCCACCGGTCTCCAAAGCACACGCTGTGCTCCCTGAGCACATCAAAGAGCCCAGCCCAGGGAAGGTAAGGGCTGTCTGCTGGAGTCTTGCACAGGAATAACCCGTGTGGAAGAGCACATGGGAAAGGTCACTCCCGCAGCACATCAACCACCTTCCATCGTCCTCCTCGGCAGCCTTCATCCTCGCCTGCAATGCTGCTCTCTCCATGGATGGAGACCTGAACACAGGGTGAGGAAATGAGGCAGTTCACAGGCAGGAGGAATGGAGGGAGGCTCCTTAGACAAAGCAACAGTGACTCTTGTGGACAGTTTGAAGTATTGCTGGGCTGGCACAGTCACACTGCACCGGGTCAGGAGGACATGCGGGTTCCTCGTG
The DNA here is from genome assembly GCF_028554395.1 of Pezoporus wallicus. NCBI lineage: Eukaryota > Metazoa > Chordata > Aves > Psittaciformes > Psittacidae > Pezoporus > Pezoporus wallicus. The sequence goes on along the minus strand of NW_026641132.1, from coordinate 230,707 downwards.
ATGCTCAGGCGGGCTGGGGTGGCTGCAGTGAGACACGGAGCCTGCCAGACGGCTCATTCCCATCCCCGTCACCAACAATGCATCTAATCATCTGCATTTCTGCCCTGGGCTCCTCAGCTCCCTGTGTACCTATGGGGAAAGACCTTTCTGGTGGGCTCAGTTTCACACAGTGCTCCCCAGCACTGCAATGACACAGTCAATATGTATTTCCCACTTGCCTGCTGCAGTGCAGCCCCAGTCTAATCCTTCCCTCTGGAGGCAGCTCTTCTCCAAAGGCAGGACACCACATCTAGTTACACTCTCCATGACAAAAGCTATTCCAGCCCTCTGGTCACCAGAGGACCTTTTCCTGCACCTTCTCTCCTCTGCAGGGAAGTGGAGAACAGCCAGTGTGGGTCACACAACCACCACAGCCTTCTCCAGACCTTCACTGACCTTGCGAGCCTCTGCAGACCCCAGGCACAGTCCCCAAAATGGACTCATGGATGTGGTTTTCCCCACATCAGAGTCCCATTTAGAGTCTGTGGTGGCAGAGGCTCTGAACAGCATCAGGTCCCTCACTTTGGGGGCCAGTTATCAACTGGACAAGTGCATCAAGAGCCTCAGTACCAGGCACAACCCACGTGGGGAGGCTGGGGCAGCCCCACAAGCACCCACCATTTCCCCACAGGCACTGACAGGCAGGAGGAGGAAACAGGGATCAACCAAGGCAAACCAAACCCACCAGTGCGGGAAGCAGGATTCAAACACTATCTATAATGTGGGGAGTGATGCTGCAAGAGCTTTTCAACCTTGCACAACCCAAACTCGTGAGCCCCACACCTGAGCGTGGTTCTCAGAGCCATGGGGAAACACATCTCCCACTCGGAGCAAAGCAATGGGAGCCCCGTGGGAGCAGCCGCTTCCACCTCAACCGGCTCGGCACAAGGTCGGGTTTGTGTTTTGGCTTTCACAATGGAGCCAGTCAAGGGGAGAAGCCGCAACTGTGACTTCTGAGTTACTTGGCTCGGGTCCACACGAACCACTTGGCTGTGCTCTCTAAAGGATGTGTGCGCACGCATGCGTGTCGGTGCAGTGCGTGCACACGTGTGGACACTGCCAGAGCCCTGGGATAAGACTCCCAAGGGTACAAAGAGCCGATGCACACCTGGCTGAGCCTGCCTGCAGAGACCTTCAGCCGGGGCAAGGCGAGATGAAAGGAAGTTTGCTATTTGATCAGAACTAATCAGGGGTATTTCATTACACAGGAACGTCTTTCATCAGGCAGCCAGTGCAAACAAAGTAGGATCAAGCCTGCGAAGAGCGGCGGGGAAGGAGGCAGCGAGCAGCTGGCAAAGCCATTGTACAGCAAGATTGATCACGCAGGCGAGGGTCGGAAACAGAGGAGCCTCCTGCAACTCCAGCCAAACAAAGCACTGCTGAGAGACTGGAGAGCTGCAAACCATGGGACACGAGGAGAACGCTCCAAGGTGAAACAAGAGGCAATGGAGAGGGTACAGAAACGTTGTGTCTCCCCCAGTATGCCCACTCCTGATGTCAGGATCCCAAGCCACAGCTCAGGGCAGTCACTGATGCCATCCCATCTCTTAGCTGCAAGACGCCCTGCAGAGAGGGCAGGGAGCAGGTCACGCTGCTCACGGGTCATCACGCTCATTCATCTGCTTGCTCTGGAATGGCCGGAGCACACAGCTCCAGCTGGTAATACACTGCAACCTATTAACCCCAGGGCAGGGCACATTCCAGGAAAGCCGGCTGTTTGGAGCAGTTTCCCTGCAATAGTCAGAAACGCTTTCTGGGGATGAACAGCAAAGCAGATCTTTAGCTGATTTACCCCAGAGACCTGCGCTGGGATGGACTAAACCCCCAGAACCATTAGTGCCTGTGAGAGCTGAGTGGCAGAGGGCTGTAACTCTGGATGTGCAGTCAGGCGGGCTGTGTTTATGCCCAGAAACAACACTCAAAGAAAAAGAAGCCATTGGAGGTCTCCCAGCTTCTCAGATCATGTCCTCTGCAGGTCCAAAATGCACTCAAAGCCATCACTATAACTCATTAATAATAATTCATATAACTAATTTGCATTGTTAATTCACCTGGTGGCTCACACGCTGAGGCCAGTGACATGCTCCAAGGAGGAGATGTCTCAGCAAACATGGGCGCTTTGGTACCAGAGCCTGCCCTGGCCAGTCCCCCAGCACAGCCCATCCAAGTCCCCATGGTGCCACCTCCTTGGGAAGATGTTCCTCCTGAGCTGCTCAAGTGAGTCCCTTGGGCAGCAGTTCCACAGTCCTTAACATGAGATTGGAAATAAATGCCCATCCCCTTTAGCACTATGAGGTTAGGACCAAAACAAGTCCAAGCACAGAAGCACCTGGTGAGCCACCTTTGTCTTCCCTCGAAGCCCAAGCTGACACTGCAAACCCAAGTGCTGCAAGATAGCCCACCCAAACAACAGTACTTGGCTTTTTACTGGCAAGAGAAGGCAGCAGAAGGTTGCAGTGTGTGTCTCCATCATTTAGTAATTCATCACAAGGTAATACTTCTGCCCTAGTGCATGCCAACAGAGAATAAAAGAGATGAGAAACCTTGAATGAGATGAGCGGGGAGCTGCTAGGTGAATTTCTGATGAGGAAAATGTCTACAAGCACTAATAAAAAGACCCGAAAGAGAATGCATTAATAATGACAGGGTTTGGAAGAGCATTTGTGCTACATGTCAGGCTTCAACTATGAATTTAGAGGCAATACATTGCTACTAAAACCCCTAAACAGCCAGTAATGAAAAGATCACTTAAATTTTCCAGAGTGACAAGTGATTTGGAAAGCGGGAGCTGCACTGCTTTTTGGGGAGAAGGGTAACGGGGAGGATATTAAAAAGAAAAAGATATTCAGAAGCCCCTAAACCTCTGAAATTCCCGACTTCAGGCTTTTATTCTGCAAAGTCTCCTTATCCACCCCCCAAATCAAAAGCTATCAGCTGCAGAGAGCAACCCAGATGTGCCAACGTTAACAGCGCACACGGCTTTGCTGCTGCTGGATGTGGACACATCAGAAAACAAACCACACTAAGCTCTTGATCTGTTTTCACTGTACCCTCAGACCCTGGTTGTCCAACACCCTCGAAAGCATCTCGAGGGGATGCAGCCTGGTTTCACCCCAACACCTCCGAATTTCAGTGTAAAAGCAAGCAGCTCTGGAAGGAAAGCTTTAAAGCAACCCCTGTGAGCAGCACCTTGCACGTACTTACCCTGGGCTTTCAGTTTTCCTTCCCTGCGCTTTGTCAAGGCTCAGAAGCTCACATTTCGCTTTCAAACACAAACCCCACAGACTGTGATTTCAAGATGACTGCTTCAGCAAAGGGGGGAGGAGAGTCCTACCGGGCTGCTTTTCATGGCTGACCGAGTAGGAATCTCCTGCTGGAGAGATGAAGGCCCCCTTGGAGAACAGACAGGTAGGCAGCAGGTAATTGATCCTGCTCATGTGAACAACATCTTGTCATTTCTCAAACACTGCGAGGAAAGGAGGTTCATATCTCTGGTGCCAGCAGCCTGGAGAACACGTAAAATCACTGCCACAGCAGGGCAGAAGAGCCGCTTTCATCCTTGTACATCCAGCTGGCAAACCACTGAAATAAGAGACCCAGAGCAGATGCACTGGTGCTTAAGTGGTGCACAAGCATCCTCTGCATTTGCTGCTGTGCTTCAACAAAGGGTCTTTGCAACTTCCTCGGCTGATGCAGAATCATTCAAGTGGCCTCCAGCTGTGTCTGGGGCTTGAAGGAACTTCTCAGTCCATTGTAAAGCCAAAAGGAAGATCCAAGCTAGCTATGGAGGCAAAGCTCGTCCCATCCCTATGAAAATGAGGGCACTAAACGCTGTCTTGCTCTCTTCTTTCTTGAGGATTGAGTGGCAGAGCCTTTCTCTCCAACAAAGCAGGTATTTCAAACAGAAGGGCCATGCTTCCATCAAAGCTAGGTCAAGTCTTTGGAACACACCACTCAGAGGTGCCGGAGCTCAAGCGGCAGATGTAGCATACAAAATTAACCATGTTAGCTTACAGCCTGCACTCACAGGTGAACCAAAGGGACCCAAGCAGACAGTAACAGAGCACAGCGAGGCAGCTAAATAGGACTTAAAAGCTTTTGAAGCTGCAAACACTGGAATGAACTGGGGCATGAAATTAATTTTAACTGTACTGAATAGGAGACAGGCCATAAACCTCCATGAAAATAAGAGAGAGGCAGCGTTTTAGTGGGAGTAGAAACTCTCCCCGTAACTCCCCAGTCAGCTCTGTTAGCATAAGTGACTCATCCCAGCTGAAAAGCAAAGCAAACAAGCAGGAAGAATTAAACTAGTGTTGCAAGGCGGAGAGCATCGCTGGAGAGAAATCGAGGAATTCTGGCTTTGTGATATTCAAATGCCTTCCCACTGACACTCACACCCAGCTGAGGAAAGAAATCCACCCCAGGAAGTGCTTTGAAAGAAGAAAAAAGGTCTTTGTGAAAGGCGACAGCCTGGCCATCCCCCTGTGCCCAGGTACGAGGCTGCAAACCAGCTTCACGTGGGAGCAGTGGCTGTTCAGCACTAAATACAGTGAGGTTTTGTGGGCAGAATCATGACCTGGATGATTTTCCAGCCACCTGCCAAAAGGCTTTCTCACCATGGCTAAACCTGCATAGGATGAAATTGTTCAGAACAACCTGCATCCAACTACAAATACAACCTGTGGTGTCCTGGCAGTTGTCCTGCTGCTCTAATGCATCTGGCTGATGCCTCCCAGCACTGCAAGGGTTCACTCCATCTCCTGCTGAAATAGCTACCTTCAGGCTATAGAGCAGAAGCTGCTCTTCTAGAGCAGAAAGGCACAAACGTATTATGAACAAGGAGAGAACAGAAAGTATCTTCAAATGCAGCCCACAGAGCAGTTGTAGGTCACAAACATCCAAGCATGACTTGGTCAAAACACTGAAGTTTAACATCTTCTCCTCTTGCTCAACATCCCTGAGTTATTTGCTTGGAAATCTTGATTTTGTGTCTTCCTCCCAAGCATCCAAACATCCTTTTATGTGCAGCAGGAACACCACAGAGAACAGGACACACCGATTTCTCTGCACATCCATCAACAAGCAGCACACTGCAGTTCAGACCCCAGGACCTCCAAGAGAGGCCCATGGTCCAAAGCAGCAAACATCTGGAGCCCAGATCGCTCGAGGGCCTTTTGCTGACCTAGATCCATACAGGCACTCTGCTGGCATCAATAACCAGCTGAAGGCAGCTAATTGCGAGGAGGAGACGGAGGCTTTTCATTAAAACATGTGGTTTCCTTCCCATTTTTTTTGCAGCATTAATCACAGTGAACATTAACCCCAAACCTGCCCGCTCCAACCTCTCCTGGTCTATTGCCACCAACTACAGCTGCATGGGAGGGCTGCCTGCTGTCCAGGGTTAGGATAACCCTACAGATGCCTACAAAGGAAGCGATGAAGAGGAGTACCTTCTCTGATGGCATGGGAAGCTGGTTTGATGGGGTTTCCCTCCTGACCTGTGCAGTCAGTTCCCTCTTGTTTGTGCCCATCTTTCAGGCAGCAACCAAGAACAGGAAATAATTTAAATCACAGGAAAATGTGATCACAAACCCACAAATATTGGCAGGGGAATGGGAGTGGGTGAAGCCTGGATCTACTTTTAACTCATTCTTTCAAGGGCAAAACCAGCAATTGGCTTGAAACTGCCACCTTCAGTGCCTGACTTATGATGGCCGTAGAGCCCTTCAAGAGAAGAAGGGGGTCAGGGACTCTAAGAGACAGTAACTGCCGCACACCATCAGTGCCAGGGGTGACCTACAACCAGCAATGTGGAGAGCACATCCTTGGGCCAGCCCATGGTGCTGTATGAGGTGGTTTATCAGCCATCAATACCCTGAACTGACAACAAAACAGACTTCCAAGGGCACGGAGCTGCAAGCTGCAGGGAGCACAGACCCACTGCCAGGCATCACTGCCTCTCCCAGTAGCAGAACTGTCATCTACTGGGTGTCCTTGCCCAAAACTTGTGGCAACATCTGCCAAACTCAAAAGACTGGAGTAAATGCATCAGCAACAGAAGGAAACACCTGGAAGGAAAAAGCTACTGGGATTTCCAGCTGCAGGAAAAGCCATCATTTCCCACCAATTTCTCTGTCTGCTTGCCCTCCCCATCAACCCCCAGGAGATGATGCTGCCCTGCCCCAGAAGCGCATGGCATTAGCAGCACCTTGCTTTAACACACAGCATCCAGGAAAGCACTGAGTACCCCCAACAGAAGCCTCCTATTTGGGGTTCCTAAATGGGGAATGCCCAGCACCAGCAGTACGAGTGCTCAGGGATCCACTAAGGAGCCCTGAAGGAACTGGAAGGTTTGGGGTGATTGTGGGGTCTGAATGCTTCACAGCGAGTGCATTGCCTGGACGACACAGGAAGCTCTGGGTGGAGCAGGAACCGAGCGGGCAGCGAGCAGCAGGGTCACATCACCAAACCCTCCTCCCCACAGCCCTGATGGGGATGCAGAGCACCTAAACCCCAGCAGCACCTACCACGCTCCCCCGCAACAGTGCAGAAGTACATTAACTCTTTCCCTATGATCCCCTGGCATCAATTAACACACCAGTGAAGAGTAAAAGACTATTAACAGGTTATTGAAGATGATAATCGCCAGCTGACCAAGCCTGGACCAAAACAGACACACTGCAAGCAGCTCAGAGCAATCATTGGTTCATTCAAAGGCAGATAGAAGTTTCAAGATCTGGTTTGACTATTTAGATTTCCAACAATAATCACAATTACCGCTACTCTCATTATCTGATGTATTTCTTCTGTGCTCAGGAAGTCACTGTGTTATTCAGTGCAGGTTGATGATTAAATAGTGTATTGAGGTGATAAGTCAAATCAGATGATTGCTGAGTCTCGGTGAGTATCTTTGACACAACCAGTTGTTATTAGACATTCAAGAGGTGTTTCATGAAAATCTAACCATAATTGCAACTTTTCATTTTACCTCATCTTTCCTGCATGCAAACACACAGACACACACACACCAGCAGCTGATTTATACTTCAGTATGCACAAACCACAGCATAAAGCACCCAAGGTGAGTGCTCTCTGGGAAAACACCAAAAGGATGGTCCAGGACCTGCATCCACCCCAGCTGAGAGCATCAAACAGCACCTTCAGCATCCATTTGAAGCTACAGCTCCCAACTGCTGGGCTCCTGGAGCTGCTCCTACAGCAGGTTTCTGCTTCAGGCACCCAGAGCAGTAAAACACCAGCTCTAAAGGGACGCTTGCAATTCCTCAGCAGCTTTAATCGGGGTCTGGGAACGAGCTAGCATCCCTCCCGCTCCAGCCTAATGCCCAACCTGACATTTAAAATAGCCTTTATTGCCAAGTACTTACATTTTAATGTTTTCATGGTATTGCCTGGTGTCTGAAGGCTGGTTGTACAATGGCTGAAATAAAGAAGAAAAATGAAGGCATAAATGATACAGTCTGACATTTAGAAACTTAAACCCATCAGCATCGGTGCAGGTCCCTGTATCCCTGAGCCACGCCAGCCCAGGCGCCCATCCCTGTGCCCCACATCCCTGCTCCCGGCTGTACTGGAGGGTGCTGGCTCCCGGCAGCGCCGCGCTGGTCCTGGTGCATCCCAGCTCATCCTGGCTCATCCCGGGGGAGGGCCGGCAGCACTCCAGTGAGCCGGCTCACAACAAGCACTGTGCGACGTGGTCCAGATAAAAGCGGCGCGGCCGAGTACGTGCCTGCCATCCATGGGCTGGGAAACGCAGTGCGCTTCGGAACATACGGCACGGGGGAGGCGAGGGGAAAGGGGGGCTCGGGGAGCGGGGAGAGGCAGCCTGTGTGCTGCAAGTTGTTATATCTACACGGCAAAAGCCTGCCTGAGCTCTCCCGGGGAGCCAGAGTGAGGAACTGCAGGCAGGACAAGTGCTCATCACTGCGGTTTCCAGCAATGCCAGGGGCAGGCTGGTCCCCAGGCATGTCGCTGCTGTCCCCCAGCACCTATGCAGAGAGTGATGCTCCTGTCTGTCCCTCAAGAGGGGCAATGGGCTCCAGAAGGACCCATGGTTTGCCCTTTGGAGAGCTCAGTGGCCACGACTGTCTCCAACACAAGATGCCAGCACCAATCACACGGCTTCTCTGCACCCCTCACCCTTAGTGGGGATGTGACAGGGCCTTCTATGGGGAGTCAGAAGAGCTGGATCCATCCCTGGTCACTGCCCCTGCTATAACTCCCATCCCATCCACAGGGTGATGCACCTTCAGGGAACATGCCAATGTACAGAGTCCCACCTCTGGAAGGGGGAGATGCCACAGAAACCATGCTCAATCCCACCCATAGTGATTAAGAGCTCAGGCCATGCTCCAGGAGCTGCCACCAGTTATGTCTGTATAAGCAGGCTGACAGGGTGCACAGGATTAAGCCTTTCACTGCTATTCTAGTCATCAGCTAAGCTGGTGTGAACATGCCCAAGGCTGTGCTAACAAAAAACTTGCCCTGGCCCAACCATCATCAACTGGGCACCCAATGAGCACAGCTCCTGTCCAACCATAGGAACATAGCCCAAGTCTTCAGGCAGTTCATCCACAAACCTCCACCAAACAAGCTGTGAACAATCCACCCCCTAAGGGGGATGTGTGATGGCCAGGTCCTGGCAGAAGGCAGCATCCTGGCCACAGCTACATACAAACCAGCTCACCTTCCTACTGTGGTCATACAGCTGAGGCTTGAGGTCCACTCAATTTCATCTCAGAATAAACACAGGAAAAGAGAAAACAGCTGCTGAACATCTGCACAGCCAAGTGAGCAGCACTGGAGAGGACAGGACCTGCAAACACAGGTGGGTCCCGTTCTCCTCCAGTTTGAAGAAGGTGTAATTCTCACCTCCTCCACAGCATCTCCCCATCACCATCACAGGTGCTTGGCAGAGGAACTTGTTTTTCCACACAGCCAGCTTGTCTCTATAACTGCCCTGTAAAAACAGATCCTGCCTCACCTTTCCCTGCTGGAACAGGAAGGAGACTGGGTGTAGCTCTCCCTACTCTGCAGCCCATCACCACTGCATCTTGACACGAGCAGCTTCATCAGCCTCTTTTCCTGGCTGTCCTTGGACATGTCCCTCATTGCTGGGAAAGCACATGTAATCCCCATGTGGAAAAGGCACGCAGAGGAGCCCAGGCAGACAGATGCGAGATGAACTGCTGCAACCCAGGAGGACTGCTTGGGCATCTGCTGCCCTGACAGGGGACAGTGGGCTGAATGTGCCAGGGGACACCAACAAGGAGACAGGCAGCTACCCCGTGATGGCAGAGCCAGGGCAGATGAGAGGGACAGGTCAGTTCTCCAGAAGGAGACCTCAGTGCGTTGTGTTCCTCAGGGGCATTTCTATCACAAATCCTCTTAGATCTGCCAGTCCGACTCCAGGCTCGGAGCTGGCTGTGCGCTTCATGCTTGGAAGGCTCAGAGGAACACAGACATCTGTCTCATCACGTAGCAGGTCTGCGCCACAGAGAGATGAAATCAAGCTGTGGGTTTGGAGCATCACATCCAGAGTCATCACCCTGGAAAGGCTTGACCGGAGGAATCACTGGGTGGCCTTGACCAGTGAGTGCTTCTTGGAAGAGGAGTGCAGGAGCTGGAAATGCTGATGAGTAACAAACAGTGCCTCTTCCCTCTGTGCTCATAAAAATCACAGCAAAGAACCTGGTGTGTGGTGAGCCACAGAGACCTTCTCCTGGCAGAAGGTGGTGGAGCAAATGCCTGGGTTAGAAGATGCATATGTGGACATCACGGATGCCTTGATGCCACTCAGCTCACCACATTCTTTTCCACTACTACTGATCTATGATGTATAGAAGCACCTAAATTCTTAGCTATCAAACCTAAGTGTTAACAGACAAGCACTGGAACACAGTACTTTAAAAGAAATGCACAAGTATTCACAAATAAGAAACTGGGATTCAAATCCAAGATCCATGGGACACCAGCATCTCACAAAGATCTCTGTCTGCACAACTGGAGCACTGTAACTCAGCCCACGCAGCGGAGCAAACCCAGGAGACAAGTTCTACCTACCCCATAGAGAACATAACCTCGCAGATTAAAGAGTTAAGAGAATCTTTATTCTCAACAGGGCAGGGACTGAGAAACAGCACCTTCTCTCAGAGCCATCCCCAACCTGCTCAGAATGACATCTGCCTCAGTGAGTAAGCAGGAGCAAAGCTGACAGGTCAGATGGGTAAGGTGATGTTCAAAACATTCTCAGTGTTTCTCCAGGGTAAGGGACACGAAATGTATTTCTCTGGGGGATGACATACAAGAAAAATGTAATTGCAATGCAAAGCTGTTACTGAAAACCACCTTGGATTTACTGAAAGCTCTTTAAAACTGAACGGTCTCAACTGCTTTCCGGCCACTGCAGTGTTTAGACTACACATCTCACTGGCACCTCTCCCTGGGGAAAATATGGGGTCACTTAAAATGGTACCACCACACCACAGGGATGAAATGAGCAGTCCTGGTTTATTAAATCACAACCTTCTCCCGATCTAGAGGAGAGTCCCAGCTTCCCAGGACCTGAATTGGATCCCTGCTTCCCAGGGATGCCAGGGCAGGTGGTGATTCCCACCACAGGGACAGGGGGAAGAGCCCAGCAGACAGGATGGAGGGGCACCAGCAAGGAGAGATGGGTAAAGGGATTCAAGGACAAAACTGAGGATCCTCTGAAGAGGATGAGACCTGAGTGACACCTCTAAGATAAAAGGTGCAGGGCCAGATCTTGTAAGGTCAAAGCAGAGAGAAGCCAGGAATCATCAATAAACAGTTGCTGCTACCTTGAGATGTACAACCCAGGGACACCAGTTTCAGTGAAGAGGCTGTAAGCCTGAAAGCTCAGGGGGAGCTGTTTAAAAGGCCAAAGTCAGGAATTAGAGTTTCCCACCAGAGCCATCTCCCAGCAGCTTCCAACTTCATGGGAAACCCACAACACAGACACAAAACACCTGGGTAAATCCCTATTTTACCCTACACTGGACTACTTTCAGAACCCTTTCTTCCAGGTAATGCTACAGGGAGCCTCAACAAGCCCATCAATGTCCTCAGGTGATAGGATTTCTTTCTTCATGCAAACACAACCTCCCTGGCACAACCTGCTGCCAGCAGGGCAGAAGGCAGAGCCCCACCACAGCCCTCAGTAACAGCAGCACAAGGAGGGGATGCAGCCACGGCTCCATCCTGCCAGCAGCACCACCTCACCCTGCTTGCAGCCATGGTTTGCCAGCGCTGTGGTAACCTCTGGCCTCTCTCTGCCATGACTAAACCCATCTCCACCGTGACTTCTTGTCTCACACCATCAGCCCCTGGAAGCTGCCCCGCTACTGAGCTCAAGTGTATCCACCACAGCACTGCAGCTGCAAAGCAACACCCAGAGCTCCCAACAACCAGAGCCCACAGCAACGCAAGACCCTGCACTCTGCTGACAGCCACCACTGCTGCTTGCAGAGGTTTTGCACAGGATTAGCACCAGGCTGCTCAACCTCCCTGTAAGAGATGCCTCAGATGTGTCTGTGCTGAGGCTGATGGACAGGGGTGCACATCGGGCAGAGCATGCAAAGCTGCTTCCTTTCCAACTCAGATCTGACTATTCATCCTGCCTCGCAGAGGCCGTTGGCAGGTCCTGGGTGCTGTTTTGGCCAACATAACGGGGGGGGCTGGGCCATAGGAAGTGTCTCTGGGCAGCCAGATGAGACATTCTGCAAGGCACACACAGAACCCAACCGGGGTTTTGCAGGGTGTTCTCAGCAGAGGTTTCCCCTGCCCTCTGAGAGTAAGGCAAGGCAAGAGAGGAGAAGTGTGCACTGGGTGCTGCTACAGCTGCCCCCTGTGCAGTGTCAGCACCCAGGGACAAAGCATCAACGACCTAAAAAAGGGAGAAATGAAGGCCAAAAAGGAGGGGGAGGAAGGAAAAGGAAATGTAACATATTTTGATGAGGAAGCACCAACCCCAGGCACTGCCAATCCTCAGAGCAGAAAGAGAGCAAAGGGTTTGACCCCGGTGACTCAAAGCAAGAGTAATGAGCACTACCTCCCCAAACAAGGAAGTGGGCTTCGACACGTAGCAGTGAGCACTAATTCCCTTGTGACCTCTCCCTTACACACCCAGGGAAGACAGCAATTAGTACCACCTCCACAAGGCAAGGTAAATTACAGCTGCCCAAGACTGTGTTCACTCCCACCTCACACCCCACGGCTGGAGCAATGCAAGAGATACGTCTGTCCCCCTTGGATCCTTCCAGCAGCATCACTGCGGATGCACCTTCTCCAGGCACCCTTCTTCAGGACTCAGCCCCTCAGGGGCTGTTTTCAGGCACCCCTCCAGCACTCAATCGCTTCCTTTACAGCTGGATTTTGCCGGATGAGGAGGCAGCCCCTAATGGGCAATTTATTAGAAGTTGTTCTTCCCAGCTGTCCTGTGCATGAGGGAGACAGGAATAGGATGTGTGTGAATCCCAGTACCTGCACGTCACTGTAAGCACAGTGCTTACAGAGCACCCTCCTCTGTCTGCAGTGGGGTGGGACAGAGGAGAGATGAAGCCAATGAAGCTAACAGCATCCCAAGTGGATGCAAACTGTGATGGAGCCCCTTCCATCACCCAGCTCTGCCGCAGCACATGAGGATTACCTAAGGGTTAAGGCCCTCCAAAGAGGGCTGTGTGTCTCTGCCTGTGTTTCAGTACTCGTCTTTGCTTCCTGCCTTGGTGCTGTGACAGTGAGAGGTCCGGGGCAGCAGCAGCTTCCTCTGACAGCTCAGACACACACACAGGGTGCTGTGCTGGCCACCCAGGGACCTCTGAAAGCCCGCATTGAGAGGTAACACTCACCAGCTCCACCTGAGGGCCCAGTCCTTCCAGGATCCGGTGGGCAGCCTCTGCCTTCTTCTGCAGGGAGAAAGGGGAGAGAGAAAACCAAGTTATTTCTGCCATCAGTTACAGTCACAGCCCCTGCTCCAGCCCTTCCCCTGTGCTAAAACCCCTTCCCAAACCTCCACAGAGCAGCCACAAATCCCACCCTGGAAGTGAACGGAAAGGTTCAGATCAGCCTCTGGACCTGCAGGAAAGCCCCACAGGCAAAGGGCTCTGGCACTTGAGTTATCCTGACTTTACCACATCTGAGCTCTGCCTGCGGAGCGACCCGAATCCCCAGCCCCATTGGGTGCAAGGGGGATGACTGAACCCATCACCTCTGTATGGCTGCCCATCAAGGAGGAGGGAGGACGAGCCAGCGCGCAGGCAGAGATGCCCTTTCTAGGATTCATTACTTCACAAGCATGTGATGTTAGATTTGAGCTGCCCTTGGCTCCTCATCTTGTCCCTCCCCTTCTCTGCTCCCTCCCACCCCCAGCCAAGCTACCTAATGCCTATTAGAGGTAAAAAACACCACCAAGGAACATGTGTCAGGGGCTGTGCTGCCGTTACTAATTAAACAGGCCTGAAAAGAAGACATGGGTTGGCTGCAGCAGGAGCCTAAATAAAAGATGACATTTTCAGTAAACAGCACTTCCTTAAAAAGCCAGGCTTTAGCGGGGGGGTTACTGACAGGTCTGATACACCCAGATCATGATGAGCCACAGGGCTGAGCTGATACAGGCAAATACCTGCTAGCAGCAGGGCTGAGGAGATGGATTTTCGGAGGTGTTTGTTCAATAGAATAGGCGATTTTAGCTATTTTGGGGCAGGGAGGTGAGAAAATCCACAGCTGCCTAAAACAGGGGTGAAGGAGCAGTGGGCAGAGCTGGGCTTCCCCGGGATTTAAAGGGAGGGGGGGAAACCCCTTTTTGGAAGCACAGTCATCATTTTAACCCCGTCAGCACCAGAGCCCTGGAGGGCTGAGCTCTGGGGGCTTTGGCAAAGCCTGGGTGAAGCCCCCCAGGGCAGGGAAGGGATTCCAGCTCCAAGGGTCTGGCTCCCACTGCTCTCCCTCTGCTTCAGGGGCTCACATGGCCAGCAAACACCCCCACAAAACCACCTCTATGTCACAACACCACATTAAGTGTCCTCTGTGGTTGCATGACACGTAAGGGGAAGAAGGGACCTGACCCACAGAGGAAGCAAAGTGATCCCAGCACCAGGACCTGTCTGCAAACCACAGCACTCACATAGCTTTAGTGCCACACGTGGCCTGAACACCACCACGAACCAGCCCAGCTCATGAAACACCCCATCTGCTATAGAGCACCTGCCTCTTCCACTCAAGATCCCTTCCATGAAGAGGATATCCTCCACCAGGATTGCCAAGTCCCAGCTAATGCAGCACCCAGGTCTGCGTCCCCGCAAGCATTCTCCCACTGATGATGGGGAAATCAAACCCCACCAAACACAGCCTGGCCTGGCTCACTCTGCAGCATTAGACATTTCTGCTGCTGTGCACCTGATTCCATTAGCAGGAACAAGCCATGTCTGCCCAGGGTCTTGCCCCTTGGAAATACTCATCACATGGAGAACTCCCAGCCAGAGCTTAATAGTTTGGTTTCCACGAGCTGTAAAACCTGCTGAGCTTGGAGAACATCAGCACTGTGGCATCTGAAAGTCTTAATAAAAACCAGGGGTAAGATTTTTCAAGGGGATCATTAAAACTGCTACAAAATACTCTGCATTTGCTGCCAAGAGGGCGACGGGGCCAACCACCACTGCTCGCTGGTGAAGGGGAAGTATTGGCTTACCCAAATCTTTTGTGATACATACCTGGGACAAAACCAATCAGCAAACCATTTAATTGCAGTCAGCGTAATTGTGGGTAGGAGCAGGTCCCACCATAGGCCTGCTCTCCTGGGTACCAGCCCTGTGAAGGATGCTCTGGCAGCGCTGGATGGCGCAGCCTGGAACCGCGGCTGCTGCAGGAGCGTGTGTACAATGCGATTAACTCAAGAAGAAGCTGAGTATGTTCAGCTGCTGCATTTGCCATGTTTAGACAACTTAATGAGACAACCCGGAGGCAAATCACCACAGGCAGAACATGTGGTGAATCAAGAAGAATGACAATTTGTCTTGCATTAACCGACTGTAATACACCCGTCTTCCGGAATGGAAGATCGGGAGGAGAAGCTATTCCGAGCACGTCATATCTTTGTACGTACACAAAGAAATGCCTCTATCTTGAAAGCTGCCCAATTAACACTTGACACCCACTGTAATTGTCGATGCTCCCTGCTGCATTTATCAGATCAGAGCAGGACTGTAATGGGCTGTCTGAAAGGCCACTCAGACCGAGGTGAGAGCTGGTGGCTGAACTGGGAAGGACACATCAACACCCAGCAGAAGGTTCCCATCAGGCCGGGGCTCATCCCGAAGGATGGACAGACAGAGGGGACCTTGGGGACCCTGCTAGCCAGAAGCCTGGCTAGAGAAATCAGGCAAACCTCAAACTGTTCAGGTGCAAGGGCAGCCTCAGGACCTTCGCTGAAGACCACTGGCTGCCCCGTTCAATCCTTTCCTTGCCAAAGGAACACCTAGGACCTGGTTCCAATATTGATTTCATTAGAAGTACAACTGGTGATTGACCCTGCAGAAGGAACACAAAGGGTTCATCCTACATGTGCTGAGTAACCCCACCCATTCCTGCAATCCCTGTTATTTAACAGGAATAAATGCACGGGGAAGCAAACCTAAGCCATTACTTCTGGTGAGATGCATGAAGAACCCCAGCAGTTCTATAATCCCTGTGCAGCTCCAGAGCAAGCAGCTACTGACCCCTCTTCCCGATTCCACAGAGTCCTGGAATACTGCTACAGCCCTGGGAACAGCAGCGTTTGCAGAGGGAGTGAAGCCCTGGGGCTGAATTTTGTTCCCATTTACATCAGAGTCACTCTGCTCTAGTGGAGTGGCTCTGGGTCTGGCTCCAGCAGGAGCAAACCCTGGGCACTTCCTCACATACCAGTCCTCTGCGTGCATCTCCAGCGGGACTGATGTCTCTTAAGAGGTGAGGCTGGAACGCAAACACTGATCCGTGTCCCTGCAGGGCACACGGGTGCAAACGCAGACCCACAGGTAGGCCAGGCAGCAGCAGCTACCCCTAAAGAACCTCCGTCCCCATGGGCAGGGGCACGGGCAGGCAGACCACGCTCTTACCCCATCTCATGCTCCTCCAACAGGCTTGCAGCTAAGGAGATCTTCACCAACAACAAAAGCCTCCCTGCAGACTAGGAAAACCTCCATTCTCGCCTAAAAAGCATTTGGCTTCCAAAGCAAACTCCAGCCCCTTGTTTTTCCTTTGAAGCAACTTAAAATAGGATCGGGAGGGGGAAGCAACTTCCCGGCCATGTGAGCTCCCGCGGGGATGACGAGCTGACCCCACGAGGCAGCGGGAGCATCCGAAACCAGAGGAGGGAGAGGCTGGGATTTTGCGTGGGCTCCTCTTAAAGCCAAGTTTAAAAATGGAAGAGGAGGAAACACGAGAGTTATTTTGAGAAAGCGGATCCGAAATTAGGAGGCGGCATTTTCTTGGCCTGACTCCAGCCATGGCTCCATGCAGCACAAAGCTGCTGCAGCTGAACCGTGCTCCTGGGGTTATTTATAGCAGCCCGTAGGCAGCAGCGTTGGGGAGTGGAAAGGTTTCTATTTGGGAGCAGGCATGGAGATAAGCAAAGCCCTTCGACAGCCCTTCCCTTTGGCCCTGGGAAAATTCCTGTCCCGGCAGCTTGATGTTCCAGGGAGAGGCACTGCAGGGATGGCGTGGCAAAGAGGCAGCTAAACCCCAGGAGGAACATGGCTGAAGTCAGCAGAAATCATGGAAGCCCTCAGGCGAGACACCTTTCTACCCAAGGCATAAAGCAAACAGTCTGAGGGGATGCAAAGCCCCTGCCTCTGCGCCAAGATCTGCTGGGACCAAACCACACCACCTGGCTGTGCTGGTTCCATGGGGAAAGGTTTTCGTTCCTACAAGCACAGGTACTAATTCTTTCCCCTTTAAACCTCGGCATCCTCTCTCCAAGAGCCAAACCACCCAGCAATTTGCTGCCTTGCCCACAAAGCAGGTGGGACAAGTCCCAGTGCCGTGGGAATGGAAAGCAATGCTCTTCCCTCCCCAGCTCCCACAGCCGGCAGGGATGGCCACCACCGGCACTCCCAACCCAGCTGTGGGAGCCCAAGGATACGTGCTCTGCCCTGGGTTCTCCTGGAACCCAAGTGTCCCTGAGCATCAGCAGACACTGGTCAGAGGCTTGCTCAGAGAAGCTGTGGCTGCCCCATCCCTGGCAGTGTTCAAGGCCAGGTTGAACACAGCAGCTTGGAGCAAGCTGCTCTAGTGGAAGGTGTCCCTGCCCATGGCAGGGGTTGGAGCTGGATGAGCTTTAAGGTCCCTTCCAACCCAACCTGTGCCTTAAGATTTCACCATTGCAAACGAAGGGTTAGCATTGCACAGAAGGCTTTTAGAAATCAAAGTCTCAGCTTTGGAGCAGTTATGGCAAAGCTCTGCTCACCAACCCAAGGAGCCAGATCTGCACCCCAGGGTCTACCTTCCTCCTCCCACAGATTTGGGTTCTCTGCACTTCTCATCTCTATTTCCAGGACGTGAAAATGCAGGAGATGGTATTATCTGGTCTGGGCTCATCATGGACAATGCTTCTAAGTCAATGCACCTACTGGGAACACCAGATCCTGAAGCAGACCTCAAAACCAGACATCAGGACCATCATCCAGTGCTCCTCTAAGACTACTCAAAAGCCCATTTTGCATCACCAAGTCATGACAAGGCAACCCCAGAAGTTACTAGAAACAAAAGCACAATGAAGAAGGCCCTTTCGGCAGCCAAATACAAAGTGCCCCCACCCCAACTACCACATAAAATAGGGTATGAGAAAAAATCTATGCACACTTAAAGCTCAAAAGCACTTCCACTGATAAGGCTTTATTTACTGCACCAGCTCTGTGCTGACGGTGCAGGCCTGATTCTTCCCTTTCTAATGTAAATCAGGAGTTCATAGAAAATCAGAGTTATATAGACATTAAACCCCCATGGGATCTGAGTCACGCTCAGTGCCTTTCAGTAGTTAACGGCTAGATTATACTTTGCAATGGTAAAAGTGTTCATTTATTTATTCCCTTATTTATGGATGGGGCATCAATGCTTTATGAAGGTATGCGAGGAGGGTAAAACGGATAGCTGGGAACACGCTCCGCACAGACACAACAGCAGCAGGGGGTGGAAAAAGTTCAAAACAACCCTTTGAATTCCAATTTTCCAGCATAATGCCGAGGTTGGAGATAGATAGCTGTGCCCTTTTGAAGGAACAAGCACCGAGACAGAAAACGAATTAAAATTTAATCTTATTGATTTCCACCAACTCAATCCCAAGAGCGAGACAGACGCTGCTGCCGGCTTCCACTGCCTGCACTGCATCAAACCCAGTTTTACAGAGGGCTGACAGCACAGCAGGGATGGGCTGGCGTGGCTGTAAGCATGCAGGGGTGATGCAGGGGGACCCGGAGCAGCCCTCGTCACGCTGCGGTGGGTCACAGCACACCGCGTGCCCTCCCTGGAATGATGGTGGAGGGTGAAGTCACACCGTGTCCTGACGTGACCTTATCCCGCTCCTATAAATGAGCTCAGTGTTTCAGAGGAAGGCTGACGTGCTCTTGTTCGCAGGGACAGGTCTGACACAAGGATGAAGGCTGCTTTTCATCTCCTGGTCTCTGAGTGGGAATCCTGCCTGGCTCTGATGCACAGCAGGTCTGCAGAGAGCCTTCAATCACCCGGATCTGGAGCTGAAGATGGTACATGCAGGCTCCACGTCGTCACAGTGGTCAGAGAGAAGGCACCAGAGTGTCTGCATGCACATGTACATGGCACCTGATGGTGGCTTTGGGCACACGGAGGACTTGGAGGAGAATTCACCCAGCCGAGTCAAGGTGGGCTGCTGGCACAGCCAAGGATGCCGCAGGGCAGCTTCCTCCAGGACACGCTGACAAGGAGAGGCCAGCCAGCCCAGCATCCCAGGAAAGGCATGGAAAGGGATTCGGAGCAACAGGAATGCTGCCCTCCTCCCCGTACTTAGCAAGAGACCTGGAAATTTCCATTTTAAGCACAAAACCACCTTCAAGCCCAGGTATGCTCAATCAAGTTCAAGAGAGGACGGATGTAAGGAATCCCAGAACGGCCCTGGGGAATAAAGCCACAGCTAAAAATATACACAGATAATCTGCCCTGGTTATGGGGAGCTGAGGTGGAAGAAACCTGAATTCTCTCGACACAATAACACATCCCAGAGGGGCAAATTAAAGCCTGCACAGAAGCTGAGCCACACAGATACCTCCTCAGAGGTGCCTGAGCCAGCAGGGATCAGCTTCTCCCCACAGCAGAGATGCTACAGGTCTCTCACATGGTTTCATTTAGATCCCCTGTGCCTGCATCACTGTCAGTCTTTAGAGCATGCAAGACGTCCATCACAACCCCATCTCCCCAGGTAGCTCTGCATCACCATGCCAGCATCCAGAGGGGATGAACCCATCCTGCATCCAAAGCGGTCCTCTCAGCTCCTGTCTGACTGATCTCCGCAACTGCAGCACCCGCCACTGTTTTCAAACATCGTTCTGTCTCTTGAAGGACTAAAAGCACTTTTGAAAATAGGACTGGGATGCTTCTGAAAATGCTACCCACTGTTTTTTTCACAGTTTAGTCTACGGATAGTACCAAAAATGTTAACTTCCACTCTCATACATGCTGTCAGAAACAGCACAGTTTGCACTCACAGTTGAAATCCTGGCTTGGACACATGTATGTGTGTTTTTATGTGTTATATTACAAACATCTCCCAAAAGGTACTTTTTTGGGGGTGCACAGCTTACCTTTGGAGACCAGACAAAACAGCTCTGGTCAGCACATACCCAGGGCAGAAGGCACCTGGATCTTGCGTATCAACTGCCTCACTATAATCCAAGGCTCCAGTGCAGGTTCCAATCCAATCCAGCCTCACAGTGCAGGATTTCACTGCAGGTTCTCTCTGCTCTTCCCCAGCACAATCTGTACAGGCAACTTTCTTCTCCCAGAAATCAATTACTTGTCCAGCAGTGTAGCAGGAGGGGATTACAGGTCACGTTTTCCACAATTATCCTCTCCAACGCCAAGCAACTTTTCGCATTGTAGGCATTAAGTAGGTCACAAGAGGGAAAAGCAGCATGATGGGCACTTAGCATCAGTGAATCTGAACCTAGGAGAAAATGGGATCCAGGCCGGCACCAACCCGCATCCCAACCCCTCATCCCTCCGCAGCACAGCGGTGAGAGGAATGTATAGACTTCCTTCCCAATGAGCCATAAGCTAAAATTAGAAGCCATTCACCCCTGCACAGCCACCGTTATCCCAAAGGAAAGTAGGTCACAGAATGGCTGGCTAACTCGATTTTCCGGCGTTCCGAGCTGCTCTGTCCTCACGTTACCTCTCCTCTCCCAGGGCCTGTTTTTGGCGTCTCCTTTGTTCGGGGTATAACTGCACACAGTGTGCGGCTCCGGCACAGCCTGGCAGGAGCGGTGGGAACGGGCACGGCAGCACCCGCGTGCTCGGGGAAGCACAGACCCGTGGTTCATGAGGAATTCAAACAGAGCCAGGCGACAGCCCCTCCATGAAGTGCATCACCACCTCCCACCTGCTCCGGGACTGCCACAAGGGCTGGCTGCCTGCCCCTTCCACAGCAGTGCTCTTCAGAGATCACCTCAGGCTCTGCCAGCTCTTCTGCGGTGCTCCTTCCCGAGGCCTGAATATCCACTTTCCATTTGCATCTCTTACCATGCTGCCTCCTTCAAGCAAGCCACAAGCTGAGCGAGGCGAGTAAATCAGGATGCTCTTCCCTCTGTGTGCAGGCTGGAGCCATCATAGCCGATTTTCCTGCAAGCAGGCCTTGAGGCATCCAACTTCGCTGCTCTGCCACAGCACAGAAGAGGCCAAAAGGCTTTAAATTTGGCTCAGGGACCTTCCCCACTCTAGATCAATGTGTCTCTGTCTGGCTCAAGGCCCTTCGCTCCTACCAACTCACCTGGCAATTGTTAAGCTGCAGCAAAGCCGCAGGTCAGCACAAGCATGCCTGGGGCTCTCCCTGTGTCTGACAGATGGCTGGGTACACCTCAAGCACCTGCTGCCACCAAACCCACCCAAAGCAGTCTGATGTCCAAGCACCAGCCACTCTTTTCCACCCATGATCCTGACACTGCTCCCTCATCTTTTCCTCTGCCAGCTTTCCTCCTCCTGGCCCCAAGGGGGAGAGCAGTCACCACCAAAAGGCATCCCAAACGTGTCCAAGGGAGGTGAGAGGCTCTAAGCTGAGCCTGGGGATGGCCCTTAGAAGGACAATTGCATGCTGGATCCAGCCTTTGCTACTGGAACCACAACAAAGGCAGTGCTGCCAGCAAGGCTCAGCAAGGCTCAGCAAACCCTGCCCCTTAGAGCCCACAACTTGGCATCTCCCTGCTGGGGTGCTTAAAAGGGTCCTACACCACCAAGCCTCAGCCATTACAAGTGGCCACCCAAGGATCTGCTGACTGCCCATTCGTTGCCCATGTCTTCTTCAGAGAAAGAACTTCCCTCCAAGCCTGCTAGGGTTTCTATCAAGCAGAAGGGAAGGGCTGTTGGGTTTGAGTTCCCTACCCACAGCCAGGCTTGCTTACACGCTACTCGCAAGGGGACCTTACAAGAGCAGGGGAAGAGCCATCATTCACTCATCCCAGGTGAATCCAGACACAAACACAGAGCCGGACTGGAAATTATGCAAACATTTGGTGTCAGATGTGACCTTCCCTTGCTGAGCACCCACCTGGAACAAATGCACCCTGTTGCGAAGGTTAACAGCAAAGTCCTGCTACCAGGCTGGCTTTGAGGGTCAGCACAACTCGGAATGAAATCAGACATGGAGACAAATGATGCCACCAGCTCTGAGCACTGCACATGACAGGTCCCATCTATTAGGGCACTTCCAAGGAGAAATGCAGAACTCCTTGTAATGTGGTCCAGGTACGCGAGAGTGTCCAAGCAGGACAGGGCTCAAGTGAACATGAATAAAGATGCTTGAGACCTCCTTTTTCTGACCCCAACCCCTTGCACAGGAGGCACAAGCCATCTAGCCCAGGACCCCTGGAGCGGGTACTTGGTGGTGCATGGGGAGAACCCATCACTGCCCCCAAAGCCTACTGTCTGCAAAGCCAGCACTTGCTTCAAACTCATCAACCTCTTTACCCCCTCGCACAACAGACCGTGCTGGCATTGGGTCTCCTATTGCTGAGGAAGAGAAGCAGATGGAACAAGGAAAACCAGGAAAATTGCACTGCCGGGGAGCGCAGGGTATGCAATTTTGTTTTCTTTTTAGGAGCTGGGCACCTGGATTTCTGCAGCTCCCAGTGAAATCACAGGCCTCACAATTCAGAGCAATTAGTGATTGGTAGTTTTCCTTTTATGCAAAATCATCCTTTTTATCCAACACCTAAATGAAAATGAATATGCTTGATTATCTACTAAAAGGCCCAATTTCCTACCATCGCTCCAAAGCACACAGCAAAATTCCTGTCTCCTCAGGCTGCTATTACAGGCAATGGCTGAATGCAACAAATGAGTGGTCAAGGCAGAGATCCAGAGCCAGGGATGCTGGACTGACCTTTGCTAACACTGTTTACAGCACCAAATATCCACAAATCCAGCCCTGGATGCATCCATGTCCTTTCTGCTCCAGCTGGGGGGGCTCAGGAGCAGCCAGGAGACCTTGCAGCTGGCCTGGCAGTATTAGAGCATCATGGATGCCCCTCTCCATTCATGCAGCTCACCCTGCCACAGCAAACCCCACGCTTTGAGGAAGCTTTCCACCAGGTTCACTCCCAGAGGAGAGGGTGGAAGCAGCTATTTAACAGACAGGGCTCTGAAGCATCTCCTGAATGCATCAAATCTAAAGCTGATTACAGGAAACCCCCCCAGGCAGGTTCTTCAGAAGACATTTGTGCTCGAGCCACACAACAGAGCGAGCTCCTCAGCCCTCTGTTGTCACCATCCCCAACCAGGCTCCATCTATCCACTTCCCACAGGGCTCTTGCCCAGGGGAATCCCCCATTTACCCTTTACCAACCTCCCCGTTCCCTGCCCGCTGACACGGCACCGTCGCATGTTTGTACTTCCAAGGTTTCCAGACTCACCCTGTTCTCGTCGTAGATGATCTGCACCAAGCTGCGATGTTTGGACTCGATAGGAGGCGGGGAGATGGGTTTTTCAGGCTCTGGTGGTTTGGCTGCTTCTTCCTCCAACTGTTGCTGTGGAAGGAGAAGGGGGAGGAGGAGGGTGAGTCACAGTGAGAAACGCAGCCGGCCCCGTCCACACGCGACTCTCTGCGGTGCCGAGGCAGAAACCGCCATGGCAGGAGGCTTCCTGCGAGACACAGAGGGATGGGGAGAGGGAGGAGAGCTGCCCCATGGCCCCTGCCACGCAGGCGCAGCGCTCCCTGCCCCGGCCACCAGCCCCTGAGCTGCTGGGGCAGTGCCTTTTCAGCATGGAGGATGAGGACCTGCCTTGAACCAGCCTCCTGGGGAGCGCGCGATGATTTTACTGCAAACCCTTTAAGGGAACCACAGCTCGGGCCTGGCTCCCTGCTGCTACCTGCCCCTGGAGCTGCTATTGTGCTACAGGGAGCACGGAGCAAAGCTGCTCTCCACCTTCAGCTCTATCTTGTGATGCTGTAGTTGGGAGGAGATGCCCTGGGATGACTGCTCTTGATTAAATGAATTATGCACCAGCTGCACTGGGCAACCAAATGAGCGAGGAACTACAGCAGAGCAGCAGTAACGCCATCAATCCTCGCATCCCTGCTCAGAGCTGGCCAGATAGGGCACGTGGCAGCCCTCCTGGCCAAGGTGAGAGATGCAAAGTGCTCAAGAGGGCAAGCAACAGCTACAGGAGCTCCTGCAGAGAGAGCACAGCGCTCAGACATGGGTCGTCAAGGCTAGACAGCACAAGAACTCAGGCTGCAAATGCCCAGAGCCATGAACACACCGTGCAACTCTGGCTGCCCCAACAGGTACAGGAAGAGCTGCAGCATGAGCCACCTTCCAGGCATCAGGCGGAATAAGACTCATTCCTCTCCTCCCTTCATACAGAACATGCTGTCCTCAGCAGAAACCACCAAGTCCAGGCTTTAACTAGATAAAGCCCAGTAGGTGTGGATGGACATTACCCAGGTGACCCACCCTCAAAGACAGCAGTGTTGAGGAGCTTGTTTTGTTGGCTCTTCTGCTTTCTCACTGTCTTCACCGCACTGCCACAGCTCCACATTTCATGGTATTTGCGCTCTGAGGTGCAGCAGCTGCATGCAAACATACACCCCTTCACCTCCATGTGTCTGCCTGTGCTAGGACAACACAACCCAAGGGGTGCCTCATCCTAAGAGGAAATGAGAGACTCCTTGTGGCTCGGTGCGAGGAGGGAGCGCGCAGGCTGCGCACGGCAGCTGCGGGGCAGCACAGGCACAGGAGAGGCAGCGGCTCTCAAAACCGCCTCTGGTTTTCTCACTGCTCGCTTCCCAATCTCCAAAGCTCTGTGGGTTGTTTTCCCTGCAGTCAAAAGCAGTCCCTGGTGAAGGAAGGAGGGGGAAATCAAGCCTTGTACTAGGAGAAAATGCAGCTGGGACTGAGCGCAATCAGCTTGCACCAGAGGTGAGAAAGGCACCGTGCTACCGGAGACAGCAGTGCCTGGTGGTTCAAGAAGAAGCTGTGTATCTATTCCTCCTTCAGATCATCTCTGCTCCTGCTGACAACACTAGGGATGTGGGATGCGGCCCAAGAGAACACTTAAGCACCAGATAGGTCTACTGGCTTGGCTGAGAAAACTCACACCCCTTAAATGAAATGTGTTTTAAAGGATGAAGCACCCCCATGCTGGTCTCTGTCGTGTCCCACCTCCCCATACGTGGACATCTTTTTCCATGCAGGAAAAAGCAGCAGCACAGAGAAGAAGATACAGCCAAAACCACATCACCACTGCCAGCCAGACTGGGGAGCGGGTTCTGGCACAGGCAGGACAGCCTGGCATCAGCATACCCACCTCTGGGTCTTAACCTCGAGGTTACTCCAGCCATGTGTGGGGATGGCCAGTAAACAGCCAGCTTGGACCATCCACAATCTGGAAAGGGATTAAACTTCCCCATCTCCGCAGGGATCCGTCCCTTCCTGCCCACAAAGAGCCACACCACCGCAGCACATCAAAGGCTACAACCAAGCCCCTAAGCTCCCTTCTCTTCTCCTTCATGGCTGTTTCTCAGGTGGCCCAAATCACAGTGATGTGCAAAGGGAACAAGAGCTCTTTGGGAAGCCAGGGCTGAAACCACAGGCTCCAAAGCAGGCCTCAGCATTAGCCCCAGCGCAGAAGCAGCGCTTCCAGGCATTTGCCTGCTCTTGCTTAGTGTCCTAAAGCATCCCCATCACACAGCCTTGCTCGCACATGACAGAACTCCAACGACAGAGCCACCAAAAGGGATCTGTCAAATCCTCTGCTTCCCTTGGGGGAAATATTTGGGTAAAAAAAAAAAGACTATGTCAGAATCTTGGCTACGCTGTTCTGAAACCCACAAAAATCCTGCGAAGCGGTCGGTGTGTTATAAGTGATTTCAGACAAGAGGGGTTGACGGCGTATCAGGAAATGAAAGTTTGCCAGTAAGTGGAGGCTCATTAAAAGCAGCTCGTTAAAAGAAAAAATACAAATCTAATTATAGCTGAAATACAGTAGAGAATTAAACTCCACTCTCTGTGGTGTAACACTGTGCCGTTATTATAGGAGGGATGCTAGAGGCAAGGATGCAGGCAGGGGCTACAGGCAGCACACCTGACTGCAGCAGGTTCAGCCCATGACAGCTATCCCTGGGAGCTGTGGGAAATGGCAAAGGAAGATAGGTCAGGGTTCCCAGACACGGACAAAATAGGTTTCTTAAAGGTCTGCCACAAGAGCTAGGCTGGGACTGTGACCTTTATAGGAGAGAAGCAGGATGAGAGATGAGTCTTGACGGCTCCACACTCTCTCCCTCCCCACTCCCAGCAGTAGCTGCCCACGAGCCTCCTGCTCTTCCCAAATGAAAGACAGCACAGCAATGCTGAAGGGATGCAAGATGCCATCATTAGCCATAGCCCTGGCTCCTACAGCATCCAAAAGCCAACCCTTCTCCAAGTGGAGGAGGTGCCCTCTCCCAATAAGAGTCCCTTTGGCTGGACCACACACTACAGAAGGGCCAGAAGATCCTGCAGTGCTGGCAAGCGGTGGGTGGCATTGCAGGAAGACCCTGTGCCCACAGGTACTAACTCCTGTGCCGAAGGGACCTGCATGATGAAGCCAAGGTCATTAAACACACACCCCCCAAGTTACCACACTGCCTCATCTGGTACCTGGGTACCAGGATGCTTCACCTGCCCAGAGGAGAGGTCTTCCAGACACAGGGCATCTCCAAAACCCCCTTGCAAAGAGCCATGGGGAAAACAGAGTAAACTCAGCCTTGAGACAGATGGAAGGAGACACCCTGGAGCTCTTCCACCCATGCGGCTCCACCTCCATCACCAGGTGGGAGTGTTGTGCTCCTGGAGAGCCCTGTGCTGAGCTCGGGGCCCAGGGAGGCTGAGGCACCACTGCAGAGAACAGCCCAGCAGTTCATTTCTCCTTCAGATCCCCGGTACTGCTGCCAGGAATAAATGCATAAGGATTATCCTTCCCTGTCAGGAAGAGAGGGAGAAAGGACTCAGCAAGAGATTTAAGCGCATATGGTGCATGAATGAGTGGGGGATGGCTGGTGGAGGTGGCCTTCTGCCAGAGGTGCGCAGGGCTTGGGGAAGGTTTCTCAACTTGCTGGAGACGTTTGCTTCTTGCAAAGTCCAGGCAGAGCCTTCCCTGCCATGTCTGGAACAAGCAGAAAGAGAGAAATGGTGGTTTGGGGCTGGCTGGGATTTATATTTTTCCATACAAATGTATTTAATTACCCTGAGAAGGCCTCCCAGAGACAGAGGGGAAAAGCATTAGGATATTCTGGCTGCGTACGATACCTCCCCTGCTCCTGCAGGAGCAGTCTCTGCTCCAGGATGATTGCTTTCCCTCGCTCGTCCTTCTCCTGCACTGACAGCTCAGATGCACAGATGGACAAAACGTTCCCGGAGCATCTCAGGAACACCCACTTCCCCCCAAAATGCTTCTTCCCAGATGTGCCAGCCCTGGGCTGGGGAAAGATTCTGACGGAGGGGAGAGGAGCCCATGCTGGAGGGGTGGGATCTGCTACCAAACGACTTTGCCACCATGTGCCAAAAAGAGGGAGGGGATGCTTTTCCTGCCAACAGCCACTTTCACCTCCTTCCCCACTCAGCAGAGCATTTTTGTGGGGAGGAAGTATCATAAAATTCCCTCAGAAGGAAGAAATAAAGCAACCAAAGCAGCCAACAATAAAAACCCCATTTCCTTACGGAAGGACAGCTTCAATTTAACAACAAGGAGCATATGCTGCTCCCGTCAGCATCAACAGCAGCTCCTTAGCATCTCTGGAGTCAGGCAGGGGATCGGCAGAGCTGTCAGTCCTCCCAGCTGCCATGAGAGGGACCTTCACTGCTGCTCCAGGAGCATATCCCACTCTGGAAGCGCTTCTCCACAGTGGGAAATGACCATGGTTTGCACCTCCGTCCTCAAATGTGGGTTACAAACATGGACCAGCAGCCAGACTGCCAGGTGAGGCAGGACACCAGCACTTTGTTGTGTTTCCTAGGAGGGAGAGGGGAAGGGCTGGCTTCTCCCAGCTCCCACCAAACCCAACAAAAGGAACCTCTGTGGTTCCCATCACTCCAGATGCTCCTGTCCCCTGCAAGCTGTCACACACGGCTGCTTCCTTGCATCCCCAGCACAGCTGCTTCTGCCCACTCTTGGCTCCCTCTCCCTAAGCACGCTGATATCTCTGCAGATAAAAAGCAACACCAAAAAAGGGCCCTTCATGTTAATTAAACCACACTGTTTGAAAGCAAACCCAAACCATCCTGCTTGTCTTGCAGGAAAGAAAGGGAGAGTACCTGCTATGGGAAAATACAGATCTGATGGGGAGGAAAGTCAACTGTACGCTCATCCTCAAGAAGCACTTGCCCCATCCAACAGCCCAAGTAGAGGCTTTGTTCCATTCCCAAACTCCCACTGCACACCCCTGGGGACAGGTCATTCAGGCAGTTTGGGAATAGCAGCCATCAGGGACTTCAGGAACCGGGTCCAAGCAAATGCAACAGAAGAACCAGTACCACGGAGGCAGAGGGAAGTGATATGCTTTAGGAAGTGATATGCTTTAGGAAGTGATATGCTTTAGGAAGTGAAAGCCTTTAAGTCTGTGGGTTTTTCACAGACATCCCCCAAGGTTTTGTTATATTAATCTCTTAATGGGTTTATGGTAATTGTACACATGCCAACAGTGAGCAGGCGAGCCTTCTGCTGGGGAGTGCTCCTGTGCAGGGGTAGAGCACCACTGAGAAGATCAGACTCAAATCCCTGGCTCAGGCACAGCCCTGACTGGAGCTGGATCAGATGCTGCTCATGGCTACAAAGCTGCAAAGCCCTGGAGAAGGGAACTGGATGCAGGAAGGGCCATTAGGCCATTGCCACAATGTTTTCAGCAGCCCAGTACTACAATAGTGGCAGCAATAGCACTGGAGAGAGACAATTGCTGGAAAGGAGAAAGAAAAGACCTTGTGCTAACACTGGGCTGTACAGACAACTGGGGCAACCCAGGCTGCACTTTCAGCTCTGCCACTGACTGCTTGCATGACCGTGGGCAAGTCACCAAGGACAGATTTTCCTCCCTTTAAGGCACTTCAACATGCAAAAGAGCCCACAGGCTGGGTTTCCAAAGCTCCCTTGTCTTGCAGCTACCAGCTCCAGACGGCTGGCACAGCAGCAACTGCCCATGTCACGACAGGGAGCACAGACACAGAGCATCCTGACGGCACTGCCACTTCCCCTCTGTGGCCATGGCTGGGCCAGGACCAGGGGTGTAAGGCAGCATGCAGAAATGAGGATGTGTGCTCCCCTCCAGCCCACAGCCTCTTACCTGCTTCTTTTTCAGCTTGGAGATCTGCTGCTCCACCATGGTGATCTCGCGGTCCACGCGGTCCATGTTCTGGATGAGCTCCTCCTTGGAGAGCCGGGTGGGCAGCAGGTCCAGCTCGGCATCGGGGTGAGCAGGGCTCACGGGCGACACGGGCTCCAGTTTGCCCGGCAGGCCACGATCCTGGGGAGCGTAAAACAACCAGGTCAGCACTTTCTTTCCCAGGAGACTTTGGATCCTTCTCTCATCCTCCCACGTCAGCTGCCACAGCTCCCTGGCCCATTCCCAGCCCTCTGAGACACACACCCCCCTCAAAAAACCTGCTAGACGAAGCAGTTCCAGCTGCCAGATCACATCACCGCAGTGATCCACAACCTCCAGCACCTCCAGAGAGCACCAGCTTAGTCTCCCATTGACGTGGCAGGAGGTCTTCCTCCTGCCAAAGCCTCGGAGGCTCCTTCAGTGCTACCCGCATTCCTATGGATCAATAAACCCATCCATATTCAGCAGCTGCCAGCAGCACTGTCCCTTCACATCTCAGCAGCCAGCTCAAAGCTGCATCTTATCCACAAAGATGAGGTACTAACAGACACATCCTCCTCTGGCACAGCCATGGCCATCCTGGAGAGAAGAGCAGCATTGACTGCCCTGAACGAGAAGGGGCTACAAGGGCCGGACTCCTGTCTCCTTCATGGAGGTCCTCCTCCATCTCATTAAATACTGGAGGAGCTCTGAATGCTGGATGTCAAACACATCCATCCAAAAACAAAGAGAAAGGGGACAGACGAGGTCAGCTCAGATAAAAGCAGACTGAATTGATTACAATCAGTGTTCTTTTTGCAAATTCCAGGTAAAGAGGCTCTGAACCGAACAAGACCCTTCTAGTCAGAGGCTGGACAGATCAGCATAACCTCCATGGCCATCACAGGGAACAGCTCTAATGACCATGAGCACAGGCCAGAGGGGAAACACATCAAAACATTCAGCATCACATCCAGCACTGCAACCACTTTGCTGAGCCCAACAAACCAGTTATCCCAGGAGCATCCCAGGACCACGCTGCCCTTCCCCTCCCCAGCTCCAAAGGAAGGAGCCCACCTCCTGCAAACACAAGCTGCGTGCCTGGATGCCCAGCACTGAGGAACACACCTGAGAGGAAGCAGCTCCTTAACAGCCACCAGGTAAGGATCACAGCACATCAACAGCCTGCCCTGACCCGGGACTCTCCTCTCTGGCAGCTTCCCAGCACCTTAATTAGAAGTTTATCTATTCATGTGCTTAGCGAGAGGATGGATTGCTTTCCTGGAGGGGCAGGAAGAGTAGCTGTGGCTCGGTTTGTAACCGTAAACTGCTGCCAGGGTGGGTGGCCAGAATGCTGCAGCTGCTGGGAGGGGAGGTAAGGGGAGGCCAACAAGTGAGGTTCACACAACTTCCCTACCTTCATTTCAGCAGACAAAGCCAACGCTGTTCTGCACCAACTGGTGCTGAGAGTCCTCTCCTCACATGCTGACACACAGCCACCAGCCAGGGCTACCACCAGCCTTCTCCCCAGGCTGGTCCTCCTGGGAATGAGGGTGACAGGATGGAGCTCAGTGGCACTGGGACCCCTCTGTGCTCCTCTGCCTAGCAATGCACATGAATAATGGCCCTAGGTTGTTTGCCAGCTGTGTTGTAGCTCACACCAAGCATGCAGATGCCATCTTGGCACTGCTGAGCATCTCCATAGCATACGTTGACCATGAAGCAGAATAATGTAGGGTGGCCTGCACCCTGCTGCTGGTGGGCATGAAGCATGATGAGCTCCCTCCTGGGGATGCTGCACCCACAGTCCCACAGACCTGGCTGGTGGGGCTGTGCTGAGATGAGCTCTGCCCTGTTCCCCTCCTTAAGGGATGGGCAACATCGTCCACAGCAAAGCTAGAACAAGGGGAAGCAAAAGAGGATGTTTCCCAACAAAGCAGCCATGTCCCAGGACACCAGCATCTTCCATTGCTCCTCCTTCTTCCTGCTCAACCCTGTTCTAGCTAAAGGAAGCATCAAGCCAGGCAGGGAAGGACCACTGCTGGGTGCAGCCTGGAGGCATCCACACCCTTCCCACTGCTGCCATCAAGGGACAGAAAGCAAAGGAGCAACCTGAAATCCCTTTCTCAAAGTGTGGGGCTCATGCAGCCCTAAGAGCACAGAGGCACCAGCAAGCTGAGCTGGTTGTTTCCAGCATCAGTTCAGAAGAGAAACTAGAAGTATTTCAAAGGTTTCTGGAGAACCCCAAGGAGCAGATGAATCAGGTGCTCACAAAATCCTGGTCAGATTAAGACATGGGAATGGGGAAGTGGCAGTGTCTTTTTCTAAAGAAAAGCAAGCTGCCTGCCAAAAATGCAGGAGAGAGACTTATCTCTATGCACATGAAACAAAAGACAGCATCTCACATCTGCCAATATACAAGACAGGGCATCCTTAAACCCCCGCTTGGCACAAAGCCCTTTGGAAACCCGGTTTCTGGTGCTTTATCTTCTTACCTTGCAGAACATGAAGTGAAACAGCAGCAAAAGCTGAGTAAGGGAAACAGCTGTAAGTCACAGCACAAAAGCCATCATCATCTGGTATTAGAGATGATTATAGCAGTAGAGAGAAGCAGTGCCCCTGGACCTCAAATAACCAGTCACTGTCATTTCACAAGCACCTCTCTAAATAAAATGACAAACAGCAAGAGGAAGGAAAACCCAAACCTGAAGGTATAAAGAGAATCTTCCCCTGCAGCGATGAAGTGCAAAAAGCAGAGCTCAGGGGTTTATGCAAGGCACGAAGAAGCCCTTCTTCTAAATCACAAAAATGGGTTGAAAAGAGGTTTGTAAAGACCGGAGTCCACCCAGAGCCTGGGACGGACTCTAACGGATGAAGATATTTCACCTCGTGCTCTGTTTGCTGGCACTCTCAAGAAGCTGCCCAAAATACATTGCTCTGCTTCAGACAGTACCATAGCCAGGCCTGAACAAGTGCAGTGTGAAACGTGAAATTCTCCCTATTAACGTGAAGTCACAGACCTGGAGCCCAGCGAGAGCCGGGAGAGCTGGAATAAATCTGCTGGAGGAAAGAAAACAATTACTGCATTACTCCAGTTGGTATTTTCTCAGTAATTACACTGCTTCCATGTGATTTGTTTTTATACACGGCTAACAGCTACCGTAGTTCCTGTTTATCCCTGGCCTTATTACGTGATTTATATGATAACAAGGGTTGGGTGAGTGGGGGGCAGAGGCTGCATAAACCTTCCCACAGCAAGAGGAGATGCTGGCACTGAAGAAAACAATTATCACTGAGGAGTCTACCAAAGAGCAAGGCCAAGCTTTGGGGGTGGGTTTCCTCTGCAAGCTTTTATTCTCAACACAGATAACATTAACAGAGCAAGCCTGCTATGTGCTATTCGGCAGTGTCTTTAAAAACATGGGGGAAGGAGGGGAAAGGAAAAGGACAAGCCAACTGCCTGCCGATGCCTTCAAGAGCAAATAAGCCCCTGGGTAAATTCAACATCCCTGCCTCCAGGCACAGCAGCAACTGGGTCCACAAGAGATGGTGAGAACACCAACCCCAATCCCAGGACATGCTGGAACCTGCAACAGACCATTGCCTTGTCGTTTTCTTGCATTACTGACCCACTTGCAATGCTCCCAGGGAGCAAGTGGGAATTGGTGGGATGGAGAATGGTGTCCACGCCATGCACGCGCTCAGCCTCTATCGAGGGCAATTTTCCTCATCCACTTCCCACCCTCAGGAGATGGCGAGTTGGTGGCTCCACTCCATCTGCACCTAATTGTCACTGCAAAAGGCATTTTGGCCTTTCTGATCCCTTGAGCACACTAACTGCCTCTTCACAACAACACTGATGGAGCCACAAAGCTCCCATAACCCCAGCTGGTGCCTGCGCATCACTGGTGCATACCAAGCGAATAGAGCCGCTTGCTTGGGACAACCCTCAGGATCTCTATCACAACACCACGATGTCTGCCCTACGTTACCATCTTCTGGTCTCTGTCTTTCTAAACCAGATCATGAGTGATGTTCCCCCAAGCCCAGGACAGAGATTCAGGGATGCCAACGTCACCTCTTCCCAGTCTGTTCACTTTCTAATTACCAGGCAGCAGCAGCGGTTTCTGCTGGAGCACCGGGAGGGATTAGGAGGTGTTATCTCCAACTCCTGCCCACTCACACATCTCACATCCTCGTGGGATGGAGGAGATTGCCAAAGCAGGCAGGATGGGGCCAGGGCTGCTCAAATTAATTCCCCCTACAAGAACACATGAGCAAGAAGTGGGCTTGGGATCAGGGTGAGCTGCTGCAAGAGTGCCTCCCTCACCCGCGCACAGAGCCAGTGAGCATCAGTGAACTCCAACTAACAACACTCCCAAAATCCCATCTGTGTGAGGCTGTGCTACACGGCAGAGACACAGCACCTTGTCCTCCCTGTCCTGGAACACGGGGGAGCAGCAGACGCGCAGCCCCAGGGCTTTCCCACACATCCTGGGATGAAAACCAAGCAGGAGAGCCAACACCCCACACCTCCGTCCACCAGGTTTTAAGGTAAAAACGTGCACATAAGAACTCTTAAATGAGCCAAATACAGACCAAAGGAATGTTCTTCTTAATTGGAAAAGTGTCCAACGCGTTCTGTCGCATCAGCAGCCCCCTGCTGACAGCACTGACATGGGGAAATAGAGTCCAAGGGCTGCAAATCAACATCTCATTTCCCCAGGGAGACACAAGTACAAATTCAGAGCCTGAGCAGTGAAAAGTACATCGAGTTATCACAGTTCTTTTGTTCATGACCATCTGCTGCACTAATGGCTCCTTCAGCAGCCCAACCCTTCAAACAGGGCTTTAATTCTTCAGCACTGCTGGGCTCTCAGCTCAAAAGGCTGCCACAGTGGGACACAGATGAGCATGTTGGTGGATGCAGTGTGACTCCCACAGTGCTGTTCACCATGAGCACAAGGGTGTTCCCATACAAGCTAACAGTGCCTTAGGGATGCCATCAGGGATCAAGGCATCACCCGCCTCCTTCCTCCATCCCCACGCTCCATGGCACGTACAGGGATCGCTTTCACTGGATGCAGCCCAGTATGTGCTCTCGTGGGAATTCACGAAGCTGGAGCCCAAGGAGCTGTCTGAAGACAAAGCTGATTTTTAGGTTTTTTTCCCTAAATAAATCTGTGACTTTATGAGCAGGCCTACGAGATTCCTTTCCCCTGTAATCCAGCTGAATTCCATGCAGCCAGGGCAGAAAGCATCCCAACAATTTCTAAGCCTGCACGAAAAGTAGGTCAAAAAACTTCCCCAATGTTTCAACAGCTTGAAGCAATTTAATTGCAAAACCAGTACCAAATGGTGACCCTCCCTCCCCACCCCCTCCAGCAGATTTATGAGGGTGGTAAAACCTCGCCAGTTAAACGCACTAACCAAAGCCTAGGATCTGGCCTTGCAAAACCTTCTTGTGCTTAAAAGAAACCACTCCATAGTGTTATACTGAGCAGATGCTGCCTCTGGACCTCGAGATCGGAGGAAGCACCAGTTTAGGGACTCAGAGGTAGCCTACAATACGGATCAAATCCAGAAAACCTCACTCGGGCAAACTCCCACCGAAGCCGAAGGCATTACACCGACAAATGGATGTTGTGCCTTTCATTACCTTCTTGTGTTTCCCCATTAGTGGATAATAATTGCATTGAATGCTCATGTTCCCTACTGACTCCACAGGAGTGATGAATTCTCACCTACCCATCTCCTCATTACAAAGAGGAGCTAATCGCTCCCCCTCTCATTAAGAACTCCCCAACGCTGCCTCTTCTGCGCTGCTGGATCTGCAGCTGACTCCAAGTTAGTTAAAGCGTTAACTGCCGGGACTGAGATTTTTCCATGCTGAATATTTCCTTCAGGCATTTCAGGCTTTTCTTTTTCCTAAACAGTAAATTTCAGCCAACACAACTCTGCTGCTTCCAAGAACAAGCTTACAGGAAAATATGCCTTTCTGCAACGTTCGCAGGGATTCTGGGAACCTTTCCTCTGAGCACCTTCGGCGCAGTGGATACATCTGGTAAGGCTATTCCCGGCCAGTGATTTGCCTTTTGTTAACTCTGAAAAGGTGTCCAAGCGAATAGAGAAAGAGAAATTAATTAAAACCTCGTTTTGGTGCTTGCCATAGGGAATGGCTTTGAACCAAGCGAGTGGAGCTGGGTCCTGGGGAGCTCCAGGTCAGGTATCATGCTCTGCCTGTGCTCCTGCAAAGGGCAAGGTTGAGCTGGAAGGACCTTACTGGCATGTGTGG
Source organism: Pezoporus wallicus (assembly GCF_028554395.1). Classification (NCBI taxonomy): domain Eukaryota; kingdom Metazoa; phylum Chordata; class Aves; order Psittaciformes; family Psittacidae; genus Pezoporus; species Pezoporus wallicus. The sequence goes on along the minus strand of NW_026641132.1, from coordinate 195,290 downwards.
AGTGCTCTGCGCAAAAGCAATGAGAGCCCTAAAAGAGCTGTGAGTAAATGCAGGGAGTCCTTTGGACAGCAGATAAAAGCCTGAGACCACCCACCAAATGATAAGCAGCCAGCAATCTGCTCAGCAAGAGATGGAGGGTATCCTGGGCATGTAAAGTGAAGATGGTGTCCTGATGCTCTCAGCAGAGAAGAAGTTAAGGTTGTAGCTCACAGAGCAGCAAGCGCTTCCACTCCTCCATTTAATGTTTAAGTTAATGCAATTAATTCATCCACCAGAGCAACATTTCACCTTTGCTGAAGTTGCATCCAACCATGTGATGCCCAGAACATCATCACCCCTGTGACACCCCACCTCAGCCCTACATCTCCACCTCCCTTCCCAATCCAAACCCATTTCTTTAAGCGAGCAGGGCTTCTCCTAACCTGGAAGAGAAACAGCACAGGAGCCCCTCACATCCTCCCCTCCACCAGCCCTTGCAGAGCCAGGTGCAGGAGGACAGTGGCAGTCCCTGGCAAGCACAACTCTGCTCACCCTGTGGCCAGAGCCAGGAGGAAAGCATCAGTGTCTCGGTTCGAGGAGCAAAACCGCTTCCTTGAGGAACGGCGCTGGCTGACGGCATGGAAACAACCACGAAATTACAGTGCTGGGGAGGCAAAGGTCTGCATGAAAAGGCACCAGGCACATAACCCATAGGCTTGCAAGCACGTCAGAATCCTGCACCAGGATACTCAGAACCACGACCCGAGGGACTAAGACATCCCTCAGGTCTGTAGATGACAACAGGAGGTGGCTGCCCCAAGCTCCCCAGAATGCTCAAGAGGCCTGAACAAAACACAGTGGAGGTGAGTGCTTGTTTGATGTCTCTTAAAAAGGAGCAAACTGTGAGAAATGCCCCCAGTTACATTAAGAGCAAAGGCAGGGAGGCAGATTTCCAATTGCCCAATTTGGCGCTTGGGGTTGGCACCTCCTGGCTCCAGAAACAGGTTTTAAAGGCAATGGGGGAGCTCAGTGCAGAGCTCCTCCCAGCAAAGCAGCTGGGCTGAAACCACCTTCATCTTCCCTAGAAAGTGCCAGCTTTAAGCAGCTTTCACAGGAACCTCTGAATAATCCCCACAGACTTCCACAGAAACATGGGATGCAGCGACGTGGCCACATGCAACCAATGCCCTCTCTTGTTTCCTCATCTCTCCCTGTGCCTGCTGCTCAGGGAGGTTCTTTAGGGAGACCTTCAGGGAGGCAGGAGGGGTCCCTACCTGGGGGTGCAGCAGATTCCTTCCAAACTTCCTTCAGCAGCCCTGTCACCCAACCTGACAAACCTCAGGGGAAGCCCAGCACTTCCTCCATACCTTTGGAAGCTTTGGCCTCCCACCATGTTATTTATAGGTTTTGCAGCACCACCCATCCTCTTTCCACTGCCACATGCAGTAAAGCAAGGATCGAGTCCTCCCAGCACACCAGTGGGGCAGGGTTGCAGCATTGAGACCCATGTTAATCTCGGTAGGCGTATTCCCTCTGATCTGAAGATGCTGGCACAGTCCCTGCTGTATCCCAGCTGGTCCTCAAGCCCTGGACGCCATGCTAAAAGCACAAAGGAGTTTGTCTTTTGCAAAAAAGACCTCTGCAGAAAAGAAGACCCTTACTTTTATAGTAGTGCAATACTGCAGTGACCAGTACATATGACATCACACGAGTGGGACAGCACCTGCATTGGAATGCAGAAGTGGGAGCCAGGCAACTCCATCCACTCACATCTGCCTCCGTGGAGCATCACATTAACAGATACTGTTTTCACCCCAACTAGCACAGCCAAAAAGCAGGCAGCAGCCAAGCAGCATGATTAAAGACATTGCAGCATCACGGGTTGCAAACATGGGGCCAGATCCTGAGCCAAGCTCAGCACCATGCTTGTCCCTGCAAGCACTGGGACACATAGGGCACTGTTTGGAATAGCTGGGAAGAGCATCGTTGTGCTCAGCAACCTGGATGTGCCGAGCAAATCTCCTCCCCTGCTTACAGAGGGTGCTCCAAGGCTGGTGGCTGCTGTGAGGGCAGCAGGAGCAGGGTGCTGGGGAGCGGGTCCTGCACTGCACCCCAGGAAGCTCTGTCTCATTCACTGGGTGACTCCAGGTGCATCCTCCATCCAGCACATGGACAAGCAGGAGGGAGGGAGAATCCACCACAGCAGCTTCGGCAAACCTCACTTATTTCAAGATAAAAAACTGAGGGGAAATGAAAAGACAAAAGCCCTTCTCAGCCTGGTGTTATCAAGCAGAGGAAATGAGACTTCTAAAGCTCCCATTCGGGGGGGGGGGGGGGGGGGAGAAATCCCACTCCAGACGCACTTGAGGGAACAGCTTTTGAAATGGAAATGTTGCTCTTCAGAAACACTGAATTTTCCTCCTACTGCCAGCGAGGAGGAAGGAGGCAGAGGAGTGAGCAGGGACTCCTCAGCCATGCAAATCCACGCGGGGTCCATTCAGGGCAGCACCCGGGCGGCCCTGTTGAGAGGGGATTTGTCAGGGAGTTAATCAGGACCGGCACACCGTATTAACAGCGGCAAGCTGCCTTGAAGGGGCATCAGATTTAGAGGGGAGGAAAAGGAATGAATGAAGACAGCTCTATTTAACCACCACCACCACCACAAGTAATAGAGACCTAGAGGCTGTTCATACTCCCCTCTGTTCTCCCTGCAAAGCCATCACCCAAAATCATTTCTCCCCAGATCCTGGAGGCTGAGCTGCCTACTGAGAAACAGCTTGACTGATGGAGAAAGAAAACACAAGCAAGGCCTAAGATGGTCTGAGCAGTGGCTGAGATGTGTTGCGGGACCATCTCAAACCTCCTCTTACATGTGAGAGACACTGCACCAAGCGAGGATCCCCAGTGGCTCCCAGCACATCGGGCATGGGCTGATGGGTCCCAGCACTGAACTGCTGCTCATTCCCAGCAGCTCCTCTTCTAACTGTGTCAGCTCCAAAACCACAAGTTACTGCACCTATAGCAACCCAGGGAGCTCTCCTCACCAGCTGCATGCCACCACTTCATTGCTCCAATCTCTTCAGGGTCACTAAATGTATAGGTTCATTCTAGCTGTGCTCTCAGGTATATAAAGCAGGACATCAGGTATCTCTCATCTGTAAGAACCAGAAATTCTATGTCTGCAAGAAAATGGCAATACCTCAAAGACTTCCCTCACCCCAAAAATCTTGTGAGACAAGTTCAATTTTATCATTAAAGTCTCCCTATTTGTATCAGGACATCTCAGTACACACATGCACGTCTTGTGAGGCTCAAACACGCACACGAGATGAGAACTGAGAGGCATGGGAGCAGACAGGGGTCACTGGTCAACCTGACCTGTGAACTTCACTGGCTGAGACACAAAACGAAGCCACTTTTACATCCAGGATCCAAGCCAACCTCACTTCCATTTTGAGGTGGCGGCACTGGAAAACTTGTTTAAGTGTGAAACAAGGCTCACAGCTGCCGAGATGCTTTTGAGAACATTTTAACCAACATAAAGAACAGGCTTCGGGGGGAAGTATTTCCCTTGAAACAGCTCCTCTTGGCTTTGAACAAAGCTTTTGGTGGCCTCATCTGTCCCCAACACACCACTGAAGCCTGTTTAACTCCCTCTTCACTTTGGCATCTCTCCTTTCTGCAGGCGCTGGCTCTGCATCCTGCAAAGTGCCATCCCCAACACATGCATGGGACATGATGGGGACTGCACCCACCACCCCCTGGACACCCAGAACATGCACCATCCATGGCCCCAAGCACCCCACAAGCAACCCAGGACACACATGGCCCTGTCTGCCTGCAGGCACCTCCATGCACTGTAAGAGGCAGGTGTAGCACGGGGCAGGGCACACTGCTCCGTGCAGGATACGTGCTGACAGGGGAGCAGCCATCACCGCACCATCCATCGCAGCCAGCCGCCGGCTGCGCTCAATGCTTTATTGTTCCAATAATTGTGCAGACACGTGGAAGGGGGAGCCTCGACATTCCCTGCTTGTCCGAGGAGCCATTTCCTTCACTGCTCAGCCTGTTTTTCCATCAGGAGGCTGCATCCTGAGCCCTGGAGGCAGCAGGCAGGGGGGGGCAGCAGTGCCGGCCATCCCCACCACCATCCTCATCCGCATCCCCATGGCCGGCGGGGCAGGAAGGTGGGAGGAAATAACGTGTCCCAGCAGCAGGAAACGCAGTGCAGGTCCAGCCAAGCCCTCGACAGGCCCAGGAAAGCACATGCAAAACAAAGCATTTTATGGAAGTTCTGGGTTTATTTGGCAGGGGGTTTTGCCACAGTATTTTTTGCACCCTGTTCATCAGGTAAAGGTGCAGGGACCATTGTGGCATCTCAAGCATGATGCTCCTTGAGCATCATTCAGCTCCGCAGTCAGAGCAAGACTGACCAAGGAAAGACAAACACCAGCAAGAGGGCAGGATGAAACAACTCCCTAAGACCCAGGGCAGGAGCACTGTTCCTAATGGCAAATGGCTGTGGAGACACTCAAACTGCAAACCTCTGCCCAGGCATGAAGCACCCTTGCCTCTTAATGCAGAAAAAAACCCAAACATCTCAGCTCCCATAGCAAGAATAGGGCCACAGTGAATTTGTTATTATCTGTTAGCAAAGCAGCAGCTTCCCACCAAGGCTGGAATTTCCATCTTGGTTTGGCAGGCACAGGGCTGTGAAATGATTACTGTGTTTACTTTTCCTTTGCTAACTATAAAATCCCATTCCACTGCCCTGCCAAGAATGACTGAAGCTAATAAAATTCAGGCATTTGGAAGAAAGCAATAATAAACCTCCCTTTTGGGGCCTTTATGATGAAATTTCCCCCACTCCAATCAGCTATTATGCTGTATTCATGAACACTAGTGATGTCTCCAAGTGCACCCAGATTGACTCAAATCAATATTTAGCTTTGCTCGAGACTGTAAGCCCTTTCCTGTGTGGCTGTTGAAGGCACGATCACTGAGCGAGAAGAAGCCTTTGAAAAAGCAGCTTACAAGTATATGAGACAGCAGATATATCTATATATATACATATATAAGGGGGTGTGTGTGTATATAAAAAGAGTAGGATTTTCAATTACCTAAAAACCTGTGAAAAAGTATATATATGCATGAAGCATTCATGGATGCATGAGTTTACAAATCCCTCTCCATATATATTGAAGGGCATTAATACAACACACAGTATGTATTTATACACACATACCTGCCTGTTCTTGAGTAGCTTTTAGTGCTTGAAAGACCGGAACGTTCCTGTGTTTACATCTGCCACTCTGTCTGCTGCCGAGGCAGAAACACATTAGCTGCTGGGGGCAATCTGCTCTACATCATACCTGTGATGGCTGGCACGAGATAAAATAACACAGACATGAAAACCAGCCTGAAATAAAAGCCTGTGCTTGGTTTGGTCGCATAACCATGTGGGACGCCTTGATGTGCACTAGGCAATGGTTCTTTCTTAAGCAGCCACGGGAATGACAGCATCCAAAGTGGAGATCAGAAGGCAGAAATGATGACTGCTGCTCCTCAGGGAACAGGGCAAGGAAGAGAGAAATCAGCCATGTCCCCTGTCAGGGCAGCCACTGGAGCAGGTTGTTTAAAGCATGCCTAGGAAGCATCACTGCGCACGCAGAGGAGGTGATGAAGTGCTAAGACATAGGAGAGACCCACTGCCAGCGTGTGCTGGAGCAGGTGCTGTGGGCTCTGCGCTCCCAGGGGGAACCCCTCGGGATGCGACACAGACAGCACGCACTGGACAACCCCTCCTCTACTGCCTGGCACTCCTAGAGGACAGTGCTCTGCTCTTCCCCTGCATCCCACAGGATTAAAGGGGCTGCCAGTCATTGGCCGGGATGAAGGCAAGCAGAAGCTGGGCTGAACACTGGCACATGCAGAAGCTGCTCAGTCAGAGCACTAAGGTGACCAAAGACTAAGTAGATCTAGGTCAGAACTGCGAGGAGGTGCTGCAGCTCCTTTCATCCTGCGCTGATTCTCCCCCACTAATTCCTGCTTTCGATTCACCAAACCAGGGTAGGACAGAGCACATCGCTCCTGCCCCGAGCCAGCTCTGCCGCTGGGCAAAGCCCATTTCCAAGGGCAGGGGGAGCAGGCTCCACTGTGCTCTCGCTCCTTCTCTTCTTGGAAAAAGGTGCCAAGAATGAGAATTCAATGTTTCGAGAGCAGCAGAACAAGCCAAGGGCCTGTCAGCCTGTCCTAAAACAACCCTTCCTCTGCTCGCCGAGCGCGCAGCCAGCATTCCTGACGCACAACAGCGTCCATCACCCCTCAGGCCCCCCCATGCAGCACAAAGCTGCAGAGCGTTTTGTGGTGGAGCAAGCCAGAAATCCCTCTGAATGTTCTCTGCCTAACACGCAGCCAAAGTGTTTTTCTGTTTAAAAAGCAGATTTGGGTCCAAAAAGAAAAGGAGGTTTTCAGCGAGTGATTATAACTGGGCCCTTTGGCACTCGACAGCTTCTCTGTTGTTATCGATGCTAAGGGTGCTGTTATGAGATGAGGCTCCGTGAAGCACGGACGTGAAGTCACGGAGCTTTAGCAAGGGCTGTTGCCATGTTCAATATGTTATTACAGCTCCATCACCACAGGCACAAAGAGCAGCAACTTGTCTCTGCCAAATCCATCTCTGAAATCGCTCCCCCACGCCAGCCCCTCCAGCAATGGCAGGCAAACACCATCGATTGCTGTTGCATCCCCTCCACAGCATTCCACCCGGTGCTGGGAAGGAAGGCGTTAGCATGAAATACCCTCCTCCTCTTAACACAGCACACAGAATTAATCTGATCGGTGTCACAACTCACTGGCTTTCGTTGTGTGAGTCAGAACTGTGGATGAGCTGCATTTCATAAGCGTGGAAAAGTACAGCACCAAAGATGGGCTCGGCGCTGTACAATCACAGAGGAGACAGCCAAGTGCTCCCTGCAAACCCCTTGCCAAGGGTCCTCCTGGGGACGGCAAGAAGGGGTGTGCAGAGATGTGAACAAGGAGGGAAGATGAGTTCATCTGCAAGATGTACGTGCTTGTGAATCAGTAACAACCTCCCACTGCTTTGTTGCCTGCACTAACAGGCTAAATCACACGGAAACGGGAAGAATCTCATACCCCATCCCGGAGAGCACCTGGATCCCATGGGAGCTGGAGCAGTGCACGCATACCCCCTCCGAAAGGATGAGGGGAAAAAAAAAACCCAGATCAGGCTGAAAGTGGAAGGAGAAAAGAAACCAGCCAGGACATTGCTCTTGGTACCAGGACTGAATTCTTCCCTGGAATTTTATCCCAGATAAGGTTTCTATTTTACCACAAACATGCAAAATGGATTGACCACAGGTAGAGAGCAGCGGGGGCTGGCACAGCCCTCTCACCTGGCACCATACCTGTGCTTTGAAGCAATACACGGGAGATGGGTGCCACTTCCTGACACCCCAATCCCATTTCCTAAATCCCACCCTGAGGACTGACGAAGTTAAACAGCAAACAAGCTTTGCTCTCCTCTATTTCCAGGACATAACAGAACACATAAGAATCCTTGCTATGAAACGGAAAACTAGATCCACATAACACATGCAAACACTTTGTAGATGGAGAAGAAAAGCCTGCATGAAGCAGCACACCCAGCTCACAGCGCTGCCCTGTCGCAGGCAGGAAAAGCCGGCAATATTTCTTCCAATTACAGGGGTGAGGGACACAGTCAAGGGACTTTGTTTCCCTCAAGCACATCAGGTGAGATGTCGCACTGCAAGAGCCTTGTAATATTGACTGAATGGAACAGAAAAGGCCAATTATGTAAATGATGAAGCTGGCTCCCGAAGAGCAGCCAGCCTTAGCACGCTGCTACGGCTTGAAAGGCAATTTAAAAGGCTGTTTGGGATGTCGATCACCACAAATGAGCCGAAGAAGTGTGAAACAACCTGTGCTCGAGGCACAATCCCTTCTCCCATCGGTTTTCCAGCCACGTGGAGCCTTAACCCAGCTCTCTGTGGCTTGGGAGCAGCTTGGGGAAGGTCAAGCTTAGTTTTGCATCCTGGCTCCAGAGCATTTCCACAGCATACAAGAGCTTTCCTTGCCACATCCGAGCCTCTCTGACCATAGTTCTTCAGCCATAGGAACTTCAGCTGAGAAAGGGAGTAAAATGAGTGGCTTTGTCCATTGTGGTGCTCCTTCCCTTTACTCCCTCGTCCCAGGGTGGGCTGGAAGAGCTGAACATCTCACAAGGACTATGCAGTGCCTAACAGTGCCTGGTTTTCAAATGAGACCATCATGAATCCATGCATGGGATGGAGCAGCCCATTCCAGATACACCACTCCTCCAGCTGTTTGTTCCCTTGGCTTTCTCATCCCAGCCTGGTTCATGGCACAGGCTGCCGACAAGCCCACACAGTGATCTTGGCATGGGCCATGCCATGAACTCCCAGGCATGCCACAGGAGCCAGACTGTTTGCACAACCCCAAAGGTGTGTATTCACACACAGGTGAGCAGGGGGTCCACGCACTCACACTCACCCTCCTGTGATTTGAAGTGATCTCCAGAGGGGAGGGAAGCAGGGGAAGGGAGAATTCCAGTTGGAAGTGTTTGCACTGTGACAACGTGAACAATGCAAGTATTTCAGCTTTTAAATATGTTTGGAATGGCAGAGAATGCCAACATCTCCCTCAGCTTCCCAGAAATAGCTTTGAATCACTGCTGCCCTAATGCTAAGTCGTCTCCCCCTTTCCTCCCCCAGGTAGGCTTTTGCAACCAGATTTTTATCAGCAGAAGTCAAGAGCAATGAGCAACCACACGGCAGATGTGAGGATGTTGAACACATCACAGGAGGATCATCCTGCAACCCCTGAACTCTGCAACCCCACACCACCCACTCCTGATGGGCGCCCAACTGCGCCATCAGCACTGAGACCATGGGGAAAGCCCAGCCTGCTTCCCAGCCAAGGAGTTAGTGAGTGCTGTTCTCTGCAGGGGAAGGACAAAAGCAGGAAGGATGTAGGTATGTTTGTAGCCACTAGAAGTGTTTCATTTCATTGCTCAGACCTGAGGTTAGAGACACTTCCATAGAAGTGGCATTCAGACTTTGCATTAACACCCCACAGGCCTTGGTGCAAGAATTACCCTTCTTGTGGCAAGATGTTTGAGGCATTTCACCTTCGTGAAGCCTCGCACTGGCACAGAACTCCACATCTCACTTGGGTTTTGGATAACCCAGACCAAGTGACAGCACACTGGCACCATCAGTGTGTCCCCTCTCCATCAGTGCTCCTGCAGGATCCCTCTTCCTGAGTGTCCCATGGGGCTTTCAGGCAGCCACCCCCTCCCCACCAGATGTGACCACAGCTGGCCAAGGGAACAGCTCACTCTCGTATGACAGCTCTGTGCTGTCCCTGGGGCCCTGCTTGCCATCGAAAGCCTCAGTAATGAGCCCAGAGCTTGTTTTCCAAAGTGAAAACCAACCTCTGGTGGGGAAGGGAGAGCCCAGAGTGATCCATGCCACAGACTCAGAGGCTATGGGAGGACCCGTGCCCAGGGACAGCCGATGCTCCCAGGTCCAACCCGTTCTCCAGTCCCTCCACACTATTGTTCCATGGCAATAAATCCCACTGGAATTCAGGCCTTGCTCCTACAGGAGGCAGTCCGGGGTGCAGGAACCAAGATGCCGCCTGGCTCTTCCCTGCTCACTGCCTCCGGAGCGCTCCGCTCCTACACATCCCGCCGGAGCGCCGCGGCTCTCCCAGTTGAAAGCACTGCTGCGCTCCCACCCCCTCTGCTCCCTTCCCCCAGTGCTGGATTACTCAATTAGAGATGATGCTTTTGCCAGTTACCTCCAAGCCAACTGGGGCCTCTGCCAAGGTCAACACAAGCTCCAGCCAGTTTCATTAATAACTGCAAGACCAACCCACTGGAAACTCTGAGAGGTTAATCCCAGCAACAGATCAATGTTCCCATAACAAAGCCATGGAGCAGGAACACAACTGGTGATTTACCATGCACTACCTGCATGATCTACATGCGCTGGGAGCTGTGGCACTCCCCCTCCCCATAGCAGAGTCCCCATCCTCCTGCTCCTCTCCACCAGCACATGGATGAAGCAGCTGCCAGGGAATGGCAATGCCAAGGCACTGGCCACAGAGGAGGAAACAGGGCTCCCAAAAGGCCTTTTGGTTGTCCTGGGTGCTCTGCCAGCCTGTGGCCAGGGCAGTTCTCAGGCTCCATCCCACAGCCTGTCTTCCAGGAGTTTATTGTACATTGGGCTCTGGAACGGGCAGCCGGTGTGAAATTTGGCATGCACGCTGCTGGCTGCAATGCATCATTAAAAAGGCATTTTAAATGTGTTAATTCCTCCTTTTTCAATTAACTGCTTTTAAAGCTACATTAATGTGCATCAAAGCAAAATAGCCTTTGCCCTAATTTCTGCTTTGCCTTACATATTTCCTGGCCTTGGCGCTGTCTTTTCTATGACTCCCCCTTCCCTTTTCTTATTCCATTTTTTAAGGCTGTAGCACGACAAAAACACTCATGCAGAAAGGGAAGAAATTAAAACCCTTCAACAATGTACAGCAGAGTCCAAGCCCTAACAACACATGGCTTCTTAATAGCTTTTTTCCATCAATAGTTGTTAATTATTTTACAAAGAAGGGAAGTGGCATTGTCCCTTGTGCAGATGGGGAAATGTGAGATACAGAAAGGGGAAGAGACTCACCCGGTGACCAGGGGCCTGCCAGGGCAGATGGCAGCAAGGTTCAGGTTTCCTAAGCCTCCACCCAGCCCCGTACGCATGGGATTACATGGTTCCTGTGAGCATATTCCTGCTGGAGCAATAGGCTCCACGCAAGTGCAGCCAGCCAGCCCTTGCGAAGGGACTAAATGCAGATCACTGACTCACATCCTATAGGAAGGAGCAGCAAACCACATACGAGGTGGAAAAGCGCTCTCAGAAATGGGAAGAACAACAGTGGAAGCATAATGGGAATAAGAAGAGATGGAAGGGGAGAGGCAGGATGAGCTGAGGGGAAAAAGCAGGCGCTGCTCGGCCAGACGCACCACGCTTACCATCCCTACGGGGCAGGATCGCACGCAGCACCAGCCACACACGGATGCACGGAGACAGGGATCATGCAGATCCATTCCTGGCCTGCTCTGGAGCTGTCTGGTTTGCTCCTGTCTGCTGTTACTTGATGCAGGTCCGTGACTTGATCAGAAAGAAAGCAGAAGCCACCGAGGGTCCTGGGAACCAGCTCCTGCATCCCTGCCAAGAGCACACCCGGCAAGCCTGCATCACAGCAGCAGTTCCAGCAATCCGCACATCCAGGCTTGCAGTGATTGAAAAAGCAGTCCTGCTTTAGCCCTGCCTGGTTATTCTCAGCCAGCTCAAGGGAGCACCTTCTCTGAGGCACTGTAAGCCCACAGAGCGCATGGGGAGGTTTAATTCCTCCCCCAGCAGACTGAGCTCACCTGAGCCCTCCTTGTCCAGCAGCAGGAGCAGGACTACAGCCCTGCAGCAATGTGACAGCAAACCCTTCTGCAGGGAAAAAGATGCTGAAGTGTGGGAAAACAGGCAAGAAAAACACCATTCTGCTCCCCAGCTAGGAAAGAAACACCAATATTTGAGGATATGAGCAACGTGAGGTTTGAAAGGAAAGGTAATATCTTTTACTAGAACAAGTGAGACTTAGCTGTAAAGCTGCTGCTTTTGAAAGGCTCGCTGCCCAAAAGCACGTCTGTTTTCTCCAGCTATAATGCACTGATCTAATAGAAGACATTACCTTCTCCTTGCAAACTAAGCCTCACCTGGAATGAAGCTGCAGTGATCTCGAACAGCGAAAAGGGGCCCAGCTCACCCTGTGTCTGGGAAAGGTAGAGGAGCAATAGGAGAACCAAGAGATCTGCTTTTTCTTGGGGAAAACACTCTGGAACCTGTTACCAGCATTTGCCACATCAATTGCTTCATCTGTGTTCAGAGCACAGATTATGCATGGCCCAAAACAAAGGCCTTGGAAATGTGCAGGAACGATGCTGGCTTCCCTTCCCTGGGCTGAAGGTGGGTAAATCCAATGTAACTGGTAGTTATCAGGAACATGCTAAACTCACACCCCACTGCAGACCTGATTCTGCACTTCAGCTCCATCACTGCTCTGAAACCAGCAGAGACCAACAGGTACCCAGTGACCAAGAACGACAATCATTGGTGCTGCACCACAGTTGCATACCCTGGGACAGTGCGAGTAGCAACCAGAGTGGATAACCAAACCCTGCCCTTTCTATTGGAGGGGTCTGTGGAGCTCTTTATTGTGCATAAATCAGCTCAACCTTCAAACTCCCCATGAAAAGCAGTCCTTGCGCTGTTACTCGGATGAGTTAATTCAGTTCCTCCCCACGCAGTGACTGCAACGATGTGGAATGAGGTAAGGGGTAAGTGAACAGCTCCTCGGATCCTCTGCCTAAACAGCCACCAGCGTGTTTAGTAATACTGGGCTCACATGGTGCATCTCACCCAGTGCACGCAAAGCTGCCCTAGATAAGGCATTGAACGACTTCGTCAGGCACTGAGTCAGCAGCACAGATGGAACAGCAAATTCCTCTCTCAGCTCTGGTCACTAGGACACATGTCCTGCTGCCATGTCTGTGCCACCACTCCAGGACACATGTCCTGCCACCGTGTATGTGCCACCACTCTAGTCCATGCAGACCTCTGGCTCTGCGCTCATCTAGAGCTTGCAGAGTAACACTAGGAACCAAGGACACGGTGAACAAGCAGGAAAACACAGTGCGGCTTAAAGAGGAGCGTGGGCCGGATGAAGCAGGGTGGGAATTAGCTGCCAGGATGGGCTGCATCGTTGACGTGGTGTTTTAGGAGGTCACATCAGGCAGAGGAGCTGTGGCAGTCCTGGAGCTCAGCACAGCTTCTTGGAAGGTCGTTATCAGCTGTTCTTATGTGGTGATTTACTCCATCAGAGCCCAGTGCCAAACCAAATGGTTGCTGGCTTAGCATGGATGCAAGGAGCAGTTTTACATGTACAAACAGCCCAGATATGCAAGTGTCCAGAGCTTGCTGCCAAAGACAAGTTTCAGCTCTTTGCATTTCCTCTGGACCAGTGCACCCAGAACAGCTTGAGTACACTGGGGCTCAGGGCAATGCAGAAGCTTTACCACAACCTTAACATCCACAAGCCATTTATAAACTAGTCTGAAGGTGACTGCTCAGGAATAAAGCCGTAAGACCGCTATTAATCCAATCTCCCAAGATGGAAAGGCAGATACACCTTCAGAATGGCTGTCTTACACCCCAGACTTGCCTTCTGCTCCCAGCCACCTGAACGGCACCAAGATCACCCCAGTCTTGGAGTGAGCTCCATCAAACCCACTCTGAAAGCAGCCCCTGCTAGTTTTGAGCAACTAATCCCAGCTCCACTTAGGCTCTCCCCAGCCAGAGACACCACACTTTCTTTCCTTCCAGACTCTGAAATTACAAATGGCCCCACTAAAAGCACAATCTTGTCTCGCTGAATTGTACCTTACAGCTCTCCCTCTCCCTCCCTTTCATTAACAAAGGTTTCAAGCCCCATAAAACACATGTAAGCCCTGGAAAGGTGTCACAGATCAAGAAGCAAATGCAGCCCCTAAACTGACCAACTAATGCCTCAAGAGCAGTTTTGCCTATTAGAAACAAATAGCTGAGACAATATGTGGTTTTCTGCTGAGAGGCAGAACAGAACTGCTGATGGGAATAATGTGCAGGCAGAAAAGCTGTCCTGGTTTCCTCACTTCTTTGGGGAGGGATATTTTTGGTTTCAACAGTTTATTTTCCCCATCAGCCACCCAACCCAGCATCCCCCAGGTACATTCTATGGTTCAGAGCCATCACAACACATCCTGGTGGCACGGAGACTGTGCTCCTGGCTAATCATAGCATCACCTCATTAACACGCATCTCAGAGGGAGCAGCAAAGATGGGACATAGAAGGGCCACAGCACCTCAGAGGCATCTTTTCCAAGGCAACACACCATCAAGAGCTGAAGGAGAGCAAGCTGATGTGTTTGGTGCGTTTCCCATGGTCTCAGAGTTCAAACATGAACTGCTCCATCCCTTGCAGCACCAGCTCACCATTCCCAATCGGCTGTTCCTGTAGCCCTCTCCTCCAGGCCTCCTTTGGCATCTGAACTACCTCAAAACTAAAAGTCCTTCTCACTCAAGACAGCTCAGAGGGACCTCACATAGGGCCCCACAGTTCTGTACAGGTAAAGAGATGTCTGAATAGCCTCACTGCACTCCCAAGCAAGAGCTTTCTTGCCCACACGTTATTTCAATCTGCTTCCACAGCAATACAGCAAATCATCCCTTCATCCTGGGTAAGGATGCAGCTTCCTCTTCATTTCACTGAGGGCTCAGACATCTCAAGCCCAGCCTGCAGCTGCATTAACCCTCGCAGCACTGGAGTTCTCCTTGGCAGCACAAACCAGCTGCTCCCAGCAAGATTTTCCTGCCAACCAGGAACATGTCCAAGCTCCAGGTAAAAATCAAACACAATTTACCCCAACAGAGCATTAAAGTAAAACCAAATAGGCACACAAGCAAGGGATTTATTTTTGCAACATTCATTACATGTGCAGAGGGGACAATTGCAAGTAAACAATTTGCTTTGTTAAATGAGACAAGGGAGGCTTTCCTGGGGAAGATTGTATTAAAGAACCACCAGCAACCGATTCAAACCCTTCAAACACAAATATTAAATAAAGAGATGTGAGGAATGAGAAAGGGCAAGTAAAAATCAAATCAGGGCACGGTATCCAGAGAAGCCAGACGTGACCAACCCCAATTCAGCCTATAGGAGCTTCAAAATTGTTCTGGTGCATCCAATAACACAGTAAATGCAAGCTCATGGCTATGACAGTTATGGGGAAAGCTGACAGGCTTCTTTTCCCCACAGGACTCACCCCATCTCAGTGACTATCATCCAACACCACCAAGAACTGATTGATGCATCAGGAACTGCCATCTACATTGATTTCAGCAGCAGCTCAGAGCCTCACAGGCTGCTCTATATCCAAGGGGATCCCAAGACACGCACCCCACACCCCTTACCTTTGAGAGATCCTCTGTGCCTCCCTGCTGGCTCTGGTTCAGGAGGGGCGAGTGCCGCACCAGGGGGTCCTGCAGCAGATCCAGACGTGGCCTCTTGGTTTCAATGAACTCCAAGTCCGACGGCTTGGTCAGGTCAGAGAGATAGGAATGCGCCTCTGTTCTCAGGTGCAACTCCTGAGATCTGGGGACAAAGGGAAAGGAAGGAGCCTTTAGAAAGCAAACCACCTCTGTTCTGTGACTGCAAGGCACTCGAGGAGGACAGAGGGCTCAAGGGGAGGCAGATGGCCCTGGATCCAGGACGCACAGCTCCATAGGCTGCTGGGCACAGTGCACCTCCTGTCCCTACACCAGGGCTAAGTGAAGCAGGCTGCAGGTCTGAGCCTGCCCTGTCATGCCACCAGAATAAGGCCAAGAGCCCACAGAATCCTCAAATCTGGCCCATATATCCCCCTGTGGCCAGGCAGAACTCCCTCCTGCCACGTTTGGTTTAAGGGAGCCAATGGTACCTGCACTACTGTTTATATTTAGTATCTTCTATAGGAATAGCAAAGATTATATGCTGGGGAAAAAACGCACCCTCCTCCATGGCTAGACAGTAGGGATTTATTTTTCCAGGATGGGGGAGGAAAGAAAACAGGCACATGTAGTCACATATCCCTAACACAGACCTGGCAAGCTGCAAAGGCACATTATCCAGTGATAGCAACTGCACTGACAGGTCACGTTGGGCTCAAGTATCTTTCACCTGGTAAGTGTGATGCAGTTGGAAATTGGGGTTGGTTTTTCCTTCTTTTTAAACTAATGTAAAACTTTTTTTTCAGCTCTATTTTTCCAGCAGGATTCTCCTGTGGGAATTGTAAAAGGATCCTACAAAAATACATTAAACCTTTTACTATGCCCAAGGATCGGCTTTGCTGCAGCAGCTCCAAGGGTGTGTTTTTAACACTTCAGGCAGAAGTGTCTCTTAAAAACATAAACCCAAGATGAAGCACAGCAGATTCAAAGCTTGTGAACAACTAAAAAAAGGGTTTTTTTTCCTTTTTGTCTTGAACAAGATTGTTAAAGTTCTCCTGAGGTGCGTGGGGAAGGATCCTCCCCAGTTACCAAACACTGACAAACTAAACAGTGCTAGAAGCTACTCAAAGGGGAGGAAGAAGGGGAACACATTTTGTTATGAGCAAGGATGGGAGACAGGGGGTCTTGTGCATGGCTGGGTCTCCACCCATAACTGCAACTGCTGATGTTGATTTTTGCCTCATTAAATATCCCAGAGGGGATGACGAAGGGAAGGACCTCTGAAGCCAGCAAGTCCTCCCCGCGGCTCTAACTGCGCTGGACCACAGCCAGAGATGGAACCCCGGTGAAGGCCACCTCGAGCAAAGCCCTCTGCAGTGCGACCACCTCATCCCTGCTCCAGGGAAGCAAGATAAACCACATGAGGATAAAAAGCCCTTATTGAAACATCAGCAGCAGGCACAGAGCATGTGCTCACCACACTGCTGCTGTGGGTTTGGCACATGTGGCCGGCGCTGGGATTCAGGGCAGCAGCTTTGCTGCTGACACACAGAAACAGAATCCGGCTCAGCCTCTTCCTCCTCCCCACTAAAAGGGGATGGGAGAGCAGAGAGGCTCCTGCACTGCCTTTTTGCCACTCCAACTCCAAGCTACGAGAGGGCGAACGCACAGCTCTCACAGCAAACAGTGCCTGAAGTTGGCACTGATGCACAGCCCGCTTCACCTGCACGCGCTTTCACGCTGAATGATCCTCATCTTTTCCCAGCAAGCCCAGAAATACCTCCTGGCACCTCTCAAGTTTCCCACTGGCTTGTCCCAGGCCCTGCCCGCAGCTGCACGCCGGCATTCCGGGCTCTGCTGTAAACACAGGAACAATGAGCAACTGTTGAGCTGGGCAGGTGCTAAATTATTCCAACACCCAAGGCTCTGCTGTGCCGAGGCAATTAAAACTCACATGGATTTCTTTTCACTTCTTCTCCCCCTTTGTTTTAAGGCCATATTACCAAGAAGCTGCTCACGGACACTGGACGGCTCTGAAATCTCTGCAGTTGTCAGGAACCCGACACAACTGCTGTGCTCAAGGAAAAACTATGTATTTCTAAGATAAGAGCAACACTCAGCTTTACAAAGGCAGTCACTTAGAGCGAGGCAGGGGCCGTGGCGGGGAAAGCAGCTGCAATGTTATAGGGTGCTATTTTATTTCCATTTCCACATCCATTGGAACAGCTATTAACTTTATCCACTGGAATTTCCAGCCGCTCCTGAGATGGCTTTGCCTGACACAACCCACTCAGCCTGTCCTGGCTGCAAATACAAGTGCTTGAAGCCTTCACACCTTTCACTCTTTTACATCCACACCTGCAGCGAGCTCTTTACAACAGACTCCTATACAGCAGTGATGCTGCTCCCTGCCTGAAGAACCTCCCGTTACACCGAGCCTGGGCTTTTGCTCCGTTTTCCACATAGCTCCCACCTGGCTGGTTTATTCCAGAGGTTCCTACTTTGCTGAAGGGAAAGAGTGGTTTTAATTGCATGGGAGTTACGCATGATTAAGTGAAATAACCCAAATGCCAGCACTAATTACGAAGTGGGGCGGGTTGGTCTTCACCCGCAGTCCTTTGCCACAAACACTGAACTACTTGAAAGCAGCGTGAGCGCTGCTGACGCACCAGGCTGGGTGCCCAGGGCTTGCCCTGACCTCCATCCATCCCTGTACAGCTCTGCTTTGGGCAGGTCCCAGTCCAGAAGACCAAGACAACCCAAGATCAGACCTCTGGGTTATTACTAATCTGAGACACTCATCGCACCCTACCAGTTGCGTTACTCATTCACTGGGGCAGCTTCCTCAGCAGATTCATGCGGCGTGTTAGGAAGGTATGAGCAGATGTAATCCGAAGTGTGGGGCACTTGCAGCTCACTCCAGCAGGCAATGGAATCCAAGAAAACATCCATACCACCACCAGAACCAGCAGAGTATGAGATGGGCTGGAAAAGGGGGGTTGAGTGCTAGCTGGGTACATACAGAGGAGCATCTCTGCTGGGAGAGAGGAGCAAATGAGACACCCTGAGCTGCCCTGGGGGCTCGTAAGAGCAGCTCTGATGAGATCTAAATGCATCTTACCTTTATCATCTTCACTTTGCTGAAGCCAAATCACAGGGAAATAGACAAATACAAACACTGAGAAGCCAAAGAGGACTTCCCCACCCCATTAATGCACCTCAGGAACTCACTGCTTGGCTCTTCAGAGCAGCACAGCCCTCCCTTGCTCTCCAAACCTCCCCATCTCTCCATCAGCTGAGCAACAGAAGGCGGCAGCAAGAGGAGTAACTGCTTCCTGCACCAAGGGCACAAAGCAACAGCAGTAACTCTGAGTCTGCCCCCATCAACTTCCCAGCAAGGGCATGTTTTAAGTTTTCCTCCCATCCACAAATATTGTTCCCTACATCCTGGAGCCAAACATCATAACCAGGCTGGAAAACTGCCTTTGTCTGTCTCCTGGAACCAGAACCACAACAATCACCTGGCTAGAGCTGTGTATTTCCTCTGGATGAGTTGGTTTGGTGGGAAATTGTCTCCAAAACCAGGTTTGTTATAAGTCTCCAGCCCCCACAGGTACAGACAGATGATACAATGCTTTTGAGAGCAAGTAATACAGAAAACCACTAGTGTTGAAGTGAATTATTTATAGCCAACGCTAAGATCTGTCAGAGGTTTCAGCAACCCCTTTACAGTTAATGATAGCCAGCAGTGGGAGACTGGGCAAATTGAGACCTGTTAAAGAGAGAAACTGGAGGGTTTGTAGGAGCAAACCTGCCACCAGACAGCTAGAAAAACACCTACAGGGCCAGCTGATATATTCCCTCTGTCATACAGGTGGAGAGGGAGAAAAGCCATTACGACTTAACAGGAATCCATGGGAAGAACACCCTGTCTGGGTGGGGAAGGTGCAGCTCCCACACCCTCAGACACGTCTGCCAGCAGCAGGATTGAGTCTTCCCAAGCCAAAGGTGTGGGACAGCCTCAAGCAGGATGCTCAGCTCACCAAGGACTTCCAGGTCCTTGCAAGGCCTGTGACCAGACGGTCCCTCATGCCTTCTTGTGATGCTCTGGTTGTGCATCCCCACACTAGGGCAGGTCTCTGTGCCTGAGCCACCCCATGCAATCCCCTCAGCCAACTGCTTCAGAGCCAACAGCAATTTAGAAGAGAGCAGATGCTTTATTTGAAACCTGCATATGGAAGATCCCCATACAGGGAGCCTGAATTATTCATGGGCAGGACCAACAGAAGCTCTAACACTGCCACACAACGGCACTGCCTCACTCAAGAGGAGAAGGAGGAGTACTTGTGTCACTCCACAAGCTGCCCCACATGCTTTCCGCAGGCACCCAAAACTTGGAGCCCCATAGGAAAGCCTTCTTGGTAGTCCTGGAAGCCCTCCCTGAACTAATGGCTTCAGAGACATACCTGCTGCATATGTTACATCACTCTTCATCAAGGACTGTAGTGATAGGACAAGGGGTGATGGGTTTAAACTTAAACAGGGGAAGTTCAGGTTAGATTTAAGGAAGAAGTTCTTTACTGTGAGGGTGGTAAGGCACTGGAATGGGGTGCCCAAAGAAGTGGTAAATGCTCAATCACTGGCAGAGCTCAAGGCCACATTGGACAGAGCTGTGGGTGTCATGGTTTAGCGTGAAGTGTCCCTGCCCATGGCAGGGGGTTGGTTCCAACCCAAACTGTGCCATGATCACCATTCCTCTCCCACAATAAATCTGGATGAAGATCATACATGGGAAAGTTGCTTCACTTCAGCCAAGGCACAGCCCAGGTTTCCCCTCACCACACTGACCCACTCTAACATCTTCATGTATCTCTGTGGCACCCCGGTCACCCTCCACGCCACCCATGGACACGCCGTCAGCCTCCACCAGAGCAGAGGCCTCTTGCAAGACAAGGCTTGTCACCACGTGTCTACACAGCAGCATCTGCCCTTTCCAGCCACTGTATTCCCATGTTCATTTATGGGGAGGGATAAAACCCACAGCTCCCAGACCCTTCTGAGTGTGAACAGACCCACAGACACCCGGTTGCAGGACCTCACTGCACCACTGCTGGCTCCTGAGGAAAGGGTCACCTTTAACCACAGAAACTTAATTAAAGACCATAAATAAAACCAGACCGGCCGCGCTGTTAACTCGGGAGCACTTGGTGCCATTTGGCCCAGCACAGATGAAGACCAAGAGCTGCATGTGATTCCAGCGGCCAGGAACGCCGCCCTGGCTTCCCAGTGCTCCCCAGCCAGCAGGATTCATCACATTCAGTAAGCACAGTAATTAGCCCTGCTCTCATGCTATGCTGCACATAACTATCGCGGATGGCTGCAGAAACACAGCAGCTGCTTAACGTATCCTAAATGTCATACTTGGGATCAGCACCAGGCAAACTCCTCATGACTGCTAAGCAGAGAGGCTCTGGAAAAGGAGCACGGTCTCCCAAAGTGGGAAACAGTCTCCTATGAAAATAGTGACTCATCTTACTCTGGATGAAGGTGGAATACACTGTGTTAACAGGCACAGCGCTTATTTCCAGCCATGTTTTCTGCCAGAGGAGCCATTATCCACCCCAGCACTCCTCGCTTGAAAATCCTAACACGTATGAGAAGTCAGGAAAACACAGTTCCTTGATTTCTCAGAGCCCTCACCCCGCTGGCACCTGCCATTTAACACTCAACCCAGTTTTCCTCACTTCTTTTGTGGACCAAAATATATATATATATATAGAAGAGAGGGAATGAAAAAAACCCTAATCCTTGTCACCTTGCCAGGACATTCCTCTGCAAGTATTCATGGTACAACTTGTACCAACAGCAGAGCCTGAAATACTTCTCTTCGCTCCTGCAGTCCAGTTGGCACAGCTGAGCGAGCTAAGGGGAAGTCTGTGGATCCTTCCAAGAAAAAGCCTGCTACCAAAAAAACCATCAAGGAAAGCAGCACATCCCTGCAGACAGACACAGCCAACTTTCCTACAGCGACACATTGGAGAGGTTCAAGTTTTCCTGCCTTCTTCCAAGACAGAACTGCTGCAACAGGGAGTTCAAGTCTTTACCCATCCACCAAGGGGTGACAATGACTCTCAGGGCTGAAGTACTTGGAGAACGGCTATTGCCAAGTCCCCAGCACCTCCTGCAGAACTGGGATGCAGGATAAGCAGGGGGCACATCACCCCCAAGGGAGGAGAGCCCACCATGGTGGGACACTGCAGGAACTGGTTCTCCCAGGGGACATCCAGCTGCCTGAGCCTGGCATCCAACAAGCTTCTTGCACAGGGAGCCCCAAAACGTGGGACCATCTCAGCACCCCATTCCTTCTGGTGAGTGACCACTCAGCAGCTTTCTGCCACCAACACCTGATTCATCCCTACAACACTGTGCCCACAGTGAAACACTTCACTGCGTGCTCCCTTTTCACCAGATCACAGCTAACCACTGCCTGGAGGCTACAGCAAAACTGCAGCCAGAGAGACACAACACCTGCAAAGCTGGAGGAAAACAACCTAAGCAAGGGTGAATGATTTCTGCATCTCAAACACCACATGCAAAGACAGCAAGATCTGCCCAAACTGGGGGACAAACCCATAAACCAGCACAAAGTGAATCCCTATGGTTTTCCAGGGTGAACAGCAGCCACCACGGGGCAGGTGGGATCAAGCAGCCTGATCCCCCTCCACTGAAACAAGATTCAAGGGCAAGATTGTCTCCTACCCACCACCACTGTGTACCAAGTGGGGGGGGGGGGGTATCAGGCAGGGAACCATGGTAAGGGGCTACCTTTCAGACATTGTGCTTCCCCCTGTTTACCCTCCTGCGCCCACACTGAGGACATTACTTTGCCTTTGGTCAAAGGAGGTACTGCCTCCTCCCCAAGCCCTCATGCTGAGTGCCAGCTGCCTCTGCTCCAACCCATCAATCCCAGCCCAGGAACAAAGCCAAAGTGCTTACAGATGTGCCAAGGGGACTCAGCTGCAGAGATTGTGCTTTCACCACCCTCCCCTGCCCAGGCTTCGCTCTGCACCCAGCAAAGCCAGAGCCATGTTTTGGGGTGGGCACTGATGACCAACCCACCCTGATCCACACGCTCCAGCATCTTCACCCTTGAGCACCAGAGGAACCCTCAGGTGAGCAAACCAAGCACCCTAAAGGCTCCATTTACACCACCCCAAGCACTATCCTCACACCACAAAGATGTCCCCATAGGAAAGATTGAGTGTAGTGCTTAAAGATGCTCAGAATCAGTAGCTGGCTTTGCAAAACAGACTAACACCTCCCCAGCCCCAACGCCTCCCAGTCTGAATGACTTCAATAATTAATTACATTGGACTGACAATGTCTGCAGACACCCCCCCAACCTGCACCCCAGATGCCCCCATTTTTAATGAGTCCCTACCCCAGCATTCTGATGCCACCTGGGCTGAACTTCAATGGTACTTTTAGCTTTACTACTCAGCATAGCTCTTGCAAAAGTTCAATTTTTCAGATGTTACAGGTTAAAGGGATGAAATATAAGTTGAGTCTGGTATTTTTATAGCATGCCAAACCTTCACCATGCAGGTTGACAGCAAAGTAACGACGGGAAGCATTTGGATGTGCATCTAAGACCTGACAACCTCAATTAACATTTACCCACATTCATGTGATTGTCAACACAAGAAATAAGTTTGGAGAGTCTGAAACATTTGTAAGCCAAAGGGAGATGCCTGGAAGACCACAGCACACTTGGCATGTGGTAGAGCAGACACCAGGGCTTGCAGTTGGGTTTTTTTAGTTACATGGAAGAACCAAGATATATTTACTTGAAATAGCACATTGAGACCTTGAAACCTTCCTTTTACTGGAGAGCAGAACTGGTTCTCCATGTTGCAAACCGTAAGTGGTGTGAAAAGCAAAACCAGGCAGGAATATGTTGTTGGGTTCTCTTTACCCGTCTCCCCCAGATTTAGCTGAACCTGACCCACTTCCAAGTTAACAGTGTTACTCTGCACTGAGAAATCAAAGCACTGAGAAATCAAAGCAAAGCAATGTAACACGCTGCAATAAATTACACAACATCAGAAGTGACATTACCCTCTTGTACATGCAGGTGCCACAGGCACAATCCAGAAGAGCACATCAAGGAAGGCAGATGCAAAACTAACTTTGGAGGTTGCTTTTTGCCTCCAGATTCCCAGGGTGTTCTGCCGAGCACCAAATCCATGCCACTAGGAAAGGAGGGTCCTGTCTGCAGCTATGCCCTCATGCATCCAGCACCCTGAGGTCTTTCTCCTCTCCCCTAGCAGTAATGATTTTAGAGAACCAGATTCATCTCTTGACTCTGCACTGGTTTTATTCTTAGCCCAACTAAGGAATAAGCATCAAAAAATGCTTTGCATAAGGCTCTTATTTTGCTTCCAGGCCATTTTTTTTCCAAAACCACTAAGTATCAAATGCAGAAGAGAAACTGTGAGGGCAGCATTTTGAGACAAAACAGAGAGTGAGAGTGATGGCCTTCAGAAGAGATCAGCCCCTGTGGTGAAAGCATCGACAGCATTTCCAGCCACACAGCACTTAGACGTCTGAGTAGCACCCAAAAACACTGCCAGCCTCCCACGGGAGGCTGTGAACGAAAACAGGGACACAGGGAGAGCTGTGAGGAGAGCAGGCAGGAAAAATCTGCTCAGAGAAAGTTGTGCAGGGAATGCAGGAAGAGAAACAAAGCCAACGAAAGCAGGGAGGAAGAGCAGCAGAAGAGGAAGCGGAGACAAGCAGTGGAAATGAGCTCTTCTCACTCCTCCCTTTGGCCTCGGGAGCCACAGCCCAAACCCAACCACACAGCTTTATTTTCTACTCTAGGAGAGCCAATGCAACCAGTTACAGCAATGTATAGCTCCCTAGGAGTGAGAGGGCTGGGTTTGTTGGTGTTTTTAGGATGCCTTTAAAGTGCATGAAGAAACCAAAGGTGCCACTGGCACTAGCACAAGGAAGCTAAACTGGCACAAAGGCTCAGCACAGTCCGTACTGATACACATTGCCCAGGTCTCTCACAGCTCTCCTCCACACCACAGCGCTGCACTAAACATTGCCTAACGCAGACGGGATGCCCATATCCCAGGGGAAGCAGGGAGCTGGTACCTTTCATTGCCCGGCTGGAACTCAGACAGCAGGGACGGCCTCCGCCGCTGTGGCTGCATGATAGACCCCGGCGGGAGGTGGGAAGCGAAATCCCTGGAATGATGCTGGTACTCCAACAGCGCAACGTCCTGCGGGAACAAACACACAACAGCTCGTTAGGCTGGTGGCAACTTCCAAGCAAGCATAAGCCTTGATAACTGAGAAGAAAGCATACAGATACAGTGCTTCCCCCTCCCAAGGGGTTCCCAGTAACCCCAGTCCTGCAATGGTACTGGGATGGTAGCTCAGCCCTGGTCCAACCTGCCTCCAGCCTTTTAACTGGGGACCCCAGCAGTGTCAGCTCAGGCACTGGGCACGCACACAGGGATTTCTGGCATCCAAAAGTCCTGATGAAGAACAGGTAAGAAGAAAATTGAGAGGCAGAGGGGTGCTTTCAGCATCAATCCACAGAGCAATACGGGGAAAGAAAGAGAGAAAAGGAGAAATCACAAATGTTATCTTGAGAGTGTCCCTTTAAACACAGCTCCCCAGGGCTGAGCTCAAGGGGTTTGAAAGGACACTTTGCTACTTACTGTGTGTACGTCTCTTTTGTTCCTTGACCCTGAGAGAGTACAGTACAGTATGTTCCTGATTTTAATTAAATAAGGATCCCTCCTGCTCTGTGCCACAGACTGAATCCAGCAACAGCATTTTAGCAGCTACATTCAACTCCTAGCTTTTATTTGCAGATAGTTACTTGACCAGAAGACTAATCATCTCATTAACTGAGACCTTCGGCAGGGGCATGGAAAGCCCTGCCACAGAATATCCCTGGTAACACTGACACACGTTTATGTTAGAACCAATCCCACCTGGGAGTCTGCTTTGAACAGTTCTCAACCAGAAGAAGAAAGCTCCAATTCCCTCAAAAAGAGGTATTTCAAGGCCTAAATAAAAACCCCAATAAATAAAACACCCCATGCAGCTGGGGGTGTGGGCAGGGCTGACAGCCCTAACAGCTACAATTGATACTATTTGATCAGATGAAGACTGACATGCCCCAGCACTAAGGAAGCAGAAGTGCCCCAGCGAGGTGCATGGTCAGCAAAGAAAGGATTCTGGGGCTTAAGTAGCAAGAACCAGCCCCAGTGACCCCCTCTCTGAAGTGGTAAGTGAGGAGAGCAGCCCAGCACTGGATGCCATGCTCCCCTCCAGCTGAGGAGTAAAAGGGAATATCAAAGCCCAACATCTCTGGCCACTAGATGGTAAAACAAGATGTTTGCATGGGAGCTTTCTGGAAAACAGAAGTTGTAAGCACTCAGTACAGGGCAGCCAGGAAAGGCAGATTCCCTACCCCACATTCAAGCTCTCTGGCACAAAAGCTGGAAATGACAAATATGAAATGGAGGAGGAAGGGGAACGGTGGTGTCTGATGGACATCGCTTCTCCATACGCCTAGATAAGTGCACCAGTGTTTGGGATCAGGTTCATTCCTTCCCAGCATCAGGCAATAGCGTGGGTGCTGCTCTTCTGTTCTCACCAACCTTGGGAAACACCAGGAACCTCTGCCAGCCCCACGCTCCTGGTCTCCACCTCCAGCCTGGCCAGTCCAGACCTCAGCCTCTGGGGCAAGGGGTGCCTGCAGACAGGTTCTTGCGACACGAGAAGGGCATTACTGGGACAGCATCTACTCATCCTCATGGGGATGATCCACTGGTGTAAATCCAGGTGTTAAGGGAGGATGTTACCCCGTGATGCTGCTTCTCCTTTGGCTCTATCCATGGGGGACAGAATATGCCATTGGTCCAAACAATGGTGGGACAAACTGAGACGTGTGGAGTGAAGGAGCCTATCAGCTCTTACAGCCAAAGCAGAATCGCTGCCTACAGCGTTTCCCCACCTTCACACTCGTCCTGGTTCAAAACAAAAATGGCAACGCAGCTCCTGACATCCACCTACAAACCAAACACACCGTGTCTGCGGAGACACCACAAGAGGCCCACAACCAGGACCATCACCGCTGTGGGTGTACAAACAAGAATTACCCGTCTGGGAGGCTCGACGGCTGTGCCCTTGAGAAAAGAAAGAGAAGGCTCTTGTGTGTCCCGAGAACCATCTGTTCTTCCTTTTCCTCCTACCCACACTCAGCTGAGCTTTGCGTTTTCCTCTTCATCCCCCATCAGAAAACTGCTGGTGGAGCTCAGAGCCTGCTGGCATGGCCTGAAGTGATATGGAAGGCTGCTATTCCCAGCTATTAGCCATGGGCTGGGACAGCAGATGTGCCCCTGCGGCTTCATCACTGAGGGCAGTGCTGGTGAGCACCAGCTCCTGCCTTCCCAGCCACCACCCACCTCACTGTGACCTGCTCTGCTCTGCTCACATCAGGGTTTGGTTCTACCAGAAGAAAACGTAACCTAAAAATCAGCAAGGAGGATTAAAACTGGTGAATCCCTGTGCCCTGTCATGAACCGTCGAAGGAGCCACAGGAGCCCTGGCAGGACGTAGGTCCATTAATGGCTCACCAAGTTACTACAACAAATGGCACTGGGAGCTATGCCTGTGTTTTTCAAACACAGATGCTGGAAAGCTTCAGGAGCTCCCTTTGGAACTGCCTGGTGGACTTGGCAGTGCTGGGTTAACAGTTGGACTCGATGACCTTAAAGGTCTTTTCCAACCTAAATGATTCTGTGACTCAAGAGGCTTTGGTTTTGGTTAGCAGTGTTCTGAAGACATACGGTGGGAGGCACCTTGCTGCCCTCCACATGCAGACACGAGGGAGCAGCGTCCAGTGGGTTCCATGTGAATTCTCCACCACCAAAGCACACAAAGGGGATTTATTCCCCATCCTGACCTAAAATTTCTGGTGCACCCTTGGCACCTGCAAGAGACCTGAAATAAAACAACCAAAAACCTCTGTAGCTCCAAGGTACATGTTGTTCCTTTTCAGAGCAAGAACTACATGTAATGAAACAGAAATTAAGGAAGCAGAAAGACCATGGGTAGTCAGGGGCTCTGGCACGTCAACAGGTTTAGGGGGCTGGAAGGAGGATTTGCAGCAGTCAGGGAGAGATGCAAAGAGATGAGCACTTTTTTTTCTTACATTGATAGAAATTAAGCTTCTTTCCTCAGGTGAAGGAGTGGGAATGTTTCCAAAACAAAACCAAAGCAAAGCAATCAAAATCACTTTGGAAGTCTCAATATCAAGACCTTATTCTCCTGATAAAACAGCAGCTTCCCAAAATATAACCTGGGTGAAGGGAACTGTGTCCCCTCTAACCACCGGCTGGGCTGATCCGGCACAAGCAGCATCACCAGAGACAGACACCAAGAGTGCCATAAATCACCCGGCAGAGCAATGCAGCCAAGATTTAGATAAAAAAGATGCTGAAGAGCCCAAAGCAGCCTCATTATAACACACTTCTTGATGTAGCAGAATGAAGAGGTTCTTGGGCCCAGCCAGAGGAGCCAACAGCATCCTTTGCACCCAATGAGGGAGGTTGGGCACATCCACACTGCCCCTGCCTGGGGGTGCTGCTCAGTGACAGCCCTCCCAGCCTCAAGGTCTTCTTGTGTTACTTGATTTTGGAACACTGAGAGTGCAGTCTTCCTCCCCTTCCTGGTAAATCCTCTGACCCTAAATAACCCGAGTCTATCAGGCTCATTAGATACACTAATCAAACTGGCTGAAGCCAGGAGGCTGAATGCAGCGCTACAGAAAAGCTCTCAGCAACACAAAACCAGCCCTGCTGGGTTTCAGCCCCTTTTTAACAGCTCTAAAAGCTTCCAGCCTGCTGCCTCACCTACCATAAGGCCTCCAACATTTCTGCACTGTCCCCTGCCCCGAGCACAACCCCACACTAAACTAATAACTGCTCACAGCCCTGCTGCCTCTCACTTTCCGTTCTGAACATGTGCACTTGCTGGTGTGCTGCATTTCTCCTTCCCCTGCCTGCAGGTGCCCAGCCCAGGGTGCCTGACCTCCAATGAGGAGGAGTAAAAGCAGGTTTGAAAGTGATGCTGGAAGTGATGCACTGACCTGCAACGCATGGAGCCAAACATTAAACCACAGGCAACAGCAGCTCTGACCCTGCTCTCCCAGCTCCAGCACCTCCATACGAATAAGGCATCTACTGACTGCTGCATCCAGATGGCATTCCCACAGCTGCAAGAATTATCCCCCAAGGAAGAGACCCCAGAGACACGAAGCTTGCAGAAAGGAAGCCTGGAGCTGGTCTTGCAACAGAACAGCGAACTGCTCCTCCTCTCTTCCTCCCACCAGCACAAAAACAAGAGCAAACACCCAGCGCTTTTGGCTTCCTTGGAAAACAGCCCTGGAGCAAACCCATGGAGACCTGGAGCACAGCCAGAACAGCACCTGCAGCACAGCCCGAGCAGCCCCAAGTACTGGATCCATCCCCTGTCACTCACCACGCCCCCAGCCGAGCACAGAGCCAGGAGCTCCCCGCCAGGTTTTGGTGCGCACAGCTCCGCTTCAAAGCCATCAGCTCTTGCTGTGCAGTGACGCCAGCAGCAGTGCTCCCGGGGTCCCACCACATCCGCCAGCTGAGCAGCACCAGCACCAGCACCAGCACCGCCTCGAATCACAGCATCAGGCGCAGGATACCCCTTACCTGCCGAGCAACCCGGGCACAGCTCCAAGCCGCTGCCTCACGCTGTCCTTGTCACCTCTCGCACGCAGGCAAACAGGCCAGGGCACTGCTCACGCTCACCGAGGAGCAAATCCCAGCTCCTCACCACCTCCACCAAGGATTAGGACTGTGAGGAGCTCGCCCAGCGCTGGATTGCGAATAGTTTGCGTTTCTTAACAACGTGCTATTTCTGCTGAAGCACTCCCAAGCATTTAAGTTTAAATGAGGCCAATTGCTAATGGTGTGGTCCACTACTGAGCAAAAACCAATGCTCACTAGTGCATCCCTGTTTATTTCACTGTTGATAAATTGTCCCTTATCTAATTTCAGAAGAGGTTGCCTGGCCTGTTTTGCTGCTGATGAGCAGCCCATGTGCTGCATGGGAACCTCGCCACCACAGGGAATTATTGGGTGAGGGCAGCAGGGTTGGTGTCCTCACACACTATGGCACTGGTGGAACACAGAGCCAGAGTTGGGCACTTTACAGTGCATGTCCCACATTCCTCTGGTCCCCCCAACAACATTCCACTGGCTGTGGTGGATCTAGGGACCTTGCTCTACCCCACAGCTCACCTTCAGCCCCAGTGTCCTGGTTTCCACTGGTACTTCCCAAGAGAAGAGGGGTTAAGAACAGCGCTGCCCAGAGCGGCGCCCACACCAGCCACGTGCTCCATCCTTTTCCTCCTGCTTTTCCGCTGGTGTTTCCCCATCTCAGAGCACACCTGCACTCCTGATGCCACAGCTATTCCCTATACAATGACAATGGCCAGAGGGGAGGGACACACAAACCAGAGTGACCCAACACAGTGGCCAAGACTTGACCACACAGCTTTGGACTGCAAATCCACTCTATTCCGCTGGGAAGCACATGGCAGGTTGAGCTTCCCACCCTCCCAGAACACGCAGCCAGCACGGAGCAGCGTATCTCAGCATGACGCCTGCAAGGGATGTGGACCATCCAGCAACGAGTTTGTGCAATAAGCCGTTGCCTGGGCCCCTCAGTGCAACCCTGGCTGCAGCAGGAGACCAGGCCCGCAATCAGTGCCACCAGAGAGGCAGACCAGATCTCCAGTCCAAGGTGGAGTGGCCAAAGTGGCTTTGCCAGAGACAGGGGATGGTCCCCACCACTGCTCTACACATTCTGCACCTTGACAAAAGGTGTTGCTTTAAATCTCCCCCTGCCAGCAGCAAGCGTGACCTATTTCAGCACTAAAAGGAAAAGCTATGCGGTGCCTGGATACCCCTTGGCACTGGCAGCATAGCAGTTGCTCATCAGACCAAGAAATGCTCTTTTTAGCCTTTGCCTGGAGAAAATCATTTCTCCCAAAGCCATTTCAGGTAAGAGGAAAGGGGAATGTTCAGCAGAGCATTACTTCAGGCAGTCCAGACACAGCACGGGCTGCATACAGCCCACTGCCCTCAGCCTCAGCAAAGAGGAGCCATCCCCTGCTACCGAAAACCTCCCACTGAAGCATCAAGGAGGTGGTTATTGATCAAAACAGGCTGTCCACAAGTACACTGCTGTCTGCGCAACTTCCTCCCCAGAACCTTGGGAGGAGCTCGCTGCAGATGTAAGGAGGAAAGAAAAAATAATCCATAAAACAAATCAGAACTCCTCCACAATCAGCTCCACTGTTGAAGATAAGGTCAGTAATAAAAACCTGGCTGAATACACGCATTTTATCTTGCCTACGGGGATACAACATGTGCTGAAAAGACAAATGCCCTTATTATTCCAATGCAGTCTCGTTGCCATCCATCTCTCAGAAGCTGCTGACTTGGCCTTTTGTTTTAGGAGGTGACCACACTGCACGTGGCCCCTTCTTGGAAGGCATTGATCCTGCTGCCATCCCTCTGCTGAGGCCACGTCTGCTGCCAGCACCATTAGCATCTGTACCAGCTGCACAGCAACGCATCCTTCCTGACACCCTTCTCCCTGCCCCTCGAGCAAAGCAGGGCTGTTTAGCTGAGCCATCTGAATATGCCATTCATGGAGAAGCAGTCACGTCTCGGTGGGACAGCTCTCGGCTGTTGTGGCTTCCCAGTCATCTGACCAGAGCCGGGTGCTGGAGCCAGCCCCAGCCCTCTCCCCCCCAGCCAGAGGTGCCTGCAGAGCAGCACCACATCCATTACAGTGCTGCTTTTGAGCCTCCCTCCATCACAAGACTCGTGTCCCAGTCACATCCAGGCGCCTTTGAGCTGGAATGACCCGTCTGCCCTTCCTCCACTCCCCACGCCTGGTGCTGCGCTTCCTGAAGTCACTTGTGGTCACAAACACCCACGTGGGGCGAGCAGCTCCTCACACAACCAACTCAACACTTCCACCCTACAAGCACGCAGTCATTTTGCTCATCATCCTATCTCTTCTGCAGCAGCCCCCCACCGCCTCCCACCACACACAACCCCCATAGCCTATCCGCATGTCTGTGTAGGCCCCTTTCATCCTTGCACATTCCCTCCTCAGCTCTCCTACACTTCCTTATCCCTCTGCAGCAAATCCTTCAGGTCAAATAACCCGGCTTGCTCAGCATTTTGAACAAATGTGGGGACAGTGACAACCAACAAAAGGCCCCCAAGTCTTGAAGGTGTCTCCAGAGGTTGGTGAGACAACGTGCATCAGGCATACAGGCAAAGGCTTTGCATCTCCAAAAGTGCTTTCAGTGGGTCTCTACCTCTGCCAAACCACATACGCAGCAAAAGTTCTTTCTTTCCCTGTGGATTTATAATCTTGAAACCAACCAAATGCAAAGCATCACCCCCTGCATCAAATCCCATCCAAAAAGAGATTAATGAGCAATTATGGACGTTTACAGTAGCTTGAAGAAAAAGAACTGTGTTGGATAAAGGCTGTGTATCATAGGGAAAATGAGCTTTAAATCCAAACTGCTGTAAGCCAACTCCTTCTTGGCAATGGGAGAGAGACCCCAGGGTAGGGAATTAGTTGTCCTGTTCCTTCACCTCCCTGCTCTCCCAGTCCCACAGCAGAAAGCCAATCTTCCCAAATCCTCTCAGAGCTAATGCAATCCTTCTCTGGAAAGGCTCAGGAGCAAGACTGTGCTGAGTCCTCGTGACAGACCCAATCGGAGTCACTATTTCCAAGAGATGCTTTTGATTTTCCCGTCATTCCTTAGCACATTCCCTGGAGCGCAGCAGGCAGGATTCGGGATGTGAATCCCTGGCACGAACCAGGGGGTGTTTCATGCGGGGGGGCTCAGCCGTGCAGCTGGCACAGAGGCTTTTCTTTGCGCTCGGAGGTGGTGCACTGTAAACTCTTCCGCTCTGCATGCTCCTGGAGCCCTGACACAGGCTGGCATTTTGCTTCCAGCACATATGAGTGCGAATCATGACTCCAAGGAAAACCAACACAGCAGCAAAGGTGCCTGGCGCTTGTAATGTGAAACACACTGTTTCTCTGCAGGCTTACCTGGCATCGCCTCGCTGACCGTGTCACTGCGGGCAGCAGCGAGCTCCTGCCACCTCAGCAGCTCCCATCTCCTCACTGCACCTCCCAGGGCAGGACGCTGGGTTTAACAAACCCTGCAGGGAGGAGGAGCCTGGGCAGGGAAGGCACTCGGTTCCCCCCAGGCCACCGTTTGGCTAGGACACCAAATCGACACACAAGGCTGCACTGACCTCTGGTCTCTGGTTCAGACAGACAAGGAAGTTATTTATCACAGGCCAAGTGAATGGGCTGGGACGCTCCTGCACAAGTGCTGGTTTGCAAACAGGGAGTTTAATGAAGGAATTACAGAGTTGTTCCCGGGCACTGGAGAAAGCATGGTCTCAAAGCTGGAGCAGAAGGGTTAAGCTCACCTTTTCATCTCACCTGAAGTGTGTGCAGGGAATGGGGGCAAACAGGAGGCATGCAGAGCACCTCGTTTGGCAGGGAGGGGATTCAACGATGATGGAGCACCAATTTCACATGCATGTGCACACACTCCAATCTTACCAACCCCTAAACCTCTTCAGGATCTCTAATAGGTAAAACACTAAAGCACCCTGAAAGCAGAAGTTGTTTTGGCACAGAAGCTGTGTGCCCTGACCCTTGTCATCTCCCGCAGCTGGTGCTACCCTCTTGGAAACCCAGCCTGTATCCAAAGCCACATCACTCCTGTGGCTCTGAAAGGTCAGGGAATTAACAGAAGGGTGACTGGTAAGGAGGGCACAGCAAGAAACTGGCTCCACACAGGAGGAAGAGCAGGGAACCCTTCTGTCCATGTGCTATGCGGGAGAATTGATCTGTTTACAGAAAATACCTGCAGCTTGCCTGAAAACATCTCCTTCATGGAAAAGTTTCATTTGAGAGAGCATTAAGTTCAGACACATTAGAAGGGGAAGAGCATAAGTAATGTGCTTTTTCACCTTTAGCTAAAGGTCATGGAGCATTCAAACAATTGTTCTGTTTCCAAGCTGAACATGACAGAGGCCAACTAAGCACCCGTCAGCACAGCTAATGAATGTGGAAAACAAAAGCATTTCCCCTGCACTTTGATCAAGAAACACTCAGTGCTCTGAAGAAGAAACTGATGATTATTGGCGATTTTAGTTTTAGGTAATGAAAGTCAAATCAAGCAGAACCTTTCCACCGAGATTCCTTCTTCCCTTTAAAAACACAAAAATCCACTATTTTCACTGGCTGTTTCTTGGTAAGATGGAATTATACTGAAGGCCATTATAAAATATCACACCATTTCCACATCCCTGGGACCAGATGCGTCTCAGTGAGGAGGAGGAAGAGGATGACAACATCCCCACACAGCTGAGGACCAACCTACCCTGTGGAAGAGCCAGTTCGCTGCATCACCCATCAGAGCTCACTCTGGATCAGAGCCATGGATCAGCCCTGCCCAAAGCTGACACCTAAGAGTGAAACCAGGCAACAAACACCCTCACTTGACCACTCCTGGCTCTTCTCTGCCAGCTCCAAACCCAGCAGAAACACCTGGAATGCTGCTGGGAGATGGTGCCCATATGCACAAAGCACATTCCTGCTTATTCATTTGAAATGCATCTCTTCCCCTGTTTTGTTGGATATTCCCCTGGGGTTTATGCAATGGGGAAAGAAAAACACCCAAGCCTGCTCCCCCCGCCTCCTGCCCCTCCACAGCATCCCCTCTCACTTGCCTCATCTGTGAAATCAAACAGCTGCAATCCTTTAAATCACTTCTCATGAAGTGTCTCCGAGCCTAAAATAACGTCACGGCTCATTTCTGGGCTCGGCATTCCTGCCGCGCCGATCCCTGGGCGCGACCGCCACACTTGGAATGGGATCATGTATGTATATGAGAACAGCATTCGCAGCCCTGCTGCGCTCAGCCCCAGGAGCTGACCCAGGGCGTTCCCACCGCTGGGATAAGGATCCCCAGGCAGACGAATTCCCAGCTCTCAGGAAAGGATGTCTTGGAATGCGGCAAACCAGAACCAGGATCTACTCAGATGCAAGACACGCTGGTGTCAGGTTGGTTTTGGCCTCTCTTGCTTTCTTCCAAACAAGCTCTCACTGTGCAAACACATCCCATGACAAAACTGACCTGGCCAAGACACGCAAGCAAATACCACTGCCTTTTAATATTAAACAGCGCAGCAACTTCAAAGCAACTGGGCTCTCCTCTCCCAAGCAATCCCACCAGAGATCAGCTCCAGCCCCAGAGCCATGGCCGGGTTCCAGCCCATGGCGCTGCCAAGCATGAGCCACGTGTTTGCCAACAGCTGAGAGCAGCGGGGCAGATCATGCAGGGACACGCTTCATGGAACGCTCTGCCTGCCCTCCCCAGCAGAGGCAAGGGGAGGTTCATGTGGGGCTGGCACACTTGTGACAAGAGGAGCCTTTCAGCTTCCCATCCAGACAGATCCCAGCTCAGCCCCCTCCTGCATCCAGACACCTCTAAGGTGTCACAAGGCTTCGGAAGATTACATGTGGCTGTAAAAATAGCTTCTAGAAGCAAACGCCAGCAGCTTCTTCCAACATGGATACGGTAGGATAAAACCAGTGTGCACTTTAGTCAGAGAGCAGGGCAGGCTGGAGAAACCCTGAGCTCCATCTGACCTGCAAACAACTGCCCCGCTTGGTTCATCCTGCTCTGACACTAAGGGGAAAGCAAGTGGGGTTTGCAGAAGACAAGGACTCAGCACCCCAAGGCCAGGAGCCTTTCACTCTCTTCTAAATTCAGTCTTCACTTTGGGCACTGAGGTTTCTTGGGA
Source organism: Pezoporus wallicus (assembly GCF_028554395.1). Classification (NCBI taxonomy): domain Eukaryota; kingdom Metazoa; phylum Chordata; class Aves; order Psittaciformes; family Psittacidae; genus Pezoporus; species Pezoporus wallicus. The sequence continues at coordinate 160,183 of NW_026641132.1, read as the reverse complement.
TCGTTTTTAAACCAAGAGCTGCAGATCTCCCTCACCTGGGCACATCCTCCTCCTGCTCCCATAAAAAGAGAACTTTGATTTTCTTTCTGAGACAAATGCTCTCGTTCTGTCCCACCTCCCAAACAAACACGCTTGCTCTGATGGAAGCAAAGCTCCCATAAATGGAACCAGGTCAGCATGTCTCATAGCCTGGATGAAAAGCTTCTTTGTGCAGAAGCACGCAGGCCCTGAGCGATGTGGATGAGCCAGCTGAGGCAGCCAAAAGCTTGTCCTGCGCCCTCCTTAACACTTCTGTTCCAAAGCCTTTCCCAGCTCCAGCTCTGCTCCCTGTGCCGCTCTGCTGAAGCCTGAAGAGGGCAGATGAGGGAATTCCACCCCTCTGCAGTCACTCCATGGGTTTCCAGCTTTCAAGTCAAACCCTAACATCATCACAGCAGGAATTCTACCATTCAGAAGCCATCACTGTCAGAAACACAACCCCGAGACAAGGTCTCCTCACTAACTTGTATTACAAGCCCCTTCCTTGCTGTGGCCACCTCACTATAACCCACCAAGAAGCAGCTCCAAAGAGCAGCCTTGCCAGTGTGTGCCACACTCCACACCTAATAAGATTCATTTAAGCAGCCTGAGCTGACTAAAGCTCTCCACTAAGGAGAGGGGTTTTTCTGTTAAGGGCTTAAACCTAAAACATTCAACCATTCAGGATGAGCAAGCACAGGTGTGAGTGACACAGCACGCAGACGAGAGGCTCGATCTGGGTGAATTAACCTGTGCAAGCTTCAGTGGATTCAACAAAACACAGGCAATAAATCACCATCAGCTTATGCACTGATCCAAGAGGAGACGAGAGGTCAAGGGTAAGAGGAGGGAAAAAAGTGGGGGAGGATAAAATGGAAGAACAGCAGCTCAGTTTTCTTCTTGCTTCCACCAGCCAGGAATGCCACATAGAGAAGGACAGGTCTCCTGATGGAAGAGCAGGTTCACCCCCCTCAATCTGTATGGAAGTGAGGAGAGCTCCCCCATGGGTGTGAGGAGCAAGGACCAGGCTTGTGGTAAGGCCACACACAGGAGAGGATGCTCATTCCCTTGTGATTCAAGGCCATGCCAAAGAGGGCTGGAGGCCAAGTGCTCCTGCTCCATGCAGATTACACCTTCCCCTTTCCCCCCAAAGCTGTTTGCTGCATCCAACCAAGGGTGCTCCTGCCAGGAAGACAAAATGGACCTGGGTGCTCAGCAGTGATGAGCCAGAGAACCATGAGCACCACCAGGAAGAGGCTGGAAAGGGCGAGAAAATATGAAAGCACCATATGGAGAAACAAAAGAGGATGCCACAAGAGAGGAATGATGAAATCCCATACCACAGGCACGGAAACGGCCTGATTTCTGCATAACAGCCCCAATGACAGTGATGTGCCACGCAGCCCCTGCCCCACGAGGCCAGGGAAGGAAAGCCTCTTGCCTTACCGCATGTGGTCGAGCGATCTGAACCGGGTAGGACATAGCGTGCGGCGCGTAGCGCGGCTCGGCGGCGCGCCAGCTCTGCGTCACGGGCTGCGTGGATCCAGACATCTCGGAAGGGCTGCTTCCAAATCACCGGCAAAGGATTAGGAGAGGCGAGAGCTCCTCGGCATCATGTGTGTGCTGTCCACGTCACACAACTGGAAGCAAAGAGGAAAGCGGCAGGTTAATATTCAGTCAACCACGGTCCCATGAGACAACCGAGCATCAAGGCTTGGGTGACCATGAAAACCTGAGTGCCCTCAACTCTCCAGTAGTCCCACTTTCCGCTTGGCAAACATCACTGACAAGTTTCTGTTGTGGATTACTCCCACCACAGGGAAGTCCAAGTATAAGATTATCCCCAAACCATCGCACCTGACTGCCCTGGAAAGCCTTCCCCAGCACCTGCAAACTGCCTGTAATTCATTTGGGCCCTGTTGATCTATGTCTCCATGTCTCTTCAAGACAGCCATTTTTCTGGGGGTGATTTAGTTCCCAAAACCACAACCTAGGGTCTTGGCACTTCAACAAAAGCTCCAAAGGTGCACGATCCCTCCTCAGCCCATCCCCTTCCCCATCCACACTCTCGCACACAGAATCCCAGAGTGGTTTGTGTTGGAAAGGACCTTAAAGCTCACCCAGTTCCAAGCCCTGCCATGTGCAGGGACATCTTTCACTAGAGCAGGTTGCTGGAAGCCCCATCCAGCCTGGCCTGGGAGGTTTGGGGCAGTCTCTAAATCTTTCACCAGCACACCAGGAGCAGCAGAGGAAGCTTCCAGTGCCACCTCTCCCCACACTCTCATGGTCCCTTGCACAGAGAACCAACGCAATTTCAACTGAAGGAGCAGTTGGTGTGGACAAAACCCAAGCAGGGGTGGGAAAGGGGAAAAAAAAAGAAGCATAAGCAAAAAAAGAGGAAGTTTTTCTTTTTCTACTTTTTTTTTGCTCCTCCTGTGAGACCACAGATCAGCCCGTGCTGATAAAGCACTTGCTATCTGCTGCAGGCAGGCACAGGGCTGCCTCGCTCAGCATCCACGCTCTGCTCCCCAGCCAAGCATCACATCAAACCAAGGCAACGGTCCCCGCAGGCTGGGCACGACAGACAGAGCTGCAACAGCAGGATGGGAACAGCCTGAAGACCTTACAAAGAGGACAAGCTCTACAAAAACAACGCTTTCCAGCAAACACTCCTTTAGACCTAAGGAGGATGGATGTGCAGAGACGCCTCCATGCTCCTTCTGAGTGAGGGCCAACCCAGCCTCTTTGGACAAAGGTGTTTTGCCAGGTTCCAGATGGGAAAACACAGAGCTGGGTTTGGTTCTCAATGCAGGAAGAAGGGGGACAACCACATTTCCCCAGCCCTGCAGCCACACATCATCACCAAGCCCCAGGACACCTCACCTGCCACCCCGATCCCAGGAGCAGCCAGACCTCATCCCACACAGTGAAAGCGTCCCCATCCGGAGCTCAGCACGCTCGGTGAATCCACCCCTGGGTAGGAAAGCCCCAGCACACACAGGGGAATTCAGAGGCACCCAGAAGGCAGCCGGGGTGTATTTACACTTCCAGTGTGACTGCCCCACTTCCCCTCCTGCTTCTGACTAGATGGGATTTTAATGGCTGATTCCCACCCAGAGCTTGGGGCTGTGCAAGGAGCAACGAACGTATGGTTCAACATCCGCTCTGCTCACCCGCAGGGACACACCACCACCCTCCTCCCAGCTCTCCTGCAGCCCATGTGTGCTCCTGCAGGGGCAAACCCTCCCTGCAGCACCAAGGGTGCGAACACGATGCTCTCAAAAGCTTGCTGGGATCTGCAGAAGTTCAAGGTACTTTCCTAATAACAGATTCAAACTTGGACATCTTGGCTTGAGGCCACCCAAGAGTTAATTAGCACATGTAGAGATCTATCTATCTATCTATATGTGTGTATATATGTGTGTATATATATATACACACATATGCCACATGTATATACACACACTCCATGTTGGAGGTCCTAGAGTCCTTGACAGCTTTCAGCAAACCAACTGCTTCTCTGGAAGCTGAGCACATGGACGAGACCATGCCGTGGTAGGTGTCTACAGTGCAAGTAATGGGATGGTTTTTCTCTATTTAAACTCCTCAGATCAACAGTTCAGCTTTAAACCTCAGCACTCAGTGCAAAGCCACACGGTTTCAAGCTCTAAAGCAGTTTAAAAGCTTTTATGCTTCTTTCTTTGCAGCAAGAAAAAGTTCACTCTCTGGTAGAAGGATACACACACATGGGGTGAAATCAGAGGGGGCAACAAAACCCTCCTGTACCAGACCATGCTGTGCTGGTGGTGTGCACTAACCACACACTAGCAGGACAAAGCAAGGTTTCTTCCTTACCAAGGGCAACAAACTACCTTTGCCTCAACAAGAAAGCCAAGAGTAAAAACTCATGTGCTTGCAAACAGGCAAAGCACTGCCCAAGCATCCCCACACCTGCAAACCACCACCAGCAAGGTCTCGATGCAAGTCTAAGGCCCTGGATGCTCTCCACTGCAGCTGGACCGGGGCTGGAGCCAAATGAGGTCACTGAAGCACTGGGGCACTCCCATGGGGAGCAGGACGGTCAATGCACAGCCAGCAGCAGGGCTGTGGGTGCTCCCACTGGGGAGCAACCTGGGAGCATAACATCTTGCTGGGGATGTGCTGGTGCTGCTTGGCCATCTATCCCCAGCAAAACAACCCAGGGTGCCTCCTCATCCACAGCCCTTTATTAATTACTCTTAAGGGAGGAACACAAACAATAGGAGCAGATTAATGGAAATCAAAGAGTGCAGCCAGGCTCTTTAAATCTCTAGGATCGAACTGTTTGGTTCCTACTTTTCCTCAACTGATTTTGATGAGGAACAGACATTGTCTCACAGGAAAAGTATTTCCCACACCCTCCCCAGTTGGAGTCTCCATCAGAGACTGTTTTATCCACAGACCTGTGTTAGCCATTACAGCACTAGGTATGAGCAGATTTACAGTCTCTGATTAGGAACAGGAGAAAGCTGGAGGTTACCAGCAAACGCAGCACCAGGGCTACAACATGAAGAAGCCAGAGCCCAAAAGGCTCCTGCACCCATTTATTTCCACCTATATGGGAGACTCCCAGGATCCTGCCCCACTGCCAGAGTCTTCAAAACCTCCACCCTGCTCCACAGAGCAAAGCACCACCTCCCTACTCCTCTGTTTCTCCTCTTCATGTACCATTTACTGTCTAAAATCATTTCCCCATCACCTCTTCTCCCTAATTTACACCATGAAAGCACTCTACAAGCCATGGCAAGTTGCTGCAGGCTCGCTTGCACACAGAGGAGCTCTGCCTGGTCTCCTGGCTGCCCTAGTGTCTGACAAGCATACATCAACCTGGGCACAGCCTGTGCTAATGGGGGCAAGCAGAGTTGTGTCCACCCTGAATGACAGGCACAGATAAGCTCATGATACCCCACGGTCATCTACAAGGTCACAGCCAACACCAGGTAGACACAGGGCTGTACACCTCTGTGGGAGTCCTTTAGTACACATCCTGACCACAGCTAAAGCAATGCATTGATACAGTCAGGACCATGCAAAACCCCTACGTGTCTCAAGTAAGGCTTTGCAATTAAGTTGAGTGGCAAAAACACCAATTATCATCATTCAACACACTTGTTGCTCTTCAGAGTGAGAGCCAACCCTCCCAATCAGCGCCATGCTCCTCAGGGAGAGCAGGATTCCCAGGGGAGGATTTATATCCACGATATAAATACAGGCCATTAGCCATAATTACCCCACGGCTTAGTTCATCTGTCTGAAAGGTGACAAGAAGAAGACACTCCCAGCTCACAGATAATACCAGCTCATCCGTCCTCAGAAGAGATTTACAGACGCCAGTGAACACACACTGCTCAAGTGCCAAACAAACTGGTTTTAAAGCAAAGACACACTGAAATAAGATGAACGGAACAGCTTGTTTAGATCCAGAGTAATGTTACTCAACCTGTGGTCTATACCATGGAAGACGTTAGGAGGTAGCCCACAAAATGACTGCAGAAGACATCACTGAAAGGCAGTAACTAGCACGACTAAGGCAACTAAGCAAAACGCTGCCAGCACTCACCAGGGCACATTTAACTGAAGAGGATTGAAAATAAATCTCACGTTTAATTACTTTAAATGATGCAAGGGGAAAGACACGCTAAGTCATCTTTACCTCAATGTTAAGTACACGACAAGTTTCCTCCTCAAAGCGGTGCATATCCTCCAGTCACCTTGTGTAGTTTGAAATACAAGTGAAGGAGACCTGTATTTATAATGCTTAATTAATACCAAACTATAACCTCCAAGGGACCAACCACCCCATGGTGCTTCCAGTCACACACTTGTGTGCAGCACAGCAGAAGAGCGTGTTGCCTGTCAGCAGCCGACCCACGGCCAGTTACAGCACTGACATTGCCAAACAGCTCTAGATCAAAACCAGGCCTGAACAGCGCTTATGAGGTTTACCCACACTTGCTTTAAAGGACCAGTGGAAGCCAAAATAATTAAGATATGATGAAAATGGGTAAAGAGACATTCCCAAGAAAGGCACCACAACCTAACAGTAAAGGATTTGTCTAATCAATATGTGCGTGAAATTTTCTTCCAAGACAGTTGACACTACACACAAATATCTGTATGTACTGTATCTATTAAATCCTTTCAATAGGAAAGCAGGCTGTCTGCCATAAATTTAGGGCTCTATTCAACACGACAAAGACGACCATGTCAGTGTCTGCAGCCTGGGAACCCACAGTAGCGTTCAATCACAGCGGGGCACAGAGGTTTTAAATTAAAATAGCAGCACAGGGTCAACAAGAAGGATCAGGCACATCCTGAGCCCTGTGACATGGAGGAGAGGTTACTTCAGCCCCAGGGCTCAAGGCTTGTACCTGTGTGTGATCTTAATGCATGTTTCTTGCTTCGGAAGTGTATGAAAGCAAAGCTGGATGGCAGCGCTCTACACACGATGGTCAGACCCTCTGGTTCCTCAGGTGCACCTCAAACAGCAGAACCCAAAGCAGCTCTTGCCCTGTTCCCCAGCTCACCCGTTGGCAGCACCTCTCCAGCTCTCCTCCCTCTTCTCCTTTGTCCTGATGACTTCTGGACTGGATTAATCTCCCAGCCTGCCTGGCAGTGCAGATGCACAAGCCATTACAGCAGCAGATCTGAAGGAAGAAGGCGCTTTGCAGCACCGCAACAGAGCTGCCCAGGGCAGGCTGTTACCCTTGTAAGAAGGTACAAGGAGTCCCTAAAGCCACAGAGGGGATGGCAGAAGCTCAGGAGATGAAGTCTCTCGTCCTGGTTTGCTGGAAACCTCCAGGCTGCATCAGCTCTCCCACCACAGCACAGCTCCATGCAGAACCAGTTCTGATTCCTGATGAAAGGTGACTCGTCTGCCCTGCTCCTATCACTGCCCGAAGCGGCAAAGCAGGATTTGCAACTTGTATTTCTCCTTTCCAGTCTTTCCAAGTTATTTTGGGCACAGGACCCATGTTTAGCTCTGCCCTGAGATAACCTTTGCCAACGTTTGTGTACAGCGTTTGGCACCATGGAGCAAGGTCAGAGGGTTGGATTCTGCCAGCCCCACTCCCGGTTGCATTTCCAAAGGCTGCTCTCAGCAGTGACATGACACTGATGCTTCTGGCATAGGAAAGTACATGTTACCTGTGTCATTCAACTCCTCCCTCGTCCAGATCCCCACTCTCAGTGGCATAATCTGGTTTCTTGGGAGCAGAGGAGACATCTGCACCACCAGCCCCAGCACGGACAGCCCTGGTCAGATGAGGACATGCAATGGATTTCACACAGTTTAACTACCTCCCAGCCCTCGGCAAAGCAGCTGCGAGTGACCTTGTGACAACTCCCAGAGGGTACATATGTGCTTAAATGAACAAGACTGACCCATTTCTCTGCAGGAGCGCTCGGCTGTCACTTCCAGCTGCAGGGACATCCTCTTATTAACATACAGGAGCCACACACCGAGTGCCAGCCTGGCCACGGCTCCAGTCGCAGGTCAGCATCAGCATGGCTGGACTGAGACTGGTTTTCAAACCCTGCCTTAACATACCTTTCCCTTCAGTTTCCCTATTCCCACTATTGAATTTTCCCCTTCTAATAAATTAAACAAACTTAAGCATCTCCTGGTCTCCTGCTTTTTGCAGCTGAAACAACCCATGGATCGTCTGGACGGCAAGCTCATCAGCAGGGATGTGATGGCAGAGCTGCTCCCATTACCCAACAGCATCGCTGTTCCTGTGCCAGGGCACCCACAGCCCTGCAAACCCATTCCATGCTGCTCCACTGGGAAGCGGAGGGAGTCAGCATGCACACGGCCACACACAACCCACAGCTACTGACTGCAGTCCCAGTGCCCAACAGGGACACTTCAATAATTAAAGATACTGACAAGAAACAGGCGGAAAGAAACCCACACTGCAGAAAAAGGGAGGTGGGATTTGGATCCATGCACAGGCCATTCATGGAACAAAAGAGTTATTTTAAGTCTGGGCTGGAAATAGAAAACAAATTAGACCATGCGAGGCCTTTGTTGAAGATGATCTGCAAAGACAAATGGAGACGCCTGGAGAGGAAATGAGAAGAAACCCAAACATGAAACCACCTGGGTACTGCAAAGGGAAACAGGGCAGGGGCCTGAGGAGGAAAGGAAAGGAGTGACCATCAAGCGCCAGAGCACAGTTTAGGCAGCCAAAAAGGAGGCAGATAAGAAAGCCACTGCAGGGCAGCAAAAGCAAACCAGCAGAACTGATTACTAAGAACCCAGGGATGGAAAAAAAAACAGTGAAGAAAATGGCCCTTTTTTTCACATGGAAATCCAGCCCAAAGCTCCAGACACAGAAACGTACGAGCTGAAACTAAAAGCACAACTGCTGAGGCACGACAGACTGTGCAAAGGCACAAACTGAACCTTCTTCCTGTCCTATCCAAACCCTTGTCTGGCAGCCTGAAACGCTGCCACACTTCCCACTGTGCTGCCGCATCCACCTGCGATCCAGGGCAATTCCAACCATGGGGTACAGCAGACAGCCCGTTCCAGGGCTCCTTCTCTCCCCCCTCCCAGACCTCCATCACTGCACGCATTGCACAACTTCTCTTCCACTTCAGTCGCCCTCCCTCTTACATTAAACATGGGCTTAAACATTGTAACTGTTACGCAGCACTAATCTCAGTAATAAGCACACACAAGCAACTTTAAATCAAGGGAAAAAACCCTTATTGCCGAGGTGCAATAACGATACAGTAACCCTAGGACTATTCCAGCCACGCTCCCAAGTCCATTAAACAGCACATTAACAACCATGGCTCTAACAACACATCATCACTACACCCATTCTCGGCTCCCAGGAGCTAACCTAAACCCCAGATAAACAAGGCTTTTAAAATGCAAGGAAGCTCACAAAGCACCTGGGACACACACAGACACATGCACACACACACACACACACACACACACACAACACACTGCTCATTTGGTTTTCAAGCCCTTCAGTTCCTATTACCAAAGAGACAGATCCTCTGATGTCTGGGGCACGTTCATGAAAGCTCAGGGAGTCATCTCCTTGAGATCCTTTTGTTGAACAAATTACTCAGCTCAGGAGTGACATTTTCCAGTATTTACATCCTGAATAAAGGAGTGAAATTCATTTTCTGGAGCTGCTCGGATGAAGTTCTTTGAGGCGGATCAGCACTGCTAAACATTTTCTCCTCTCGCATGTTCCCACTTTCAAAGACGACAAAACATCTTCGCCTCCTAAATGATTCCTTTTCTTTCATGATCCTCTAATGATTCAGGAGTCTCAACTTCACACGAAAATCTTTGAAGAGCACCGACTGCCAGCATAAAAGCAGAACTATTGTGACAAACTGCAGGATTTAATGCCTTCCATAGGACGACATGTGCAAGAGGAACAAGAATTACCCTAGGGAAGCAAAACAAAGCCTGCAAATAAATTAAATGACCTGTAAACCAAGGTACTCAAAAATATATGAGACGCTATGCAGCTGTGCCATAAAATATCCCTAAAGAAGGGAGTCATCTGGGAGTGGAGCTGGTTTAAACTAACCCATTCTAGCCCAGGTTTGCACTGCACCCGCTGTACTTACCCAGCACACCGCTGCCCCTCGGACGCACGATGGCAACTTAAGGAATGCTGCCTCGATGCTCTGTCAAATACCAGCTCTGAACCCTCCACCAGGCCCTTCTCCTCACATCCCCTGGGTAATCACTAAGCAGAGAGAGTCAATTTTCAGCCCAGGTTAATAACCGAATTCCAGCCATTTGCTCCTGCACGTTGCTGCTGCTTTCATTTCTCCCTAGGAAAACCAATGTGAAGTTCAAGCTCGCCGGTGGCCCGGCGAGAGGAGCTGCTCATTAGTTCACAGCAGATCAGCCGGAGAGACAGGTCTAAGCGGTAGGAGCCATTAATTGGCCATGTTCTGCTTTCCTTGTCTAAGTAATTAATAGCTTCTAGACAGAAAGTCAAAGCCTCTCTAGAGGCACCAAAAAAACCTTCAACATTTGCATACGACGTGTAGCACCTCGCAGAGCAATCTGCAGAGGGAAAGGAGACAGGAGAACATCACCTCCACCTCCGTCCCTTTCTCAAACACCCCTCTACACACACCTACAGCCTGGCAAGCAGCGAGCACAATGTGAAGGGTTTCATCCCTCTGACATTCACAGGGGAGTCTCACCTAAAAAGGAGGCTTGCACAGCTCCAGCTCCCTCCAACTTCATTCAGAGGCAAATGGCACTTTGCAGGAGCCAAGCTTTGGGTTATGTTTCCACAGACAGGCTTACGAAGCAGATGGGGATTCCTGATGTGTTTAATAACTGAACCTGCAAGTGGGCAAACGGGATTTCAGCACTTCCCTGCCAAGCTCAGCCCTGCTGGCAACAAGCTGTCCAAAGCCACCAGTCTGTCTCCAGCAGAGCAGGAGTCTTGGACACTCTGACTGAAACCTGGTTAAATCCTTCGGGATCTGCCTTTCCTGGGCTTGCAGCAATGGTTTTCAGCCTGTCATTTACAGGCTTTCTGGGAGCCTGTGGACAAGCTTGAAGGAGTCCTTGAAGGGCAACTGAAATTCATGCTATACAGATGAGACATCTAGAAGGGTCCGCTCTTCCACAGGGAATCGATCAGCACCAGCAAGATGGGGTCAGAAGCCTCTGACCTTCCTGCCCCATTGCATGAGATAGAGGGAAGAGTTTTGCTTTGCTTCACAGCAAAATGCCCAGGCCCTGGGCTATCAGCCCTGGGCTATCAGTCCACCCTGTTCTGCAATTGGTGAAGTCAAAGCTATTTATTAATAATAATTATTGCTACTTAAGAACAACCCTCAGCTGCACACATCAAGCTATTCCTCAGATGACTCACTGGCCCCAATTCACTGCTGCTGCCGTGCAGGCACAAGCAGGTACCTCCCATCACTCTGCACCTACCTGCCCTGGGGCTGAGTTTTCAGATGGTTCCTCACCCTCCAAACCCTTTAACCACAAAGCAGAAACAAACACAAACCACGAGGGAAAGGTCTGACGCAAAGCAATCCTCATCATCAGCTGGGAGGCACCTCTCCTGGGCAAACAGAAGCTCTAACACAGTCATTTAATACGGACAAAAACTGGCCCGGACAAAAGCACCAGGGATTCTAGCAGAGGGAATAGCAGAGTCATAGTCCCAAGGTCAATTATTGCTTTTGTGGAGCTATAGGAACAAATTACAGCATAATCATCTTTCCAGAGTCCATCTGGGGAGCACTTAAGGATGTTTCCCAGCACCTTCATGCAATAAGCTTATAACCTTGATGAAGGCCTTGGATTTAAATTAAGATGCACTCTGGTTACTCACAGCAAGGAAAGAGACGGCATCTGAAATTATCTCTGCTAAGGTGATGAGTTTCCCTGGGTATCAAGTTGATGCAGGACAGCTTACACGGGGATAACGAAGAGGATTACTGTCCCCAAATCTCCATCACCTCTGCTTGGGCAGCTGAGCTGCTCATGAAGCAACTGCAATTAACAGCCCTGTGTTTTAATGGGAGGAGCCAGCGATGGATTTCACTTCAAATAGCTTCAGTGCCTGTGAGGAGCACTGGAGTCTGTACTGAGGTACAGACAGACCCATGGTACTAGGAAAAAAACCCACACTTATTCCAGGGAGGAGACAGCACAGAAGTGTTCAGGAAAATGAAGCTCAGTGCTCTTTAAACAGCCAAGAGGCAATAAGGCACTCCAGGGTGCACCAGTCACACAGGAATTATTCCTCTGCATAGCTGGTTAGTGTGGGAGTGTTCCTGAGGTTTAGTTGGGATGGGGGGAATTCCTTATTTATTGATCTTTTGAGCCACAAGAGCAGGATTCACAGTGGGTACCGATTAACAGCTCAGTAGGCACAAACACACCAAACTGGAAACACAGCAAGTTTCTGAATTTCGCTTAAAATCCTATAGTAGATTAAGTGGAGAAGGTGCTTCTGGACACATCAATGTGCTCATCTGTCTTAATATCCACCCTGTAACATTAATACCAAAGTATGATGTACTTTACAAACTGATGAGGAATGTTTAAACAAGGAAACCCTGAGAAAGGAGATAACTCCCCCATTTTTAAGTCGTAAGGGAATTCTTATGGACGAACTGAACTGCTCTTCTTCCCCCCGTGAAGCTGTTGCATGCTTCACCCAGGAAATTCACTCTGCTTTAATACAAAACACCACTATTTCAACAGGAGCAAGAACTGCGTGCCCTGCAAAAGGAGCAATATCCTGGAAACAGCAGGTTTGCTGTGCAATCACTGCCACACTCTCCCCGCACTTCCAGAGCCTCCCAGCAGCGCTGCTCCATGCAGCTCACAGGATGGTGATGACCCCAGTGGAAGGCTGCTGACTGACTGAAGCTGGATATGGAGCTCCTGAGTCCTCCTCCCACAGCTCTGGTTTAAGGGGTGTGGAATGGCTTAATTATGCCCCTCAAGGCAGGAAGAAGTCACTTGTCTTTAAACACTCAGACTTTTATTGAGTTAACATGTTTTAACAAGGTCAAGGCTTGAATGGTAAACTCTTACCCAAAGGGAAATGCGCTACTTCCCCCCCCTCGCAATTCATCAGCATCACCTCTGGTTTATTTCTAGAGCCCTGGGTAAAACTTCCCAGACAAAAATCAAGGAAAAATAACTAATTAAGCAGTCAGAAAGGTTAAATAAACCAACTAAACCTTCACTTTCTTCACCCTACCACAGTGTCACAGAGAAGCACCCAGCACTTGAACATAGCACCCACATGCATCCCCTTGCAGAGGGCTGCAAGCAGGGTGCCTTCATCTCCTGCCACATAGAAGGGGTAAGCCCTGGGAAACCCGCTCAGTTTAAATCACTGCAGTCTCTGCAGTGAAAACAGCTGCAGAACAGCTGGCTGGGAACTGAACAACTGGGCACAGGCTACCGGAGCCAACCCACTGTCCCCACATCTCCAAGGATGTGGCTGCTTGGTAGGGAATCTCCAGAAAGAACCAAGTATTGCAGACAGATGCTAAAGGTACAGACAGACAAATATTGCAAACAGATGCTAGAGGTAAGCAAATGAACAGTGAATTGTTTGACAATGTGGAGGGAGAAAGATAAATTACAGCCTTCCCCAAAATCACCTCCCTGCTACCCCAGCCCAAGCCCAAAAGACTTCACTGGTTTGTTTCTACAGCAGCCACTAACAGGGCAAGACCATTCCCATTCCTGTGAATCCCCATGTGCTCGTTTACATCCCCAGCCTTGCCACAACATTATTCTTATAAGCTCAGACTTCCAAGGAAAAGCACGGCATTAGTCTTCAACCACACACCGTTCACCAAGATCATAGAGAGTAGACTGAGATGAGCTCTTAGGCAGAAGCTCTTCCCTGTGAGGGTGCTGAGGCGCTGGCACAGGGTGCCCAGAGAAGCTGTGGCTGCCCCATCCCTGGCAGTGTTCAAGGCCAGGCTGGACACAGGGGCTTGGAGCAACCTGCTCCAGTGGAAGGTGTCCCTGCCCGTGGCAGGGGGGTTGGAACTGGATGAGCTTTAAGGTCCCTTCAACCCAAATCAGCCTGAGATTTTATAATCATTTACCCATATACAGCACAAAGTCACTTGCCAGGCAGGAGTGGGGACAGATGAAAGGTCTGCACATTAACAGCCCTTCCTTCTCTAATTTTACCTGCTTCCTACAGCCCAATGAGAAGGGCAGAGCAGACACGTCTGTCGCTCAACAAATTGGGTTTTAGTCATTGTCCACTTGAGCATCCCTCAGCAGTAGATACTGACCTGGGCAGAAGTGACATCAATCGCACACAAAGCAGTTTTAATTCCTCCATGCAGGAGTTTGTACTGGTTTGACTGCATTTGCTTTTAAATCAGGGCTGCTTAAATTGGAGCAGGTTTCCTGCTGTGATTCACATATCCCATTACACAGCTCAGCCCAGCAGCCAGCTCTGTGCAGCTCCAGTGAATGGAAAGTTGAGCAGTCCATAGAAAAAATGCTTCTGTATACAGACAAAGGAGGCAGACTTAAAAAACCACCACGTCCCCTGTCATCTCGTGTATGCACAATTTACCTTTTGATTTTGGTACTTGTCTAAAGAGAGGTAAATCCAGGTTGGATGAGGCTTTGAACATCCTGATCCAGTGGAAGGTATGGGGGACAGAGGTTGGAATAGGTGATCTTTAAGGTCCTTTCCAACCCAAATCATTTTATGAAAACCCAGGAAGACAACACACCTCTGGACACAAAGCAGGATGCAGAGCTTAGCCTGCACCTCTTCTTTATCAGGGTAAGCTTCCCCTCTCCCACATCCACCTCTTCAATTGACTTCATCTTTGGCATCATGCACTTCCACACAAGCCATCCTCCTCCCACTGGGATTTTCAGCTCCCTCAGCACAGCCCAGAGAGGACGCCACCTGCTCTAGCAGGGAGCCAACTCAGCCGGGAGCTGTGTAACAGTGATGCTCTGCATCAGCACAAAGCTCTCCCAAAGCTGCTCCCAAGGATAGCGTCCACAGGCACTGGGCAGAAGCAGGAGCATCGCTTGCTGGTTCCTGATCTGCCAAGCACAAGATGGACCCGCTCCTCACTGGGAGCAGGGAGAGAGCATTTTATCAGGGTACTCAATACCAGGTGATGACATTACACAGGCCAGTAATGCCAAAGCCAACAGGGTCCGTCCCAACAGGCAGGAGACCCACAAGGTAAACACAGCACTGCCAGGTCGCTGTGAGGAACACATTGTACTTCTGAGGCTTCAAACATACCAGGAATAATCTGTAACAAGGTACTTAAAACTTCAACACATCTAAGGCCTAAAATTGAACTTTGCAACTTAACACCACAGTGTATTTTATTAGCAAGGTGCTAATGGCGGTACAGTACATCAGGTTACGTTTTAAAACTCACAAATAGTTTCCAAAGACTTTAATCAGTCATTAAATAGGTGCTTTAATAAATGGCTAAATCAATCATTATAAGCCATAATATTAAAGTAAGCTATTGGACTTTATAATAATCTGCAATATCTCCAGCTGAGGTTCTCATATCTATCTGTAAGACATCACGATGTTAGACGTGAAGAACAGAATGCATTATCTATCATTTCTTAACTCTTTGTACGTAGACTTTAATGTAAATATAGTCCATACGTTGTCACACTTCATGTAGGTGATGTTTAAAATACAGAGGAAACATTGCAGAGCACTAAAAAGTGGTCCTTTGGGATGGCACTGAAGAATATTTAATAAAGTCAAAAGCTGCAGGCTAATTTCCCTTGGGAGTTCCCATTTAGAGCCTGTCGCAGCAAGAATCCATCACAGACAGCACCAATTCACCCACACCAGGGAGAAAAAACACCTCTTCTTTCCCCACTGCCAGCCATACAAGCAGTCTGTGCTCTTGCCTCCACTGGGGGGCAAGACAGAAAGCAGACAGGCGAGGTGACCAAGCGAGCCTCACATCTTTAGAGGGGGCTCGTAACACTAAGGTATTTAGCGTAGCATTTCTCAGGGGATGGGGAGGAAAGAAGAAAAGCTATCCCACCCTCATCCTCCCCTGCAGGGAGAGACCAGATGTCTCACCTGAGCTCAACCTGGGGCTGCTACATGTCTGGGAGAGACGGGAGAACAAAGAACCAACCGAGCAGAAAGGGAAATACCTCTTCAACTCCAGCAAGACAAGGTCCCTGCCAAGAAACACACCTCCAGTTCCTCATTTGCTTTACTTAGAGAAGCTAAAAACAATAAGCAGAGGCACACAGCTGGAGCAGATGGCTTTAATTCTTCACTTCTTACAAGCAGCAGCTCTTCCCCTCCTGCTCACACACCTACCCTCTGTTGGCACTCAGCGGTGGGAGCACGATGCCAAGAGACGGAGCAGAGCCCTTCGCCAGTGCCAAAGCAATCCCTTAAACTCCCACCCCAACATCCCTGGGATGGGCTGTGATCAAGCTCTTCTGCTTGCTCCTCGTCATTCATGCCAGGTAACCTTTGCAAATACTTCTTAGCAATCCCAAAAAGCCAGCCAGGCTGCAAGAGATGCAGGAATCCTGTTTAATACAGACTGATGCACTAAAATAACCCACCTCCCGCGGCACCGCTGTTCTCTTTGACACAGCAACCTAAAGGTCAGTTGTTGGGAGATTTCAAAGTAAATCCACCAAACTAAACCATTTTAGGTCTGTATCACTCCCATGTGTGCGATGAAGTGATGAAACACACCCCATCCTGTCTGCTGGTTGAAAAAGATGATTTCAGGTCACTGTCCCTTATGCAACAAGAGCTACTCAGCTCGGATAAGATCAGCCACTACTAAGCAGGATTACAGATTTATCTCCCCTCAGCGGTGTGATCTTCCACTAATATTTATATCACCAAAAAATAACACAGAAAATATTTCCAGAGCTGCTCTTTGAGTCACCAGCAAGGCACAAAATGTTCACACAGCAAAAGGCAAATCTCTTAACTGCAAGGACAACACAAACCGCAGAGGGGGAGCACAAAACACCACAGCCCTGGTGTCAACAACAGCATGGGAAAACCCAGGCAGTGCTGAGATGCTGCCAATCAAACCAATGGGGCTCGGTTTGGAGGGCAGATGTGAAGCATCACCAGCTGACTCATGCCAAGGAGCCAGGATCTGATGCGCTCCGCTTCCGAGGGTACTTCTCTGTACCTGTAACTTACATCTGGGCAGCACATGCCTGCACCAGGACGTTAGAAATCAATACAGACACAGGGTAAGGCACCCAACCCCGTCAGGGGATTAAGGGTAATTTCTATATTCTTACACCCATCCCAACGCATGCTCCCTTGAGCCAGCACTGCCTCCACAAGACACAGGGCAGAGGCAGCCCCAGGAGCAGCACTGGCAGACAACTACCACATACACCTCCTGGCGTGGGTGCAGAGCTTCAAACCAACATCAAAATTGAAAATAAGCTTTCAGAGACCACAACAATGCATAAGCCTCTACACCTAACTGCAAATATAGTGCTTTTGAGTGTGGACCACAAGTATCTTCCAAAATGATGCTAGAAATTCAAACCTATACATGCAAATAACACCATTTAGGGATGCGGATGCTGACTTCCCGGTTTCCCAACACCATTTGCACAAAGACTTCAATCTCATCTCACTCATCACTGAGCCAGGCAATAGGGGACTACTCCATCAATGACATCACTAATCACAGCGTTGATTACATCATCATCCACAAGAGAGTATGCAGCTTTCCAAGTGGAACCAGCAGCCTGGGTAAAGGACGCCACGAAGGACGTCTGTATTTAAGAAGTCTCACGCTGTTAATTTAATGGCAGAACTTTCAACACTATCTTTGGGAAATACCACGTACGTGGACACAGTATTTTCACGTGCTGTTGCTAATGTCAGTGAGCCAGCACACGCTTATGGGAATATTCTGGCTCCTGGAAAAGTCACATACACACTCATGGCAAGTGAAGGACTCCACAGCCAGGAGGCCAAGACTGAGACTTTGCACGAGTGTACTCAAGAACATCTTCATCCCTGGTCTCAGGGGAACAAACAACACAAGATTTGCTAAGAGCACGATAAGGAATGTGTGTGCTGAAGCATCTCTCTCCAGGACGGGAAAAGCACTTGGAAACACCCCTTTAAATGGCTCTCAATGGAAGATAACAAAGTTTAATAACAGGAACTCAAATGAGAACCAAGCACCCGTTACAGAATCTGGCACTATGCGGCTGGGAACGTGCGAAGGACAGCGTTCTGCTGTCCCCATGCCACACACCACACTGGATCTGTCACGGGTAACTGCTTCTTGCTCAGCCTTCCCTCCTCTGCATGGGCTATTTGCAGCAACAGCATTAGAGCAACCATCAAGCAGATGCTTAAAAAAAGCAGAATGACGTTCAAATGACATCTATCCATAAATCAGCCCAAACCACAAACATCTGAAGAAGATTTTCACTTAATCCAATTTACTGTAATCTCTCTCTTTAGTTAAAATGACAGAAATGTCAAAATGGGACTTTACTCCTCTGTCAAAGCATCTCATGGTAAAAAGGAAAATAAGCAGGCTCTCACGCGCAGCACCACTTATTAGGTTAGAGATGTCAAAACTGTACTTTGATTCTCACTATTAGCAGTCACATCCACATGCTGTGCCCTTCTGTTTCACTTCATTTCCCCTAAAAGCGAGCACAGAGCATATGCTTGATGCCAAGCACCATCCAAGCTAAAACTCAAGCTACCCATTTCTTATTGCTGATGACCCTGCGCCCATCTCTGCTTGAGGGCATGAAGACCCTCCGGGGGTCTCATATCCCATCTAAACAGCCTTATTTACTAACAAACATCTCAGGAAGAGCATTTTGCTGCTTCCAAAACATCAAACAATGATCCAAGACTTAACACACCAACCTTCAACTGCTTTCTCCATCTCTCCATGTTAACTGGCAAACAGGGCAACCAACTCACTACCGGGAGCTAAGCATGGGGGTGTCCATATATATCCATTTCTGTCTGTGAGTGTATATCTCTTCCCCAATGGTCACAAAAAGTAAGCCATTATCCAAGAGTCCAGGGAAGTGAAAGAAAAATACCGACTGTCAGGAGCGGGGTCTTCATGCATTATTTAACAAGAACTCTGTTGGCAAAACTGGTGTTGTTTTTATATAAAAGCTAATAGAAATTGTACCTCCAGGTGTCAAAACACTGATGGTAATTCCTGCTGCCTCAGACATCTTGATGTTTCAATTTTAGCAGTGTGAGGAGCCTGCAGGGAATCCAAGAGGGTAAAGTGCTTGTACTCAAAGAGAAGCAGAGAGAGGGAGAGCCTTTTTATTTCTTTATAAAGGGCTCAGGGGAACAGTTCTGCTCACTGGAATTATCAGATCTGGTTCCCCTGCTCCTTCCCTTCCTTGAAAGAGGAAAGAGCAAGATAGGCTAACAAGGAGTGATTGTATCATGTCGACAGGGAACAAAAAAAACCATCAACAAGGCTGCTGAGGAGAAGCAGAAAGACAAAGATGAAGTGAACAGAAGATATCATAGGGATGCAGCAGCACAAGAGCAGCCGCAACTATCAGGATGCTTGAATGGTGGATCAGTGATTTTAAAGTGGGGTTTTGGGGTGGTTTTTCTGAAGTTCATGCCTAAAAGCACAGCAGCACATTGGACCCCTCCCCAGGTCCCCTCTGGTACTAACTTCCAACTGCACTTCTTCATTTCCACCCTTGGTGCAAGGAAAGATCAGAGCTGAACCTACTCCCACAAGACCAAAGCCAACGCCGGGAAGCTTTAGATGTGCTGACACTGGTGCACCCTGGGCCCTCGGGTACTCATTTATATATGGAGCAGCTACCTGGTAGCTGTCCTTTTAAAACAGGATATTAGTTCCCCACACCAGCAAATGGAAGCATCTCCCAGATCTTCACTGTCCTTGCAAAACACTGCAGATGATGGCACATCCACAACATCTCAACTGCCTCCTCCTCCATCCTCTTCCCTCTTGTTAACCTTTTCACAGCTTCCTCCTAGGCTCACTTTGTATAAACTCACCTCTGAAACCCACTGCTGACAGCAGTGGCTGTGTACAGCACCCTACAGCATGAGTACACTGGGGGAGGAAGCTGCAAAGGCAAACCAACGCTTCTTCCCAATGCAGGGGCTTTCAAATGTATTGATTTAAAATAAAAGTGATTGTCCATCTCCCTTGCTTTCTCTCTCCACTATTCACACACCTTCTGCTGTCCCACAGCTCCTTTTTGATGCAGCAAAGGTGGGATCATGCAGAGTGGACTCAGCCCATCGCACCTCCCCAGAACTACGATGGAGCAGTGAGACAAGCACAGCTAAAGATGCATGAAGGGTCCCCTTCCTGACCACCTCTAGTACAGAGCAAGCTCCAGCCAGACTCAGAGCTACAGCAAAGGCAGGACAGTGGATCTGCACGGCCCTCAAAATCCATACTCTTGAACTACAGCTTGTAGGGCAACCCCAAGGACCACCTCATGGTCCAGGCACATCCATTTCCATATTGATATCCACTATAGAAGGGGGACAGACAAGGAGAAAACAATAGCCCAGGAATCCACAAGCACCTGAGGATGGCTTTCAAGGGGGAGAAAAACAACTCCTCCAGGCAGCTGCTCAGCCAGGGGACACAAAGGTCCTGGAGATAACCTTCATTGGGTCAAACTCTCACAACCCCGTTGCAAAAACAGCACTGAGGAAATTCCCAAGGAAAAGTAAATAGATGCAAGAGCAAGCCTGCATCTGGTACTCAACTGCTGCCAATCCCATTTCACCTAAGGACATGCCCAGCCCTTCACACACAAACTCCTTCTACCCAGCACCCCATTGAGCAGCACAACCACCCCCCTGGACTGGCATCCAAAGCATCCCAGGTCTTGCACCACAGGGACCAGCGCGCTCCCCTCCCACCCGGATCTGCATCCTGCCAGGTTCCCTCCAGCAGGCCCCCTCCCCACACACAGACCCTGCCCAGGCATCACTCACAGCTCACTAATGTGTCAGGGACTGGTGGCCATCACTCCCACCCATCCCCAGAGAGACGTTTGTTGCCTTCTTGCTCCTCCAGCCCCGTCTCGCAGCGCGTGGTATAAACTTTAAGAGGCAATGACCTCATTGGAGCGGGGAAGAGCGAGGCGGGGGAGCTGGCTACGTGCCACCTTCTCATTTTTCACATTAAAATAATCATTTATGAGAGAAAACCCATTTATTCATCTAAAAGAGGGGAAAAAATTATCCCATTAGAGGCATCAGGCCTGCGCTGGAGGGCATCACTTGTACAGTGGCTCCTGCAGCAGCATCTACTTGGTGTAGGACCCCCCTGCATCCCTGTATCCCTACTTCCAAGGCAGAACCCCAAGACACCCCAGTACTCAGGGAACATCAGGCAGCAGTGCCAGCATCTCCCCTTGTCTTCATTAAGGCTGACTTCCGCTGCACATGCAATTCCAGCTCTTAATTTGTAACTCTTCCAAATGGGCAATTAAATAGGCAAACCAAAGCTGGTGACTGGGATTTCGGCTGGCCAGGATGAGGCCATCAGGGCTCTGCAGCGAGCAGGAACTGCAAGGCATGTCATTAATTCTGCCCAGACATGTATCACACCCTAATTCTGAGTGCGCATCCAGCATGTGTGCGGCGCTGCGTAGATGCAGGATACACGAATCCTGCATACTCACACATTTTATATGCTCGTATTACTTATGTTATAGATTCACACATGCATTACTCATAGCTCTTAAGAACAGAACATATAGTTCATCTTGGCATGAATCCCAGAGGAAGGGAGAAAAAAAACACACACAGAAAAAGCCCTGCAGTAACAAATCTAACTCGCACCGCGTCCAACAGCATCTGTGGTAGGAGGTAGAGCTGTATGATGGATCATCAAACGACTGACTTACTTTGTGTAGCACACCGGTGTCTCTGGTAACAGCAGGATTGACTGGCGTTTCAAGGGACACTTCCTGACTCAGAGTGCACCACCACTCTCCCAAGTTTTTGCTACGAAACTATGGAAAAAGCAGCTTAATTCTGCAGTATGAGCTTAACAATCCCTCACGTGCATTAGTTCCACCCATGCACCCCTATATGTCAAGTTAGGGACCAAATATGTTCATGCGGGACTGTCACTGTCCCTAAGAAGTGCAGTATCTCAGAAGTTAAGTATTCTAGCCAGCACCACGCTGATCACCAGAGCATGCTGACACAGCAGGAGGGATATTTAAGCTGCACACACCACACAACAACGGCAGAAAGTCAGGTTAGCACAAAGTGAAAACGTAACTCTGTGGACACTGTGCAATGAAAGAAAGCATTAGATAAAATAAATACATCACAGCACACTGCAGCTTCTATCTACCTTTGTAACCTCCACAGCAAGTCTGCAGCATTTCAAAGCATTCTCCTTCATATTCCCTCCAAAAAAGGGCTTTGTCCACTCTTAGGAGCTTTATACCCAGTGTCAGAGATTTAAAAGTCAGCTCTAACACTCCCATTTCCTCAAGGAGAAGAGAGCAGGAAGAAGCAAGGCAGAGCAATCCCAGCCTGGATCCCACCCGCAGCATCCCCCCTCCTCAGCTGTGACCACAATGCCGTGATCCCTCCTGGGCAACGGATTCCCAGCACAGCAGAAGCATCCTCCTCACCGCTAACAGGAGCACGACCCTTCCAACCAGCAGAACCACCCAACCCCTGAGTTTTGCGAGCAGAGTTTACCAGCACTAACTCCCTTGATGCGACAGCCAGCACGAAAACAGCAGCTGCAAACTCCCACCAGCCTGCCCCAAGTCAAAACACACCACGCGCTGCTTTTCAGGCAAACCCAAATTACAGCATCATCTGCTGACTGTTCCTGGGACGAACAAACCCACATTAATTACAGGCTAAACTTTGGAATTCACCTCTCAAGAGCACGAAAACATCAGCAAAACTGCTTTGATCACACTGACAAATCCCTCTCCAGCCGACGGAGCCATGTGTGAGACCAAGACATTCCGGGGAGAAAACAACACCTAAAACTTTTTTCCTCTCCTTTTTCCTTGTTGCTGCCCTCCCCCCCCCCCAAAAAAAAAAAAAAAACACACACTCCAACAGGGCTGCAGGGATAAAATCACCTCGGAAAGCAGCTGGAGCTCACAAAACCCCACACTTCACCTCTGTCTGCAAGCGCTGGCCACCTCCAGGCAACCGCAAAAGTGGATTCCCAGCCTCCAGCACTAAACACTGTTTCTGTGTTGCCCGGCCAAGTTCCAGTTTTCCAAAGCAACTTCTTTCTGCTGTGGCCTAGTTTAAGCTCTCCAGACAAAAACGCCACCAAAACAAAAGCAGCCCAGCCAGTCCAGGGAGGGAAGCGGAGGGGTACTCACCTTCACAGCATCCCCGCATCTCCTCCTGCATCTTTAGCAGCCACCCTCTCAAACTTCAAAATAAATAAATAAAGAGAGGCCACACAGCCTTAAAAACCAAGCTGGAAATGAAATGGAAAGCCTGTAATTATTTCTCAATGCTCCTGCCAGTCTCAGCCTATAAACACAGTGGATTACATAAGTCCACCCCTCCTGTTTTGAAGCCAAAAGTATGAGCTTTTCCTCCAGCTCTGGCAGCAAGTAATAATTCCTCGTCGGCATGGCAACGCTGGCTGGCTTCCAGCAGACAATGGGCGAGTTGAAATACTGCTACGGCCTTTTTATAGCTTAGCTCTGAAAAACCTCTAAAATATTAGCTATCTGATGGCTAACCCAACTTGACAACCTCGCCTCCTTTAACCCTTCCCTTCCCGCACTGCTGCCCGGCATCATCAGTGTCTGGGATCACCAGTGATGATGCAGGGATGGATGTTGCTCTTCCCATGGATGGCACACAGGGACAGGTTCCTATTTAATGGATGTGTTGACTTCACCAGTGCAGCACCTGCAGGACCTGCCACAGTCTGGGTTCCCTCAGTTTTGTTTCATTGCTACTCAGCAGGTATGCTTGCTCTGCTGCACACGGGGCTCTCTTCTCAACTAGCTTAGCTTGAGAGAAAACAAACAGCAAAACAACACTTGTGTGTGCAGTTTTGTCATTGCCCCCGCAGTGATGAGGCCTGTGGGGCTCTGGGTGTGATTTGCAGAGCTGCAGGGAAGCAAGATGCTTTACAAACCCTCTCTCAGCAAGTCTTGGGAGAGCTCATCCATCCTTTCAGGATGCACTGCAGGGATATCCTGGGCAAGCAGCTGAACTCAAGATGTCCTGTACCCTGTGCCAGTATAGGGCAACCTATACTCCCATACAGTTTGGGCTCATTCTGCAGCTGAATGAGTTAAAAGCACTAGCACACCCCAGCAAGACTGAGGACCAGCAGCAAAACTCAGAGGAGACGACACTGAAGACATTATTCAAGTTCATGGTGTAGTGAAGACTGATGAAGTTAAGGAGCCTCGTGACTGAATTTTAACCAAACCCTACCAAAATGAGCAGCTAATGCAAACACACAGCAGCTCCCAAGATCATGCAAAGTTAATATTTACCCTTAATACACACACAAAGCTGCCCAGGATGACCCTGCTATCTCCAGACCCTGATCACCTGAAGGCCAGCAGGTCCATCACACCCATCCCGTTTACACCTCCGAGCAGGAGCTCAGCGAGCGCCGCTGCCATGTGCTGGCTCACTTGCAGCTCTGAATACAACGCACCCCAAGGGCTGGGAGATCCTCTGCCATTTGCTGAATTTTTGCAAGTTAGCGAATAAGCAAAGAAAACAATAGAAATTAAAGAGAAAATTAAGAAACAGAAGAGCCAAGGCCACCACAAATACACAGTCAGCTTCCTTCTCATCGCTCAAAATAGTGCTGCCAGCGTCCACCATCAACTCCCCAGTCTGGCAACGGCTCTGGGAAAGCTCCTGCTCTGCACTGGTGGCTGCTGAGTCTCCAGGGCCAGCCCTCTGCACACAGGCTGCCCCGGGATCTCAGGAAAAGGCTTGAATGCACGGCCCAAGGGAGCCTTTAACACTCAAAAACCAGAAGGCAAACAAAACCCCAACATTTCTTTCTAAATCTCATTAAGTCAGAGCGCATGATTATGATTGTTTAATGTGCAAAGGTGATAACATTGCTTGGAGCTCTAGTTCAATTCATTATTTTATGGGGATAAACATACTAGGAGACACTAAGTGCAAACCATAAAGGTTCCTTGGTACCCGTCCGGCTTGCAGCTGCCCAGCCTTTGCTACGAGGCCGCAATTCCTAATGCCACAGGAGAGCCCAGTTCTCACAGTAACTATCCGAAAGAGAATCAAGCACTCATCTTAGCACAAACCACGATGCAGCAAACCCTGGCAGATGCTGGTTCTTATAGCAAAGTGTCCAGGATTGCCAAAAGTAGCAGTTGTTGCCACTGATTATTAAATACACATTGTGCTACTGCAGAGCCACACACAGGGTAGAGAACCAGAACTGGCACAGAGCATCTACCTGTGTCCCATAAGCTGAGAATGGGCTGAACTTAAGAGACATCACCTAAAATCCCTCAATGCTGTTTTTCCAGATGAGAACCCAGGGATGCCTGCCTGAACATCTGCGTTTTCATGGGGAGAATAATTTATTTCTTACATTTATTGGCCAATTTTCTGGGTTCCACCCCATAAACAACAGGCAAACAAGCCACAGAGAACTGAAACCTCCAACTTGTGGAGGGATAGGGTCTACCCTGCCCCCCTAAATGCCGCAGACACACAGCCTCAGTTCATCCTCTGCTGCTCCAGTAAACCTCAGTGGGTCTTGGGGACACCTTTCCAAGCAGACCACATTTAATATAAGGAGGAAATTCTTCCCTGTTAGGGTGGTGGGGAACTGGAATGGGTTGCCCAGGGAGGTTGTGAATGCTCCATCCCTGGCAGTGTTCAAGGCCACGTTGGAAGAAGCCTTGCATGGCATGCTTTAGGGTGAGGTGTCCCTGCCCATGGCAGGGGTGTTGGAACTGGATGATCTTAAGGTCCTTTCCAACCCTAACTATTCTGTGATTCTATGATTCCACAACCTCCTTCACAGCTTCCTATTACCATGATGACACCTAAGAACATAGCTACAGAACACCCTATCCCTAACCTGAAAAGAACTATTAGTGTAAAACAAAGCTGATGGTGGGTGTGATATGGTGTCACGCACTACACACATGTGGTGTCATACACCATGTGCCCGCAAAGACGCGGCACCTCCAAAGTGGGCACCAGGAGCCACAGGAAAGAGGAAATAAAATCAGAGCTAAACCATCTGGAGACACCTTGCTGCCCTTCCACACACCAACCTCCCTTCTCCGGGCAAGGAGCATCCCCACCATGACCCCAGCCACACAGATGTGTGATCCAAGATGGGGAATAACAACTTACAACTAAAAAGCCCCGCTGAAACTTTAAAATGGCATCACGCTACACATGCTCTTCCAGCTTAAACCCTTAATTAAAGAGACTATTCTGTGCAGTGCTGGAGCCACTCCAACTCCCATTGTTAAATCTAAAATAAAACCCTGCAACCCCACAGCATCTGCAAGACATTAAAACATTCAATGCTGACTCCTTTATTCAGCTTTAAGACATCATTCAATGGGTTTTTCCTCTCAAACTCCAAATCTAAGGATTTCAAGAGAACAACCAACAGCACCTCGCATAGGATGCTTTTTCTTCTTTTTTAGATGAACCTTCTGCAACAATACCCTTGACCTTTAACAATTCCAAAGCAACTAACTGTACACTTGGTCATGTACAGCCTCTGGACAGACTGTAAGACCAGGATGCATCCAACACTGGGTGTCAGGACAAAGTAGATTCTAGCATGGAAGCCAGCTCCAAATAAAATCCATTCATTCACAGGGACAAAACAAGAAAGAAGGCAGATCTGACCATGGAAAAATCACCATGAGCACCAGAAAAATACAACAGAAAGACAACTTTGGTCGTTGCTAATAAAGCTGGAGCCACAAGACTGAACCTTGCTGTTATAACCTCTGTTATTCCAAGATGAGTCTTCACTTTTGCTCTCTCTGGAGAAAGAGGCACTTGCAGCCAGCCTCTGCAATGTCAAGGGGAACCTACATTCACTGCATGGAGAGCAGGATTTCAAGCCCAGTCTCTGGGAATATCACCCATTTAGCAGCCTCTACCATGCTGGCAGACCATGACAGACCTCCATGTTTCCATAAAGCCCATATAACTTTAACAATACTGCTCGTATTCCTCCTGTAAGCAGTTCCACAGCCACAGAAACATTTATTGGAGTTCCAGGTGGAAGAGAAAACCCAAAGATTACCACATTACAGCGCAGTCCATGGAGCAATGGATGCTTAAGGTATTCTCTGTAACAGAGGCATACAGGAACGTGACTGGATGAAAGAGGCAGGTCCAGAAGGCATGTGGACATCCCCAATGAACACAAGCTCAAGCGTGTGGCTGGGTTCTGCTCTGCCCGAGGTGCGCCTTGTCCCGATGAGGAGCCTACCCTGGGAGATGTACCAGATAAGGACTGGTTTCTCCCAGCAAGCAGCCAACTGCACTCCAGTCAACTGCACAGGCACTTTCATCTCTGTTCAGGTGATAACATCTTATCTGGGCTGTGCCCACGGGCACTCCTGCCTGCCTGCTCACAGCAGCTCTGCTGCGCCCAGGACATGAAAAGGGCAGCGAGGTTCTCCGCAGCAGGTCCCACAGCTCATCAGCTGGCTCAGTCACGCGTGCTCTGAAGTTCAGAAAAGTAGGGGAAAAGATTAAATCCCAGAACCAAATTCAAAAGCCTGACCATTAGTGGGATCAACTCTCCCCCACTTGCCAAGTCACTCTGTGGCCACAGTAGCAAACCCATGAGGCAACTCAGTCCTTGTGTGCTTGATCTACCACACAGCTCCCAGGCTCCTACACCGACAGCTAGGTAGCCAGGGCTAAACCATTCTCTTGCTCCACAAGCCAGAGCCTTCACACACACCCCCAGCCCCAGGTACAGGACACACAGGGCATACTGCCTCTACTAGCAGAGCCTGCAGCAGAGAAGCTTCACGTGGGCCTAGAAACAGGCTCCAACATCAGAAATGCTGCTAACCCAGGCAAAACAAGGCAGCACGTGGCACGTACATAGGGACTGAAAGATGCTGGGTGAGTAACACAAAGGGAAATGGTGGAAAGAGACAACTCATTCAGATCTGTGCACTACCAGGCAGCGTCCCTCCAACGGGATCAAGGAGGCCAGCAGCAGAGTGTGTCCCATGGGCTGAAGGGGCCCACCGCAGCAGAGCAGAGCTGAGGTTACACACACCCAGCACTAGCACATGGCAAATAGCTGTGAAAGGAGAAAAATCTCTGCTAGTAACAAGATAGCTTAGAGGGGGGAAAGAAGGCAAAAAAAAACAACCAAACAAAAAGCCCAACAAAGGGAAGTGGGGGGAAATACTTCATCACATCTTTTAGAGAAACAAATTAGAAGGAAATAAAAACCAAATCAAGAATGTGATCCCAAGCCGTGCTATGCCAGTAAGACTTCTCTAATTGTTTCAGTGAGTTCTGGACCATGCCCTTGCCAAAGGCACTGCCTGGGCTATTTAAAAAGCATCCACAACTAGTCCTCAGAGGCAAAGCACTACAGCGTGCAGAACACTATGAACCTTCCTAAGACCTGGGAGACCCTTGCAGAGAACACAAGAGGCCACATGGACAAGCAGGGCCCGCAAGCAAAGCAAGAACGTATTCAATCGTGAACTTACAGAACAGAGGAAATCCCAGAAAGACCAAAAGAACACCCGGCTAGCTCAGGCTGGATGTGGAAACAGGAGAGCAAGATCAGCAGAAGTACAAACCACACTTGTGCAAGCCAAAAAGCTAGGCACAGACTGAGGACAAGCACTCAGTCACTGACCAGAAGTGGTAGTCACGGGGATTCTGAATCCAGGCTGAAAACTCAGCATGTTTCCCATGTTTTCCTCACTCAGGAAGGGGTCAATCCACAGCCAGCCAAGCTCCACACCAGCCCTCTTGCAGAGGATTCGACCTTCCCTTATATGCAGCCTGGAACAGAAATATCCTGTCGAGAACAAACCCAAACAGAAAAGCAAACCAAGAGGAGGGCTGTGCCCTGGCCATGCAATTCAGACACTTCCCAAACACACACCACTGCTTGCTGTTTATTTTCAGCTGGAGCTTCCATTCCACATCCACCTCCTCCCTCCTTCCACGCACAAACTGATGTGCCTTTTAAGATCTCCTATCTGCTGGCTCTGCCTACTGCATCCTCAGCATTTAAAATAAGCAAGCTATGACAAACGCTGGGTAAACCCAGCCACTATGAATACTGCAAAAGCGGAGAGTGGCTGAGGGGTATTGCAGACTAGTCAGATGCTTCAATATCTTGTCCCCAGGAGCTCGGCCAATCCATTTAGCAATGGAGCAGGACTAATAATAGACACAAGGATACACAGGAGATAAATGTACACAAGACAAAAATAAACCCCAGCCTTGTTATAATTTTAATACAGGAGCTAAACTGGGAAATGATAAATGAAGACCGTTTCCACAGTTGAGGCAAGAGGAAGATTTAACTCCCAACAGCCCACGAGCAAGCACACACGTTCAGATCTGGATGGGGGATTTCAGAAAGCTGAAGGACAGGATGAGCATTACTTATTTAAGCACCACATTGTTTCAGCTTACACCAAACAACCCAATGCTCTACTCTTTGCCAGGGTAACCAGAAGCAGGTTTTAAGCAACTGTGCATGTTCTCAGACATCAAGTACCTGCAGCTGCAGGACCAATAGCCATCTCAAGAAGTTGCTTTCAGCTCCCTGAGCTGAACAGCACTCATTTTGATCCCCATCAGTGATGGCAAATTAAAGCTTTAATACACTCATACACAGTTATAAACGCCATTTACATTTGGCCTTGGTGAGCGTTAGCCTGTCTCCATTCTACATGGTTAACCACGCTCCCCCCACAGCCCCTGCCGTTGCTTTATAGAACAACTTCTGGTGTTTAACGAGATTATTTCCCCATGGAAATTATGTGAGGGACAACTCTTCCCTTCCCACGGGAATACCTCAAAGATTTCACAACTTAAAGCCCTGCGTCATCATGAGTTATACTTGTGTGTATACAAACATCTCCTGTATGACCAAATGAGGACAGACACAGGGGCTGTGAGCCAAAGGAGAGCTTCCATCCTCGGATCTGACCTGCAACCAGGTGTCTCCAGCCCAGGGTTTCACCCAGCAGCTCCCACACACTGCCCATGCCACCACCCTCCGCAGCAAGGAGATGGGCCAGGGCAGATCTTCAATCGCATTCAGGCCCTCCCTCTCCTGAATGACTGCTTGACCCTCTCCTCCCCTACAAGCCAGCCCAGTCCATGGTGTGAAAGCTCATTAAAAGGTGTGCCTGGAGGCTAAGGACCACAGGAGCATCCTTCTTCAGGTGACTCTCAGATTGGAAGGAAGTCCATGCTGGCAGACCATTACCATAAAGAAGTGCACAGAAACCCCATCCCCATCACTAACTCGAGGACAGGTCAGGTGCTTTTAGACAACACCTAAGACTCAGACTTCTTTCAGTGAAGTAAGACTGGACCAGGATAAATTTCAGTGCATGTTTCCTCTGTTCAAACCACCCTACTAAAAAGGAGCGAAGAGTCATGTTCCAGATGGGAGGAACTTTTCATAGGAAGCCATGGATATCTGCACACTTTGCTGGAAGTCTTTCATCATGCACACAAGGTACAATGCTATCTAGTAATCTGAGGAAACATCCATGGGATTTTCAACCTCCTCTAGAAATGGAGGTTCAACAGGAAACCACAAATACACCAGGCAATTAATTTTTCTTTACCAAATGTTTCCAGTCATGTCGCAATTTTAACAGTAAGCAAACTATTTGGGTTCTTTCCAGCTCTTGTGCAACGATGTTCCTCATTTTTCACTCTATTTTCTTAAACAATCTCACTGAGATTTAAAAGAAAGGAGTTTAACACAAGTTAGGAAGCCAGCGTGAACAGAGCATACCCTCCCCATGACATACTTACCCTCCCCCCCCCCCCAAGTTGTTTCCATATCACATAGCAGAGGTTTTGTACAAACAACCAAGACTTTTCCCAGCTTAAAATACAGCCACCAGCCAAAGAAATAAGAGCAGAACAACGTATCTACCGACACGGCAACGCCAAGCTATCTGAACCACATAAATAAAAGTCTCATTCAAACATTCCCCCCTCCCACCCTTCCCAGCACCATTCCAGGAGAACAAAGAAACATTAAGTCTTACTTTCCTCGTGTATATTTGATCAGACCTTCTGTTAACACAATATGACAACGGCAATGAAGGGAGGAATATCACAGCTAAACAACCGTCTACCATTCCCCTTCCTTCTGCCGAGTCCTTGCTGACGCAAGGATGGAGCAGCTGCTGTCTGTTTTTAAACAGCTCCATATTTCATAAGAAGCTGCTGATTTCTGAAAGGACAGAAAACCCAGCCAATGGCTTACAAAATAAGAACCAAATGAAAGCAATTCAGGACACACTATTTAAACATCGTGTCCATTTGCTTAGCTTCCTTTCGACATACCACCGCAGTTGAAATTCCTAAGGCGAGCTCGTCCTCTGTCTCAGCCTACTCCGTTATCACCACGAGCATAACTTTTAAGTATTCATCTGAAACAGAGCAGAGGACACTGGAAAATCCCTCCCACAACTCTAGATCAGGAAAATCTTGAAATATGGGAGAACACAAACCCATGTGTCCAGCTCAATGCAATCACAGGAACTACTTCTGCAGCAAGTTAACGCCACCCTCCCCTTGCTGGTTTTATTGCTGAGGGACACTGGATCAACACTAATGGCCATCTGGGATGGAAAAACTCATTGAAGGACCTAAACATACACCCTGAACTTTGGAAAACTTACCAGCAAAAGATATGCTCATAGTAGTTTAGGGATACATCAGATACCTGGGAAACCCCTCGTCACTACTGGAATTCCACACAAAGGTCCTCCTCCAAACCTACATCATAGGATAGAGGTCACAGTGTATTAGGACCTCAAAAGAAAGGAGCTTAAACCTTTTCTGTTCCGACTCTGCAGCTCTCACTTTGGCTGTTAAAAGCAATGGGTTAGAGCAGGCGAGTCCCTCCTGAGGGGCTCCAGACGCCTGCTGGCTCCTTTCTAGTTAATAGCTGCTGTAAGAATAGCGCTTTTTCGTCTGTGTCATGTTGATTAGCTTAGATAAGGACTTGGGGAAGGAGCAGGGAGAAGAGAACATGCAAGGAGGGGGAGGAGGATTTAAAAAGAGGAAAGAAGGCTTTCATCTGCTCTAATAATTAGCAGGTCATGCTGAAAGTGATCAGCATCCCTTTAAAGCAACTGTGCATGAAATGTGCAGAGCGCTGCTCAGGTCACTGAACCTATGCAAGTCACTTAGTTGTATCAGTCACCAAGCCCCTCTGGCTTTCTAAGCTCCTCTGGCTTCATAAGGGCTCTGGCTAAGATCCTTCTCCTTCCACATTTCCACTCTGGGACAAGGCTCACTGATCTTGCCACTCAGAAGGCCAGTGGGCATGAAGATGCCAAAGCCAAACAAGAACTAATGAAAGGCTTGCAAAGGACCTTCAGATTCTCTGATAAGGAAGCACAGAGAAACTGACTGTAAAGCATCTGCTATTCCCGGAGAAAGCAAACTGGGTGCAAGAGCCTCCTGTTAATCACCGGGAGGTTTTCCCATCAACAAGGAAGAAACAGACTCCAAATGTGACATAGATCTTCCATAATTCATTACCAGAGCTGCTGTCCCAGGCATCCCTGGGCAATGCACATGTTGATTCATGCAGAATAGATGTTGGTGATCCAGCTGTGAGTCCCCAGGACCTTGCCCCTCTGTCAAACAAGCTTGAATACTCATTGAAGACACTGTCTGGGACTTAACACATCAGCCCCGATGCAAAATGAACCAGGGCAGGGAGGCATTAAACCAGCAACTCTGATCATTTGGGCTCCCTCTTCTCCCCACACTGCCTTCAGGAAAAGCCAGCATTCACCTCCTGGAGGGGCAGGACTAGTTTTGCTGGAGCACATGTCCTTTAATAGACCTGTCCTCCTCAAAAGGAGGTGAAAAGATGGTTATGACAATAATAATTCCCCCTCTGATATACTCACATCCTTCTATTAAGGACACATTACCTCAAAGGTCAGTAATTGCCAGCCAGAGCCAGCTCTGCCTTGATAACCCATCTTCCAAGTGCACTAAGTGCCTGACCGTGCCCAGGACACCAAGAGACTGTCCTCAACACGCTGTATGGAGAGAGCAAATGTTCCGTGATGGCTGTGTCTTCACAAGTGTCTTTAATTTCAGCAGCTTTCCCTTGCTTCAGAATCGTTCTTCCACCTCAGCCTAACACTTATCCCCAACCCCACACACGCTTTCAAAGCATCCCTGCTTGAAACAGGCCCGGAAAGACGGAAATTAAGAGATTAATTTCAAATAAAGCAATGGGTTAAGTCATTGTAGTCAGAGTTACCAGATGTGCCATCAGGCCCCAGTGCTTTACAAAGGCAGAAGTCTCCCCAGGCACGCAAGGGGATGGGAAGGACAGAGGATAGTCCCTATGACATCAGTGTGGTACCTGGGCTGGTCTAGGAGGACAGGAGCAAAGCAGAAACCCTATGTGGGGGAAGGGGAAAAAAACCATCATATAAGCAGCAGAGACTGAAATCACCCAAACTCCCTGCGTACATCTCAGTAAAACACAGAGCACCGCAATAGTCTCAAGAGCATCAGGAAGGAGCCAAATCAAACCGAAGTGTGAAATACATCCCTCTGTGGTACCAGCACCTGAGAGAGGGGGAGCTTCCTCCACAGGGGCAGTGTGGAGAACCTCAGTGACAAACCTACAGCAATTATTAGGAAGGCATCATCCATACATAATTTTTAATTTAATTTAATTAGGCCCCCTGCTAACTTCATTACTTATTTAACCGGGCTGCTCATTCAATTTACGTTGCTGCTGTTGCAGATAACTGCTCTGGGCCCCACCTCAGTGGAAAACGCACCGGAGCATGCATTTGGGAATGCTGTGGCCCCAAACCCATGCTCCCCTGACACCGAGCACCTCTCCTGGGATAGAGGCATTCACATGAATTTAATCAAAGCTTGGATCAAAGGTTTTATGCCTCCATTTTTCTAATCTCATGCGGAGAAGTCCAGAGGAGCTCGAGAAGGAAAAAGGGACTAAAAAATCCCCAAACCCAACAGATTTATCACTGTTAATGCTTGTGCACACCAGCCAAAGCAGCAGCCTCCTACACAGTTGCCAGATACTTCTTTTTCCACCTAAGAAAATGCTACTCTGTGGGGTTTGGGGATATATCACTCATCACCCAAGAGCATCCTCATAAAAACCATCGTCTCCAGTGCATGACACCGAAGGTCAGGACAGAAATCAGAAAAGGTCTCACGCAAGCAACTGCTCCTGCAACACTCCTGGGGCCAGGGAGGTCAGGAGCCTGAAGCTGAACCTTTCATGCCAAATTACAGCCAGAAAACAGAGGATCCAGCTCCCCAGAGCCTCCATGGCCAGCATGCGCATCCTCCTCCCTATCGCTTCAGACAGGCGCATCCCTCCCAGTCTGCCAGCCTGCCTGCTCCAGCTGCTCAGACACAGCAGCATTTAGGAGTCTCTTCAGAGGACTGAGTCAGAAGCCCCAATTCCCTTCCTGATCAGAACAGATGCAACACCATGAGCTGAGAAATAGAAAAGAGGAATCAGCACTTCAAGCAGATCCCTGCAAGAGCCTGCAGTAGGTAAGAAGATACCTCAGTCTTAGCAATGTCTGCCTCACAAAATTCAGATATAAAGAGCCCTGACTGACAGGAGTGAGAGAGTGTGAAATGCTACAGACAGTAGCCTGAAATGAGGTAATTCTCTGTCGGGACTTTTGTTTGTTTGTGGGGGTTTTGTGTATTTTTAGTTCGTTCAGTTCAACATTTCTTCCTTAAATCAAACTGCTCCGAGTGTTCTGAGCATCCATACAAAGAGATGAACAGCTGGCCAGCAGGAACACCCTGGGGCATCATTGCATCATTCCATCCCTTGTGCAACAGCCCTGCTAGCGCAGAGGTGCTGCACACCATCATGGGAGCTGCCTGCACACCCTGAATGAACGTCATCGCCTCGTGCAGTATCTTGGAGACAGTGTTG
The DNA here is from genome assembly GCF_028554395.1 of Pezoporus wallicus. Lineage (NCBI taxonomy): Eukaryota > Metazoa > Chordata > Aves > Psittaciformes > Psittacidae > Pezoporus > Pezoporus wallicus. Next base: position 125,401 of record NW_026641132.1, on the reverse strand, counting down.
TGACAGCCACTTTTCAAGCTCCAAATTGACTCCAGACCCCAAAATCAGCCCTCAGGAGCTCAATATCATTTTCTCCAACCAACACACAGGGCTTGTATGAAGCATCAGTTCAGGGGAGCACCCTTATGGACCATCTCCAACTGGCACTCTGGAACCTGCTATATTAAAGGAAAGGAGATACAGATCCACTGGTAGCGCCTTTTATTTTGAGGTTACCAGGTAAACAAAAGGACAGGAATCACTGCCACAAAGATGAACAATTCTGTCACAAAGCCAACACAGTCAAAGCTGTAATAGCCACAATCACTACAAAGCCTTTAAGGAGAACCAGCATCAGAAGTGATGAGTTTTCCAGCTAGATCTCATAAAAACAAACCTTTGTCTCACTCACAACCCCATACTGATCACGAACACAACACGCTCAAAATTAAAACTCACGCCAAGGAAAAGCAGAGCTGATTTTTGGTTTCATTAAGCACACAACCTCCCCAAGAGCAATATGAACTATTCGCCTGTTCCTCACAAATTAAAGTCACAAAACAGTTTGCATAACTTTAGGGGCCACGTAAATGCTGGAGATCCTCTCAAAAGGGAAGCGGACAGGCTCACTGCAGAGCCACCTCTGCCAGCCTGTCTTCATAGAGAACAGAAGCTAATAGCTGCATCAGAAGGACAAGACTTGGCTATCAGGCCAGGGGTGGGACTGAAGTGGCAATGCTGGGATTATTCCACCCTTCACAAAGCGAAGGGATCACATTAACTCCATCAAAATAAAGGATCTTGGCAATCCTCATTTCCTACAGCAAACAGTTCTCAGCGGCCTCTTCCAACCTCCCCCAGCAGGAAGTGGAGAACTTCTAACACCTAATCACTGACATTTAAGAAGGTGAAGCTCCAGCCATCAAGTTGACACCCCAGCAGGGGATGCAGCTCACAGGTACACAGTTGCATCCTCCCCAGAGAGAGGATTTCAATTTACAGTTTAAAAAGAAGAGAGGAAACTAACCTACAAAAAACAATCACCTTGATCTGGGATGTATTTATCCACACATACCATGTGGCCACACCATAATGTGAACACCTGGGTGGATTACGTGTTTCTCCTCCACCAGCAGCGTCCAAGGCATGCTCACATCTGGAATCCTTTATGTTTAAAATGCTACTTCTGCCTTCTCCTTGGTGCCAAAACGCCTTAAGGAAGCAGCACATGCATGGGGGAAGAAAGGAGCAGAACAGTCAGTAACGTACCAAGACACTTCAGATATCAACATGATGAACGCAGCAGACAGCTTGAGGAGCAGACATCCACTGGTGTGCACTGTAGGCAGCAAATGAAGGGGATGCCATGGTTTTTAAAGAAGGTCACAATAGGCAAAAGTTACTGCTCTCCTGTGGCTTTAAATAAAAAGCACATTCACATCACTCCCAAGTAAACCTCATGTTTGTTGTTTCTGTTTCTTTGTTTGCTATGGAGAGCTCAAAAGACAAGCAGCAACACTTCCTGGCCAGCTAATGCTATTCGCTTACAACTTACAAATCTCAGCTTGCATCTGGATTGTTCTATGGCACAAGAGTTGCAATGAATTTCATGGGCAGCCCCTGAAGCACTCCACAACACAAAGCACCAAAAAGTGACACGGAGTACTCTCCAGCCAGCCTGCTGATCAAGGTCCTTTTAAAGCAAGAACTTCATAATGTGTCTCTCTAGCTGCTCGGGGAGACAGCATTAAAACACAAAGGCACACAGCTCTCATGCTAATGTTTCCATCTGCTCAGAAGCTGCATTTATTTAAGGACAGGATAAAAACCGAGCGTGCTGTGCTGATCCTGTGCACAGACACTTGGGTGCCTCAATCCTTTTAGGCATCCCCAGAGATTGTCAAAGCACCCTTGGGGACACGCAGATAAACAAACATTAAAGGAAGACAAGAGGCCCATCAGCAGCTCTGTGAGAGATGTCTGGCATAAGAAGCATACAGACGGCCATGAAAAACGCCTCTGCCTTCAATCACATCTGGGCTGACCCTCAGACAGGCTCACCTCACACAGTCTTCCCTTTGTCCTTGCTCCAGTTACCCCAGCAGACTGGAGCGACCCCAGCTAGCCTTTCAGCTCTTTGCTTTCAATGCCTAGCCTTCAAAGAAACCTGACCCAAAGTCCAATGAGGTTAATGGACAGGCACATGTTGACATCAGCGAGGTCCCTGGATAAGGCCACCACAGTGTTTGCCTTATTCTTGGAATTGGCACTACCTGGAAGTCAAGGAACAAAGAGGTTGACTGTCTGTCTTGCTATTCCCAAGAACCAGCCTGTCTCCTGTACACAGCCCTGGGCAGGGCTCAGGCAAGAGGGGACTGATACTAGGCAGCTTTTTCCATACCATCCATACTGTGTTTCCCCACAGCAAGCAGCCAACACAGCCAGATTCAGAAGTCAAACCCTGGAGGAAAGACACCAAGTTGTGGGGAGACCTGCATACAAAGCGCTGAGCTGCATTATGACTCTGTCTCACCTTGTGTGCCACAGCACCCAAATTTCCAGTCTCGAACTTCACAGACCTGGTTTCCTCAGAGGATCAAGGGTTACTCCCAGCATGTGTCCACCAGTAACAGCAGACATGACCTTGTTTGAATGCAGCACATAACATTGGGACTGGCAGCAGTCCCAAATACTTGCCTCGTAAGGCCGGAGGTTCGCAGAGCAGCTTCGTTATTTACTTCTAGTTTAATTCTATCCAAGGTGATTTTTGGGCTGTGCTCCAGAGACATTCACCTCTTTACCCTGCCACAGACATAAGGAACCCAGTTATTCCCCTAGCAGAACCAAAACCATCTGCACCGTTAGTAAACCCAGGCCTTTGATAGAAGCTCCCTGAAGATCCTCACATGACATAAGAGACAGGAGCTCTGAGAGACAAGCTCTCCTCTGCTCCCATGCCAGAACACCTGTTTATTTGGATGCCAAATACTCAACAGAAAGCATGAGCCATGCTTCTCCCCCGCTTCTTTTGAAGATGATGGATGCATCTGGTTGGGAAGCTGAGCAGCAGCCCTCAAAAAGGCTTTTCTAACACCCCCGTAGCCCACAAGCAAGACATGCAAATCAGTCGCTAACAAAGATCAAGTCCTCATTAGACCTGAGATAGGAACGGCTCATACAGAACACAGCAGGTCTGAGTATTTGTGCATTAAAGCTACTTTTCTACAGCAATGAAGAAGAAAGAAACAAAACAACCCAAACAAACAAAGTGCCTAAGGCAGCCCCAGGCAGGACATGCAAGCTCAGTAGACTGTTCATGCTTAAAGGGAAAGGAACTGTGAACCACCCTGCTCCCTTGTATATAAAACACATCTTTCGGCACGCAACTAGGCATAGAGACTGCTGGAGACCCTCAGCACTGCGTAACGTGCCCCAGGCTGTTGGTATGAAAAGGGATGATGGTTTACTTGGTGTTAGCAGAGCTTAACAGGCTTCCAGGTGTATATTCCCCTGCACCCGCATCTGCAGAGCCTTCGCACAATGTAGGCAGCACAGCTAGGACAGTCTTCAGTCTTGGATCAGGCTGTACTCAAATCACCCACCAGCAGCTTGGATGCCAGAAGCTTTAGAAGCTTCTCAGAAAGCAGTGCCTTGCTAAGAGTAGCAATACTGAGTCTTACTCAGTTTTAAACAAGCCACTGCATCAGTAGAGCTCCACTAGTGCCACAAGACCAGGAAGAACATGGTGCCAATAAGTATGGCGCTAATTCAAACACCAGTAGAGACAGATAGCAGCTTGCATGGTCTTCAACCAGCCCTCAGTCTACCTTATAATGGTCCTGAAAGCAAGCAACCATGCTCTGTTAGGACCTAGAACAGAGCCTAAGGAACAAAAGCTTGTTACCAAGCCACAACACTCAACTTTGCAGGGTTCACAGCACTGGGTTGATATCAGCTGAGCAAGCTTTTACCCACAGACACTGCCAAGCTCTGCCCCACGCTGGCTCTGTTTGCACTCCACAGTGGTGATGTTGTCCAGCAGCAAAGACCAGGCGAAGGTCACCAAGGGGAGGGAGGGAGCTCTAGAGAAAACGTATGGCATTGTTGGGAAAGCAGCAGGAATGTGGCACAAAGGTAACTGCTACAGCCCGGGGCCGCCAGATGAAAGCAGGATCAATACTCCACTATGTTGTTCAACCCATTTATTAGGTGGGGGAGGTGGAGATAAATGAGTGTTTGAGTTGCCAGAGGGTACACTTTCACCCCAATCTGAGTCAGCCAGAGCTGAGCTCCTGCGCGGCAACACCATCCCAGCCAGATGATTTCAGCCTTACAGTTCACTTAACCACAGAATATAAAGAGCCAGTAACCCAGCAGTCGATAATGGAATAAACCATAGGTCAGTGACCAGGGGAAAACACACCATTTAAAATGATTCCAATATTGACACGCACAGGAAGCAGGCCTGTGCTTTTATTTATTTATTTTAAGCAGCCTGTCTGCTCCGGAGCCAGCTGCTAAAATTACAAGGTTAGATTCTCAGAAGCCTGTGGGTAAACTGCGTAATGCCAGCACACACATCACAACAGCGCAGTGCCCGTGAGCAGGGCTGAGCGCGCATCGCCCATCACCGCATCACTGAGCCAAGGCTGGGGTACCTGAGCACAGCTCGGCCAAGCTGCCTCCTTGCAAGAGGGAGAGCACAGACCCGCTCAAAACACTCAGCCAGAAGCTCAGCCAGGCTTGTTTATAGCTCCATTTCCTCTCAAGGCTGCTTTTCCCCTGGAAAATGCTGCAGTGACAATTTGCACCTTAAGATTAAAAGATTGCTATGGCTCTCCAGCAACTGAAAACACCCAGAGACACTCTGTTCCCCTCCCAAGTCCAAGGAGCAGTTCTTCCATCTCACACCAGCAGAGCGAGGACAAGGTGACACAAGCCATTGCACAGGCACCAAGTGAAGAACATTTTGGCTGAAGTTCACACATTACCTCAAAGCAGCCTTATTTCCTCAAAATAAAACAAGACAACATGAATTCAGCAGGGCAACCCAGACACTAACCCTGGCCAACCTCTCAGCCCCATCAAGTAAAGCAAAACCAGCTGCACCATGCGCACCAAAGAGAGTTTCCAACCTTTAAGATCAACAGAAGTACTGGGTACAATCTGATGCTTACACCCCACCACACAATTAAAGTTAAATCCTAACACGTTCAGACAGCAGGGTCTCGATGCCAATTCATCCTATTTGCAGAGCTGGCTGCTGCGATCCTCTGGCCAAGCTCCCTGCACTGAATGCAATCCAGAGCACTCTTCATCCATGCTGGCACCCGTCACAGCCATTGCTCCGTGTGCCTTCACCAACCTGCCTGGGCTGATGCAGGCAGAGCCAGCAGTGTGGCACTGAGGAACCATTTTGCAGTGGCAGCAGAGGGAATGCAGGGCTGAGATTGATGACTTTTCCAGGAGAATACCAAGGAAATAAATAATGCTGTTTCCAAAAACCTGGGGGTTTTCCTCAAAAATACCTGCTTGCCAGAGGGAAAACCTTCAAGGGTGAATTCAGTGCTTAATAGACAGACCAAACTAAGAGGTCTTAAGGCTACTTGCTCTGTTTCTCCTCCAGCAGGAGTGGAATAGAGCAGTAAAGATAGTGGAGCAGAGCTCTTGCATACCACTGCGGGGCAAGCAACCAACACTAAGGGCTGCAGTACAGTTCAGCTTCCCACCCCAGCCCTTCCTTGGCACCCTTCTCCCCAGCAGTAACAAGCCCACCAAGATTCCCACCAGCAGGAGAGGCACCTTCCCATTAAGGACTGGACTCTTGCCACTGACTCACTGAACATGTGCCACCCTGTGCAGTGAGACAGCTCTGGCTGCCCAATGCCAGCCTGCCCAGGGCTTCAGCCTGCCACAGCCTTCGTTCAGTGTCTGTCCCTGCCTCTCATCTGCTTGGCAAATAACCAGCAGGTAAACACCACCCAGCTAGCAGTTTGCTTACCAACAGGGTAAAAACCCTCTACTTTCTACTTTTTTCTTTACTTTTTGGTGGTTTTTAGCATCAGTGAGTAACAAAGCCTTAATCCAGGCTCGATAAAGCACTGCAGAGCCTGGCTCAGCTCACTCCGGCTACAAACAAATCAATAGCTTTCTTATATCTCACTGCTCTGCTTGGGAGGGAAAAGGGGCCACTTCTTTCCCAGCCAAGACATCTGCACAAGGCATCTGTGTGCTGTGAGCCAGGACCCCTCACGGGGAGAGCTGAAAAGAGATGAAAGAGTGCTTTGGCACAGCAGAACAGGCTCCTCTCACCCTCATCTCGGCTGGCACTGCCAGCACGTTTCATGTGGGAAAGTTTTCAGCCCCAGTTTGGCCTCCCAGCCACCGCTGGTTCTGTACTGGTTATTCACAGCGGGGTGGAAGGAGCCGCTACGGAGCACGGGTTCAGATACTGGAGGTGGGACTGCACAGGCCTCCTGCTCTGCCCAGGCAGCTGCTGACAGAGCTGCTTATTCTGCACATCCATAAGCTTAAAAAATGAGCCTCAGAGGCTCTGAGGAGGAAGCACACAGGAAAGCCAGCCCTGGATGCAGGAACGCTGCGGTGCAAATCAATCAGCTGCTCACTGCATCCCTAACTGCAAAGGGTCCAGGCGTCCTTACAGAGACGAAGACCATCTGCAGAAACCTAATGCAGCCAAATATTACAGCCCCACAGCAACACCTCAAGCACATCAGTGAGCACACTGCTTCCTCCCCTCCAGCTTGTTCAGTAGACCAGCCACCAGCTACCCCAGCAGTAAGTCACCAACCCCACAACTTAAAAACAACAGTTCACACAACCCCTTATTACAAACATCAGCAGAGCTGTGTCAATTAGATTAGGCTCTGCCTTGTTATCCATCATGTTTACGGTACATGTGAATGCTTTCTAAAGAGCAGATGCTTTTCAAGTTTAATAATTCAACTGTTTAGAATTGAGCACTGAAAGACCCTGCACACAAAGAACTAAATGCATGCGCCACAGAAGCCTCTTTGTTGATTTTCGACTTTTATTTTTTCCTTTAAATATGAAAGTACCAAGAATGCCAGAAATTTTTGCTTCTGAAGAAACGCCAGACAAAGGGGATGTCTAATGGATGGAAAGCATCCGGGGAAGGAGAAACAAAACCGAGGCGATGCTCAAACATATTCTTGTGGGACAACTTCTGAGAACCACGTGAATAAGTAACAGAGGCTTCCCTTGACACGACAACAGCAAAATCTTCAACGGACAACATCATCCAGACTTGATCTCTGCTGCCGATCAAGTGCCATGCAAGCAGGAAACAGCTGACACTCAGCCCAATTACATCCAGTGCCTACTCCACAAAGGGCCTCCTCTTTACTGCAGACAAATTCTCACCTCCAGCTCTGCTCTATTCACCGGCAAACAGCCTCTTTACCCCTTGAAGGCAAGAGGCAAAGCTGGGTTTGTGCACTCTGTTCCAGCCCATTGGAACAGAGCCGGGATGTCTGGGGGTGTCCAACCCACACTGCCTCTGCAAGGATGCTCAGCAGCACAAGCACCAGGTGGAAAGCCGCAGAACCCGCCATGGCTAATCTTGGCTCTGATAGCGTCTTCCTGGGACACGTCACGTAAGGTCTCCAAACCTCAACTTCTCCATCCATTAAAGGAGAGTGAGCAAAACCTTGCCACTGACAGGAAAACACCTGTAAGAAAGACTTCCCAAGTGTGACATGCAATGACATTGCGATAGGGGCCCCTACGTGTCCCACAGAGACCCCTGTGCTCACAAGTGCCCCAACAGGCATGAAGTTTTTTAATCATTTTCATTCGTTTTTATTCATGTTTCATAATTTACAATTGGTTTTATTCACTTTTCACTGAATTTCTTCAGTTTAATTCACTTTTTATTTGGGTTTTCGTCACTTTTTGCTCACTTTTCTTCAGGCCAATTCACTTTTTATTCCCTTTTTAATGACATGAGGATGGGTCTGGGCCGGGTGCGGGGGTCAAGGTGTGGATAACAAACTGCTGGGGGCATGGCCCGTGCTGCACCAGGCGCTAATGCAATGGGCACTGTGCCTCTGGCCTTTGACCCCTGACAGCTGACCCCCCGGCCCTTAACCTCTCTGACCCAACACTTGACCCCTGACCTTTGCCCCTTGACACTGAGGTTATGCCTTCATATTCCGACCCGTGACCTTTCACCTCGGCCCTTGGTCTCTGTCTCTTGACCTTTCACCTTTCACCCAGGCCTTTTCCCTTGAACACCTCGATTTTGACCTGAGCCATGACCCCTGACATTTGACCCCTGACTGATTCCTTTTGACCTTTGCCCTTACTCTTGACCCTTCCACCTTTCACCCATGACTACCCTTTCTCCTATTTTTCTCTGCCCTTCAACCTGAGAGTTTTGAACTTTGACCTCATCTCCATGACGCCTTGACATATGACCTTTGACCCCTGGGGTGGGTTTTCCCATGACCTATGACCCTCTGCAGCAACACCTGTCTCTGCACCCACCCTAAGCACACCCCCAGCCCCCACAGCCCTGCCCCACCCCAGCACCCACCCACCGATGAGACCACACCCCCATCCCTCATTGGCCTGACCTCACACAGGACACACCCCTACAACAGCCCCGCCCCCAGCCCAGACCACGCCCACAATTACTGCAGCCCAATGGACAGCACAGATCACAGCCCCCTGCCCTTTACTAACACTGGGGGGCTCTACAGGATGGCTGCAGAGGCTGTGGGGCTCTACGGGATAGCTATAGGGCTGTGCGGCTCTATGGGATGGCTGCAGGGGCTCTGAGGCTCTACAGGATGGCTGCAGAGCTCTATGGGATGGATATAGGGCTCTATGGGATAGCTACAGGGGCTGTGGGGCTCTAGGAGTTTCTGTGGGTTGCTATGTGGCATCTAAAAAAAGAAAATGTTATGAAAAGCTACTAAAAAGCAAAGAAATCTGAAGGAATAAAATGAATAAAAAAAAAACACAAATAAATAAAACCCCATAAAGCCAATAAAAAGCAAAAGAGAAGAATGCGATTGTAAATCATTACAACCCCAAGTGCCCTGCTGAAATTCCTCAGGGGATGGATATAAAGAGCACAACAATGGAGATTAAAAGTATACTCTCCACCACTCCAGTGTAGCTGCGAGACCCAGAACAATACGTACTGTGCTGTCAGGAAATCCTCTCCCTTTTCTATATTCATGCTGTTACCGAAACTCCTACCTGTCATCCCTTCTACATCAGTGCAAGCTATTACAGAACTTGGGAAGTGCAGACAAAAATCACAGCACATCCAATGAGGCTGATGATCTATCCACCCAATCCCATCTCCCCCACTTGTCTCCCAATAACAGACACCTCCTGGCACTGCCTCCCACATGCAATACCCAGTGTTTTCCCTGCAAACCCAAGCTCTCAGGACTGAAACTCCAGTACTAGGGCATGAAAATACATAAGATACCAAAAGAAGCAGCCAACATCAGGCACGATACTCCTCATTTCTGTGCATAGCAACTGTATCTGAAAAAACCGTGCAGCAACAACCACCTACATGAGGAAACCCCACTGGCACAGCAGAGCAGCCCCCCAGCTCTTGCTAGTGATGAGCACGACTCACAGTGCACAGAAACCTGATGGGTTATGTGAGGAATTAAAGCAATCAAATCCTAGCCGGGTGTTTCTCCCCTCACATTCCTGCTCTCACTGAGGACGGCTCACTGGGTACCCACAGAGCTGCCAAAAACAGGGGCCTCAGCAAGCAATGCTGCAGTCATGGAGCGATGCCTCCCTGCAACACAGATACCCAGCACCACCACAGCGTGCTCTAACCCCTCCACAACCCCTCCTGAGCTGACAGGTGAAAGCAGTGCACACCAGAGATAAAAAGGGTAAATCCAATTGAGCCCCACAAGCACCTGTCCTGCAGACAAAGCCTGCTCCCGGAAGCCAGGCTGTGCCTCTCAGCGCACAAAGACGGGTCTAAATCTGTCTGTAATAGAGCTTTTCAGGCTGACTGAACAGTAATGTTCACAAGCTGCTCCCCTCCAGGGAATACTGTATCTTCCTCACTGCATTACCCCAATCAGAAAGATCAGTGAGCAGCTCAAAGGCAGCGGTGGAAGAGGCACCGCTGATGCGGTTCCATTTAGAATCTATCAGAATATTTTCTTTCCCCCTCTCCCTTTCAAAGTGACAGATTAGGTATTTCCATGGCGCTTTGAAGTCTGACGGAACAATTCACACCAGTGGACCAAACACCCCTTGCTCGTCATCCCTCTCGCTGTGCCAGGTACTGCAGATGGGGGAGAAAAGCCTCTTTGAAGGCCCCCTAAGAGTCACCCGAGGCAAAGCTACCTCTGCAATCAAAGGCTGAACTCACAAGCCAACGGGGAGCGATTTCTCTTCATCACAGCGAGCTTTATTTCCATTCAGGCTTCTTTATTTTCAGAAAGTCTCCTGGAACATTAAGTGTGGTGCACCTCTGGTCCAAAAATCCTTCCTTGGCAAGTGCCTGGTTCCCCCTTCCTGGCAGACACTGAAATGAAATGCAGCCTTCCCCGTTTATTTCCTTCTTGCTGTGGATATGTACATCCTTGCTGAGCTCTGGAAGCAATCTGGTAGCTGGGGAAAAATAGAGGTTTCTAGCTCCTACATAAACAATGGCTGGTGACAAGAGGGGAAAGACAAGGGCTGGGGAATTCCTTCTCTCAGAGCAGCAGATCAGGCAACAGGAACAAACCTAAACAGACTGAAGCAGCCAAGTATCAAAAGGGTACGGGGGAGACCGGCTGAGGCATCTTCCCATGACCAGGCACAGTGCCTCTGCCAGGCAGCTTCCTCAAGGAGACACAAACAAGGGTGGACTTTGCTGTTCCATGATCCAGGTGCCTCCCAGCAAACAGGTGCTCAGCACAGACTGGTATTGGAAAAGCAGAGCCCAAGCTGTCAACTCACAAAGCACACCTCCGCTGGTCTCAGGTCTGAATGCAAAGAGGAAGAAGAGGGGGGAAAACAAATAGCTCTCCTCACTCCCTGCACGGAAGGGGAAAACAAGCAACTCAGTCAGTGCTTTCTCCAGCCCAAAGCACAAATTGATAGGATCAGGCTGATCTAATCCAGAGGGCATTCCCCTGTAGATTATAACAGCCTCAAAATAGGTCATGCTTGGCCTTGAGTTTCTCAGCAACTCCGACTGACAGATTTCTAGAGTGCGTGTAGGTGCGAGGGTGTTTTTCCCTTTCCCTGTAGTAGCTCAGGGTGTAACACTCATAACCAGAACCCCAAAGCAGTTCACAGAAACTGAAGCCTGGATGTCTGCTTGAAACAGCAAGAGACAGGGTTATCCCAGCCCAGTGACCCTACTCCCAGTGCACTGAGGGGAGCTGCCAGCTGTTAATGGCCAAGGGCATTCCTCCCGCCTGGGGTTTCCATGGGATTAGGGCTGGAATACCAACCAACACACTGCCTGCATGAGGGAAGCAGGCACGGGTGTTAACAGGGCCACCACCAAGCTAAGCTCGCCAGGGTGTTTAAACTAGGTCTGAAGCAGCACACAGTGAGATTCTGGTGTGCATACAGGGTCCATTCCTCCTCACACACTCCATTTCCACACCAGCTTCTGCATAAGGAGCTCATGTGGACACAGCTGCCACTTGTTCCTGCTTTAGGGATGTTAGGCAATGCTGCTTCTCCAAGCTGTAGCTGGCTCTAGGCTCACCCTCCACCCTGCTGCACATTGCAGGCTGGAACAAACCCAAACAACCACCAGGAGACCTTTGTGAACCTGCATTCCACACAACAATCAGCACTGCAGGTCCCCCCCCTCTGCACTTTACCTCTCCCCTTAGCACCTGAACACAACAGCCAGGCACAAGGCATCACAATCAACGTTTGCAACCGGATCCCTACAAACAAGAGCTATAATCACAGCAATGATTTTCATCTGTGAAGACATGAGATGAGCACATCCCTATTCTCCCTTCATCATCTCAGGACAGCTACAAAACAAAACCCACCCATACAGAACTGTGTTATATCCATGCACTCAGAGCCCTTCCCATAACTTTCATTTCAGATCCTCCCAGCTGTCACAGCACTTGCCTCATCCTCCAAGGACTACAAATGCCGGCTTTCTTCAGGGTCCTGGAATGTTTATGTGCAGGGCAAGGAACAGAACTGCATTTGCTGAGGCTATGAATGATTTATCATGGCACTGAATGCAAGAGGAGCGGGGTCCCAGGGCTCGCTGCACGACCGGAATCTCACAGGCAGGCTGCATCTGCAGAGATGTTTGTGTGCACTCTTCAAATCATCATTAACCATCAAGACCCTCAAGAGGAGCATTTATTTCCTTGGGATTGTAAGGGAGATGGCTGCTGAGAAAACAGCTGGGCAGGATTTAGCCCCATTATATCCATCTGTCTTGTTCTGCTCTCCCACCACTCCACCTCCCAGTTTAGTTGGGTACAGAGATAATAGTGAAAATTAAAGAAATATAAAAGCAGGGGGGAGTGCAGGACGTAGCACAGGCCAAGTGCAGGTCATGGCTCTGGTGGGTGGTAGCACATGCAGCTATACAGGGCAGGTTTTATATTCCCAAATACTTTCCCCCTCCCGGTTTTAGGTGCTCATCCCATTCTCCAGATGATTTGCACAGTGCTGTAAATGCAGGTGTTATAAATAAACAGAAATATGCCCATGCTGGCACACAGCTTTCAGCTAGGAAAACAGGCATCAAGTATTCCTGATGAAATGGGTTTGCATTTCCCAGCAGTTCTGTGCTCTCCAGAGACAGGGCAATTAAACACATAGAGCAGCTACAGGAGTTTTGTCACAGACTGGGAAGAGGCAGGAATGCCATCCCATGGACCTCCCCCAGCCAGCTACACAGACTGTAACTTAATATTATGCCTCGTGTTAAGGGTGCAATACCAAGAAGCAACCACATTTAATACAGCACTCTGTCTAGGGATAAAGCAGGATGGAGCCAGCCATCAATCACTCTGCTGCTCTTTCCTTGTAGGATTACACAGGCCAGCTCCACTGCTAGGAAGTATTTATAAAGCGGGGGCTTTTTTTTTCAGTTCTAGATACCTCTTTTTACAGTCACTGTATTCCGGTTTTCCAAGTACTTTATTTCCATGCACATAAGCCTCACCTCATTAAAACAAGTACTGCTCCCTTGAAAAACAGTCCTCAGACTCCCCACAACTCACCTTCTCTCCTTCCCAACAGCTACGCATCTCACCAGTCATCCAGCAAAGGCTCCTGCAGCCAGGCAGAAGGAAACATAGGCAAGGGATGAGGAGCCCTGGAGTAAACCTCCCCTTTTCACTACACCCCATGCACTGCACTTGAATCATTTCCTCCTTCCTCCCCAGGCAACCCGTGGATTAGATGCATGAAAGCAGAGCAATTACCCTCTTCAATTACCTTAAAGACTCAGGAAGAATAAATCGTTTGCAATGGAGAGCCCTCTTGCCTTCTCCCCATGTAAAGCCAAACCCTTCCTCCATCTACAGCTAGCCTACCAAACTCTGCATGCTCTGCAGACCAGCACCATTACTGAACAGTCAGCTTTAATTTCCTTGAAATCCTCCAAACACAGCATCGTGGCTCATATGCAGCTCTCTGCCACTTGCCTTTGGAGGCTTCATTTCTTCTCTCCCCATCTCCAACACGCAGCCCACATCACACAAAACACAAGCAGGAACAGAAGGGAACAGTGAAACTTGTCTGTGAAACCATCTCTTCATTTCAGGCTTTTGGATGTGGTGCAGCACCAGCCTGGAAAAGAAATCCTTGCTCCCCACACACAGCCCATTGCGCTTCCCAGGGCTGTTTGGGGAAACAGCACCAGACATCAGCTGACACTAGCAATTACATACAAATAGCAGATACAAGGTCTGTTATCGATCTGTTCCTAGAGGGAAGGACAAGCCATCCAGTAAAAAGGAGTGTCACGTTATTAAATTCTGAAAGGATAATAACCCAACACAGAGGGCACAGCTGTTACCGGTACACTTCAGCCTTCGTTTCCAAGCCTGACAGGGAGCAAGATCAGAGCGGAGACAGGCCTAGAAATTGCAGGAATAAATTAACATATCCATATCCAAATTATTGGGGTAAGGAAGCTGCAGTTCTGCTGCCAGGAGCCAGCCTCCTGCTGCTGACAGTGCCTTCCAACAGCTGCCTTCAGCTCCTGATAGTTGGTACCACAGTGCTGGAGCAGGAAAGCAAAACCCTCGGACCTCTCCAAGCTCTACAGCTTTACCCTGGAGCAGGAGTTTTAACAGCCCAAAGACTTGCAAAACCCCATGGAAAAGGCACAAGGGAGGCTGCTACCTCCTCCAGTAGCCAGAGGTCAATATCCTGGTGAAGAACAGCAACAGCTCTGTGCAAAAGCTGGATCAATTCTGATGCAAAAAGAAAACATGGCTCAGGTAAGCAAACAAGCCATGGCCTTTCAACATCAGCAGCTCAAAGGAATGGGAGAGTTTAACCAAGCTGCTGCTCAGAAGAAAAAACAAAGGACCAAGAAGAGTTATCGATTTTTATGAGCTTAGAGTCAAGAGACCCATAAATTATTCACAAGACAACAGAGATGGCAGACTTCTTGGACATTTCAGCACTGCACCACGTGGAATTACAAGCTGGGATCGTCTGGCCAGACTGTCCCACAATCGAGCCTTTAAAGACAGACAGTAACAGTGATCTCTGAAACGGGGGCCTGGACGTGTTACAGGCCATCAGGATGTTAACAGCTTTGCAGAGCATGCCAGGGGTTACAAGCAGAGCCGGACAGACAGAACCACAACAGACAAATGGTCTCATAGCATACTGTGGGGATTTTCCACCCCACTGCAGACAACAGGTCTCCCTGTCTGCATTAACCAAATGACAGACATAACACCACCAAATAAACTAAATGCAATGAAAGTAAATGTAATGAAACTAAATGCACCCGCACCCCTGCTCCAACAGACTTGGCTGAGGAATCAAAGTCCCTCCAACCATCCTGAAAGGCACTTGGAAATCAAGATGAGAAGAGCCCTACAGACACCAGTTTTCACCTCAGATATAAGCTTGGGTAGTAAGTCTTAAGAGCTCTGCAAGGTATTCCCGGCTTCACCACAAGCCTCAGGTGCTGCCTCTGGCAACTCATCTCTCCAAGCCCTTTGTAAAATGGAACACAACAGTTTTCCTCCCATGGCGAGGGAAATGCATTGATGCACCCAGACAGAGCAGCAGGGACCAGGCAGCACCTCAGATCATGAGCTCGTCTGAGCAGACCCCCATCACTGCAGCCAACCTCCAACACCAGAAGACCCTGAGATATGCAGCACTCACAGCACTGGGGACACCAGGGATTATCCCATCACGCGGCCAGGAAAGCAGGGACCAAAGCAGTGTTGCTGCGCTGAGCCAGCCAGCAGCACACAGCCACAGCCTTCCACAACCTCCAGTAACACCAGCCCCTGGTCCTGGCTGAGAACTGGGGAGTCTCTGGCTGAACCTGAGTGACTGCAGAGCACACATAAGACCTAAGGATTAGGAAGACTCTTGTTTAAAAAGCAGAGGATTGGAATCTTCATACCAAGATAAGTTTTTAGGAAATCTAGCAGAGGAAAATCAATATTTTCTTTTGTTAAGTAAATCTGGCCACTGTGAAAACACTGGAGCAGCAGCTTAGGAGACAGATTTTCTGCTTATCCACACCACCAGAAGCAAGAACAAAGGCAGCTGCCCTTACCCACCACCCCTACACAAACCTCATCCACGATCTCCAGCCTTTAACTCGCAGAAAGGGAAGCATAAATTTCCCTGTATTTGTGCAGAAAGAGCTGGAGGCTTTAAGAAGTCATGGAGGGGAAATGAGCCATTTCTCTTTACTGCTCCCAAATCCCAAGCACTTGGATGCCTGGCCAGCTGCCCGTAACAGCACCCAACCCCGATGTTGAAGACACCCAAAACGCTGCAGGTCTCTGCAGAGCAGGGTGTGGGTTTGCAGCACAAACCCTGCACAGCAAACATGGGAAGTGCCCATTATGAGAGGCACACTGATGGGAAGGTTTTCGTGCTGAGCCGTCTCACACTAATGGCCCCACAGCAGGATCTGGCAGGCAAAGGCAGCCCCCAGATTTAGCCAGCGCCGCTTGAGTTTCAGATGGTGCAGAACAGCACATTGATCCATTTATCGTCTGTAGGTTGCCATGGAGACCACAAGTCATTCCCCACCATCGCCATCCCCCCCCATGGACACCCCCCCCCCCCACTGCTTTTCAATTGATAGCTGGGCACTGGGGAAGCATTTGCAGCACCGTGGAAATTAAATCCACACTAGAGGAGCCAGGGATTCAGAGCTGACACGGCCAAGGGACCTCAGCTTGAGGCAGTCTGTCCCACTCTTCCCCACTGAGCAAGTCCAAGCAATGATTCATCACAAGCCTCTCATGGAATAAGTGTTACTGGAAATTAACAATAATAAAGTGGGATTTTAATGCCCCTCCATGGGTTTCCCTCTGATGATAGATAAGTGTTCACAAGCACCAGCAGCTCCCACCATCCCCAAGCAGCGCTGTACCCAGGAGGACAGTTTTCTGCTCTTCGTATCCAATAGGTAGAGATTGCAGCTGATCCTCCACTGAAAGGAGCACAGCATTAAGGACACACACAACTGCTCTGCACTACAAGTAGCAGGATGGCAGTGGGTGGATCATGCAGCTGAACTAACTGCAGCAACCAAACTCAAGCTCAACCTCCAGCCAGCTGCTACTGGGAACATCACTCCTTGGTCTGTGGAAGACATGAGATCCAACAACTCCAGGGGCACCAGAGCAAAGCCAGACCTGAACCCATCCCACAATACTACCCTTCAGATACGCATTTCCCAACCCTTCTCCCAGGAAGCAGAGAAAATACATGACCTGCCTTGGGGCAAACATCCCAATGTGGCACACAGCACTGCCTCCCCACACCTACACAGGCTCCATCACCACAAAGTATTTCAGGTGCTGCTGTTTAGCACTGTCATTTACTAGAACCAGATATTATCACATTTCCTTCCTCCCACCCCATGTGGGATGAGAAAACACAATCAAGACAGCCTAAGAAAAATCTTCACATCTCACTGCTTAGGTTTTGGCTTTTAACTCCACACACAGCCACTCGAGCAAGTCACCTGCTTCGACAGAAGAGTTCATCCCATGTCATTCGTTTGCATCTCAAGAAGGAGCTGCTGTGCAGGTGCTGCTCTTCATAACGGTTCATTCCCTGCATACCCAAGCGTGAAAACTTGGTCCTGGTTCACCCAAGGCTTCAAAAGCACCTCTTTTAGGAGGCCAAAAGGAGATTTATCTTTGTGCCATGCACACAGGGAGGGCTGGTGTCAGTCCCCTCCGGCAGGATGGGCTGCTGGTAGAGGAGCCCAGCAGCCAACACCAACCCCAGGCACTGAAGCGTGAGGACAGTGGGCAGGCGGCAGAGCGCAGAGAGGCAGCTGCAGACTCAGAGCCTTCAGGGAAGCTCAAGAAGCCCGGTGTAAACACTGTATGTGCCCGGAGCCAGAGAGCTCAGCGAGGCCGAGTGGGGCATTTCCTGAAGGTTACCTCTAACAAGTACTGTCACTCTGCCGCCTTCCACTGTCTGCAGAGTCCTTCTGCGGGAAGCACGGCACTGCATGGACCTCTGTGGCAGTGTCACAGGCTGTGACAGAGACAGCTTAAAAAGTTGCTTTCCTCCCACACAGCACAGACGAGGCAGGTACAGGACACCAGGGAGAGCAAACTCACCAAAATCTGACAGTGGAAGGGTTCCTGTCTCCTTCCCAATGCCTGGTGTAGCTGCTTGCTGAGCATCGTGTACCTGCCCCCTCTGAAACATCGGATGGGAAGGTGAGAGCCACAAATCTGGCACACTGGGTTCAACCACAGCTCTGTGCCATGATGCTCAGGCCAGTGTCCTCAGGCAGCAGAAAAGGTGCTTCACCCCCTGCAGAGGTATAAATGCTGTGTCCCACCCTGTATCACAGCAAGCATTCAGCAGAACTGGAGTACAGCACCAGACATCTATCTGCATTTATCTACTACCTGTCCCCAGACTGATTACCCCAGCCCCCCCCACTCATTTGCTTTTTCCCATTCACTGGCAACAGACTGGCATCTTTACCTATTCCCAGGCCTTTTCTGATTCTCAGAGTCAAGTTTACTCATCACTTTAGAGACTTTCCAGCCCCATACTTACAGCCCACTGGTGAAGTGTGTCTGCTCTGTGGTTCTTCGGATGACCTGCCAAGCACAGCCGAGAAGCTCGCAGCCAACCCATGATCAGCACCAGTGTCTCAGCAAAAACATCAAGCTTTCCAGCACAAGCTGCCTTGCTAAGCTTCTGCAGCCCTCCCTTTCCATCCCTTTCTTCTTCTTGACTTAGAGAACCACTCCAAACAGCACTGGAAATAAATGACTGCCAGCAGTACCCAGGCAGATAAGAGGAACACTGCAGTAGTGTGCAGGGAAGAACTCGGGAGATCTGTCATTCTGGGAAGCTGGGGAGAAAAAAGCCATGTTCAAGGCCTCTTTGGTTACGTAAACTTCATTTCCATGCCTTTTATCACTGATAAGATAAGCCATTGCTCAAGTTCAAGTTCTGTATCAAGTAAACCATGGTAATCCTCTTAGGAATTCCCCATGCCCCAGCTTGAACAGACCTGCAGAAAAGAGCTTAAGGGGTTGCCTTCAGCTTAAAAAAAGAAACACAAGCACACAGCCACAGACTTATTTATAACATAGGCAAATTTGGGGCCTAGTGTAGAGTACTGAAGGCTTATACGGGTCAGCCTGAATAAAGGGATCTACTTCTGTCCTAGTTCATAAATGCTACAAGCTACTATTTGGTCATGCACCACACAGCTGAACAGCAACCCAAAGCCTTTGAGGGGGATTTCTTGCAGTGATAAGGAGAATGAGGCCCTTACAAAGCAATGAAACTGATTCCCAACCAATCCCACACACTTTGTTTACCACAGTAAGAATTTCCCAGGCAGCTGTATTTTTTACTTTATTACAGGACAGGATAATTTTACACCCTTTAATGCTGGTGGTAGAACTACTGTGATTTCAAGCCATTACTACACTGCTTCAGGTGTAGGATTTAAAACACACTAAGACCACCTCCTCCTGTACTGTACTGTCGGGACATCCAGATGTGAACCGTCACCATCTATATTTAAGATGGTGATGCAATCCATTCGAGCAACTGGAGATACTTGCTAGCCACTTAAACACGAACTCACACACTGCACTGTAACACAAAAGGCCATTTCATACATTTCTGATTGCAAGACAGATGACAGCAACAAACAGACACACAGACTCTTGCCCTCCTCTCTGCTGCTCAGCATCAGGACGCAGATTACCTGGGCCAGCAATTCTATCACAGCATCTTCCAGAGAACCAACTTAACCTAAAGGCAATGAAGGCCAACCTTTGAAGCTCAAAACTTGACTTCACAGGGCTGCATTTGGACACCCCCTTGCAGTACAGCAACATGCAGCCACATGCTTTATAAGCCTGAGGCTGCCAGAAGATCAAGGCACAAGGCCACTGGTATCACCTGAAATTGGTGCTTAAAATGTAAATTTCCTTCAGGTTGATCTACTTCCTCAACCCACAACTGCTGCTTACTCACTTCCAGCTACCAAGACTTTCATCCCTCTGATAGTCTCTCTCCATTAGGGTCTTTTTCACACATCTGAGTGTTTTATGACACTCAAACTAAAAGATGCTGCATATCAAACAACACACATCTCCTCTCCACCAGCAACTTCAAGATCTTTCAGCATTGACTGACAACCCACAATATTATGGGAAAGGTTGTTCTCAGATCAGCTGCTGGAAAAGCTCTTCTAAGGTAGCAGCTGAATTCAAATCACACACCAATTAGCTCAGGGGGACTTGTATGTTCTTCTTTCAGGAAATCTATCTGAAAACAAAACAAATGGGGGAAAAAATGGTTTAAATCTCATTAAGAGATCTCAGACTGTGTCACAATCAAGCCACATTTTCCACTGAGGAAAACAGGAGCAAATCTAACTAGTTTCCACCCCACTTTAAACCCTCTTGCTTGACCTTAAAATCCTCTTGCTGTGTCCCCCCACCTCCATGAAGATAAACTCAGAGATCCAGAGCAGCTACAGAGCTGCTCAGCACGACGCAGCAAGCAAACTGCCCGGGTCCCTCCTGTATCTTTCCCACAAGATGAGGTTTTCCATGCTGCTCTCCTTAGGTTTTTGCCTCTCGCGCCCCAAGGCCACATGCAGATGACCCTGCTTTTTCTGAAGCCAGTGCCAATGAGGCCACCGCATTCGTTATCCAGCAGGATAATGACAGAGTGCAATTCAGTCAACAGCAAATCCTCCCCAGGGGGATGGCCTCTGACCTTCCCTGAGCTGGGGGATGAACATAGACAGCCAGATCTCAGACGGGCGGCAGAGCTGAGTGAATAATTCCTAATGAATCCTTTCATCTCTCCTTTTGTTTTGGGGAAGAGGGGGGTGGTGGTGGAGGGAAATAGTTTGGAAGTATCCACCAGCAGAAAATCATTTTCTAGAGCTACCCCAAATCACTGTCATCCGAATGACATTTTTCATGGCTTCTGCTCAGTACAGGGTGAGCACGAAACACACACTGCTCTCTGCAGAGATGCTCCCAGTGCAGCCAGCCCATCTGGGAGAGACGAGCAGGACAGCCAAAACCACAGCAAGAGCAGGGATACTCCTCAAAACCTAGCTTAAAAATCACCCCTTAGGCAGGCAAAGGAGAGTGAATCCAAGATATCCATTCAAACCACATTTCTGCCAATGAAATTCAGTTCCACTGACACATCAGCAAACACACTAAGGACAAGAAAGTCCATGAAATAAGGCACACGGAAAGCTAGGACCTTACCTCCCCCACTATCAATCTTCTTCCATTTTCCAAGCCACAAGCAGGATCCCAAGCAGATTATTTTTATTTCCAACATAAAGAATCCATTCTCATTTCTCCTGTGTGAATACAGCTGCAGAATTCAGTTCTGCAGTATCTGCTGAATGCTCAGTGTCACCCAGAGGTATTACGGTAAGTAACGGCTGAAAACCAACTCACAACCCTGAGATCCTGGAGCTGCCTCACAAACTTCCAGTCACCCCTGCAGCACCCAGGCCCATGGCCACAAGTCTCCCATCAGTGTGACAGTACCAGTTTTAGCCACGCAGTTTTTATCCCCACCTCTCAATTAGGCCTAAATCAGCGATGTCTGAAGCTGTCACTTCCATCCTGCTGCACTGGCTGGGATTTACCCTCAGCAAGCCCCACCACATCAGCATCTATGTTTTCTATTGGGAACAGAAATCACACAGAGGGACCACAATCCTGGGATGCCCAGGCAAATGAACTGACATGAACCTACACACTTAAACAGAGCTCAGCTTGTGTATTTATATAGATGCCAAATCCCAGGGATATCAATGACAATCTCTTCTCCAGTAAAACCTGATTACAGCACTGGACTCTCTAAAGCCCCCACCACCACCATCTCCAGCATCACCCGGGACATCCCAGGGAGCAGCCAGTGAACCCCTCCAGGCACCCAGCACAGTGGGGGTTGCAATGCCAATGATTAAGCAGATCTTCAAAGGAAGAAAAACAAGAGTCTTAGTCAATGACTGACCAGCGTAACGGCTCAGGCTGCTCCCCTGTGCTCCTCTCACACCACATTTGTTTGCTGGGCTGCCCAAGAGGCTGGGAAGGGTCAAACACGAGGTCATCAACCGCGCTGTGATTTCAGCTTCACTGAGAAATAGAAAAAGCAGGAAGCACAAGGAAGGAAGGTCCCGGTACTTACAATTAAAGCTAAAAAGCCACATAAATGCAAATCCTTTAAGTTCAAACACACCAAAGGCAGCCTCAAAAAGCAAAAAATAATTAGGATCTTGTGATTTTTGAAGATCAGAGGTTAGCAATATTTAGTAATCCACCTAAAATTGTGACCAGCCTCGAGGACCAAGGGCAGCTGTGGAAGGCCAAACCTCGCTTTCAGGCTATTTTTGGGAAGCACTCCCAAGGTTTATCCCAGAAATTGCTTTCTGCCTACTCAGATTTCTCAACTGAAGGGATCACATGGTGTTTAGGTGGACTGCTGGAGACACTTGAGAACAGCAACGCTGCCTGCTGCTATCTGCCTGGCACAGGATGGGTTTTAATTGAGGCTGAACTCTTCAGTCCCCGCTGCAGTCTGCAGCTCCAATCACTGAAATAATAATTAAACCCAGGAGGAACAGTGCAAAGTAGCAATGCCTTTAACTGGTACATTCAGATGACGAAACTCAAATGTATACAGACATCTTCAGGATGTGCTGCTCCGTTTCAAGCCTGAGGATTTGACCAGATTTTAAACAGCAGAAGTCAGGGTGACAGAGATCTGGCAGTGCAGTACAGAAACAGAGATGTAGGTAAGTATTCAGTTCCACCTCACCTAGTCCAAGGAGAAAGAAATCAGAGCAAGCATTTCACATCCAAGTTTGGGGCCTTCCTCCCATGGAAATCTGAAGGATTATAAAAGTAAGAGGGGAAATGCAGAGCAAGAGATGCTCCTGAGGCATCCATCTGGTTCAGAGCCATTGTCCCAAACCCATACAGACACAGGACAGAGAAACCACCCTGAGAAAGTGCTGGCTGTGGAGGCTGCTGGTGGATCAGACAACACAAGTCCAGCTCTGAAATCCACGGGGAGAGCCACAGCCTGGAAACAACTCTCCATTAGGTTAATTAGTCAAGTTTGATGTATCCAAGTCGGTTACCATGGGCACAGGAACTGACGAGTAATGCTTTACACAGAATTCCCTGTGTGCAGATGGGAAATCCACATCCAGCTCCTCCAGGCATGACCCCCCAGCCCAGGGGATACCCCAGGCTGTGCACAAACACCTCCCACCCCGCTTGAGCTGTTTACAACCACTTACTGGAAGAGCTTGTCCATAGATCATAAGGCTGCTAAAAATAGCACCAGACAGCAACCAGGTTAATGACATCAAGAAGATGCATTTGCAGGCAGAATGTATAATCTGCCCTTCACCTGGCTTTTGGCTGGTTGGGTTTGAGTGGGGGAAGAAACAAAAAGATGCTGTTTTCCCTTAAGAATCTGAACCCCATCGGTCACAGAGCAACAGAAAGCTGTTCATCAACACACCAAGCAAACTATTGCAGGGCCTGGGAAGAGACCACTGTGTTACAGCATTTCCCCAAACAAGCAAGTGTATTGCAAGTGTCATTAGCTACATCATGATCAACATCACGTCAGTCAGTTACAACTCTATGCTGCAGCACACATTCACCCATGCACCACAGCACTACTGCCACTTCTAGAACAGCAGATTTAGAAAAGAAGTGGGAGAGAAACAGCAATTTGCAATTCAGCAAAGCTCCTGTAGCAGAGCGGCTTGAAACTCCCTTGGGAAAGGACCCTCCCCTCTCACCTGATGTTCATCAAGTGCCTAACTGAGCCACAGAGCACAGAGGATGGCATCTGACCAACTTTCCTCTCCCCTGGACATGCAAAGCCAACAGCACAAAAACACAGACTACTCAAGTCTCCCTGGGAGCACAAACAGGATTCAAGGAACAAAGGTAACATAGCCATAAATAACGCAAAGTGGCAACGGGCACAGGGAGGGTGATGTGAAAAGCCCAAACTGCCACAGAGGAGCACTCCCAGCCACAGCTGTGAACCAGGGACCTGATTTCCAGCCCATGGAAAATGAGAAAATGCCACAGACCTTCCCAGCTGCCCAAAAAAGAACATACCTGCTAACCAACAGTGCCTGACTCCAATCACTGCTGCTGCAGGAATGCAACAAAAACCCTGTGTGAGGGTCTGTGTTACCTGTTGCAAAACTGGTTTACCCCCTGCCAAAGGGAGACGCATGAGAGATGGCTGCATGCAGGTCCGTGCAGAGGTCTGAGAGGAAAACCTCCCAGTTGGAGCTCTTCAGGACTGTGAAATTCACACAAAAGAGAGGTTTGAAATGTAATCAAATTGGAAATTACAGCCACTATCTTCTGATTTCAGGCTGTCTGTCCCTTGGCTCCCCATCCCTCCCTGCAGCACGCATACTATCCCCCAAAGTGGTGCCAACTCGACCAAAAGCCCATCTGTTTGGTGAAGACATTCATTCAGCTACTCAGGGTCAGAAATAATAGAAGGGAGAAGCACTCTGATAAAAGCATGGTGAGGTGGCAAACTTTTAGCCTGCACTACAGCCAAAGCCCCCGTATCTCAGAAATACAGCCTGAAAGAAGTCAGCTAGATGCTACGAAAAAGGCAAGAAGAATCACCCTTGTTTGACAGCCCCAAACCCATTAAGGGATATAATTCAGCTTCACCTTTCTTAGCAGGTTAATGTTGAGCTGCTACTTTCTCCCCCCCTTTGTCTGCAGATGCCTTAATTGGTAGCTTAATACAGATTTCACTGTTATGCTTATCACAGTGCTGGGAGCTGGCTGTGTGACGGGAGAGCACAACACGGAGAAGAGCCATTTGTCTCTGTAACTAATTGTTCTGCCTCCTCGACATACACACCAAATTGACTTGGCAAGACTGCAAGGCAAAGCTGCTCTATTTATTCAGACTCCTCTTCTGCTGGTTGAGCAGCTTCACAAAGCAGACTGCAATGGCCAAGACAGCAGAGGCAACTTCATCAAGTTTATGCAAAACTGGAATAAGTAGGGGGGAAAAAAAAGGATCAGGCCCCAGGTTAGCAGCGTTCCTGGCAGTGTCCTTTACAGTAAGTATTTTAGCTTCAGTTACCTAAGAATTAATTGGCAAAATACTCAAGAAGTTCATAAAGGCAAGTGTGAACACTCACTTATTTCTGGCTACAGCCTCCTTTACCCTAGGGATCAGGCTCCATAAAACAAAAATAAGTACGTGTAGACTGCCTGATCAAAACACAGGGGAGTGCCTGAGTTAGCCAAACACATCTAATGCCTCAAGCAGCAACCGGGTAACTGAAGCCTGAAGTCGTGCACAGACATGTCCTTCCTGGAACAGCCCCACGCCTGCACGCCTGGTGCCTGACTCGGCACCCATCTTCCAACTCAGCCAAAGGTTCAAGGTGTTTCCGCATAAAACAAGGAACTAGAGCAAGACAAACACAATAATACATTGTGTGGGGAATAAAACCTCCTGCAGAGAAGAAATCCACAGACATTTAAAAAGCACAACTGAACAAAGTGCAAAAAAAAATAAGCCACAGATGGAGCTTGAAGTTCTTGTCTTACTGAAACAGATAGCAGAACTCACACCGTCTCTGGCAGGGGAAGCAGGAGCAACTGGGGTGCCTGCATGCTTGTGTCTGCCTCTGCAGCACGTCTCCTCCACCTCTGGGCAAACCAAACTCCCTGTTTGTCAGCTTTCACCGGCTCTTGGCAGAGTAGAAGGACATTCACATAAGTGCTCTAGATTTCAAGAGCATCAATCTCAGCGGAGAAGATGCAAACCTTAGCATTCCACAGCCAGAGAGCCAGAACAAAAACACAACCCTTAAGGTACATGCTGACTTCTCTCTTTACTTTGGTTTCATAATGCTGGAGAAAACCCAAAATCCTGCAGTGCTGCTCAGTCCACCACCACACAGCCCTCAGGAACGCTGCTGGCAGCTGGCTGGGTTCTGGACCAAAACCGCAGCAGCTCTTTACGTGCATCTCTAATCGTGGCATCTTAAGACACGTATAGGCATCAAAAATCAAAACCCCAAAATTCTTTAGCAGCTACCCTGTCAAGAGAGTGAAGCAAAGCCAAGACTAAAACCTACAAACGAAGAAGAAAAAATAGAGAGGAAGAAAAGGGCTGGCTGACACCTCCTGTACATGCTGTCAGCAGGATCATTTGCTCCAAAAATAAAGATGCTCAATGCATCTAACTGATGACATGACAACTGCTTCACGGCCCCAACACCAGAGTTGCATAAAAACCTCTGAACACCCAATTACCTTGCAGCTCAGCAGAAACCAAGCACTTGTACTCCCTCAGAGCACGCAACAGACACCGTGTGCTGCTCGCCAGTAGGATTTTCAGCTCTTCACATCCACTCAAGCATCCACTCAGGCTGCAGAGAAGCCTTTCAGCCTTCCACCCTTTGCCAGTCATGCTCAGTGGCTTCAGCCACCAGCTCACAGCAGAGATGCTTGGGTACCTGGGCCACATTGTGCAAAAACATCATCACAACAGCAGCTCAGGATCCCAAACACCTCTGCAGAGCACAGAGAGGCAGAGCTACCAACCCCAGGCACACAATGTCCTGCACAGCCTGGATACTCTCAGGCTGCCTCATCAGCACCTCCCAGGTGACATTTAAAGACTAGAAAGCCTTTAGTAAGAATATTGAAGGCTTTTTCCATTCCCAGGTCAGAGAATTCTTCCAAAACACTGGACACAGGTTCCTCCAGTGCAGACTTAGTTGCATTTTATTTCTTTGACAGTTTTTAATCACCTCTGGTCTAGCATTTGGAAATTATTATTCACACACGCAACAGGAACAAGGCTGCAGGGAAACATGAATTTCACCAGCCTGCCTGGTTTTGTCTGTGGACACCACCTCACATATTACCAAATCAAAACAAGCCGTCCAACTTCAATGTGAGGGGGAAATGAAAGGGCAGACCGGTGACCTAGAAACGAAGCCAAGACTTTGGCATGAGCTTGAAACTCTGCAGCAAAGGCAGGGGAAAAAAGCTGTAAGTGCTTTCAAGATGAAACTTAAAAAGTTTATTAATGGAATTACATGACGTGGTCCCTACAGAAAAACAAGGGCTTGATCAAAGGAGCCTTTCCAACAGGAAAGAGTTTACCAAGCAGAACTCTAGTGCCAAAGAGGGGACACAGTTATTTAAGGTTCTGATGGAGGAAAAACACCCCCAGGCTAACGACTAGAGAAACTTCCTGGAGTTCACAGCTCTGATAGCAACCACCACCACTGTTACACACCCAGGATTTACATAGCACATATCGTGAATCGCATGACACTAACAGCAAGGGCTTGACTAGTCAGTAGACAAACCTTTAGGGCTTCAAGCAGTGGGATCAGGAATGCTGCAGTCACACGTCTCAACACTGATCCAATGCAAACTCACCCTGCCAGGTGTAATTGGTTCAAGGAGGGTGTTAACAAGTTACCTTTGTCCCAGCACGTTTCAGGCTTGATGGGGTAACCTCCACATCACCAACATAAAACTGACACAGGACTTGCACTGCCCATAGGTGAGGTTGACAGGAGAGGCCATTGCATGCCAACGTCCAGCCTGGACTGCATGTGTACCACCAGGGCTCAGCGTAAATCACTGGGGACTTGGCTAAACCAGCTCCTTGCAACATCAGGCCAAGGAGATCATGAGGCCTCGGCAGTAAACACTTCTGCAGAGCTGCAAAGTGCTTCTGCTCTATGAGCCAGGTGCTGCCACCGATAAACCATGTGTGAACCCGTCCTCCTGCAGCGCTGCGTGTTCATCAAGTTTGCAGAGGCGAAAGACTGAGCTATTTACAAAGCGATCAAGTACCGTGCAGCTGAGACCTGGTCCTATAAAAACGGAGCTGTTGGGAGTGATTTTACAAGGTTTTAAAATATTTTCAGAAGAAAGCCAACTTTCCATTGTTTGCCACAGCTTGTTAAAGGCCCACACATCCCACAACACAGACACCCTCCACCTCTGCAGCCAGCACTGCACAGCTGGAGGTACAGGCAGACTTTCAGGAAGCTTGGCTTTGCCTGGCCATCCTACTCATTGATTCAACTCTCCCACCACATCCCACTGAAACCCAAGCCCAGGGCTCAGTCCTCCACCACAGTGTGCCACAATAATCAGGCCCCAGCTCTTTACACAACCACCTAAGCCTCCAGACCTTACAATTACACACTCCCTGAGGAGGATGAAACCTGCCCTCCTGGGAGACAGCGAGTCCTCCAGGACTGATCACAGACGGTGAGATGATTCGCATCAGGAGCCTTCCCAAATCCTGTCATCCTCCACCCACGGGCTGACACACTTCTTTCATTCTGCCTCTCCAACATAGAGACACAGAAGAGCACAATACAAACCACTCTCCTGCCCCAACATGCACAGGACGAACCTTAACTGTGTTTAGGAAGCTGGTGAGAAGCATTCATGTACCAGCACAAAGCACCAGCCTGAAGAGGATTTAAACCTGGGTGAAAGATAGCCACAGCACTGGAGTGTTTCTTCGGTTTACAGCCAGTTCCCTGCACAGGCAGGGAGAAGCACACTTGGATGGTTAAGGGTTAACTTCCCACATATCTGGACCGAAACTGCCTTTCTGAGCACTGCCACTCTGTCCAGTGTTATGCCAGGGAAACAATGCTAAATAAAGATTACGCTGAGTGGTATTATGTAAATAATTCTCTTCCACAATGAAAGGATAAACCTAGACTTCTTGGTTAGTTATTAACCCGGGAGCCAGCGCTGCAGAGAGGAAATCCTGCCGGCTCTCCCTCCCTCGACACACGCACCACCCACCGGGAGAGCCACAGCCGGGGCTGCAGCTCCCAGAGACAATACCCGACCCGTCCCCTGCGGCCCCGGCACTGGCACTCTCCCTCTGACCACTTCCCACAGGAGGAAACCATTTGGGCCCCATGATGTTGCCTCCTCCCAGGGCAGCCCCACTCCTCTTGGCCTCACCACTGCTGTTGAGGCTGGACTTGGCCCTCTTCCTGCTCTTCTTCCCACCAGCAGTCCAGGACACGGAGGGCTCCCTGACCCTTAATGGGAGCACTCTTCTTGCCACATCCCTGCTCTTGAAAGCCTTCCCTTCCCCTTGCAGGCTGAACCCACTGGAGTCTGCCCTCGCCTGCACATCTCCTCCCACCCAGAACAACTTACTCGACCTTTCTGCCTCCACATCCCCCTGCAACCTTCCTCCTGCCTTGGCCTCACGTCTGAATGCTTTATGTTTGTCATATGATTTTAAATCTGTCAACAATTCATCCATCTGCTGCCTCCTGGGTTTTTAATGCCACAAACCTTTCTGGGATACAGCCTTGCACAAAGCTGTCAGTGGAAAACAAAGATGTACCTTGTCCAGAAACCAAACCAGCTTTTAAATCTTTTCTTTCCAAAGTGCTGGGCAGTCTCAAAGAGTGGCTTCTTCCCACTGTGAGCAGAAAAGCCATGATGCTATCCAGTCTAAAATAAACATTATGGGAGAGGCGATAAGGGGAAGTATTTCAGCTGACTAAGAGCGATGTGGGTTCAAATCCAAGCGTAAGCTGATATTGCCTGTAATTTGCTCCTGAGCCAAAAACACAGACTGGGAGTGAAAAAATGGAAAGCATTAAACAACAAGCAGCGACTCTGGAAAACTTCAGCATTTCCATTTATGTTACTATTTTTTTAAATAACCTTCAGTTTCACGGATCATAAAGTTAATTTGGAGTTAACTTCCCTTCCCTGTAAGTAGACAAAGCTGCTATCCTACACATTCGTTAATGTTTATTCAGCACTCAGAAGCTATAAAGCGCTTGAGAGCACTAACTATTATCAACATCCTCCATGCCACCCAGCAGGCACATAACCCTGCTGATTGCTTTTGCTCTCCTTGTCTCCCCCTGCGCCCCAGCTCTCCTCCAGCCACTGCGGTAGCAATCACAGCCATCTAGCTCCATCTTTACTGCTTTTCCTTCAATGCCAGCACCTCTCCCCTGCAGGCAGAACTCCTTTCCAGACCTCTCAAAGCCTAATCCAGACCAGCAGCCAGGCACCCACTGTCAGCAGCAGAGTCCGCAGCAATCAGTGCCTCTTCCTGCCTGGCCAACCACAACCACGTCTCATCTCTCCAAGCTTCCCACCATGAAGCTGGCAGGGGTAGCACCCTGTGAGCGCTGCCCACTCACCAAAAAATCCCCTCCCTGCCTTTAATAAGGGACAGCCCAGAAAACCTTCAGTTGCCAGAGGCAGGTTGGCAGGAAAGGAGAAGTGGTGGCCTCCACAAGGGAAGTGGCAAGCGAGGTAGACAGCAGGACTGGGGGTGAAACCCAGATTTCTCAATTCTCAGAAGAGTCCCGTTGCTGTCTCATGCACAGGTCAGGGTTCACTTCCCAAAACTGCCAAATCACTCAGCTCCTTCTGCTCTTGGGTCATCCTCCCCTTCCTACCCAATCTCTCACTCACTCTGACCAGGCTTTTGTGGGCATATTTATGCTCTTTGTTTTGGAGATCCAGCTCCCCTCTTCAGTCCTTTTTTAGGAAGCATCTCTGCTCCAGCCAGGCTCATTAAGTGAAATGCATTTCCATTTTCTACTGCAATACAAAGATCTATCCCTTCAATGTTACAGGGCAAACTGGAGACCCTGACACCTGTGTGCCAGCACAAGTCCAGCCATAAATAGTAATCCTCTACCACTTTCCTATGTCAATATTCAGCAAAGGCCCTTTAAAGCCATGCAAGAGCCTGTGCCACAGCATCCTAGATGAAAATCCATGACCTCATGATGCCCAAATCCTTAAGCAGCTGCAAGAGCCTCAGTCACTAATCACAGAGGCGACTGGGTGCTGCTCTACCTCATTTCTAGCTCCATTAGAGCTGACCCTGCCCTCCACTGACATCTCTCAGTGAAGCCACAGCTCACACAAATGCAGCTGCACAAAGATAACAGTCCTTTTTAAGAACACATTGCCCTAGATTTCCACCCCCAAGCACCCCTGCATCTAGCCCGTGGTCTGCATTTGGGGGATCACTGCTTGCAGGAACAGAACCCTGGAGGGAACCAGTACTCTGCCACTGGGAGTAACAAGCCCTCACACTGAGCAGGTAAAGCACTCCCAGGGAAAGAGACTCCTCTTCAGCAGCTCTCCCGCAGACTTGCTCTGACACACTGAACTTCATGTAACCTCCCTCGCCCGTTTTCAGACCTGCCTAGTGATCTGGTCCGAGTGAGATGCTGGGTTAGGGATAGGCAGCACTGCATCCGAAACACAGGCCCTCTCAAGCCCATGCCCCTTTGCAATTGCTCAAATTAGCTGCTCAAAACCCACTTCTGAAAATTTACCAATTTAATCCTCCTTTCCTACCTACTCATCTAGAAACTGGGGAGATCATAACTCTCCTCATCCCCAAAGAGCTGAGAAGATGACAGTATCTCAAACATGTAAATTATGGTTGGCTTCACACAGGTTTCTCTCAGGATGACCTGAAAGCAAACAGAACTGCATTTCAGTAGAGGCCACTAACAACCAGAACCAGCAGCAGGAAGAACCATCAAGCAGGAGCCATCAAGGGGACAAGTAATTTACAGCCATGCCACGGAAGATGAGACTGGTAGCTCTCTCGACACATGCAGCTATCAGCACAGCTGCACACACACCTTCACCACCAATCATAACAGAACTGCTTTCACCAGACTGCAGCTCCTAATTACAAGACTTGAACACAGCCTGAACCAAACCCTCTTTGGATTTAGCGCAGGATGGCTCCAGGGACTGGTACAACCTCCACTCGAGGCGACTTGGTTCCAATCCAACCACAGCCATTAGCAAGTGAAAGGTATTGCCAAGCAGCAGCTGCTCAGTGGCTTGCGTGAAACAAGTTTATGGTTTCACTCCAGATCCTGTCACAAAAAAACACCCCAGTTACCTCCATGGTGCTCAGAGGTGTGAACCCAGAAGCATCCACCCACTTCTCCAGCGCTGGAGACACCAGCCTGGGAGGTGCTCCCATCCGGGCCCAGCACCAGCTCCTCGGAGCCAGTCCTGACCTCCGCAGGGTTTTCAGAACCAGGTATGTTTTGCAACTTGGCAGAAACACACAGCTAAATAACAGAAACCACCACCCACATGAAGCCAGAAGAACAAAGTACCAGTGTTTTCCTGCCCCAGACTTGTGCGTGCCCCATCTCCTCTCTCGTACCAAAAATAGCTTATACTTTTTCCCTCTTGGCAACAACAAACCGAGGTTTGAGTGCATTTGCTTTCAATAAACTAAACGCATTTTGCAAGAGTTTCTCTCATATTGAAACTTACCCAACTGAAGTTATAAAATACAGTCCCACACAGAACTTCCCTCCCATGGCATCTTGGGACTCAGCCTCCAAACACTGTGAGCCTTGCTTACTGTATTCCCCACCCAAGGCATGGCCTCTGTGCAGAGCTGGCAGACCAAAGCACATGAGCTATATCCCAGAGTTACCCAACGAGTCAGCAGTGAAATTCAGGGAATTAAGTACAACTTCACTAAAGCCATCCAAGAAAAAACAGCTTTCACTGGAGCCCTCCACGAGTTTTGCCACCACTTTCAGAAGCAACAGAAATACTCACCCAGTTGTCCCAGCTCACATTCCTTGCCTTTCTGAATCGGTAGCGTTACCAAACCTTTATCTGTGAAGCACATGGCAAACTAAAACTTAACCTTGCTGATAAAACCCTTACACTAAATGGAAAAACTCTTACCCCACACAGCCAAAGAATACCAGCAGACCAACATCACATCCACCACAGCCAGATTAAAAAGGCCGTATTCAGCGAAACCCTGACGTTTTCAGGCATTCAGAACACCAACCTTTGCTTCGTGCAAATACTGAGGGAGAGGTCGCAGACAGAGTTCAAACCATAAATGCCTGTGAGCAGAAAGGGCGGCGTTAGGAACTCCCCATCGCACAGGTCAGCACTGTCCTCTCGGGCGAATTCTTGAGCTGACCCAAAACACAAAGTTCAGGGAGCAGACCCAGCCTCCAGCGCAGGCAGGAGCTCCCGCAGGCTGTACAAGCAGGGACATCCACAGGGTTCAAAGCGATGGAAGGAGGGATTGGGTCAACACAGCCCCCGGCCCCAGGCAGCACCAGCCCCAAGAGGGCCAGAGTCCTGTAGGTTTTGCTGCTTCAGTGGCTTTGGCAGCAGCCCACATGGCAGGCAGCTGCCTGCACCCACTGCAGCCTGCTCTTTGTGCATTGTCAGGGCAAGGGAGCAGGAGGGAGGGCCGAGGGAGAAGAGGGAACAGGAAATCATAAGAATCGGCAGTCACTCCCGACACTGCAGCTGGGCTTCAGGGACACATACACTTGTTGCCGGCAGACACCGGCCCTGCTCCCCACCGTAAACATTTACACAGCAGCCGCTGAACGCCACAGCGCCAGCTCAGCGAGCTCCGTCCTTCCCACCGCCGCCGGGCCCAGGCTCCCCCGCCAGCACGCACCGGCACGGCTCGGGGGCCGGGCCCGCATCACCCCACCCGGCCCAACGGCGCCTGCGACTCACGCTCGTGTGCCAGCGCGAGCCCACCGGCTTCCAACGCGAATGTGGGGCCAACACGGAAAACAGATCAACACTGGAAGGGGGAACGAGGCAAACAAACGGCCCTTGGGGTGCACCCCCCCAACCCGGTGTCCCCTCGAGTTCCCGCAGTGCGGGGCTCTCCCCGAGCACCCCGAACCGCGCAACGCTTTCCCGTGAGGGTGAAACACAAGAAAACGCGACAAAACCAGAAAGTTTCTCGTCAGCGCCCCGCTCCCGCGGCACGTTTCGGCTTTACATAACGGCGGCCGCCCGCTCCCCACCTGCCGGGAGCGGCCCCTCACGGCCCGGCCCCCGCCCCGAGTCGCAGCCCCACACCGGCGGGGGCCCGCTGGGGGCAGCGCCACGCCCGGACGCACCTCCCCGCTCCCCACAGCTCCGCTCCCCCCCCCTTACCTAATCCCGCCGGCCCCATCGCCGCTGCCGCCGCTCCCTCCTCGCCTCACCTCCCGCCTCAGCGGCCGGCGGGGCAGCGCCCGGCGCGGGGACCCGGCCCCGCCATCTGCGCCGTGTTTATAAATCCAGAGCCATGGGGCTGCTCGCCGCCCGTCTGTGTATGTGAGCGTCGCTCTGTTTGTCGTTGGGTCCGCCCGCCCGCGGGGCCGGGCCGGGCCAGCCCCTCCGCCGGCCCAGCAGCGCCCTGCCCTGCCCTGCCTGAGCGCGGCGGGAGGCGGCGGCGGTCCCTCAGGCCGCCCCACAGCCGCCCCGGCGGCCGGGCGAGGCGGGGCGAGGCGGGGCCGCGCCGCCCGCGCGCCTTAAAGGCGCCGCGCTCTGCAGCCGCCCCGCAGCGCGCAGCGCCGAGCACCGGGGGCCCCGGCTATGGCCGTGCTGGTGCCACCCGCAACGTTTGAGCCCCGAGCGGTCGGGGCCGTCCCCCAGCGCCACGGTGAGGGCGCCTCGGTGCTTCCCCCAAAGGAAGGCCGGGGGTCCCCCGGAGAAGGCCCATGGTGCCCATCCCAGCCAAGAAGGGGTGTGCAGGCGGCCGAGGGTGTGCTGGCTTGTATCGGCAATAGTGGGGCTGGGAAGTGGTCATCCGCCTGCACTCGGCACCGGTTGGACTCTTCTACCAAGTATTGAGTGATAGGGACAGAGGTAACGGCCTCAAGCTGAACCAGGGGAGGTTTAGATTGGACATTAGCAGCAAGTTCTTCCCTAAAAGGGTAGTTAAATATTGGAACAGGCTTCCCAGGACATTGCTGGAAACACCGTCCTGGAAGCGTTCAAAAACTGTGTAAATGAGGCCTGTACTGGCATGGTTTAGTGGTGGCCTTGGCAGCGTTGGGGTAAAAGTCGGATTTGATGATCTTAAAGGTCTTTCCAAACCAGGTGGTTCTGTGAGCCCCAGCCCCGGACCGGGGTCTGTGCTGCACGTAAACCTTCCCTGGGGAGTGATTTTGGCAAGGAAATCTGAGCACTTTAACAAGCAGATGCCCACAGGAGCCGGGTGCTGAGGCCGCCCAGGTCACTGCCACGCCATTCCCATCTTCCAGTTTCACGCCCCAGCTTCTGATTTTTACTAATATCCTGCTTTTTCCTACTCCATGCTCCCAGGGGGGATGAGCCACCACCATTCCTGCTCCACCGTTCCGGGTCTCCTGCCGTGGATGGTGCACAACCCAAAAAGCTGGAAAAGCCCTTGCAAACTCCGCTTCTCCCCCCCCACTGCAGCAGGAAATGTGGGCAGAGGGGGGTCCCCTGCGACTCTACCTGCCTGCAGTTTATTTCTCTTTTCCTGCGTCTCCACGAGTGGCATTTTCCCTGGGATGACAGGGTGGGCAGCTCATTCCCTGCCCCTTTGCTGCTGGGCAAAGGGACTCTCCCGGTCCCACACTCGGTCTCCTCAAGTCACCAGACTGGATATGTAAGCACAGGCACACACCTTGGTTCAAGTGTAAATGTGAGCATAAAAATCAGGACCAGGAGTCAAATTGTCTTGAAGGAGCCCTGACGTGCTGGGAAAAGCAGGAAAAGTCACCCTTCCATGCCCGCAGCAGCTGGGTGTCAGCAGCATCAGGCAGCACTTTCCATGAGGTTCAAGTGCATCTCACAAGCTGAGCGTCTTGCGAATCAAAGCAGCAGATTAAATCTTCCTCTCAAAGCTGTGTTTATCATGGAAGATAAAGGACTGGATTTATCCCTGTTGCTCTGCTCCAGCCATTTAGCATTTCTTGAGCTTCTTTTCTGCCCGTGACGTTTCACTTAGTGAATGGAAGGCAAGTCCTGTACCACAGCAAAAAGACTCAGACATTCATTTTACAGGAGCCAGGAGTCAGGCTTTTGGGTTCCAGTGACCTCAGAACAACATTATAACCCTATGTATTTAAAAAACCCTCAGGGTTGAACATACTTTCCAGCAATGCTGAATATCCTGCCAGTGCACAGATGGATTGTTTGCCCTTGTTCCTACAGTCCAGAAGGCCATGGTCCCAAAGGGAATTGCTGGGCTGGTATCACAGTATGAATATGGGCTTTTCACAGTGGCATTGCTCTTACAACAGCGGGGAGGATTTCCTTTGCATGCCTGGCCGTCTGTAACTAGCAGCTACCAGATCCCACTGGTGTTTATAAAGCCATTATCCACAACCACTGCGCTCAAAATACCCAAAATAATGCCCAAATTACCAAATAACACCCCAAAATAACAGTTGTCCCAATGTTGTAGGGCTAAGTGACTTCAAGAGTGGTCAAGACCAAGCAGTGAACCCCTCTGGCCAAGATCCTGTCTGTCTTCATCACCCTCATCTTAACAATATCCTAATGAGGAGCATGTGACTCTCCTTAGTGCAAGAGGCTGGATACATTTGTATGGTATTGCAAAAGGCAAATCTCTTCCCCATCTCAAAGCAAGAACAATGAGTTTGGCTTTAAAATAACGGCCTTGCAAACACCAGGCAGCAACAGTGCACTCTTTGCAAAGGGGTTCTGGCTTTTGGAGCCTCGAGGCTTCGTGTTTTCAAGCTTTTTCCCTGCGATTGTGGAAGCTGGCAGCTTCTTGTTCTGGTTAAATCACACATGAGGTCATGGCAGCATCTCAAGGCTCTGGGAGCTGCAGCTTCATGAAAGCAAAGGCTCCAGTGAGCATCACAGAGCAGAGGAAGAGCTGGTGCGGGTCGCTGTGCCGCTGCTGGACACGTACACACACATTAAACACAGGAGGCAGAGCCGGGCTGTCGCTGTAATCACAGTCTATCTGTGCTGCGAGGCTGCAGATAGCTTACACAGATTTTCCGTAGCATTTCACTCCGAAGCTGCCGTTGATAGCTATTCCATCAGATAACATGGTAATGTGACGCACCTCTGAAGCATCCAGCAGCAAAGACAGGGATTTATCTGAAGCAGAACACTGGAGTCCTGCCCCACATTCTGGAGATGTTTCACATTAAACTTGCCCCGTGCCCAGCACAAATGCAGGAAATGGGGGTGTTTTCTCGCTTGGGTTCACCTAAACTCCTCCAGGAAAAGAAGCGAGATGCAAAACAGGAGCTCACTTTGAAACCACCCTCCCATGGAAAGCTTCAGGGGAAAGTAATTATACTTAAAGCAAGCAGCCTTTAAACTAAGTCATCCTGTAATGGACTTTATCGGAGCATCAGCCCACTAGGACCAGTGGGCATGAAAACCGTAGTGACCTCCACAACCTTGTGTGACCCATGCTTACTAGCATGGGGACAAGGGGTGCTAAGACCCCCAGCACCATGGAGGGATGTACGGTGAGGGGAGGGAGCAGTATGGGGGTTGCATCCCTGCCCTGCATGATGCAGTGTGGCTCCCTCCAAAGCACCTTCCCACCACCCCAGTGACCTGCCTTTACTTGATCCAGGCATGAGAGGAATTTGGTGGGACTTGGGTGGTTGAAGGGCTGGAGTTCACCTAGGGGAAGCAGATCTGTCCCAGAGGATAAAACCAAACCAAGCTAAAGATCTGTGCCTGGAGGAGGAGGAAAGGAAAAGCCAGGGGAGCTGGCTGGTGGCTAGGGTGGCTTGCACAGGCAGGCACACTGTCTGCAGGAGATGGCTGCTCCTGCCTTTTTCCGTGCTTGCCTTCATACTGGCAATGGTTTATGGAAACAAATGATGCAATGTGAATATCCCAAAGTAGGTGGCACTCAGCTACGTGCTGAGAGGGGAAAAACTGAAGTGATCCTGGATGGTGACTGTAAACTGGGAAATGATGTAAGCAGCATCAGGGCTGCCTTCATCCCTGAGGCATGAGGGTGATTCCACACTGTGCACCCTGCTGTGAGGAAGGGACCCCCCTCAGCATCCCAGCATGCTGCAGTTGCAAAGGGGTTGTGCTTTCCCAGCCGGATCTGACTGTGGCCACAATGTTTGGCCTCTCATTTTCCTTGGCTCCCTCTCCCAGATCACTGCTCCAAGGGGTCCTGAGCATCTGCCTGTTCCCTCTGCTCCGCAGTGGGTTTGGGTTGGGTTTGCAAGCCCCATGCCAGGGCCCAGCAGTGGGTAATGTTCCATCTGGCCACCCCAAACCACCCATCACCAGCAGACCTGCACTCACATCAGCTCCTTACAAGTTGTGCTGGGGCTGCCTGCGGGTTTTAACATGTTGGGGAGCAGACAGGACCCCAAAAGGGTCATGTCATTCCTAAAGGGATCAGCTTTTAAATGTAGGTAAATACACAGTGATTTTAAATTGAGCTAAAAGCAGCAAATGCATTCATGGTGTGAGTGCAAATGTTATTTTCTGCCCTGTGATGGGGATGGGCAGAGGGGCTGTTTGCAAACTGATGGGGCTGAATAGACACACATGCTGCCTCCCCTCATGCCTGCTGTCCTGGCAGGGAGAACAGGCAGGGGCAAGCAGCAGCCTCCTGTCCATGGCATGCTGCTCCTGGCAGTGGTGCCTCTTCCCGAAGGATCTGTGGCTCCTTGGCACTGCCAGCTACTATTAATGCCAGTGATACTGGCTAGAGATGGCTACCACATTATTTCAATAAATGGCACAAAGTAATAATGGATGCATTCCATCCAAATCTGTTTGGAGAAGTAATCACTTAAAAATAAAATGCTCAAAGCCACCCAATGGGTCTCACTGGGGAAGAGCCTTGAAGAAGAAGCACTTACACCATGTCCCCTTCCAGCATCCTGGCAATGAAGGCACTGGGCATAGGAGCACATCCTGCACTGCACGGAGGACAGCAGGCTGCAGTCAGGTACCCTCATCCAGCACTGCATCCTACACATGTAACAGCGTGTGGTGGTGGCAGTTACTCCCCTGAGACAGAAAAGGCAGCTTTGTGCTTTCCTCTGGTGCCAAATAAAGATGCCTTTTTATGGCACCAGACATAGAAATGGTTAAAATGAGTGGAAGAGCGGAGCGGTGACTAATGCTCTTCAGTAGAAGCTGGCGTGCTCTCTGCTTCCTACCCACAACAAAAGCACTGTGGCCCCACGGCTCCTCACACATCCCAGCTCACTGTGCCTTCGCACGGCACGCCACCCTGGCCCCCTCCAGTGCTGTCCCCAGGGACAGGAGGTGTGCAGGGGGATGCTCTCCCACACATAAGGTGCATTGTGACCCTGGGGCTAAGCCATCAGGGTGGGGCATGAATTTGGAGCAAGGTGCTAAAGACATCCCCAGCAAAGCCAGTGGTGGGGATGCTGACAGGCAGGACACAGGCTCAGCACTGGTCCCATGTGCATTTTGGCCTCCCGGATACACACTGC
Source organism: Pezoporus wallicus (assembly GCF_028554395.1). Lineage (NCBI taxonomy): Eukaryota > Metazoa > Chordata > Aves > Psittaciformes > Psittacidae > Pezoporus > Pezoporus wallicus. The sequence continues at coordinate 86,382 of NW_026641132.1, read as the reverse complement.
CAGCAGATAAGTCGCTGCCTCCCATGGTGCTGGGGCAGCTCACAGAATAGCTAACTAGTCTTTACCGCCGAAATAAATGGCCACAGCTTTATTAAATCAATATTAATTCATAATCTTTAACAGACAATTATAGTTATCTCGCACACAAAACTACCCACCTCTTCAAATCTCTGATCTGACAGGGTTATAATTAGCTTATTACTGGCCATACATCTGCTAATAACTTTTCCCCCAGCCCTGTGAAGTGAATTAAGGAGCACTAATAAACCATGGCTGTTAATCCATTTATACTTCTTATGCTTTTGTCTAGGCACCAAATGTAAAGATGCACTAAAGGTTTTCTCCTTCCTTTCCTCCAAGGTCTTGCTACCCACCTCCTGGCCAATTGGTGTGTTCTCATATTGTCAGCCCCATGCCTGGTGCGAGGCAGAGGGTACTTTGGGGAGGTCCAGTGGCAAGGCTGTGAACCCCAAAAGTACCCCATGTGAGGGAATAAAGGGCAGTCAGGCAGCAAACATGAGCTCGCTTTCTGCTGCACTCCCAGCGCTGCTGCTCTCACTCCTGTGCCATGGAGCATTGCCAGTGCTGGTCATTAGCAATAATGAAAGTGAGATAAGACGCGTTTGGAGGTGGAGGGAAACGTTGATCTGAAATGATGGCCAGTAATAAAGGGCAGCAGAGAGGCACCCTGTGATGTGACCAGATAAAAGCAGATGGCTGGCTGCTGCTTCTAATTATAGGTCCCTGCTAACGAAGAGGGAGCTGATTAGACTGACATTGTCCTAGGACATCCATTTCTAGAAGGATCCGGTGCTAGGGCTCAGCATGGATGCTGTGATGGGGGTCCCACTGCCTACCAGGAACTGCCCCAAAACCTGCCTCTGCCCTGTTTCTGCCCCACATCCACACCACCTAATGGGGTTTGCTCCTAACATGGGGACACTTGGGGCCAGGGGACTGTGGGGATGTAGGGTAAAACCCAGCACTGGTATCCTCATGTGTTTGGCCTGTGGTGGACAGGAAAGCCCTGAGGTCTGATCCTCTGAAGACAAAAGGAAGCTCCTTTTGAGTAAGAAATACAGTTGAGTCTCATGGGTGAATAATTTATGCTGCTTACTGTAATAAGACAGAAAAAATAACCACATTCAGTTCTGGTTTCATCATATTTTTGGTTATGAGTAAAACAGCAGAAAATGATGAGGGCTTCCCACAGCAAAGCCAAACGCCTGAGACTGAAACTGGTAGCCAGGCCACTTCTAACCAGAGAGTTGATCTTTTGCATATTTTTGGTCTTGTTGGCACAGCTCCTCCTCCATGGAAGAGATCTGAAGTGTATTTGTAATGACAGCTCTGTCTCTTTCTTTGCTGAGCTCAGGCAGCGACGTGGGAGCTTTCCCAAACAACAGCAGGAAGGGGACCCAGCCTCATCCAGCCTGCCATGGTCTGGTGGTGATGCCAATGGCACACATCAGTGTGGGTTGGCCCCTTCCCTGGGGGGGCTCAGGGACCCTTTCACCAACATCATTGCATCAGCCCACAGCATCACCCTGTGCCTTTTCCCTTTTTTCCCATTGTGGCCTTTGGGGACCTGATGTGGCCCTGGAGCAATAACTCCAATGGGATGGGATAACCCACCGGCACGGGGTGCCGAAGGATGCTCTTCCAGCCTCACATCCCATGGGGGTAGAAGGGTTTGGGTTTCACCCCCAAAATATGAGCTGAAGTCAGAGCAGATCTAGAGCCCCTTCTAGCCCTTCCAGTGCTGTCCTTGCAAAGCAAAGGCTTCCCCGCTCTGGATGTGCTGCTGTCTGCATGAGCTGGGAAATTTTGTTTGTGGAAATATTTCAAGACATTTGGTATTTTTTTGAGACTGGAAAAACCTTATTTCCATCTTCTGCATCCACTTAAACTCCAGCGAGAGCCCTGCTTTGAGGTGGAGAAGCATCCTTTACCAGTAGACAGCAGGCTTCAAGAAGGAACCAGAAATATGGGGCAGAGATTTTGCAAGCCCTGGAGAGGGATGGTGGAGATGGGAAGTGGCTGATATCTGCCAAAATCTTGGGGGATAAAAACCAAAACTCAGCAAAACCAAACTGATGCTTGGGAGTCAGTCCCTAAAATCCTCCAGGTATCTTTCAGGCAATGACTCTGGGTGAAGTCCATGGGAATGACCTACAGGGCCCTGAACTGGTGTTTTTGGTGTGGCTGGAAAAGCACAGAAGCAGATGGGGCTGTGGATGAGGTGACACAGGATGGGGAGCTGGTACCCATGTCACCAAGGGGTGGCTGATCCTGGCTGGGAGAGCTGGACTTGGTTAAACAGGAGGGATCCTGCCACTGTCAGGCACTGGCTACGGGCACCTTCCCGTGGACACAGAGCTGGGCAAGCGCCTGCAGATAAATCCCTGCATGATGACTGCAGTAATTCCAAGCCCTGCTTAGAGAGGAGCAGCAGTTGCCGGGGCACCAACCCTTTGACATCTGAATGAGCCTTTGCTCATTCAGTTCAAACAGAATCAAACAGGACTTTTTTCTTCTTCTTTTTCCCCTCCTTTCTCAGAGAATTCAACTTTTCATCTCCCTCCTCCCCTGTCGGAGGCAACCAAACAGGGGGATAACAAATGAGCATCTCGCTCACCTGAGGAGCTCAAGCCGCAATCATCCAGCTCCTTGTAGCGCGAAAGAGCCGGGAAGCGCCAGCGTGCTGGAGAGGAGATGTAATTAGGTGCAATTCAAGAACAGCTCATCAGCTATATTTAACAAACGGGCCCGTTCCTCAGCAAGCAAAACGCTGTGGAGGGGCCAGGCTCCCCAACCCCAGTTTTCCAGCACTGGAATGGGCAAAAGCCGGTTGTGTCACTTTATTTCCTATGTTGCACTTTTATTCTGTAATGGTCATTGGTCCTGTAAACATCTCATCTGAGCAGGATCCAGGGGGGTTTAGCATGTAGAGTTTTCCCTTCACTGGATTGAAGTTAGTTGGAAGGAGAAGAGCACAATAGCCTCTTTTATCCTAATCTTTCCACCCAGAACAGATGGGAGAGTCCTGCCCAAACCCTGATGACGTGCCACGAAGGACACAGTAACAGAGGAGACACTGTGCCTTCTGCTGAGAGAGGGGAAAAGAGCGTATGTGCGTGCCGGCGCGGGAGCACCGAGTGGGATGGGAGCATCAGCATCCAGCTCCACCAGCTCTGCTCCCTCAGCCCGCCAGCTGGGATCAACGCAACGGAGCTGGAGAAGCACCAGGAGAGCTGGCACGCTCTGGGGGGACTGCTGCAAGGCTGCTGTGGGTCGTGGTGACTCTGACTTGTTTGCAAACCAGTCTCTGTTTTGCATCTCAGCCACCGCCGTGCTGGGAGCTGCTGCAGTATCACTGCCAAAGCCTGTCCTGAGTCCTCGTCCCAAATAACATCTGGAGACAAGGAACAGAGAAGTTCAGGAGCCAGCCACAGCCCATATAGGAGGCGATGCTGAATCCAGGCTTATCTGACTACAAAAACCTCTTAAATTCACAAACTGCATTGAAGTACCAGCTTAACTGCAAAACTCACTGAAGTAACCACTGAAGCTCCCTGGAGGAACACTCATATTCTTCTTATTAACGAGAGTCACCAAGCAGATAGCATATTTGTGCATCAAACTGTGGTGATGCTTTCCCAGCCATCACACCCCAGAAGATGAACCAGTGGTTCCCAGCAAGATGCTCAATAGCTGCAAGCAACAAACCATGCTGGTGGCCAGCAAAACACCCCCATTCCCTAAAGCAACACCCCAAGTTCGAGGATGTGCTGACCAAAAAAGGTACTAAAACACCCAAGGCAGAGTCCTCTGGCCCACAGGGGTGGTTGCTCACTTCTAAAGCAGTGAGTCCGTGCAAAGCAGGGCATGATGCCCTCCACAGGGAAGGATAAAAGAGCTATTACGGAGATGCAGGCTCTGTTCAGGCTCACGCTAGGCTCCTTGTGAGCAGAGGGTAAAGAGCTACTTATGCTGGAACATAAAAGCCAGGAGACAGCAGAGCGCTATAAATAGGGCATATAAACTTTCAACTGACAAGGCTCTGATTTTGTTATTGTAAAAAAATAGAAGAGAGGGAGAAAAAGTGCCTAGGTGGAGCTGACAAAGAGGGGAATACATGCAGAATACAGGTTTGTTCCCAGTAACGCGCTTATAATAAGTCAGATGTAGTTAGAGCTATTACTTTAGCTTCAAATGAATGGAAGGAGAATAAATCTGCCTTTGTGCAAGGCTGCCTTCAAACAGCATCTCCCTCCAGCAAACCTGCAATTGTGTTTGCATGAGACATTTGTTAGAATAAATGCAATTTAAGAAGAAAAACAGTTCACACCTACGGCAGGGGAAGGCTGGTGGTATGAATGGCAACCAGCAGAGGAGGGGGGTGAAACAAAACGGGCTCCGTCGGCAGGGGGCAAAGCCTGCGGCACTGGAAGGGGCTCTCCTGAGTGGTGATCCTATGAGCAGTTCAACTCCGGTCCCCATCCCCACGTGTTACATCTTTACACCAAACCCGTTTCAACTATTTTCCCAATGGATGGTGAGATTAAACACAGGTTTTCTAGGGAAAGGATGGAGCACGCTGGAGGTGGGGAGGAAGCATTTTCTGCCACTGCAAGCAGTCCCACCATCACAGCCATCAGGACCAGACACTGAGGTTTGTCCTGCATCAATGCAGGACATGGGGATGGGCATCCCAGGAACATCCTGACATGCTGCAGATGCACAGACACCAGCACTTTATCAACAAGAAGCACATCCTTTATCTCCTTCTCTGTGGCTGACTGAAAAAGAAAAGCATTTCCTTAGAAGTTTCTGATTTTGTATCTCATATGCATAAATAACTTTCCTAAGACATTGAAAGTGCTTGTGAGAGTGGGTTTTTTTCCTATTTTAAACAAATAAAGTGTTTTCTTCCTATAGCACATCACCACTGTGTTCTGACCTCTAACTTGTGTGGCTGAGCAGCCCTGGGAAGGGGACCTGCAGTGGTGGCACCTTTTCATGCTGCTTGTCACCTCATGGTACCCACAGGCACGTTCACATCCACTGCAGTGCTCCCCTCGAGCTGCAACAGTGTGGATGGACCATGACAAATGCAGCATCTTACTTGGGCAAGAGCCTAAAGAAGAGAGGAGAAAACCACTTTGCAAAGTCCCCTCCTGCCGTCTTGTGATGTTACTATTTTTAATATTATCCCCATTGAATTTATAGGAGCAACTGTCTGGGAAAATGACTTTACCTCTGGCTCCGTCATAAATTTTTAATAGGGCAGAAATAGAACCAAAAGGGATTTAAAAAACAGGAAAAAAAACACTTTAGCATCAAACTCTGGCTCTATTCATAATTAATTATACTTTCAGGGGGAGGGGAAAAGAAGAGGAAACATAATTACAAGCTTCTAGTGAGAACATTCATTATCATGCTAATGCAGAAATCAGTACTGCTGTGCCTCTGTGTGTGTGTGTGTGTGTGTGTGTGTGTGTGTGTGTGTGTGTGTGTGTGTGTGTGTGTGTGTGTGCGCCCTCGGTCTAATTACTCAGCAGTGATGTGTGCCATTCGCACATTTACCTCGTTGCTCCATGGGATCTTGAAGTCAAAGTTAGAGATGAATCTCAGCCTAGGTCAATGGGATCGGGATCAGCCGGTGCCGGAGGGATGCTGCCCCCCTGCAACAGAGGGGCTGGGTTTTGCCTGGTGTTTCTCAGTGCCCAGACAGCAAGTAACATCCCAGCATTGATAGTCTGGGCTGATAAACCATTACGGGAGTGTTAGGAGGCATTTCAAGGTGTGAAGAGCAGCACACACCAGGGAAGGGAGGAACAAGCCAGGCTGGGGAAGGAGAGAGCCCAGAGAGAGGTGGAAATAGAGAAAAACAAGGCACTATTCAACTATTTAGTGCTTAACAAGTTCCTGAACTTGCCGTGCCAAGGAGATGTTCACCTTGCAAAGCAGATCCTGAGCATCTGCCAGAGGAGAAGCATCTGGGCTCAGCCAGGATGCAAAACCACCCTGGGCAGGGCGACCTGGCTGGTCCCAAACACCAGGGAGGAAAGGGCAATTTTGTATATGAGAGGAGGAGGCTCAGTTTAACCCAAGAGCACTGATATTGCCAGAAATAGGGTAGTTATCTTTTCTATCCTGTTCTGTTAAGCACAACTGATGGCTGGCATCATACTCCAGTATGGGACTTGATTGCCCCCAGCAGCTTGTGGAATGAGAGAGATCATCAGCTGGGAACGGGACAAAAAGTCTTCTTCAGCCTGGGCACATCCTGCTCTTGTTGGACACTTGAAAGCTCCAGTTTAAATCAGGGAGGAAAACCTCAGGCTTAGATCCACAGCTCAAACATCACGCTCACTCCCAGACGTGTTTATAGTCATGAGTTACCTAAGTTATATAGAACCTAAGTTAGGCATCTGCACAACCCGAGCATTTCTGTGGAATAATTAAACGGATCTCCCATTATTTCTCGAGCTGCCAAGCAAATGCCCTACTTCTAGAAGTTGGAGCACTGCATTTTCCCAGCCATAAATCCTCCTGCAGACTGCAGGAGCCAGAGCTGGCAGGCAGAGCGGAGCCGAGCAGGGACACCCAGCCCTTCTGTATGGCTTAAAAGCCTTAGTGGAGAAGAGCTCTTAGAGCTGTGCCACGTTTTGTTCCTGCCTGCAACAGCCCGTCAGGAAGAGAGTGATGACGGGCAGCTGGAGAAACCTGGGGCCAGGAGCAGGCAGCGCTGCAGAAAGGGAATAAAGAGAGGAATAGATGGAGCTGAGCCGCAGAGCGGTGCCATTTCTAATTCAGTAATCCTCTGCTTGGATGAGGACACTGATAAATAAAGCAAGATCACCATTGCTCAAGCAACCCTTGTAGCAAACCGGAGGGAGAAAAGTGGGACCAAAGGATGAATGCTGTGGGATTTGCCATGTCCCTGCCTGCCCCCAGCCTCCTGCAAAAACCTTGTTCCCAAAATATCCTCCTATGCAGGATGAAAACCCAGCCCTGAGCACTGCCAGGATCCAGGCTGTCAGTTGGGCATCACAGGTCCCAGCTTGCAGCGATGCTTCTGGAGACCTGCCGAAAAGGGCTGACAAAACTACCTTGGAAAAACCTGCTCCCCTGGTGTGGCAGCTCTCCTGGACCTCTATCCCAGGGACAGCGAGAAAGAATCACTGTCCTAAAACCAGGCACCCAGAAGCCTGTGTCCAGGCACCTCAGAGCATCCCCAGCAAAGACGCACAATGGACATTTCCCATCCAAAGATTCTCCACAAGCAGCACCAAGACCCTGCTGCCAGCATGGAGGATGGGAAGAAGGGAAAGTTATTCCTGGAGCTCCCAAGATAAGATCAGAGATTTCTTTTTCTCCCCAAAGGTGGGCTTTGCGCAACATCTGGGAGCCATTCGCTTTCATGTGGGCCCTTCTGGCCTCACTCAAGCTCCCAGTCCCAACATTTAGGGTTGCCTGTGAAGCTTCCCAGCCCCGGACAAACTGACCATGCAGTGTTTTCAGCCAGTGCGCAAGCTCAGGCGTATTTGGGAACCTGGAGCATAATTGCTTTGTGGAGGCTGCCAGCAGCTTTAAAAATATCCACCCTACCTCAGCATGCCGGCATTCCCGTTTTTATCCAAAAATGTACTTGGGAGGCAGAGGTTGAGGTTCACACTGGGTGTTGTGGCCTTGGAAAGAGCCATGACAGGTGCTGCAGGGAAAGTAAAGGGAGAAAAGGGCAATTTGGCCGTCCCACGGCATTGTGCAAGCACTGGGATGCTTGGCATGGAGCGTGACTGGCGCTTGCACACCCCTTGGTGCTGGGGATTGGGGTCCATGGCATCCCCAGCCTCTGCTCTGCCTCATCAGGGCACTTTCCCAAGCCATAAAGCAGATCTCAGGTTTTATGTGAGGGTCTAAAATGAGTTATCACACAAGGGAGAGACAAGCCTGCCATGCCCCCCTCCCCGAAAGCCCTTCCCCAGCAGATAAAAGAGCCTCACTGTTCTTCAAAACACTGAAATCGGAGCCAAATCCCCTGAAAGAAACCAGATGACCTCTTGTTCTGGGAACAGCTACAGCCCTTCCTTTTAACTTGATCACTGCCTCAGCCCTGCCCCAATGAAAAGCAATAAGCCATGACACGAGCATCCATGTCCCTGCTACGGGCGGGTGGGAAGAAGGCACTTCCCACCTAGCCCCTAACGACGCACCTTGTTAGGGTTAATGGGATACTTGCACCCACAGGGCCTTCTGCAGGGTGCTCTGCCTGCACAGGCTGATATTTAAGCCCTCAGCACAGCCTGCAGGAGTCATGGTTTGATGCAGAAAGGCCACATTGAGCATCTCTCCCCTCAACCCAAATGTTGCCAGCTGCAGAATTTGGCACTTGAACACACACATTGCATGCAGTCCAGGCCGTGGTTCGAGGGGGTTTTGTGGTTATAACCAACCAGTGGGACAATAAAACTGGACTGAGCACACCCTTTTCAGAGATGTTTTATGATGTATGAAAACAGCCCTAAAGCTTTTCCCAGTCTCCTTCATGGGGTTCAGGATAGTCTGGCTATGATGGGGACCTATATTTGTTGAGCATCCCCCTCCTCTGCCTTCTAGGCAAAGGCAATGGGAGCTGTTATCTTTCCACCAAGGAAACTTTGCTACCAAGAAATGATGTTGGGGGATAATTCCAAAACACCAGCTCACGGTGGTTTTGGAGGTTGCTGGTTCAAAGATACTGTGCCCACACGGCACCCATCCTGCAGGCAGAGGCAGGATCTGTCCCACAGCAGCCTTCCCCCTTTGGGAAAACACTGTAATTACAGGGGCATGGACAGCCCAGCGTTGCAAACTCCTTTCTTCTTGTTGCACTTTCTCCATCTGTATGGAAGAGCAGAGCTATGAATATTCAAGAGACAAACGTGTGAAAAATCAGTGATATTTTCAGGATGGGCTCGCTCTAGCCAGGGAACGTCATTCGCGGCAATTGCGAACCAAATCCACAGCCCTTCACAGATGACAACAAATCCAAGCGGCCTTTTTGCACTGTGAAAATATTAGCCTTAACACCTTTTTTTTCTCCCCCTCTTTCAATATTTTCCAACCAGTTGCTGCTTTCACAGGCATTTCCAAGCGAGCTGACGGCGGAAAAACTTCTCCCGTCGCAGTCGCGCTCGCTGCCTCGCACTGAAAATGAATAGCACTTTCTTTCCCTCCCCTCCTTCTCGTTTGAGAGTTTCCTTGGTAGGGATGAAACCACGGAACAGAAGGCCGCCTAAATGAAATTATTAACCCAGAGAAACCACTAAAGGAACTTGATTAATTTGCCAAGTAACAGAGCCCGGTTTGTTCTTTTAGGCAACACATCTTAAAGTAATTGAATCACCCCTTGAAAAAAAACAGTAGATGATTGAGCCCTGAGGTACACTCGCTTGCTATCCTCAATAAATCTCTCTTTATGAAGGAGGTGCTATGCTTTTCTCATCAGAAACCTGTTAATTTTTCTGCTCTTTTAAGTAATTGAATACAAAGTTCAAAATCAATCTGCAGCAGGCTGGAAGAGAAGAAGAAAATCAAAGGTTTATCTCCTATTTCATCTCAGCCAGTTAATTATGTTCTCATAATTGAGTTAAACCAGCAGGTTATTAAAAATACCACAGGATCATTTTTATTGGTTTTTTATGAAGCCCCAAATCTTTGGCACAACCTGGATCATGCCCTGAACAATGCAGGATGGATCCCTCCAGTCTGAACACCCCCAGCTCGCTCACAGGACAGATGTCCCATCCTTCTGACCACTTATGTGCCCATAACTAAGACATCCTTGACTATTTTCCAAGAAACCTGTATTGAGCTTGGTCATGCCCTGGGATGGAGCACCACGACATGCATGGTGCTTCCAACTCAAGTGTAGTTCTAATCAGCGTTTTGCTTGGAATTTTACCCATTCAACTAATTCCACTAATTCTAGGGAATTACAGAAATAATTGCTATTTTCCAATAGATACAGGCCTGCCTCTCGAGACAGGAAAAAAAATAAGGGGGAAAAAAAAAAAAAAATCAATGAAGCACTGTTTAAGGAAAGTCAAAATAAGCTATTTCCATCCCCTCATTTGCAATTAACTTCAGAGCAGAGCACAGTGGGAGGTGGTTCATGGGAAAAGTACGACTCCATTGTAACCCTCCCTCCTTTTCAGTGGAAAGAGCAGTGGAGATAGATGCACCCAGGGAGCTGCTGCTCCCTGCCGGGTCACAGCCACAGTCCCTCCAGGCTGCCTGCCACTGGGGAGAGCTGAGGGCAGTGGGATGAGGGCAGTGAGAGCTGCTGCGAGCCTGCATGGTGCTGGGACAGTGGCTCTGGTTGCCTGCAGTCACCACCATTGTGGTCCTGCGTGAGATGCTCCATCACTGTCCCCATTTCCATGCTCATCCCCATCTGACTGCAGACCCCACAACTCAGTTCCCCAGGAGGTATCTTCCCAAAGCAGAGGGAGGAACAGGATGAAAGGCATATAATAGGAAGAGCAATCACCTTCCCTGGGAAAAATGGGCAGGTGCTCATCAGGTTGGAGCTAGCCGAGCAAGCACAGGATGGAGCCGTCTTTCATCTCACTGGGCTGAACACTGCCTGAAAGAGGGATGGTTCTTATTATCATCTACTTTGGTAGAAAAATTTTTGGCAAAAAATTAAATCAGGATTTCTCTGCAGCAATGTCCTTTTCTTCTTCCCCATTAATAACAGTACCACCACGAGAAGACATCCTTCCCTGGAGAGCTCTGGGTACCCCTTATAGCAGGATCACAGCAGGATCAGGGCACTTTGACACCACTTTGCCTTGCATCACCCTGCTTCACCTAAGAAAACCTCTCTGCTATTCGGGTGTTTTAGCCACATTCCCCCACAATCCAGGCCAAGCAACGGTTTGGGGCAAGAGGGACCTGAAAGAGCCGGTTGCCCCACATTGTCAGGCAGGGCTGGGAGCTTTTTCCTTCCCTCCATGCAAATGTTCCCTGAAGGAGGAAGGCCCAGACCCAGCCATGGGCTGGGAACCTCCTGCCAGTCTCTGCCTGGAGGCAGAGAATCCAGACTGCAAGGAGGACGTCCATCATGTGCCTCGTCTTACTTCTGGGTTGCGGTTGGTTGCGAACCAGCAAGTACAACGAGCAGCTCAGGGGATGGTGCCCATTAGCAGAGCTGCACCCCACTGCAAGCAAGGGCAGAAACTTGCTGATCCATCCTCATACTCGGTGCCTAGTGACCTTGGCTGGAGAGGTGGGTGTTTTGTCCTCAGCAAGTACATCCCATCCTTTACCCTACGATATTAAAAGCACCGCTGACGTAGTCACCTGCTGATTGTGCATTAAGTATTCACCTACATGATACTTCCTTTGAAGAATTTTCCTTTTAGCTGTTCTATTTTCATCGCTGTCCTCATCTCCCCGTAATGCTCCATCTTCTGCTTAAGTGTCATCTTCAGATTTTGTTCCCAATTAATATTTCTATGGCAACCGCATTTAATTCTGAAGTGGTAGCACTCTCTCTGCATGGGGACCGGAGCTCCCTCCCCACCTCACAGCACGGTGCCCGTGGTGGACATTTGTGCTGTTGTGTTTGTTTCCAAAAGCCATGGTCCTCTGGAGCAGCTTCACCCCTTGCACAGCACTGATGCCCCTGCTTTGCCCTGGGCACAGGCAGCAGGTTGGTCCAGGCAAGACTGAGCTCAAGACCGTCCATCATCTTATCATGAAGGACCTTCAGTGGCTACAGCACAGGGCAAAGCACAAGTATTTGGGAAATGCACTTAGAAGCATCAAGATGTTGGAGCATAATACACTTGGTATTTACATTGGGAAAGCAGGAGGTGGCAGAAGGAGCTGCTGTACTGGGAAACCCAGCCTTGCCCCATGTCCAGCTCTAGATGATGACTACTGGTGGGTGTAGAGCTTTGCCCTGACACCCTGAGCTGTGAACCCAGTGTGATGGGGTTCAGACAATTTCCTGGCTCACACGGCCACCAGGCACTCCCCAAAGCGATGGGGAATGCACCCACTCATGTCCCTCTGTGGGTCTCCTCCCTTCAAAAGGTAGGAGCAATCCACGCTTCAGCATGGACCAGCAGCACTGCGATAGGGACATCCCCCAGCTCAACATCACTAAGTGCAACCAGGGACCCTCCTATGGGCTCTGCGCTGGCAGAAGAATAAAAATGGGTGCTGAGTGGTTAAAATAAGCCTGGGTTATGGCCTGGAATGAGAAGCATTTGTGCGTGCTGGTTTCCCTGACATGGCTGCCTTTTGGTCTGTGCTGAAGCCTTGCAGGCATCCCTGGAATGACAGAAATGCTGAACGTCCTGTTAACGGGGTTCTGCATCCGTCAGCACAGCCCGGCTTGTTTGTGCAGAGGAACCTGCCCAGGATCTGGCCCCGGGGGGTTGGCAGCCTGACAGATGTAAAGCTGGGCTATTGCGTGTATAACACAAGAGTTCAGAGATTAAGCTGTATAAATCCACCTTCAAAACCATTTTGTTCTGAGCCAACACCCCTGCCATCACCGACTCCCTCCTGGGCACTGTGACAGCATCTCCTCTTCACACATGAGGATGGTACATGTACAGAGGCTTATTTGTCACTGAGCTGCTCCCTCTGCTAAAAGTCTTAGGTGGGGCAGCCAGAGGGGTGCACTGAGATGTGGGGACAGCAAGTGCACATACAGCAAGTGCACGTCACGGCTGGTGCATGAGCTCAGACTAAATGAGGATAGATTCAGACTAGATATAAGGAAGAAGTTTTTTACAGGGAGGGTGCTGAAACACTGGCGCAGGTCACCTAGAGAGATGCCCCGTTCCTGGAAGCATTCAAGGCCAGGTTGGAGAGGGCTCTGGGCAGCCTGATGTAGTGGAAGATGTCCCTGCTCATTGCAGGGGGTTTGACTAGATGAGCTTTAAAGGTCCCTTCCAACCCAAACTATTCTATGAAACACACACACAAGGAACGTATTTTTCACCCTTTGGTGTCACCTGCTGAAACAATCACCACAGCAGTGGATGAGGGCCTTCATTCAGCGAGCAGAGCAAGCAGGAGGCTGGAGGGGATGTTATCGCCCATGCTCTGCCTACACAGGGCAAAGGACATCATATCAGGGCTTACCTCCCTTGGCTGTGCATGGGCTGCTTTCTTAGGGCATCTCTGCAGATGCACCATCCCTGGCAATGCCTATTCCCACGTTTCTCATCTTCCCAAATCAACTCATACACCCACGGGGGACATTGTGGGGGTTGCTGTGGCTTGGTCCTCATGTCAAATTGTCAGCCAGCTTTCTGATCTCAGACTCCATCCTCTGCAAAGCTGAATTCCTGCCTCCACCCGCCGGCTGTCCCCACCATACCACCACCACCAGCAGCACGAGTGCACCCGCCATAGGTTTGGTTCTACCAGCACCTCCCGGGCGGGCTCTGCTCACAATGTCTGCATTATTCCACATTCAGGGAATGTGAGGGAACCACAGAAAAATGTGATTTTGGAAGTGCAGTAACTTAACTCCCTGCAGCTGTGCCTTGGGCTGTGCTCCAGCTGCTCGGCCGCCTTCTCCATGCTCACACAAGCACCGGATTTGTCCTAAAACCCACTTCCCAGGATGGGCACTTGCTGTGAATGAAACCTGGGAACTGGATTCCTTTTCTCGGCTGCCCCGTGGCGGTGGCATGAACATGGTTTGTTATTGAGCTCACAACTGGAAGGCCACGGTCCTGGCCACTGCCCTCCCCAGCGATGCTGTTACCCACATGAGGCAAATCAGATGCAAACTGGAGAGGAGCAGATTTCCCCTCCGTGCTGGCTGAGCGTGTTTTTCCCCACCCAGCCCTGCACCACCAGGCAGAGACACTTTGCAAAGCCTGTGCCAGGATGTTGGCTATGGATCCAACCTCACACCACCCCCCCGTGAAATAACTATTCCTATTACAATAACACACCGATGTCCCAGCCCAAAATCAGCCTCCCTCCACTGCAAGGCTCCATGTGCCCTGGAGATGAGTGGGAGCTACACTGACACAGGCTGGGGCACTGACAGGCAAGGCACAGCACTTGAGGGATGCAGGGTAGGGCCACCACCCAGCTCAAGCCCTTCTCCCTGTGATGCTGGGAGCTGGAAGTGCAATTGCTGCTGTCCCTTAAGTGCTAACTGCCCTTCTCATCGCATTACTCGGCTGGGTGCTGAAGGGCTGCTGCCCTGCCACAGCCTCCAGCAGCTGGGGAGGGTTATGAATGCCCTGCTGCTGCTGCCGGGCTCCCGTGCAGGCTGGTGGCAGCAACATCACCCAGACACGGTGCCACAGCCGAGCACGTCCCGCATCAGGCGCATGGCAGGCAGCGTGCTGAGCTCCCTGTCCCCGTCACCTCTCATCAACGTGAAGGGAGGATTCATGCAGCTCGCGGGGCCACGCACCCAATGTCATCCTTTAAGCACAAGCACCGTCCTGCACCGGGGCTGTGCATCAGGACATCTCTCCAGATGCACCGGGAGGCAGCTCATCACGGACGCGATACCCGCTAAACAACCCAGGCACCTCCAACAGCCCTGTATGTCTGTCTCACCGGCTGAAGGACTCCACACCATCCCGGTGACAATAAATCACGGCAAGCTCAGAACACCCAGCTCACGTACCGGAACCTTCCTCTATGTCCTCTGTGCCTGCCCTGGCCAGGAAACACAGCGCCAAAACCCAACAGGCGCCGGCTTCCTTTTAACCTGAGGTCCTTAAGAGTGATCAGCAAATCTGAGAGGCCAATTAAGGCAAATCAGCACTTCATTAGTTCCCTGAAATGCAGCCACCACAGAGCTCAGCACAGTGCTAACCCTCAGCAAAGTGTGCAGGGGGAAAATGCTCCAGCCACTGTGGACTATGGATGGAAATCGTGATGCTGTACCATGCGAGTGCAAGTGTCAGAAGTCAGGAGTCCCTTTCTTGCTGGCCGCGGTGTTCCAGGCTGTATTTGCAAATACAGAAAGGCTTGTTTAACAGTGTAAAATGCTTCCCACCACTGGCTGGCTCCTTTCCATCGGGTGAGCTCATTCTCCATCCCGCTTCCAAACCGCTTTGCCGTGGTTCACAGAGCCACGGTGCCACCAGCACAAGTTAACCCCAGCCCAGTGCTCAGCTCTGGGCATCGGGAAATCCATCTTTGCTGGCAGATAGAAGGGAAACCCCTGAGGTTAAGACTTGGCAGCAAAGTGAGGTGCCTCTCCCTTCCCTGCATCCCTTCCCTGGGTTATGGAAATGCTTTGTTTTTAAGACAGCTTTGCAAAAACGACATGAAAATTTAATCACCCCGGCACAAATCTAATCGCTGCTCTTCACCACGATTTATCCTGCTGCTAAAGGCTTCGAGCTCACCACCCGCCTACAGCAGCTCAGCTATCCCAGGGGAAAACAGCACCTGCACCGCCCCAGCCATCCCAGGCTGCGGCACTGGGATGCACTGGTGTCTGCGCTGCAGAGATTGAGCAGCTCCAGTGCTCTGTGGGGTGGATGGGCTTTAGGTGCGAAGAGCTTTTTCCACCTCTGTGAGCACAGTGGGTGTCTGGGAGAGTGCATAGCATCCTTATGGGACCGGACCACCCGAGAGTGGTGGCATTTCCCTGCATTGCTGCAAGGAAAATCTTCTCCATGGAAAACAAACCTGCATGATGAGATGCCCAGTGCTGCAAGTGATGGGCTTTGCCTTGTCAAACTTCCCCCGGGCTTGTGTTCAAGGAAAGCAGTGACATCTGTCACAGGAATATCCTTTGGTTAAACCAGAGTCCCTGGTTCTGTAGTAGTTTGGCAATGAATTAACAACGTTTTTCAGTGGAAAAGAAACTGTGCAACTCTCCTGGGAGCTTCTGATTTGCCCCAAACAATCTGTCAAGCCAAACCCACTGCAGTCTGGCCCCTCGGCGTCTCGCTCTGAGCTCACCGCCAGCCTAAAGAGCAGTAAATAAAGGACCAGGAGGATGATTGCTGACTCCAGGGAGGAGTCGGGGGTCTCTGGCTCCATCAACACCAATGAGAAGGCCTGAGGGGGTGGAGATGCAGGTTTGCAGGAGCTCAGTGTGATGGGTGATGGATGCCTTTAAAACATCAAGAATACCAATGTTATTTAAAATATCGGTAAGCCCCACAGTAAGGGTGGAGGTGCTGCAGTCCTTCAAAACCTAAACTCCAAACCCAGCCCCATGTGTGAGTGACTCCACTTTAGTACTCCCTGGCCACCACTGGCAATAATATCAGCAAGAAAAGATGCTTAAAGTGACTAATAGCTGGGGCTAAAGGAGAGATTATCATTATCCAAATTGCCTGCTCCTTGGAGAGAGCTGGGCAAACTTCCAGGGATGCTCTGGATCCCATTTCCCTGGGCGGCCGGAGGATGCTGTGCTCTCCCTGAAGCAGGATGGCTCCGTGACAGCACCAGGATGAGGGGGGAAGGGCTGAGGACACCATAGAATAGCACCCCATGGGATTCCTGCAGAGCAAGGGTCACCCTGGGAGAGGCTTTCTGTACTCGTAAGAGGGTTGCAGCTCATTGCAATTCCTCAGGAGCATCTTGATTGCATTAGGATGGAGTGAGAGCTCAAGGATGCTGCGAAGCTGAATGCCCAGCTTATAAACACAGAGATAAATGCTTATTTCTTGAGAAAATCCACTATTGTGTCAGTCCCCACGTCCTGAGCCCCCTGATTTACAGTTAGAAAGTCTGCATTAACTGTGCTCAGAATCATTAAGCTACAAACCATACAATAATTGTAGTGCCCTGGACAAGAACGTTAATCCAAAGAGCATAAAATGATAATGACTTTCTTGGCATAATTAGACCAAACAAGACAAACAGTCCAAATAGCAACTGCAGCTTTGGTACATTTATAGTCCCAGCTCAATCCACAGCATGGCTGCAGGATGGTGGTGCAGAGCAGTGGGAGAAGGGGCAACCTGAGGGCAGGGGGTTGTGGAGCATCACCAAGCGACCCGCAGCACCCATTTGAGCTCACGCTGAGCCTGGCATGGAGGTATCACAAGGCAGCAGGCACGTTCCTATCTCTCACATCAAGCAGAGCTATCCCATGTTCTGGCATTTCTTCAGCCACTGTGGGGACCAAATCCAAGCCACCAGTGGGGATGCAGGGAGGATGCACTGCCAGCATCATCTTGCATCTGCATCCCTGCTGCCGAACCACCGCACGTCCACAGGGACAGCACACCACAGCAAGCAAATCTGGACCGCAAGTCCCATCACATCAAGGCAGACAGGGCTGAGGGAATTCAGGAAGAGCCACTCCCATCCCAGTGCCTCTTACCAGCCCCATGCCAAACGGCCAGCGACTGATGCCCAGGGAAGTGGCCTCAGGCACAGTCAGAAGAGCCATTCCCAAAAGCACGGCTCCCTTTATCTGCCTGTTTATTTATTTATTGCTGACTGGGAAGTGCAACACAAAAGCTAATTATTTGATAAAAGCTTTGGGCAGGGTATTAATGAGCCAGGCTTCCAAGCACATTTCTAAACCTCTTTTCTGCCTCTGGCTGCAGAGCTGCATTGAAGCAGGTTTTCAGGGCACCGGGCCCCTTTCTGTGGCGCTGGGTTGCAGTGCACAGGGACAGGCGTGCTGTGCTTGTGTCCACATGGGGCTGGGGAAGCCTCTGTGACAAAGCCACCTTCCACCTACTCTGGGCAATGAAACCACTCAAAGGCTTTAAAAAGCAGGACGTTAGCTGGTAATTCTGTAATCACAGTGTAATGGAGACTATGTTCGGGCAGGTGAGATGTTAGGAAGATAAATGACATCTATAAAGGACATTTTAGCCCAAAGCCACTTTAAATAAATACAAAGGGGAGATTTGGGGCTGGTGGGGTGTCAGATCTGCAGGTGATGGGGCCATCCATGGACAGGGCTTGGCCATTGGGGTTTCATGGGGGACACTGGCCATTACTCCTGGGTTGCTGGAGGGGTTTGAACAGTTTCCTTCCCCACAGCCCAGTGAGCCAAAAGTCCCTGGAATCCCGATTGGTTGAATGATTTGAATTTCCTGTTAATTGGGGAAATTGTGTTAAATTTCAGCATACATTGAAACAACGATTTCCAAAAAGGGGTACTACTGCACCTACACTGAATTCCAGCCATTTCCACATCGTATAGGTGTGGAAAAGCAAACCCCATGTTTGTCCCAGCAGTTAAATCACCATCGACACTAAAATCAATACAGGCACATGTGTGCTCCCTCCTGTCCCTGCTTACAAAGCTCCCCATAGGGACACCCACCCAACGGCTTCCGTAGGCCACCACTTCTCTTGGTTTCCAGTAAAACCTCAGGGGTTTAAGGATGTGCCACATCAAAGAGTAGTGGCAATGGAAGGGGGTGAGCGATGTGAGAAGGCAGTTCCAGATCCCGTGTGAGCAGAATGAATTGCTCTTTAAAAAGCAAAAACAATCAATTCAAGAACTTTTCCTTTCTTCCCCCTTATTTTTTAAAACAAGGACGGTTTTGTTGTGTGTAGTCTCAAAAGGAGATTTATCAGACACCGCTGTGACTAAGGCAAGATGTAATTAGAAGGGGGGAGGAACATTCATCATTTGCCAGGGTGAATTAGGTATTTCGACTTCTCTGCACAGAGGGTGAATTTCTTTCCAATTTCTCTCACATCCCCAATATTGTTAAGTTCAGCTGGAAAACACTCGAGACAAATTGACTCATCTAAGCCCATCTCTTTATAATTGTTACACATTTTAAATTGGCTTAGTTAAATGAACACCTCACATGGTGCTTGACAGGCTCCCTTGTCTGGATGCGGTATTAAAAACACCAAAAGCAACACGAGAGCTAGGGCAGAGCTGGGGGATATTGTTTTTCTGAGCACTGCATATTGCTTTAGTTGAAATGAAGTGTATATATACAACCTTAAAGGTGGTTTCAGGCATAGATGAAGTTATTATTCCTTTCCTATTAATAGTAATGCATTTACTCTCTCTTTCTACTTACCAAGTTTATCAGCTCATGCCCTAAACGACTGGGCCATCAGTCATGGATACATGTACAGAAATCATCCCCATAATACATATTAACCACGCAAGCCTGCACAGAGTGCAATGCCTTGACACAGAGCACCTTTGCAGTTGTTTGCATGGAATATGTGCATCTTCACTCACAGCAGTCAGAGCCTCGAGCTGCCTCATCCTGCCTGGTTTTCAATGCATCCAGCAAGTGAAGGCTTGGGGCAGCCAGGGCGGTGCTGGGGATGCTCAGCATCTCCCCAGAGCCTGGCAAATTCCTTCTCCCAGCTCGTTTCCCTGGTGTTGGTGCGCACGTGAGATGCTCCACAGGTCTCATCTAAAAGCTGCTGAAGAGATTCAGGGAGAAGGGAAGAATTTGGGTCTGTGCTTTGCCAGCGTGATCTCAGACCGCATTTGCAAGACTCAAGGGCTTTGCAGAAACCCAAAGCCAGGCAAAATAACTGCTGATACAGAAACATTTGAGCAGCTCAGGCACGCATTAGATAAGGGATCTTGTTTCTTCTCACCCTCCCCTTGGCTTGCATGCTTCCTTTCCACATTGTTTTATCATGAACAGAAAATAACAGGAGACAGAAAGGGAGAGCCTGCCAACTGTGTGATTTATGTTGACTTTAGAGCTGAAAGCCTTGATAAAGCATCCAAAGCCTTGGATGACTACAAGCAGGGATTGCAGCAAAGCTGGGTACCAATCTGCCCTCTGGTAGGGGAGGAAAGGAATGAAGGCAGAAACACCCTGGGTTTGCACAGAGACTGGCCAGAAACAGCAATGTGACTCTGGGTTGGGTTCTCCTAACCTCAGGGTCCCTTCCTGCCCCTACACCCCTGTCTGCTTGAGCCCCTGATCCAACCCACCCGTCCCTTGGAAAGGACACAACAAAATGACTGCTCTGAAAGCAGGAAAAGCAAATAAAGCACCACACAGCCGGGACACGAGGCTGCAGCCTGACGTTGGCAATAAATACCACTTGGCTGCTCAACATCTTGCTCCAAAATCCTCCAAGATGGAGATGGAGACCACGTGTCTCCAGCAGGATAGAGGGATGCATCTCTGCAGGGATCCATCTTTGGCAGGGTGGAGGTTTTGTAACCTCACAGCCCAGTTTCCTGCAGAGCTGCACAAATAATGGTGCTGGTAAAATTTGTCACAGGACCAGGATGGAAATAAACGGGTTACCAGAGCCTGATGTGCATTTATCCACTGCTCTCCCAGCAGCAAGATTTCTCCCTTATTTAAAGAGCGTCTCCAAGGGCCTTACCCTTACTCACTTAATAAAGCAGCGTGTCAACACCAGTTCTGCATCACAAAATGAAGGGCACTCAGCGATCCCCCCATGGGACAATTAAATAAAGAGACGAGAAAACAAAGGATCAGCTCCACACGAGCAAAGGGCTCTCATCGCATGCGGCACCGCGGGGAGCAGCATTTACCCCATCCGCACCGTGGCACGTTGCTTGCCCAACAAAAGGGACAGTATTTGCTCTTGGAGGGTAAAGCTGTCCTGAGCTATGTTCAGCCTTAGGAAATATGGTGCTCATATCCCGTTTGCACAGGGGAAGGGGAAGGAATGCCTCCTCTAAAGTGCCTCAAAATGAATGTAATTTAGAATGGATTTCACATTCGCGTTTGATGAATTAAAACCAGCGTGGTTTAACAACTATGTAATGGGTTATATATATGATCTGTTAAACAGGTGTTTGAGGTTTAGCAATTATCTAATAAGAGACTTATACATATTACAGTAGATAAACTTCAATAAATATGTTCTTAATCAACCGGAGAGCACTCAACATACAATTACCATCCCTGCCACATCTTGTTGAAACAAGCAGCTGATTCAGTGCACGACGGGATTTTATGTGCTGCTTAAAAAGATCCCCATGTCTCTTGTTTGCACTGCCAGGGTGGGGGTTCTGCTGGAGGGGGGGCTCTCTGGGCTTTCCATCCCAGAGATGGGTAGGAATCTCAGCCCTTGATATCCCCCATGGGATATCTGTGATAGGGTCCATGTGAGCAGCACTAGGACACCCCCCCCTCTCCCCACCTGGCTACCCACCTGCATTCATTGAATAAGAGGGATGGAAAGGGATGTTTCATCCCAACAGATGCGTTTACATTAGGAGGCATCAGAAGTGGAGCAATAGGCTTAACACCCACCTCAATGCCTCAGGATTTTCCCAATGGCTGCCATGCCAGTGATCCATGCTGTGCTCGTGCCTCCTTGGTCACAATGCAGAAACCCAGCCCTGCAGCGGGGTTAACACTGGCTAATTTGCCACGTTCCTAGCTTGGGTGTTAAATCTAATTAGCACATTAGTGCTGGATTTCCCAGCCATAAACCAGCAGGGGAATCCCTAGGAACCACCAGAGACAAGGCTGCTGCCCCCATCCCAGTGCCCGGAAAGCGGGGTTTCACCCCAGACCAGAGCACGGGCTGACAAAAATGCCTCTTCCTTGACCTCCCACAGCCAGGAAAATAAACACGGGCTGCTGTGTTGGATGGGAAGGTACCCAGCAAGCACCATGGGGTAAGCAGAGCTCCTTTTGCGTTGTGCACAGGCCTTGTGGAGAAGTTCACAGTGGGTTTGAACCATTGCAGGAGCAGAGCAAAATTCAACCCAAGGGGATGGCAAACTTTTTACTTCTAATCACAAGGCTATATGTTCAAAGAAGCTTTTGAGCATCCCAATGGAGGAGCAGTGCGTGCTCCTGCATAGCTACCGCAGGCCCTCTCTTTCCCCTTCCCTAATACCCATAAAAAGCCATGAAACCATCAAGCAGCCCAAAGGGGCTCCTCTGGGTGCTGCAAACACCCACAGCAACATCAAGCTGATCTCCAAAATCACATCCACCAGTCCATGTCCCCCTGGGACCTCCACCAGAGCCTCTTTTCCCCAGGTAAGCATCCCCTGTGCAGAATGAACTCCCTCCCCTCTGCAACACCATCAGATTTACTCTCTGCAGCCCTTGCTGCAGAAATCGAGGAGGTTTGGGCTGTGCATGGGCTGCAGGACCCCTTCTCCCCCCTCATCCAAGGTGCAGGACTCCAGGGACATGATGCTGCTGGCAACAGGCACGCCGAGGCAGGGAAGGCAGTGATCCCTCTTCCCAGGGAATTTTTGTCTCCCTCCCCTTGACTGCACAAGATGAGCACATCTTTATATATAGCATTAGTGCTGTCTGATAGCCAGCTCGCTCCTGCTTGGAAACCTGAGTCGCTCTCATTGCTTTCACAGCAGTTAAATGCACAGATACCAGCGTGCCCGGGGGACACGCGGCTCCTCGGGCACAGCCTGCCCCAGCTTAATGACTGCTGCCAACGCGCCGCGGCTGTGGAGCACCGCCTCGCTGTGCACAAGCGAGGGGAGCTTTATGTTCTTCTGCTGGTCCTTTTATTCCATCATTACCAGGGCAATTTTATCGATGGCTCTATTGCTGGCTATTTAATTATTCCCTTTTAATCCCTTCAAGCAGATGAGACATAAAAGCCAAGGCCATTAGTGACTCCCGAGCGATGTGCTGGGGCATTAGCCTAGCAGGCAAAGCAAATCCCAGCCTGGACTGTGCCTCCCGCTACCATCTCCATGCTGGACAACCATGCGGGAAGAGGCATGCCAGAGGGAGCAGCGCTTAAAATAGAGACTGCAAAGGGGGAAAACCAAGGAGGAAAGTGCCCCAGCACCTATTTCCATACACTGGGGGCCCCACGGCCCATGACCACAGGCACCCATTGCATAAAGCAGCCAAGGGCTGAGCATCCAGTGTGTGTTTTAATGCTGAGCCCATATTCACAGCACCCAAACCCCTCCAGTTCCGCAGTCCCAAAAGGCTGGTACCCCATCACCTCCTAGGGATGCCTGTCACTGAGTTTCAGCTGATGGGCTCAGGTAGAGGAAAAGCAAAAGATATTTGCTTCTTTTTTTAGAGCAGAACAGAGAAGTTGTACAATTTCAGCTTATAAATAATTGAAGGGCTAATGTGGTCTCAAACTGAGCACTTATTAAATGGAAACGTCCCTGTTGACAGATGAATTCCTGTAAATTTTCTTTGGTTGAGCTCAGATGCCCATTTTCTGCTTTGAAGCAGATGAGGTCACCCTGGCTGGACAGCACACGCTCTGCCTGGCAGGGATTTGGGCCTTTGGAAAGGCAGAAAAAGACCATAACAATAATAGCAGTAATAAAGGACTGAGGTTTTAAAGGCTGCTGGATAGCACACGCAGGAGCTCAGCACACACCTTCGCTTCCCCTGTTCTCCAAAGACCCAAAGAGGGACCCCTGGGATATTCCAGGCAGGGAATCCCAAAGCCCCTGGGACTGGATGGAGCGGAAGGGATAGGGGGAGGAAGGTCAGGACCCCTCACAGACAGGCAGTGTGGAGCTGCTGCCATTGCCTCCCCCCACACCGCCGCAGTGTTTACGTTCTGCCTTCCTTCAATTATAATTAATAGCGGCTCATTATCAGGAGGGGACCGTTTATAAGATTCAATTAGAAGCCATTTATTTTAATGCTTTTGAACACAAAATGAGTTTGATCTCAGGAAACATTTCATTAGCATAATCTTCCCATAACAAGATCATCGCCTGAGCTTGACATATTTACAAGCCGGTACCAAGAGGAGGAGGAACCATGTCCAAGCGGCCATGGCCTTTGGATGCTGAAACCAAAGGCAGTGAGTGGGCTCTGCCTGCACCTGCCACATTTCCCACTGTTTGGGGATAGGCATACTCTACTCTTTTGTGGGAGTTCAGCTCTCACCCTCTCCCCATCACCAGCACCAAACGGCGGCTCAGCCTGAGAGGCACCATCATGGTCCATCCTGCTGGAGCCACAAACCCAGCACTGAGTCACCAACAGCCCTTTCCCTTTGAGCAAACGCAACCCAAGGGCTGATGGCAACGCTCCTGCTGCCCTCCCCGGCTGGAAACCAGCTGGCTCCAGCTTTTGCATGGAGCAAGAAGCTCTCAGCGAACCTGTGCCATGGCACAAAGAGGGAGTGAGGTCATTTTATGTGACTGTTCAGCTTAGGAAATTTAGTCATGAAGCAGGAATGAAAACTTGCGTCTACTCCAAGTCAAAATACTCAATACAGCATGGCCATTTTTTATCCCCGGAGGACAGTCATCCCTGATTTGTTGCCCATATGGAAGATGAATTGGTTTTGCATACACCGGATGAGTTACACATTTCATAAACTAAGCTGTCCGTGTATTCAAAGTAATACGAAATCATTCACCTACACTTAAGCTTATAGTGCACTACTGTGTATTTGGGGTATAAAATTACGCCGTGAACACATTTTTAAATGCAAAGTCTTTATCAGAGCCCTGTCTGGAGCTGTTGCCTTCCAGAGAATGACACTCACAATGCTCTGCCACGTCCAATGCAAAACAGACACCTAAAACACCTCGACCCTCCCAGCAGAGCCTGTCCGTGGCAGGGGCCAGTTTGGCTCCAGGATTTGGGGCTTATTTGCTGGATGGAGAAGGAACCCCTTTTACCCAGGATCTTCTCTTCTCCAGGCTGGGCTGACCCTGGGCTTTCTGGTGCTACCTCTGTGGTTAACCCAGGGATGGGCAGGTTGCAAACAGGCAGGGATTTAGGACCCTAAATCATTACAAACGGAGAGAGAAAAGAATAAAATACCCCCATATTATTATTAAAGCATTGGCATCAGGCAGCCCCTCTGCTGCCCTGTGCCTCCATACCAGCTCGGGCACAGGGCACGAAGCCAGCAGCTCCCTTTCCCA
The DNA here is from genome assembly GCF_028554395.1 of Pezoporus wallicus. Taxonomy (NCBI): domain Eukaryota; kingdom Metazoa; phylum Chordata; class Aves; order Psittaciformes; family Psittacidae; genus Pezoporus; species Pezoporus wallicus. Next base: position 61,586 of record NW_026641132.1, on the reverse strand, counting down.
GCTCTGCATTTCCCAGGATCACATTTTAAATGCACCTCAAAAACACAAGGAAATGAATTCTCCTCCCAGGAGCTCTCTGGTGCCACGGCTCCACATTATCTGCTCGCACAGGAGGCAGCTCTCAACCATGCTAAATGTATGGGCCATACGTTCTGAGAAACAGAACATACACAGTGAAGAAAATATTGCTTCCCCATATGGGCTTGGCGAAGCTGTGGATTGCAGCGCGCGGAGCCAGATGGCCGGTAACTCAATGCAGCTGAACAAAACTCTCCCGGCCAAATTCATCCCCACCACAACCACACCGAGAGGTTTACACCAGGGTTTCACTCAGCTCCCCTCGCATTTGACTCCTGCAATCTGTGAGTTATGGGCTCGGGGAAGTCGGTTTACGACTGGGGAGCTGGGATCTTGTTTCTGCAGTTGTTCCTCCCACGCTTGTGTGGGTCTGTCCCTGCTCCCTGCAGGGTAGGAGCAGATGGAGCCTCCCTGGTTCTCTCACTGGGCTGGGAATGGGGCAGTGTGGGGGAAAATTGACAATGGGTTCAGAAACACCTTATTGAACCAAAGCGTTTTGTACCAGCACTATAGACTTTCCATCCTTCTAAAGGTATTGGTTACCCTTGGTTTGGAGCTGACCATATCCATGCCCCTCCAGCTCTGTGCCACTGGACATCCCCACCTGCAGCTTCTGGTTTTTCTTTGAAGTTTTGGGCAGAATAAATTAACAGAAAAATCTGTTTTTGTGCTCAATTTGCTGCATAGCTCAGGCAGGGAATAATCCCAGAGCAGCCCCTGTAAACCCCTATCCATGGCAACACCAGAACCAGCCAGCTCCTGCCCACTGGTGGCACTGGGCTGTGGTGGGACCCAGGCAGCACTGGCATGATCAGGTCACTGAAACTGCTGCCCCAAAAGTCCTGGGGTTGCCCAAAATCACAAGGGACAGAGGGGCCTCCACAGCTCTGGGGGCAATGGGCATCTCCTGCTGACTGCACCCACAGTGGGATTAAGCAACCGATGGCAGTAGGGGTTGAAATCAAAGATATTTCATAAAAGGTGAGTACAATGATCGCACCTGAGACTTGCTTCCAGCTGCTACACTGCTGAATCACAGAATCCCAGACTGGTTTGTGCTGGAGGATACCTTAAAGCTCATCCAGCTCCAGCCACTGCCATGGGCAGGGACACCTTCCACCAGAGCAGGTTGCACCAAGCCCCTGTGTCCAACCTGGCCTTGAACACTGCCAGGGATGGGGCAGCCACAGCTTCTCTGGGCACCCTGTGCCAGCGCCTCAGCACCCTCATGTAAGTGGCTCCATCAAAGGCTGGAGCTCCCCAGCCCTGGGTGATGCCAACACCTCATGTGTTGGAGTCACTGGTTTTCCCCTGGGAAGCCGGAGCACCCGGCATGCCATGTCCTGCCCGGCGTTTGCCATGACTCACCCACTGATTCTCCCTGTGGAGGCACCAACCCTGCACCTCTCCCTTCGCTCGCTGTGCGTTACCATCATTATGAATCATTAGTCTGAATAAGGACACCAGATGCGTGCAAAGATGAGTCACTTGAAGGAGGTGAAAGGAAAACCAGACCAGCCACATATTAAAACTCCCTCTAACAATAAAAGGGCCGTGTACATAAATCAGTTTATTTTGATCACGGCAATAATGCTTTGCCGAGAACACGCTGACTTGCGGAGCAAATCCCAGGCCCGGACATGATCCTGCTCCCCAGCTAAAGGCCACCAAACCCAGTGGCTTTGCTGATATGGGATGCTGGGGGACATGGACCCCATATGGCCTCAGAGCGGGCACCCTGGCACACTGCGGTGCTGCCAGCTTGGGCTCTGCTCCTTTAATATGGATACAGAGCAGCTCCGTGTGCCTGATGCACATGTTAATGTAACCCAGACGCTCAGGCAATGCTTTTGCCTTAATGAAGTTGAATTTAAACGTTGCCTAGGGATGGAACAGGTCCCTCAGTGCAGCACCTGGGTGCCCAGGTCCCATCCACACAGTGCATAGGAGGAGGGTGCTGCTGCAGAACCAAGTCCCTGGCCCTGGGGACACCCTCTAAAAACCCAGCCAAAAAGAACCAGCCCATCAGCCCTACAGGCAGCTGCTGCTCAAGCCAGATCTGTCCTCCAAAGGGAAGGCGGGAGCTGCAATTGTGGGATTAAAGTCAATTTACTTGGTGACATGGATTTAGATTAGCGCCAAGTTGCAGCATGATTAGATGAGCTCAACGTCACCCCAGAGGGAGGGTGGGAAAAGGATGGGAGATGCTACAAAAGAGCCTGGCCATGCATTTAGCTGAGAACAAGCACCATGGCGCCGTGAGAGGGCCGAGGGTTTTTTGGGATGCTTTGGAATACAGCACATGCTCTCAGCCAGGGAGAGAAGGGGAGAGGGGATGAGGCCCTCGGTGCACCCTGCCCTACTCAGTGCAGGGCCCTGGGGATCACAGCTGGTGGAAGGGAGCCCTCCCTGTGCCAGCCGGCACCACGCACTGCCTGCTCATCCCACATTGCTCACATTCCTCCCCTAATCTCCAGGTTAGCCACTCAGCACCACAGAGGAACTAGAGGCTGGTTTCTCCCGAGCACTGCTGAAGCAGCTTTTGCAGCAGTCCCAAAGAAAGCAGAGGATGGGATGGAGCCCAAATTCAGGGCTCCAAAGCGACATGGACAAACATGCCCTGGCTAAAAACCGACACCCTGTCTCCAGCTAACAGAACTGCTAAATCAGAGCAATCTGCTCCTCCAGCACATCGCCCAGGCAGCGTGCGATGGGTTTGCACACAGTAAATAACAAAGTGTGGTCCTCCAGCCCTCGCCCACCTCCTGCAAGGAGGGAGCAGAGCCATTGCCAGCCAGAGGGATGCCAGGGTTTGTGCATAACGGGTCTCTGCGTGGGTAAGGGAGAAAGGAAGATGATTCCGAGCTGCAGACAGAGGTACAGAACGCTCTCTGCAATCCCTCTGGCTTCACTTCACTAAGGTCTATGTTTACCCAGCCAGCTCCCTGCCTGCCAAATGCTAACATGATCCTTAGGGGAATAACAGAGCAAAGACTTTGGATAAAGAAGCTTAAAAAAAAAAAAGAAAAAAGGAAGACATCCAACAAATACTTAAGGGAACAACTGAAGAAGAGATTTCCAGAAATTCCAAAGCATGAGGGGTTGCTCTTCGGGGAAAACCAGTCTGAGTGTTCCCAGGAGTCGGTGTTTCAGCCCTCCCTGGGATACCCCTGCCTACCCCAACAGCCTCCAATGCCTGGTAAGCTTGGCTTTACTTGTGAGTATGCCCAGTGGTTACCCAGCCTCAGAGCATACACAGCAGCTTTAAAAACAAATGGAAGTAGTAAACACAATTCTTGCACTCTGCATCTGATTGAAAGCCCGAGGTCCTTCAGGCGCTCCAGGCCAAGCAAACCACCATGAAGCCCTGGATGCTTTCTGCATGGAGACCACAGCGCAGCCCCCCAGCAAGAGTGAGCTCCTGGGGGCTGTGGATAAGGCAGGTTTAATTACCCACCTATCTTCCTCGTTCAATTTGCTCTCCCTCTGGTCCTCTGTTCCTAGACCACAGCCACTGCTGTGCTCTCCTCTGCTGCCCCATGGACAGGATGCTCTGCCCATTGAGCACAAGGTGGGGAGGCTCTGAAACATCAGCACCAGCCCCCAAGGCTCGTCATCCATGCTCCCAGCGCCCCACCAGCTGACAGAGATGGATGCCCATCAGGTCTGAGCATCAGGCAAGGTCTGAGCAAACAGAAGAAGGGTGAGGAGAACGGAGCCTGCCCTTGCTTTCATTCACCCAGCAGCAGGGTCACATCAGGGACTCAGTGCGTTCACTCTGCACCATCCCAGCTCTGCTACCCCAGTGCCATAACCCAGTCCTGCTGCACTGCAGCATCCTCCTGCCACACATGCACCCACCAAACAGGCGTTAAAGACCATTGCTCACAGGCATTTAAATAAATGATGCTGTTGCAAGATTGATTTAGATTAGATATTAGAAAAGAAAGTTCTCCCCGGTGAGGGTGCTGAGGAGCTGGCACAGGGTGCCCAGAGAAGCTGTGGCTGCCCTATCCCTGGCAGTGTTCAAGGCCACGTTGGACACAGGGGCTTGGAGCAAGCTGCTCTAGTGGAAGGTGTCCCTGTCTGTGGCAAGGGTTGGAGCTGGATGAGCTTTGAGGTCCCTTCAAGCCAAACTGTTCTGTGTTTCTAAGACCCAGCTGCATGTTTCTTGAATGCTACATTAGTGTCCTGATTAGGACACCTCTCTCTTCCCCCCCAGCCCGGACGCAGCCCAGCAGCCATCGTGGCTGCTCCCTTTGGCAGGGCAAATGACGGGACTCAGTAGGATTGAAAGGGAAGTTTGGTTTCAAGTCAGCCCAGTCCAGGTTTCTGGGTTTTCCAGATGTTTTGGCCGTCTGGGGATGCCTCTTGATGCCTTTCACAGAGCGAGCCCTCCCTGGAATATGGGAAATGTGAACGCACACGAAAGCCCAAAGACAGATTGCAGGAATATTTTCTTCTATTCAGGAGACTAAAAACACAGATGTGTCAAGAAATTGAAGGGCAGCTTCCCCCTTCACCTCTATGGCTGTGGGACTCTTTTTATAGCCAGAATACGGATGTAAAACGAGCCTTTCCTAAAATGTCTAATGTTTCTGCAGAGGAAATGGTTATTTCAATGTGGGGTGGACCCGTGTGCGTGGGAAACAGGAGGCTGGAGGAAAATCAGGGGATTCCTGGGAAGGACATCCCTTCCCATCTCCAAAGGGATGTGCATTATGCAGATGGACTACACGGTCATTGTAAGTCCCTTCGTACCGAGCTATCCTATCCTGCTCTCCTGGTGACCATCGCTTAAGTAGCAAGAGCATCTCCAGATGCCTGTGCTGTGCAAGGGCAAGCGTGGGACAGGCTTACTGCAGCCACAACATCTCCAGCAGCTCACACCAAGCCCCATTTCGCAGGGGGACAGTCCCCTCACAGGGACCTTATTTTGCACCCAGAAGCCTTGGAAAACCCCTGTTTCCCTGTTTTCAGGGTGAGTGACTGCAGCTCCAGCAGCAGCCCCACTCAGAGGAGAAGGCACAGTCGCTGCCTGCTTCCAACAAGAAAACTCATACATGGTAGAGAAGTTCTCACAAGGCACAATCGTTTCGATCTCAGATAGAGCCAGCACGTGATGGAAATAATTCCACAATTGGCAGGGCAGGAGAATCAATTTAAGGTGTTTACACAATGCAGGCTCCCAGTGTATAATTATCATTTCATAGGCAATCAATTGTAGTTCTGATCTGGGAGCACGCAGGAGCATTAGCATTCAGGAGCACCTTGGATAAATTAGTGAGGATTATGGAGCCTGTGTTTGCAGAGGTTTTGGTCTGGCACTAAGGGAGGATTTTAAAATGGCAAAGTTTGTGCCTCTGCAGCTGAATACACCAGGCGCTGAGGAGTTTAAAGCTGTTTAGTTTGGGAAGAGAAGCAGGATTAAAGCTATGGAGAGGGCAGGGATCTATTCTGTGTTTGATCAGGAGTTTTATGATGCAAAGAAGCTTTGGGGAACGTTTCAAGTCTCTGTGCACAGGATTATACACATCACTATTAATTATTAGTATTAGAATAACGCCTAGAAGCTCCAGCAGCGTGCAGAGCCCTCCTGTTTGAGGCACTGAATAGTTTGGGTTTGATCCAAACCCTGCTGAAGCCACCCAGGATCTGAGCCCACTGATCATCCTGGAGTCTGGATAAGGCCCCTGGAAGGGATGGCTGGACCTGGTAAAGGCGTTCAGGAGCTTCCCAGGGATCTCTTGCTGCTGCTGCTGCAGATCAGGGTGACCCCAAGCCAGACACAATACGAAGCTGCTCTCAGAGGAGCAGTCAGATAATGATGAAATTACCCCAAATCATAGCCACAAATCTTTCCCAAATGAAATCTCAGGCAGGGGTTGATCAATGTTTCCAACAAAGATCTTGCCTCTTAGCATTTACCCTGCAAACAACAAACCCAGCATCACCCCTTGCCCAACACACATCCCTGTGACAGGTCCGTGTCCTCATCCCCAAGATGCAGCATTTCCCCCCACCAAGGTACCATTTTGCAAGGGACCCTTGTGACCATGGGGAGCAGTGCTGAGCCCAGGCAGGCTGGGGTGCCCAGGGCATGTATCCCACACAGGGTTTGCTCTATCTCAGGTACCCAGCTCAGCCAAAAAGGCAGCACTTGGCTCCTTGCAGCAATCTGATGACCTCCTCCAAGTCCTTTTGGCAAGCCTTGGTCACAGACGCGTTTCCTTTGAGCGTGATGCAGAGCAGAAATGTAGCCCTTTCTTCCCCCAAAGCAAAAGCATTCTCAGCAGGGATGAAAAGCCAAGCCCTCAAAAGCTTCGGTGGGCCTGAAATCAGTCAGCTCTTGGTGTCAGGAAAGGAGAGACAGACTCACTGCAGGCTGATAGCCACCCCCAAGGAACTGCCTACCTGTCTCATCGGGTCTCGGCGCATCAGGGCTGGAACCACTCACAGAAACCAGCAGAAAACTAATCCAGTAAAAAGAGCCACTAAAAAGAGATGGGTTTGGTGCCAGGAGGATGACTCGCACAGGCTCTCATACTCTGCACATTGAAAAGCAGCTTCTAAAATGCCCTGTCCCTGGCAGTGTTCAAGGCCAGGTTGAAGCAGCCTGCTCTAGTGGAAGGTGTCCCTGCCTGTGGCATGGGGCTGGATCTGGATGAGCTTTAAGGTCCCTTCCAACAGAAAACATTTGGGGATGGGCAATACCCTGCACACCAGCTTGCCACCCACCTCCTCCTCTGAGCCTTTTCCTTTGGGATAAGGAGGAATTTGGAACCCATCAGCCACAGAGGAGCCAGACAACCACCAGGCTTTCCCTTTCCTGGCCTGTTCCATCACCCTCCTTTCCTAAAGTGCTTTTTAGCAGCACAATTAATAGACAAAAAGAAATGGGGGAAAATAAAACAGGAGCAGAAAAAGGGCCCCAAGCAGCAGCTGGGTACAGGAACTGTGTGACCGACACTCTGTCACCAGCCCTGTCCTTGGGGAACACTTGGCTCTTTACTGTGTGGGGGGGGAAGCTGCTCTGCATGCACAGCCCACCCCTCCTCTGTACCGGCTTTATCATGGTAATACCAGGAGCCCAGTCTGGTGGCAATAATCTCCTCATTCTCTGCCATTTCCTCAAGGGGGTAAAGATCATGGAGCATTAACACAACGGATGTGCACTTTGAACCAGAAGCTGTTCCCTGGGCTATAAATCAGAGCCTGCCACCGCAGCACAATGGCCCTGAAATTAATTACCCCGTTGCTTTGCCAAAGAGAAAGAGCCTTGTGCTGCTGTGGATGTGCACGCACCGACAGGCACACAGACCTGCAGGACAGCTCCAGGATGTGCCATGGGGTACCCAGGGCCACCAAAGGTACCACTGAGGGCAAACCCTCACTGCAAGCCCATGGTTTTTTGGGCACGCATCTCCTTTTAAACCTCTTTGGCCATGCCCTGCTCCCTCCGCATCCCCAAATGCTGCTGGAGCTCCAGTAGAGCAATAAAACTACCAAGCTGGGCCATGGAGCCCAGTCATTCATCTTAGGGTAAATCCCTGTGGGTTTGGTCCCTGTGGCGATGCCATTATCTCGTCCATAGACCAGAGAAACCTGCTTTCCATAAGGTTGAAGACAGGCTGCAGAACAAGCCCCCTGAGCTTACAGGGAAGGCAGGCTTAAAGAGCAAGCTGATAGCTTTGGGTGCATTGAGTTTGTTGCTCCAATGCACCCATCAGACATCCACCAGACAGTCCCAACCACCAAGCGGTGTCACCACAAACACGTATTTTCCCCTTTAGCCCTTTTGGCTGAAGCTCTCTGCCAGCAGACACCCCTCAAGGGTCACATCAGCCCCCTGAGCAGCCATCACTTGCACATTCACACTACGAAGCCAAGGTGCTGCAGTTATGTGCCAGCATCGCCAGGCTGGAGCTGGAGCATCACCCCGCAGGAATCAGCGTCAGGGCTCGCTGTGAAACGGGGTTACCCTCGGGCTGCTCTGGGAGCTGCCTTCCCTCTGCACCTCCTGCTGTCTACGAGAGTGCTATTTATGAGGAACACAAACCCGCTTTCCCTTCCCCACAGCCAGAAAGGTCACAGCAAGAAGGTGGTGAGATTCCCAGCTCGAACAGACTGTTTGGGGGTTGTTTGCAGTGATTTTTTTGTGTCTCTTTTTACATCTCGAGGATTGGCACAGCAGAGACTGAACGCGATGCTCAGTCCTCATGGCCATGAAAGACAAATGAAGTTGGTGCCCAGTCCATTCACAGCATCTCCTGCCTGACTTCCAGATCCTCCTCCTACCCACTGCAAGCTCTCACCTTGGCTCTTCCCATCTCACCCTTGGTGCCAGGGCTGGCAGTGCCATCCATCCGTCTGCACATCCCAGCAGGATAACTGCTTCTCCGAGACATGCTGACAGCAGCTGCGATGAGAAGCTGAAGCATCACTGCCTTCAGGAGCCGGCACAGCACAATTTATGTGAACACAAGACCTAAAAACATTGGTGCTAATGGAAGGGAGAGGTTGTATAGCACAAATGAAAATACAGTCTAAGTGATGCACAGTAAAACGGCAGCATCCATCAGCTCAGAGATGTTTGTTTGCAGAGTGGAGGCTTGGGCTATTAGTTTTACCACCATTACAAAAAGCAAAGGGGAAATCACAGCACTTTTTCAGCCCAGCTTTCCTCCTGCCTGTGCTGTGCAACCCATCCGTCTCTGTGCTAAAAGGTGTAAAAGGACACAGAAAGATGAACTAAGCAGCTAAAACATAGGCCACAATAAAGAAAATCTATTTATTTAAGAGACATTTCTGTTTTGGGAAGGAAAACAAAATCCATCCCAAATGAACTGCATTGTCTCCTCTCTCCATCCCTGTTGCAGCCCAGCACCAACAGCTCAGTAAATGAGCCCTTTTTCACCTATAAGTTATATAGAGCCTCTTGGAAACCTCCAGCTAAGCTCTGCTGGTCCATGGCACTGCTTGCCATAAAATATAGGTTTTCTTGGAAAATTAACCTAGAAAAGATGGAATAAGCCACAAGGCAGCGTCTCACACCCTGGCCCACGCAGGAGCGGTGGTGCTGGGGAGCACAGCTCCCAGTTCACCATGGCAAAACCTGCAGGGTTGTGCCAGCACCGGCTCCTCCATGGAGATGGTGTATTAAGAGGGCATCATACGGGGAAGTTAAGGCAGGGTGGCCAAAGCATGGCCTTCGGACACCTCTCCCTGTGCCCTGGACTGAGGAAACCTCACTAATGACCATCCTGGATGCGTTTGCTCTTGGCCAGGTCTGTATTCAGCCTGAAGAGACAAGGTTTTGCTTATTGATCTTCAATTAAAAGCCACAATGCCCAGCTGAGAGGTGACCCAGCACAACAATCACACCTGCCCTATGGTGTATGTGACACAGACACAGGTGTCTTTAATAGGAAAACCATCAGAGGCTGCAGGCTCTGCACTCGGAAGTACAAAGCAACCATCAAATGTATTTTCAGGGCAATTCCTTTAGAAAACCCTCTTTGCCTGACATTTGCTCCTGCAGCATTAATTCTGTCTATTCTGCTGCTCTAGGACTGGGGCAGAAACCACAGCATTTTGTGCATTGACTCTTGCAGGAGAATCTCCAATCGCCGTTTATAGCTGGTGTGATAGAGCGAAAACGAAAACCGCGCTCAGCAAGGCGAGGAACACCTCGCCTCTCCGTTGCTGTTTTTAGCCATCTGAACGTACACGAGTATTCAGAGGCAGAGCTCAGCGAAGGACTCACTTGTCAGCCCCAGAGTGACTGATACTGATGGAGGAGAGAAAGCCAAAGCCATACCTGGCTGCGGGGGTGCTGTGCCCCGGCTGTGATTAACAGCAGAGAGCATCTTCTAGGAAGAGACCTTTCATTTAAATGAAACCCTGCTTTCTGCTCACTCATGGTCACACATCTATTGTCAGCCTGAGCCGACATGACCACTTGATGAATCACTTCTTTCCTATGAGTATAAATTAGCCCCAGAAGGAAAATAGTGCCATTCCTCCCTGGAAGGCTGCTGTCACCTATCCCATTCTCACTTGCGACTGAGATGGACTCAGTGATCCTTATATCCCTTCCAACTGGAGATATTCTATGTTTCTATGAGAGCTGATGCTGCTGGAGCCATTTTGGGGGTCCAGAGGAGCCATTGCTGCCCAAAGCTGTCTCCCTCCCTGCCTGTGCATCCAGGATCCACTACCCCCCCAGACACCCTGTTACATACCACGGTACTGATGCACCTTCAAGTAACCTCCTGAAGGACAGAGCAGGAAAACACATTTGTAATTAAGTGGCTCTGGTTGAAGTTTTCATAACCGAAAGGCCCCGTAACAAAAGCTTCCTTTCTGGCACAATAAACCTTTGATGAGGAATTTAATCAAATCCAGCATGGCTTTGAGGGGGAGGAAAGGGATTGTGCTAAGATGGTGTGTGCTAAGAGGACATTCAGCCTCCCAGCTCAGGCCACCCAGGACAAGGATCTCTTGTCCATCAGGACAGCATCTCCCTGACTGCCCTGCACCTCGCACCCCATGGTTCTGATCCTAGAAGGGAGAAGCGAACAAATCCTGGGCTCTCCTCAGAAGCCCACAGGGGACCAGGGCTGGTCCCTCAGAGTTGAGCCCCACCAGCCTCTTGTCTTCCCAAACCACAGCTGCTGCTGCAAAGCCCCCATTCAGCAAAGTGGGGACCTAGTCTGTGCTTACAGGGACCCCACACCTCTTGGTCCATTGGAGAGGACACTTCTGGCCTCTTATCCTCTTCAGCAAGTGACCCATGCAAGCATCGCCTCACCTTGCTGTGGAGAATAGCCCTCTCAAAACCCTGTACCAAAGACCTGCCTTGAATACATACATAAGACATTTCCTTTTTTTCCCCTTCTAATAATAAAACATTTAGTTCTAGGTCACTGAGCAGAGGAGATGGAAGAGGAGAGGGAGAGCTGCTCTGATCTCTTTTGCAGCTTTTTATAGAGAAATGTTCTGCTTAACTGCCTCTCTGAAAAAAACCAAACCTGTCCATGGTATAAATGGGGACTGGCCATCAGCCAAGGCCTTAACCTGCCAGTGTTATCAGCGCTGGGGTCTCACTGCTAACCAAGGTAAGTCGTAATTTAAAGGAGTGGTGTAAAAGCCCATTTTCCCTGGCTGGAAGAGCTGGATATTCACAGATATTGCTGAATGGCAATAACCAGCCCCAAAACATCCAACTGCAGCAGACCCTGAGCTAGGAGATGGGGAAGGACCCCAGGCCAGGTCCAGCTGCGGGGAGCAGGGCATCACCTGGACTGGGATCCTCCGCACCCGATGCACCATGAAGACACAAGACCCAGCTCTGCTCTTTCCCTTCCCTGATGCCCCAGCCCCATTCAGCAAACCACCACAGTTCTCCAGTGGCACAACATCCCCATTCCCACACAGGTCCTTGATCACTTATTAACCATTCCCATCAGTCACTTCACTGCGTTTTATTCCCCCTGCCCTAAATTTCCTCTGATTTGTTGGACATTCATCATATGAAGGAATAACTCACAGGTAGTTTCTCCAGTATCGTGAGCTGTGGCACACTGTGGGAGTCTTGGCAGGGTGTGAGGCACCAGTGAAGCAGATGGGGAAGACGATGGCATGGGGATTTGGGTGGCAGCAGGTGATGTGAAGTGCCAGAAGCAGGCTCAGACCCAAAACCTCACTAAGGTGCATGAGATGACCACAGCCACATGCAACATGCTGGTGGCACCATGAGTTCACCCAGCTCTGCAGCCCAGCAAGCCCCCTCCTAGAACACTGTCTGCTGCAAAGGGTCAGGATTTAGCCTTTCACTAACGCTTACACCCAGGCAAATACTGCAAGAGATCAACCTGCTTTGCCCCAGATCACAGTGTTATTGCAGGAAAAACGCTGGAGAAATAAAGGGAAGGGAAGCACGGAGCTAGTGCTGGGATTTGGCTGGATTAAACAGAATATGAATTTAAACAACTGGCAGTCTATACGCTCCTATGGCAATATGCTGTAAAGCTTTATGCATATTGATTTAGATAAAGAACAGTTTGCTTATTTTCTATTCCGCATTATGAACCAATAAGGGAGCGAAACCCAAGTCATTACTGAAAAGCAGGCGCACACATAAGCCTTGCAGAAAATGTCTGTCTCGTGGCTTGATAGCCATAACAAAAATGATTAATAATCTGCTGCAGACACTTATAATTGCGATAGCTTCCTCTTGTGAATTTAAATAGCTTTCTTGAATTACTGCCTTTGACATAATCAATAAAGCTGAGTTATTGCTTTATCAGGCGGTTCTGTACAGCAGGAAGGGAAGCAAAAAGCTGGGGAGCCAAAATCCGTCCTAAAGCTGGGGTTTGTCCCCAGCAAGGCTGGGCCATTGCAGCCACAAAGCCCCTCCAAGGCTTATTTATATCCCTTTAAACAGACCTGACAGCGAGCTACAGACAGAATGGGAACCCATCACAGCCCAGCAACAAATATTTAGTGACTACTTGTAAACCCAAGCAGCGTGTTTAACTTTTCCCATTCCCTATAAAAGGGCACTTATTTAGCCTAAGCAGGCACTGAAGTTAAATACAGGGTATTATGGCATGCCAGGGTCTCAGGGGCACACGGGGAGAGTTTCCCCAGCCAGGATTTCCGTTCTCTTGATGTGGAAAATGGCATGAACTTTGTCCCAGGGTAACCCGTGCCGGCAGCACAGGGCAGTGATGCTTCCCCATCCCCAGATGAGACTTCACAACAACCAGCAGCAAGGAGATACATTCTGTTTTCTAACTTCAGATAATAACCAAGAATTTATGTCTTTTTTCCCCTCCTCCAAAGAAACTAATATTTCTTTTCAGTAGGCAGAAAAAAGCAGGAACTCATTTCGAGCTTTCAGCTCTGATTTGGCAAAACCCTGCTTTAATTCAACACCCTTTCACCCAAACTTCATCAATCAAAGAAAAACACTCCCAAACCATCAACTAAATAACTTAAAAGGCCAGAGCAGCAAGTCCCAAAGAGATGCTGCCCCATGCACCATCCCTCTCAACTCGCCAATGCGAACATCACATCGTCTGCATCTCCTCCTGCCCCTGTAAAGATGGGTCAGGATGGGTTAGAGCACCACCAACAAGCTCCTCAAGGAGCCTGGCGATGCTCTGGGGACAGATCCTGCTTTTGGGCCTCATCCCACCCTGATGGGAAGAAGCCTAAAAATGAGGTTGTCTGAAAACAATCTCCCTGGGGTCGGCAGCATCTTGGGGAGCAGCAGAAGAGAGAAGTTTCCGTTTTTTAAGCCAAACTAAACGCTGACTTTTTGTTAGTCTGGGGTTGTTTTTACAAAGCCGGTTATCTCATTCCCTGCTTGGGGATGGAAACAACCACGGTGGTGCGAACCCAGTTTCAGTTTTGGCTGCCCACCACAAACAGATAATGCACTGATATGATTTGATGGTCAGATCCAGTCAATTTTGTTTCTAAATGCATGCTTTTGTTAGATTCTCTCAAGTGCAGGCTATTTCCTTTCCATAAAAGCTGCGCTATATTAGCGCTAAACTCATTTTTTCCACGAGAATCTGCTGCCAGAGCTCCCCAGCGAGCAAAACCACCCCCAAAGTTAGGAAAAAGAATTCTCCTGAGGTTAGCAAGGCCTGGCCATAACTCAGCCTGACTCTGCCCTAATAGAGATGGATGAGTCACAGGTGGGGCCACTCACAGAAAATCACATTTCTCATTTTGATGGCACCTTTTAACAGGAGCTCTCAAAGTGCTTGAAAAGCCTCCAGTGCTGCTTCCCAGGAGCAGGGCAGGGAGGGAATTCCCCTCCAGGGAGAGGGCCAAGGCAAGGTTTCTGGTTCTATTTCCCCCAGCCTCAATCCCAGATTTCTGCCATGAAAGCATCATTGGTGCAGGACAGGAGCTCATACCATGCCCTAAAGTCAGCATTCTGGATTAGTGCTCCCTGGATATGGATTAAGACATCCACCAGCTTTCCTGGGATCCGATAGATGATAGATAGATAGATGATGATAGATAGATAGATAGATAGATAGATGATAGATAGATAGATAGATAGATAGATAGATAGATAGATAGATAGACAGATAGATAGATAGATAGATAGAGGGACAGACCCTACTACCATTTTGCTCCATCTCTGCTCTCAGTACCACAGGAGAGACAACAAATATTTGCAACAGGATCATTGCTTTTAAAGAGATAAATGAGCAAAATCTTGTGAGGTTGAAGACTAGAGATAAGCATAAAGTGGGATTTTCCTGTCTGGGAAGGAAATGTTCCTTTTTCTTGACTAAGCAAACCGTGCAGCATCTTCTCTCATCACCTTAACTCCCCAGTCACTCACGCCACGCATTGGGTAAAGCCTCTTGCAGCAGGAGAGCACCTACTGTGCTCTCTGTAACACCTCCTCTGGGGAGGAAAAGGGGATTAGCACACATAATGAAATCCCAGTTTTAGTGGAAACCCTTCTTTAATTCAATCAGCAGCATGGATATTACACTAGTGATGTGTTAAGCTAATATAAGGGAACGCCGTCGCCGAAGAATTACAGTGATTGAAAACCAGAGGAGACACCAGGGTGGTGAAATGGCTTGTGGATAAGCTCATCAGCTGCCTGTGGGATCATCCAGCCCCAAGCCCAGGCAGTAAGTCCCACAGTGCCCGCAGAACGTGTGGATGGGAGATAAAGCTAAATTTAGGAGCATCATTTTGGGGAGAAGCAGGTTATTTCCCTTAGATGAAGGTTAAGCGGTGACCTGGGGCGTGAAGGTCACCACCACTCAACACCCTCAGGAACACACTCACATGGGGTTTTGGATCTCATTGGAAGCAGAGATGACCAGACCTCAGCTGCCAAATGAACTACCCCAAGCACAGGCTTTGTGTGGTGACTGAGATTGCCCGTGCCCCAAAGCAGCTCCCGTGTTCCTAGGCTGAGGCTCAGGGAATTAAGAAGAGAAAAGCCTATTGCAGCAGTGACTGTCACGAAGGAGGCTCTGCAGGAACAGCAAGTGCTGGCAAGCAGAAGGCAATGTTCCTGCATTAAAGCAGGAGCAATGACATCTTCTTCAAGGACAAAAGTGAAGATAAAGTTCCCATCCCCAGCCGGAATGATTGATGATGGCAAGGGAAAGCACAGGTTCTAGGGAAAGGGAAGAAAGCCACCTGGGAACGCCTGGAAATGGGAGACGCTCACTGCAGAGTAGCACAGGGTCAGATCCTGCCCCATATGGGGTCACCCCAGCTGCGAGCCTGTGCTGCTCCTCATCCCTCTCCATCCTGGCTTGTGTCCTCCCAAAGGAGGGCTGCCCCTCACCGTGGCCTCTTGGCATGAGCTCTCTTCCTCTCCCCACGCTGCACCTTGTGGGATTGTGACTCCAATTTAGGTCATTTCCACAATAAAGTGATTTAAAAAGCAGAGGGCCCAGCTCCTGCTCCCGGCTGCACAGAGGAAATGCCTGTCCCTCTCTCAGGGGTTTTGCCTCATCCACGCATCAGCGCTGGAGCTGCTCCCACCACCACTTTTTAATCATCTTTAACTCTCACTTCCCCCAGCTCCTCGCTCAGCTGCTGCGATCACCAAATTCCATGGATCCCTGAGAGCAGCAAGAAAAGTTAATCTGTCAGTGCTAAAACCAAACCTAGTTAAACTGCAAATATGGGGCTGAGTGAGGTGGAGCAGCAGAGGGACGGTGAGCAGAGCTCTCAGCCTAGGAAAAGCCCTCCAAGCCCTTGGGTACCCTGGCCAAGAACTGGAACCATGGCATTGCAGCAAGTGCCAGGAATGCCATGCTGGAACCACAGAAGATGGCAGGGACAATGTGGCAGAGACAACATGTGCATCGTGCATCAGCACTCCGCATCTCTGGTCACTGCTGCTCCAGGATGGAGCCTGAGGCATTGCCAAAGCAGAGCCCATGGAGAATGTTAAAGTGATTGGCACTGGTTTAAGTGGTCCCAGCCTGGCTTTTAGCACTGTGGTTTAAATAGGGGTAATCAGCTCCTGGAAGGAGTTTTTGCTCTGAGTTCCTAAGAAAAACAACTGCTTTAGCATGTCCCAGTGGTGTAAATAAGCCCGAATTGACACTGGAGCATCCATGGACCACCAAGTACAGGCTCCGAGATGAAAAACTTGCTCTGAATAAGGAAAAGGATTACGATGGGGATAAGAACTTGTGAGGTTTAGGCACAGCAAAGGCACAGCAAGATGCAAACCTGAAGCATGAGCACTCCAGCCTTCCCTTCTGCCTGCTCCAAATGGTGGGGAAAAGGCAGTAAGAAGAGCCAGCACACTGGATTTAAGAGGATACCTCTGACCTCATGCTTCCCCATCAGCTGAGGATAAGGGAGGAAGGCAGGGGCTGAATTCAGGCCTTGGGGATGGTAAGGAAACATCCCTTCCCTCCAATTAGCAAGGCCTGGAAAAGCCCCAAGCACGGCTCCGGATGGAAAGTCTGGAGGTTGACGCGTTGGGCTTCCTCCCTCTGCTCCGTGTGCCTTCTGCCGTATCCCCATCATCCCTGGAACATTCCCATCTCTCAAGCTGTAAGCTGCACATGTGCCAAGCAGGAATATTTTAAGCAACCTTGGCACTCAGGTGCAATAGTACATGGAATTATGGATGGAGGAAATGTGTAGAAATGATGATACATGGAGAGCTCGGCAGACTCCGGTGCCAAAACATTTAAAGGAGCTACGAGCTGGTTGTAGCAAGAGGCTTTCTGTAGTGTAAGTGTAAGGACAGGCAGCGATCTGACAGAGCAGCTCTCAAGGAGAGCTAAGCAGGGCTCCCCGGTCAGCCCGTTCACTGTGCTGCTCGGAAGAGCAGCCACGTAACAACCCCATCTCCATCTATTAACACACACAAACATTTTTGTGCTGAAGATTTTATGATCGTTCTAGGAGCAAAAATGCAGTCAGGGCCTGAAGATACACAGGGTTCAACCATCTGCCTTGGGAGGCCTGGCTGGTGCTGGACACCATTGCTTCATGTCACCTGTACCCACACCAAGGACCATGGCACAACGCCCTTCCAGCAACGGCACCCGCGGGCTCTCTGCTCTCACAAACACATCTGAAACTTGCTGAGAAACCTGCACATATCCAAAGCCTTTTGCCTTTGGCTTCATGGAAGGGGCTGGCCTGAGGCACTGACCTGCTGGTTGTGTCGAGCTCAGCCCAGACCCAAAGACCAGGGGAGTGAAGGAGATACATCAGGAAACGGGGTTTGGAGGGCTTTTAGTCTGGTGGTTTTTAAACCTCCAGTGATCCAAAGAGCTGTTCCAAAGGTTTTTCCCTGTCACACAGACCCTGGGGATGGGGAAACACCCAGACTTGGTGTTTCCAAGACCCAATATGGTGCTTGCAGCCCAGGGAAGGACCGTGAAAGAACATCCAGGGTCCCCTGGAGCTCTTCTCACCTAGCCCAGGGAGGGGACCAGGCATCGTGTCCTTCCCATAGCACAGAAAGGGAGTAAAGGAGAAGCAGCACCTGCCTCTTGACTGCCATCTCCCTTGGACACATCTCCTGCAACAGCAGCAACTCACCCATCAAATGCCCATGGAGTTCAAGCCACACATTTAAAGGAGCACATTTAAATCTAGCATCTAGTAAAAGTAAGTCAGTCTTGACAAGAACCAGCTTCTCTGTTTCTTGGCTCTTGCCCCGAACTTGTGGGGAGGTTGGAGATATCACCTGCTATATTAAACATGATTTGCAGCTTCATGGCCAAAAAACGCAGACCTGGCCTTCTGCCTCCTCTCCCACCCATGCTCCCAGCTCTTAAATAATTTGTTCCCTTTAATGTTTTTATGTGAAGGGGTTTTCAGGCACGGCAGAAATCCACCATCAGCAGTTTAGGAAAGAGAAGGAGAAGGAGGCAGAGACACACGGACAAGTTCTCCAAACCCAGGAAACCCTCGTTTGCAGTTCCAGATGAACAGGCACCGTACAAACACAGACATCCCAAACCCACGCCAGTGCTGGGGAGCACGTTAGCCCTCGGACTCTGCAGAAACACAGCCCTCTGGTGACACATCAGAAAGCAGGCGCCTCTAAATAAAGGCATGGAAAGCCCTTTGATTGCCATAGAAAAGGAGGATTCAGCCTCCAGCAGTAAGGACAAGCCTCCACGGCAGCCTCCCATGGGCCAGCCCCGTCCCAGGAGGATGGGGAATCAGCCTTTACCAGGGCTTATGCCAATTAAAGGGTAGTTCAAATACAGATTGCTTAAGGAGCAGCCGGGGGACTGTTGGGAATGCCGTCCATCTCCCCCAGCACCCCGGCGGCTTCAGGAGGACAAGAGCTTAATTGCAGCTGAGGGGAGAGGAGCCCTTCCCACTGCACATCCCTGCAGGCATCCTCCCTGGCGAGCACATCGGATATGTAATAATCTGCCGGAGCCAGGCACCTGCCCAGGCCCACGAAACACCTCTTCATTAAGGGAAGGGAAAGCAACAGTGAGCAGTGCTGGGGCTCACACCAAAGCCCCTTGCCCACATGCAGCACGTTTGCTCATCCAGAGGACCACTGCATCTCCCTTTGTCACCGCATTTTTGGCAGGCAACGAGCCAAGAGCGTCAATGCTGCATCCCATCAGCCGCTCAGCTACACTGTGTCATCCTCCAAGATCACAGCCCTGCACAATCCCACTCTCACCAGTGACAGGCATCCTTCCTGCATGGCTGCCTCCATGGAAAAGGAGGGGAATCAATCTGTGTGAGAGGCATTAGCGATTTAACAGGAGGAAGGAAAGGACAACAGATAAACCTTAATGATATAAATGTATCCTATAATTAAGAGTTCACATGCAGGGAAGAGAGCCCTCGGATGGAGTCATTGCTACCAAGGAGAAACATGGTCATTTATATTCTGTGTGGGTCCAGGAGCAGGCAAGGAAGCTCCCACACACACCACAAGCACTTGCATGTGTAAATAATGGCTCCTTCCAATGAGGGAGAGAATATATACAGCAAACAAAATTCTGTGCACTTGCTCAAGTCTCTTATGTTTGAATAATAGGAGCTAAGGGATGCATTTCTGCTCAGGCACTAATCACTGCCAGGGGCCTGCAGCTCTGCTGGGGAAATCGTCTTCTTCCATCATTTAGGGCCATCTACGGCTTCTCTGGACCCAGATCTGTTCATTATTTGCCTCAGTGCTCTTACTCGCACATGGTTTTGAGGGGAAAAAAGTCAGAAGCAGGGATTTAATAGCCCATATGCGGCTTGCACCCAGCCTGACAGCTCCAGGCAGCCCATGCCAGGATGCCCAGAGAGAGTAGGTCTGGAGGAGACACCGTCCCACACCTTCTGCCCATCTCACATGTCTCATCCAAGCCTGTAACACAGCCCTGAGCCTCAGCCATGCCGGGGAAACACTGCAGTGACCTATCAGTGAGGGTGGAGCGGGGTTGCCCAGAGGAGAAATAAAGACCAGAGCGTCTGAAAGCAATTCCTAGCAAGTGCAGCAAGTGCCTTTCCCTCTGCAAGCACACTCAGGGCTTTCATTGCCAACCTAAACATTATTCTAGCTGTGAAACCGAGACCATAATACACGTCACGGTTAGAGACTAGCAGGGGTTTATAACCAAATCTGGAAAACAAGAGTCTCGGGCACATCACAGCTTTTCCCTAACAGGTAAGACGAGGAAATCCTTCCCCTGGGGCCCCATGAGCTGCTTGGAGATGGCAGATCCCACAGCAAAGCAGCCGAGGGGTAGAGAGGACATGCAACCCACACACTGCTATTAAGGCTATTGGACTTTTCCAACTGCTAAAATTGCAAGCAAGCATTAAATGTCTTATTGAGACTATCAGCACATCCAGTTCGTGGTCATTAAATGCATTTCCTTCATGTTTCCCCGAGGCTAGAACAAACCTTACTTCCAGATCATCTGCAAGAAAACTCTCCAAAGACTGTACTTTCCCTGCTGCCAGCACCATCAATCTTTAACATTAGTTAGTTAACTGTTTGCTAATGACCACAAATGTGTTCGCTAATACAGAGACTTTTTAGTTAATTCACAAGAAGAGGTTTGAGTGGAGAGGAATGCTCAGATGTTTTCAATGGAAGTCAATGTTATCCCCAGATACCCAAGACACCACAAGTGTGGCCTCCTTCCCCCTCCAGACCAGAGGTAATAACCTTGTCCAGGCTCAGCTACGTGGATCGGGGCTCATTTCACCATGCAGAGCTGGCAGTACACACAGGTACATGAGAGCACCAAACAACCCAATGAATTATGGAAAACGTGTGATACTCCCACTGTTGGGAGGGAGGTGGGAATGCACCGGGCACCAGCAGGACACAGCAAGAGGCAAGGGGACCAACAGGGTTTCGCTGAGCCGTACATCCCCCTGCATCATCCCCATCACAAAGAGGCAGCTCCACGCAGTTACAGTCCCGCACAGGGCAGCAGTTCTGCCTGGATTCCCATATTTACTCTTAATTACCTCGTGCAGAAGTCAGATGTATCGAGCACCGCCTGCGAGATACATGATCCACGGGCCAGGAGAGGCAATATCCAGAAGTTCACCTTGTGGGATCCTTGCAGGGGAAGGGAGAATGGCTTTTTTTTCCTGGGTGTCAGCAATCGTGCGCCGTTAGCAGAGATGGATCCCTGCACGCTTTCCAGGGGCAGCGGGTTTCCAGTCCCCAGGCCCGGGGGCTGTGAGCGTTAGTGCTGGGAGGCATTTGGCAAGGCAGACATTTTAATTTAAATCGATGAGTTATTGATTCATTTTTCACGCTGGGAGGAGAGCACAGTGTGTATTTCTGCCACTGGAGCTGTACTTGTGATGACCTCAGGCGTACAGTACAAACCTGATGTAAAATATTTCCTTTCCTAATAGGGGAGCTTTTATGGCCTTGGACCTGAGTGAGCAGAAAGTCATCTGGGAAAGGATGCCTGAATAGGAACTGTGGCAAGGAAGGTAATTAATGTTCAGCGCATACTCTCAAATTAGCCTATCCCTGGATGGGAAGGAAATGAATCACCAGTTGAACTCTTATATAGCCTCAGGGTCTTCTCAGACACTTACAAAATTTCCTGGTGTACAGGAGCTGATAAAGGGCTTGGCTCCCCACCCCTGCAGCCTTGGGAAACAGCAGTGAAATGAAGCTGGGGCTGAGACCTCCTGCCTGTCGGGAAGCCACCCTGTGCCTATGGTTTGCTTTCGGAAACCAGGAAGCTGGCAGGGAATAATTTAGGGGAGTATCTGTATTAGGAAGCTCAGGGGCCACAGGGAAAGGTGGCATTTGAGCAGTGACTCTTGACTACACAATCCTTTTGCTATGAAGAAAGAAATCCAAGATGTCATTGACCCTGCACGCTTACTGATGGGAACCAACCCCATGGCACCGAGAGCATCGCTTGTGTGTCAGGCAGGGTCCCCTGCTGTGTTCAGCTGCAGAGGGCAGGAAGGGGAGCTGGCACCGTTTCACAGTGATTCAGAGATGGCTGCAGATACAACACTGTCTCTCAAACAGCCTGAGATTGGGAAGGACCAGCCCAGCAAGGATGTCTGCTGGAGAAGGTGCCTGACCACTGCTAGGATGCCTGGTTAGGAGGTACCTGCGTTGCATCGCCCCTTCCCTGAGCTGGGACCAGGGCCTCTATGCAATGTCCCTAGGGAACAGCAAGCCCCCACCCCAGGGACCTCATTAGAGAGACAAAACCCAGTTGGAGAGAGAACATGGGGCAAGATGGAGAGCTGTGCCCAGCATTGCTTGCAGCAGGAGCACTGCCCTGTTCTCAGTGGTTAAACATCCCTTTTCCACCCATATTGCACTTTCCTGAGATGATTCTCCAGCATAACTCCCATAAATTCATGCTCTCTGACCCTAAAGGCATCATCCAACACTGACAACACCGCAGTGACTTCCCCAGCTGCTCCTGCCACATCATGGGGGGATGAGGATGTCCAGCCAAGGCAGGCAGCAATGACCACAGGCCCCTAAGACCTTCACTAACTGTTCTTTTCCACAATCACATTTCAATCAAAATAACAGAAGTACTGCCCAGCTGTGGAACGGGCTCCGAAGGGAAGGGGTTTTCCACAGTTTTCCATGAGATACCAGCAGGTCCTTGCCCAGTCTGTGTAACCGAGTCCTTGGAAGGCTGGCTCACAAACCAGGAACAGCAACAAAAATCACTTTCATGTCTCTAATAAAGCAGAACTGTAAAACCAGGAGCCAGCTTCCCAGAAAAGCTGCGCTGTGTGAGTCAGGCCAACCGGGGTTTAACCCATTGCATGGCGCAGCAAGGAGCCTGAGGTGGCAAAGACAGGCAGAGGGGCTGAGCTGGGGAGCATACACCACCCTGCACATCTGCTTTGCTCTTTACACACATGCAAAGGCATTTGTGCCATGCCTCTTTGGAGAAGTCCTGTGGTTTAGCCCCAGAAGCAGCTGCCGCATCCCAGCTTTGGCTGTGATTTGGGGAAGGCTGTATGGAAGTCAACTGCCTCCTCCTGTCCCATATCGCATGTGGTTCTCCTGCAGCATCTGGGTCCTGCTGAACACCAGTGGGAGCTGGGGACCATCAGGTCCCTTTCCTCTGCATTGGAGGGGTCTGAACCAGGACATAAGCCCACGTGCCCATCGCTGTGCCAGCCTTTGGGGACAGGTTTGCTTCCCCATGTGTGCCATGCAATGTCTCCATTGCATCCAGCACTCATCTGCAAGGGCAAGATGTCACCACCGTGCTAAGCAATGCAGAAGACCTCTATTCCCAGGGGGACAGCACTCCAGTACCACCCCCCTTGCACCATCCAGGAGTGTCCAGGCTCCTTGGTGGCTTTTATTCGCCCCTAAATCCTTTCTCCATAGAAAGGAATAAGGACTGGGGAAATGATTTCTCCAGCTGCGTGACCAGAAATGCCAATGGGAACATGGTGTCCTGAGAAAAATCCCTACTGCAGCATCTTCTGCAGCAGCACAGCTGTAGGAAGGTGCTGCATTCAGGCAGCCTCAGCTGGTTATTAATCAAGGCTTTTCAGTGAAGAAAACATCTCATCAAGGGCAGTTTTCCTCCCCAGCCCTATAGCAAAGCACCGAGCAGACACCCAGAGGGATGTCTGCAGGTGAAGGGAAGAGCCTCCTCACATAACCTGGGTAATCATTTGGGGGATGTTTGTAGAAGAAATCCCTTCTGGGTAATACCAAATGATAAATTACGTGCCAATAACCTCCCCAGCACCCATCAGAAGGCATTTGGGAGACGAGCAGGAGATGGGGCCAGCCCTGACAGTGACAAATTGGAAGTGCCGGCAGACACGCCGCCCTTCCCAACGAGACGGTGAGGAAATGCCATGTGTCAGCATTTACAAATGAAACCTGCGAGCGGCTGCCGCAGCCAGACACAGCGCCCGGCTGGAGAGATGAATTCCTCTGAGTCACCCTGCTCCACAGGCGGCTCTCTCCCAAATTGGGCTGGCAGCGACGGGCTCGTTTGCAGGGGGAAATGCAAAGAGCCGCATTTGTCATGCACCGGTGTCCCCAGCTGGCCGCGGAGCTCTGCTTTAAACCCATTGATGTCGCTTTGAGCATCGCATCCTGACAGAGACCCTGACTTTGAGGAAGGGTTTGATGCTAAAGGACGTGAAGAGATTTAATGCTAGAAAAGACTTCAAGCGCAAAGCTCGGAACATGGCACCCATGAAAAGACAGCCCCAGATCCTGTCCCTGCCAAAGGATGGGGGCACTTCTCACTGTGGGAAACTTCAGGATTGTGATTAGACAAGGAAAAACAAGTAAAATCCGAGCAGTGCCTCTGTCGGGGACAAAGGCTGCTCCAAACGCACCTGCACTTGCCAGCAGAGCAGAAGGACCCTTGGCAAACCCGCAGAGTGCTCCAGAAGCAGAGCTACCTCCGCCAGAACACGATTCCGGAGCAAACAATAGCTCTTTGTATTGCTAAAACGCACCAGATGGCTGCTGTTGTGAGCATCCAAGTCTGAGAGATGCGCGAAGCTGCTGTAGAGGAGGAGCAGGGGTGAGGAACAGAGCAGAGCAACCTCAGGCTCAGCCAGTGCCCAGGGTTGGAGCCATAAGGAGAAGGGCTGCAGAGATAACATGGTGTAAAATTCATCCCTGGCTCATGGAGCACCTCTGCAGGCAAGCTCCTGCTCTGCCAAGACCTACAAATGTGTTCAAAGCCGGTGAACGTGGCTCACAGAGACCCAGGGAAGAAGCAGAGCCTAGAGGAGAGATGGTTTGACCAGGGTCCACAGGGAAATGCACCTCTTGTGTCACACAAAAGCAGATGTAGAAGTAAAGAGCAAAGGAGAAAAACTGGCAAAGGCTCATCCCTAGCGTGCTACAGAGAAAAACCTCTCCTGGAGAAGTGTGCTGTAAGTGCTACCCCCTACAACGCTGACAGCCAAAGTCAGCAGGCTGAAGGGGGGAATAAGCACCAAGTAGTGAGTCAGGGGAAGAGGTTTTGCCTATAGATGGTAGAAAAGTGACACAGAGCCCGTTAGATGTAAAGGGGAAACAGCCACCAGATGAGGTGACGCACCAAGAGGCACAGCAAGCCTTGCAATGCCGGCTGTAAAGCAGGACAAGCATGGGAGCTGGCCTGAAGATCTCCACATTATGCAAGGCAAGACAGTAAAACTATAACAGCCCAGCCGAAACACTTGCATTCTGCAGCGCTGCTGTCATCGTCCCAGCGGGCACTAGAAACTGCACAACAGCAGAGGAAAGGTACAGGCGGATATTTTGAGTAGTGGAAAACGAACAGTAATATCAGTTACAACCACCTGAATTCATGAATCAGATGAGCCCAAGGCTGAAATGAGTGGTTCCTACACAAGGAAAAACCAAAACTCATGCTGAGACCGAGGGAGATCTGCACTGGGGTTACCAAGGGCATCACTGGAAGGGATGGAGCGTCTTCCGAG
The DNA here is from genome assembly GCF_028554395.1 of Pezoporus wallicus. Taxonomy (NCBI): domain Eukaryota; kingdom Metazoa; phylum Chordata; class Aves; order Psittaciformes; family Psittacidae; genus Pezoporus; species Pezoporus wallicus. The sequence goes on along the minus strand of NW_026641132.1, from coordinate 36,572 downwards.
CTCTGAAAGACACGGGGTTGCGCCCTCTGACGTCTGGGACTGAAAGGGAGGAGAGGGCAGACACACGAGTCCCAACCACAGCAACAGAACAGAAACACACCATTTTCAACCTGAAAACACTATCAGAGCAGTGCGCAGGCAGGCGCCTGGGTTAGGGAAAGGGGTGCTTGGGCAGTGGATGCTGCACCGCACCGGGGCAGTGGGTACAATGGGTACGGGAGCTCTGTGTGCTGCAAAGCACAGCAACGTCCCCCGGCAGCAGGGCTTGGAGGGCAGCCAGCGTGAGTGAAGCTGTGTTTCCACTCTCTCATACCTGGCACCCAGCTGAGCTCACCCAAAGCAGCCTGCAGAGAGTTTAACGCTTCCCTTGACCTCCAAAACCCAAGTGCAGGTTTGCATCCTCGCACCCGGCCAACCCCCAGCACCATTGTGCCCCTGTTCCTTATAATGACCCCCGGGTTATTCCAAGCAACAAAACGATGGTATTCCATGGATGTGTGCTGTTTGTCCCATCTGTGCTGTGGGCAGGACAGCAGCAGGGAGCCAGCAGCACCCAGGGTGCCACGCTGCCGGATGCCACTGTGGTCATCACAGGGCAACACAATAAATCTCCTGCAAACCCTTGATTTCCGCCTCAGTTTCCACCCCCAAATCAGACACGCTGCAGCTTTTGCCAAGCGGAGCTCTCAGGACAGAGAGGGGGGAAAAAACTCCTGGTGATTTATTTCTCAACCCAAAGCTATCCCCTTCGGAGGAGGTCTCTCGTGCCAAGGCTTAACTAAAAATAAATAAATAATGAAATCTCTTTCATTAGTCAGCTCTCTTGGCTGGATCTGTAATAAGAATGTAATAAACTTTCCATATGTCTCTGATAAACCAGACAGCTTAAGTTATGAGCACAAAAAGACATCCATTTCTAAAATGTCAGACTTTGCCATGTAACTCGGGCCAAGCACTTGTTCTTAACGAGACAGTGGAAGGAGCCTGATCCAAGTTGAGAGTCAAAATTGCTGGGGGCTCCTTTTAAAGCCCTTGTTCACCAGCAACATCCATGGCGAGTGTGCTCCCCGGGTGCTGAGGGGTGGCTCTCCCTGCTCCCAAACCAGGGATCCATCCCACTGCAGACAGAAGGTGCTGGTGATCCTGGCAGAGCATCCCCCCCGATGGACCACAGCATCCCCAGGATGCCCATGGGCAGGAGGGTGCCCCAGGCATGGCCACCCCTTGCTGTGAGCACAGAAGCTGGTGTGACAAAGAGACCTTGCATTTCCATGGGGGGGACTCTACCCTTCACCCTCCGGCCCCATGTGATTTAAATTCACCCACTGCAGGAAGAAGAGAAGTGGTGACCTTTCAGGCTGACGCAAAGCTGAGCTCAGCTTTGACGAAACCCTGCATTTTAGCATGCACAAAGCCAGCTCTGCTCCTCTGTAAAAGGGCTCTTAAAAAGCACTGACACCCTCACGTATAGCTCAAACTCACTCCAGCAGCCAGACTTGCACACAGCCACGGTGGGAGACCATCACCTTCCACATTCCTGTCCCTGAGCCCTGTGAATGAGCTGTTGAAGGGATGGAGGCAAACCCTTACCCTGGCCCCTGAGCCATGGGCACCATGGATGGTAGCACAAGGGATGCAGCAGAGATGCAGATTTGGACTGTGGGCTCTATCAGTCAGTCCAGGGTACAGAGATCGATGCCCCATCCAAGCCGTGGGATGGCAGGAGCAGGGTGAGAGCAGGCAGGAACCGTGACTTTATGTATTTTACACCCTGCCCTCCTTGCAGCTAGGCACAAAGCCGGACCTCACCCAGGGGGTGAATCTGAGCACGACAGACCTCAAAGAGTGATGGTCTGTCAGCACTTTAATTACAAAGCAGTAGGCGAGAACAGCCCGCCTGATGTTCAGCAGGAAATTGAACTGCACAAGCACAGCAGACATATTCCTGCACGGCTCCCCTAGCAACTCTGGGAAAGCTTCCAAATTCCCGCACCATTAACATTTAAGGAATCGTCCCTGAACTCTGGTAGTTAAACAGTGAGGAGAAACACGACACTGTAAATGGATTTGTTCGGTGTAGGTCAGTTGCTGAAGGGGCTGTTTAAATCAGGCCTCGCTGCTTCACACCGACAGCAAAGGGCTGGCTCAAAGCACTCCATCATTTTAAGTTTTCCAACTATTTTTTTTTCCTCTTTGACCACTACCAGCCAATGGCAGTGTCTGACTGCAGGGCCCTCCTGCAGCACACAGCAAAGGTGAGGGCACACAGAGCCTCTCGGGTGAAGGCTTCTGTTCGTATCTGCCCTGAGACCATGATGATGGGCAGCCCACCAAGGCAAATGGCCCCTCTACCATGTGGTCACATCCCAAACGCCCAGGGTGGGTTGGGTGAGTGACCACGGAGAACCACAGCAATCGGTGCCTGTGGGAAGGGGTTAAGAGCATCAGTGCCTGGCACAGACAGCGTGCAGGAGCCTTTGCTCCCAGCACAGCCCAGCACACATCTGCAATCACAGCCCGCTTCTCCTCTGCTCCCCCTTATGCTGCACCAGAAGACGCCTTGATGCTCTGGGCAGGAAAAAACTGCTGTGATTTATTTCCCCACATGCATCAGCTTGACATCTTTATTGGTGTTTGCAGCAGGAACAGACCTCGGTGCAGGAGAGGGACTGCACGTACAGACCCTGACACACAATTGTGTTTCTTCAATGCCCAGCACAGGGCGCCCTGGGGTCTCAAGATGCCCTTGAGCATCTCTCATTTGGAGTGAATCATTTCCTGGCTAACTCGCCATATGGCTGTGGCTGCCAGGATAACATCATGTGCAGGAGCTCGCTATGCCTCAGGCTGGGGTTGGCAGCTACAGGGCAAGGCTTTCTTCTGTTTTCTCTCAAGTGCCCATCTTACATTTGAGCTTGGTCTGAGGGCCCACGCTCTGAGCACAAGGAGGTGATGGTGGAAATTGTCTCTTTTCAAACAAGCTGGAGCTCTCTGGCCTCAGAGTTTCACACTAGCCCAGAAGATGAATAGCTTCTTCCCTACCCTCTTTTAGTCAGCCTGCCCAACGCTACACAAAAGCTTAATTATAGCTGTAAGCTCCTGATTCAGTGTCCTCAATCCCAGCTGGAGAACCAGTTCTCTGTCTCCACTATCCCTTTGCAAAGGCACTAAACCCGTGGGTTTGGGTGTCTAAATCTAGGAATCCATTTATATTTTTAAGCCAGACGTACACAAAAGGCACCTGGATTGGCAGACAGCACATTCTGAGCCTCCCAGTGCTGCAGCATGGTGTGAGAGGTGCGCGCAGGCCAGGAGAGCAAGCGAGGCAACAACACCCACCCTGCTCCTGTATTAGTCTGAGCTGGTCTCACTCCTGTGCTGTGCCTGTTCACACGATGCTCACAGGGGTGATGTTTCTGAGGCTTTCCTGGTGCAAGCTGCCAGGAAGCACAACACTGGTGTGCCTAAAGCCCTGCCGCAGCCGAAAGTCACAGCCTCTTATGAACAGAGAGCGCTTCCCATGCCCCCTGCATGAATCTGCACCTCATTACACTGGGGACAGGGAGCACATGGAAGGCATTTCAAGTGGTTTCAGACTCACAGCACTGACCATTGCCCCGCTGGCACAGCCACTGCCTGTCCCCATCTCTGCAAATCACTGCCACTGCTTAATTGTCAAGGGCATTTCTCCTGCCCCCCATCAGCTCTGTGCACCCCCCCCCCATCACACAGCCTCACTGCCAAACCCAGCTCAGGTTATCACACACAGCTGGGAGTTATTGGGAAGGGAGCAGCTCCCCTCACTCTGCATGCAGACCAGGACCACCCAGAGCTTCAAAAGGCAGAGTCTGCGCCCAAAAGTCCACGTGCATCCCAATCCTTGTCCCGTGCCCAAGCTGCTGACAGCATCACAAGGCAATGTACTGCAGCGGGGGATTAACAGCCCAGGGAGAGGAGAGGAGAGGACAAGTTAACGGAGCAGATCCCTTGTAAGGACTCTGCTACCACAAGGATTTGATCCCATTTGGGCCCTTCAGGCTAGTATTATGCTAGGGGACAATTCAAGAGCGTGCAATGAAATCAAAACCAGCTCCAATTAGTACTTCTGGAACCACCCTGTGTATGGAATACAGTGAGTTATGCTCCAGCTTAACCATGCTGTCCCGGCTCCAAAAGGCAGGGGGATCTTATTGGCAAAGGAAACCGTCCCCTGGCGTGGCCGGGGGCTCACAAGAACCAAAAGTGTTTGTGCCAACAGGCAGCTTCTGTGCTAAAGGTACCGGCGGCTGCTTCAGAAAAGCTGATTTGGAGACAGTACAAAGCACTTGTGTTCCTCTGCAGCCCAAATGTTTGCTAGATGTGTAATTCTCTCCGCTAACAGATCCAGGAGGGGGAAAAAAACTGGAAGGGCTTTTGTACAGCCTCCTGGGACTTGGTTTCAAGCCTAATTGCCACTTACACATCTTTAATTTCAGGTGTTGACCTTGCAACTTCTCCTAAGGCAAACTGAGGGTGGAATGCAGAGACTGCTCCTCTCCCCAGCCCTGGGGGCTGCAGTGATTGCAGCCGGTGCTGCATCAGACAGCAGCGGTTTCCCCAGCTCCATGGCCCTTCCCAGTGCCAGGGATGGAGCTGAGGCTGCCCCAACCTCTTCCCAAGGACCCGGACACACAGGTGCTCACTTGGGCTGGGCTGTCAGTATTTATACTCATGCATAAAGCCAGCAAGCTGCTCAGCCCTGCACAAACCGAGCCAGAGGAGTGCCCCCAAACCCCTCCAAAGCAGCATGAAACCAGGCTGGGGATGGAAGGAGGCTCCAGGATTAACCCAGGATGGTCAATGAACAAGCAGCCCTGCAGCAGCAGGCAGACACAGCCCCAGAAAACACCCTGGCCAGCCCAAGCCTGCACGCACACAGCCCTAGTCCCCTTGAGAATTACAACCACACTTGCTGACACACACACGCACAGCCCAGCGCTCCTCCATTCACTGGTTTGTATTTCAACAAGTCAAAATTCACCTGGTCAACGATGCTGCAAGGAGAGCCCATCGCTCAGCCGCACTCATGGCACGATGATGCATTGGCATCAATCACGGGGCACCGGAGAAAGAACAGCGCTGGAGCATTGTTGTCCCAGGATTAATGCCTTTTGCTGGGAAAACAAACGTCCCAGGCTTGCCTCAACATTCATTTCTGATAAATGGTTTGACTTGGCTTTGACACTCCTGTAGCAGCAGGAGACCATTATCCTGAGACAATGTTTTATTCTATTGACATTATCTCTTAATTATAATGTGAGTGATATCAAAGAGAGCAAGAGCCCACCAATTCCTCAGGCAGAGCTTCTGCAATTTCTCCTGTCAGGGTAGCTGGGAGAGGTTTTACTACTGCAGCTCAATCACCTGCTCAAGTCCAGCCTGTAACGGGCACATTGAAGACGGACAAGGTCCTTACCTAACCCACTTCCATTGCAGCAAGCAGGTTGGGTTTTGGGGGAGTTTGTGGCATTTTGGGGGGTTTCATTTTAATTCCCAGAAGCAGGGAGCTTGTTAGGAAGACAGGAAGGTCGTTTGCATGTTTAAAAATGAGATTTTCAGCAAGATTCCAAGGGGATTTGGCATTTACAGTACCTCAGCATATAGTTAACATTCAGATAAAGTTTTGGGATGGGATCATAAACCTCATGCTTCAGGGATTATGTCAGTTGTGAGCTATAGGCAGGAGACAGAGGGGGTGAGTTACGTGCTCACCTTTGCTATCTGGGGGTTAGTTGCCGTCCCTGGAAGCAGCAGGAGCAGGCAGAGCTCAGCCCATGCTCCGAGCAGCCGGGGCTGTGCTGTCAGCAGGTCTGATTGGCATTAATTGCTTGCAAGATTTTGTTTTGCAAAACCATTCTGCACACGGGGAATAAACAAGAGTGGGAACCAAAGCGCTCGCTCATCCTTAAATCCCCGCATCAGAGGAAGCGTGCCTGCCTCCCCCCCTCCCCGAGAGCCCTGCAGAGCAGCACATCGCTGCTCTGGAAAGAGGAAAACACCAGAGAACAGCGGGTTTAATATCCAAACCCAGCCAGCTTCATTAACTTGCAAGAAAATGTGGCACAGCGTTTGGTACTGGGATGAGCTTCCGCTCCAGCAGGAGACAAAAGGGCAGCTCTGGTCGCTCCCATCAACAGCAGGGCTGGTGCACGGGCGGTAGGTGCCGGTGCAGCGTGGCAGGAGGGCTGGACCAGGAAAATCAGCTGTGACATGTTCAGCCGAGCGGGATCAGAGGGAGATGATGGGGCTCATCATAACATCTTCATTCCTACTCCGCAGCCTTAAGCCAAGGCATCTTTGCTGGTTGCAGACGGCGCCGCAAAGTCTCCTGTGTGCTTTGGGACAGAGCAATTAGCCGTGCCCTAACAGCACAGGCAGGGTTGGGCATCCCACAGCCACACATTAAGGGGGAGCATGCCGGTAGGTAAGGACATCCCTCAAATAACTGGGAGCTGCATCAGTGATGGTGTGGTGGGGACCAAGTCCTGCTTCAGCTTCACAGCAGCACTTCCTGCTCTCATACTCAAGCCATACCCCGATCTCCACCAGCGCTTTGAAACCAGAGCATGAAGCTCTCCGCAGGGAGCGTGTGTTGATTTGTTTCACGATTTCCATTAATTACCAGGTAAATGAGATCCCTGCACACTCATCGGGCACCTCGCCTCATCTGTTTGGGCTTTTGACAGCTGCTGGAGCAGTAAGGATGTTTTCATCATGTGGTGCCTGGCAGGGCATCCTCTCCCTCGCTCTGACCTCCAGAATCATCCCATCTGCTTTATTTCAGCATCCTCTCCTGGAATTTGTTCTCCGCAGCTAAAACCCATCCTGCCGCAGGCAGGGGAGCTCCAAGTCCTTGAGGCTTCAATTAGCCAGGGAAAAGTACCCTGGGGCTGGCAGCAGCTTTTGGGTGGATGCCACCCACTGTGCTGAATGTAGGACCTGGCACAGGGCTTGCGTCAGGCTGAGCTAATGCACGAGGCAACAGGCGAATCGATCGCTGCTGCGTTCAACTTTCTGTGCTGAAACCTTTCCTGGAAAGACAATTAAACAGCACCTAGAGCCTGCTCCACCTGCTCTTGTTTTGCCATTAAAGTCAGGCCACAGCAAAGCAATAGCGACCTTCGGGGGGAGGCAATGGGGAAGAGGGGAAAGATCTTTGATTTACTACAAGGGGAAGAGCCCGTAGCCTGGCTGCGCGTGGCTCAATGACTTAAAGCCCTATTGCACGGCAGGGCCAAGGGGGCGAGGCAGGGATGCTGCATGGGGCAGGGCTCCTGCTCTGTCCCAGGAGACTTCCAGTGATGGAAAGTAAATAGAACAGTGTGAGAGGTGCAGAAGGTGCATGTGGCCATGACTGCATTTAGCTGCCTGGTTAATGGGTGAATGAGGGAGGCCCTGGGGGATGCAGGCAGGGGTGAGACAGGAGCATCCAGACCAAGGCAGACACAGGCAGCTGGAGGACAACAAAACCACCCCCAAACTGCACCCCTGGGGAGCTGCCCCTCAAGGAGAGCCCTCTGCTTGAGTCCTGCATGGATACGCACCTCCCAGGCATGCTCCCACCCCACTGCCTGTGACAATCCCAGCCCTGCAAGCTGCGTTTCTGATTTCACAGGGCTGGTTTCTCTGTGGGGCAGGGGGTGTTTCAGCTCAGTCTAAGGGGTGGGACACGCTCATGTACAGCGGGTGACATGCCCCAGTGATTTACAGGCATGCGGAGGGCCTGCAACCCACTGAGGCTTTCAAGGATTACTTAACACAGGATGAAGTAGATCAAATGCAAATGGGTGGATGGTATGTGAGCTGCTCCAGCCGGGCAGGGCTGATAAACCCTCTGGCTTCTTTCACAAGGCTTTGAAATGGGGACATGCAGCTTCAGATAATTTATTTGCTGGGGGCACTGGGGAGGGCAGGGGAGTATTTATGGGCTAAAGAAAATCCACAGGTATGTCTGGGGATGCACCCACAGGGCACTGCTTAGGCAGGGAGAGGGAATGTGACCCCTGCCTTCAGCCCTGGCTGCTGGGAGAGGGAATCACCTCCTCAGGAGCTCATCCAGAGCCCCACATCTATCCCCACACCAGGGCATGGAGGACAATGCTGTGCACAGAGCATCTTCTAGAGAAGAGGGAAGAGCAAACACAGGGCTGTTTGGCAGCTCTCTGCAGACAGACAGGGACTGCGTCTCAGTCTCTGTATCCCCACGGGGTCACACGAGCTAAATGGTTATCAGGGATGCAGGTGAGACAGATCCCATAGGGCATCTCCCCTGTGCACATCTGGATCTGGAGAACCCTGCCAGAGTCCCACAAGTGAAGGGACTGAGTTACCAACACCAGGAACTGCTCTTTGCTAAAACAGTGCTCAAAAAAGAACTATTCCTAATTGCCATTTATTTGTGTTGGCACTGAAGGTGGTTTCACTGCTCCTCATGGCATTCAGAGCACTGGAAACGTGGTGCTCACAAGGGAGACAGGAAGAGGCGAGGGCTCAGCATCTTAATTGGGAGCACTTGATAAGAGCATGCACTGCGAACCTGGCCAGCACCGACCTCCAGCCCCCAGTGTTCCCATGGATCTGCTCTGCTCCAGTTACTACACATGGCCCCAAGCCAGAGACGTACTTGGAAAAGCAGAGGAAGTCTGCAGCGGGGAGGGAGGGAGAGGGTAATTCCTTGAAATGCTGTCTTTGGGGATGGGATCTGCAGTTGCTGGAAATTCCTTCCCTGGAAGCTCAGCTGCCCCCCCCCAGCGGCTGCCAGCCCCATGCAATGCCTCGTGCTCAGCACTACGTGCAGCAGGACACCGCAGCCCCACGGTTTGCACCTCCTGTCCATAGCAGCAGGGGCTCAGCAGGCAATTTCCTACATGAACCAGTCCAGAAACTGGTTCAGATGGAAAAGGCAGAAAGCAGCTGGGCCATTCTACGGTTCTGTGTAGGGAGGTAGGGTTTTAACAGAGCAGTGCAGCCACAAGCGAGGCTATTAAGCCCAGAAATCCAGCTGGATACCCCAAGAAATGGTGCTCAGCAACAGCATCTGCAGTCACAGGGGTGAGCAGTGAAGCAGAAAGGGATCCAGGCAGACAGCCCCAGCGTGGCTATGGCCTGCTGAGGAGTGCTTCTGCCTGAGGACAATGACCACATGGGGCTGGCAAAGCCCTTGGTCCAGTATCAGCTGCTGGGGATGGTCCCTGGCCTTAGAGCTGGAGCAGGGCCAGGCACAGCTCCCCAGACCCTCTTCATCCTGCAGACATCGCATGCACCCAAAGCGTCAGCCTGTGCCATCAGCATCAAATCTGAAGCCAGCTCGTGTCTGGGAAACTCATGAACTTCCAAAAGGGGAAAATAATAAACTTTAAAAGAAATGATTATAAAATCCCTCCAAAATAGCATTGTGTGCCTGCCTCCTGACCCCCAGGAACCACGGGCGGGGGGATCAAACCTTCCTCCTCCGGGGACTGATAGCACCATTTGGTATCAATTTTCCATCTGACTGCTCCTTTTTAGGAATTGTTTCTCTTGCTCCACAAAATGAGTGCTCCCAGGGAGCCACTGAGCACGAGGAGCCCTGGCTCCGTGCCGGCTGCACGTCACCGCTCCGAGCCCCACAGCCTCATCCCACATGGATGCACATGGGAAACAGGGACTCGATATGGGGCCATGGTCCGGTTTGCTCCAACAGAGTGAAGGCTCAACATGTGAGCTGCCATGGGAAGGTGATGGCAGGGTGCGGGCATGGGATGCATGGGAGCCTCATGCCCGCAGCAGTAAGGACGGAGCATCTCAAAGAGAGCATCCCAATGGGCTATAGCTGTGGCTCTCACTGCCAGGACACAGCAGCACCTCAGTAAAAGGAACTGCTCACAACAAGGAGTACATCATGTTTTTTCCTTCCCTTTTTGAAAGGCAGGAGGGTTTCTGACAGCACTGGCTGGAGGAGCTTGTGCACACACAGGCTTTTATCCAGAAACGGTCCAGCCCTGACTCTGGTGACTAGTGAGGTGATAAAATTAAGCTCCCATGTGCTCAGGAGCAGGAGGTAGAAGGACATTTAATCACACCCCTTAAATGAGGCATTGAACACCATAAAGTTTAACGCCAACATCCAACACACACTTGGGAGCAGGCTTCACTGCCAAAGCCCAGCAACCCTCATTTGCTTCCTGCAACGATAACGCATTTGACACAGGTCTCAGCGCACTGGGACACACGGAGGGTGCACCCACGGCACGGCTCACGCTGGGGCGATGCCGGGGTCTCCCAGCGCTGCCCCTCTGCGTGCTGCGAGGGAAGGGATGCGGGCAGAGCGCTCTGCAGCACGGGGCAGCGCTCGGGCAGGCTGGTCGGCAGCCAAGGCAGCAGATGGCTGCGCAGAGCTGTGCTGGCCAAGCACAGGGGGCAGCTGAGGGCCAGGGCTGCCGGGCAGCGCTCGTGCCAGCACTGCGGAGCGGGCACCACTTTCTGCTCAGTGTCAGGCTGGGAAAGGGCTTAAACCAGGGCAGGTCCCCATGCACAGGCTATGGGGGGTTCAGGCTGAATGCCCAGCTCACACGCAGGAGGGATGCTGGTTTAAGTTGCACGGACCCATCAAGGACCCAAGTCCTGCACCACAATGTGACACAGCAGAGATCCCCACCCAGAACAGGATTAAACCCAACCAGCACAGGCAAACCCTGCAGTGCTCAGGGATGCGCAAGCCATGCAGACTCTCCTCCAAAACTCACATGAGCTCCTTGTCCTCCCCCCATCTATTTCCTCCTTTGTGGCCAAACACAAGAGAAATCAAGTGCCACAATCCACTTAATCATCCCCCCCACCCCCCTGCACCTCTTCCCTGGACTCTGGGCCCTGCAGTCCCACACTGGCAGCTGCATGCATGTAAAGCTTGGTCCCCTGTAGCTGCCAGGGAGAAAACCACTCCTTCATCCAACACCATGGTGCCACCCCTATAACTGTAACAGCATCCACCACACATTGCCTTGGTTGGTCGCTTGTTCTTTGTACTTTGGGTGTTTTTAAGCTCTGCCCCAGGAGAAGCGCCTGCCCACAGCCTCCACAACAGCAGCAGCACTCACCAGCCTGCATCACTGGAGGGTTCTGTCACTGCTGTAGGAGTCCTGCGCACAAGGGACCAGAGTCACAGCTTCTGTGTGCTCAGGAGCAAATCTGGATGCAACAAGGAAGAGCAGAACAGGACAAAGACTCGCTGGGGCTCACACCCAGGGGTTTTAACCCAGCACAACCAGTGATGGGCACCTGGGAGCACTGGGATACAGGTGAAGGAGATAATACAGGGCTGGTGCAGGAGGGTCTGAGCCCTGTTCCCAGCCCTGCAGCAACAGAGGATGGCTGGGCTGGGGTGCTGCAGGGAAGGGGGATAGGGCTGGAGCAGCACTGAGGAGGACTTGAGGGTGCTTGTTAACGAAAAGCTCAGCATGAGCCCGCAGTGTGCGCTTGCAGCCCAGAAACCAATCGTGTCCTGGGCTGCATCAATAGCAGCATGGGCAGAGAGGGACGTTTTACAAGGACAGGGAGTGGCAGGACAAGGAGGAATGGATTTAACCTGCCAGAGGGGAAACCAGGGTTAGATAGGAAGAAGCTCTTCCCTGTGAGGGTGCTGAGGCACTGGCACAGGGTGCCCAGAGAAGCTGTGGCTGCCCCATCCCTGGCAGTGTTCAAGGCCAGGCTGGACACAGGGGCTTGGAGCAACCTGCTCCAGTGGAAGGTGTCCATGCCCGTGGCAGGGGTTGGAGCTGGATGAGCTTTAAGGTCCCTTCCAATACAAACCAGTCTGGGATGCTACGATTCAATAGGAACAGCTCCTGTGCAGCATTTATACCCCATTTATAAAAGCACCCTAACCAAGTGCACATGGGGAGGGCTGTTATCCTTGGTGTGTTTTCCAGAGGAGCTGGTGGCAGCTCTGTCACAGTGGGGGAAATAAAGTAAAGGTGGAGAATGTAAATGGCTTCAACTGGGTTGGTGCAGGGGGGGGCACAGAGGTGCTGTGCCGGCCCCTCTGCAGTGGGGTTTGTTGCACCAGGGGTGCTGACTGCACTTCGACAGCGTTTGTGCTGTACCAGCCCCAAACACCACTCATAAAGGCAAATGGAATTAGCGAGGCAGGACAAGTTAGGGCCAGGAGAGGACTTGGGGGTTATGAGAAGCACTTTAACGTGAGGTGGAAACTTCACAAGCAGCCCGCAAGGTGACTGAAGCGCAGGAGATGGAATTGGAGCGCTGCGAGCCGGTAACAACCATATTGGAGCGCCGCCGGTGCTCGGGGCGGGGGAGGACGAGAGCGGGGGAGCTGTGTCCATCGGCCCAGCCCGGCAAGGGGGGGTCAGGGGACAGACAAAGGCCCAGCATCCCGGGGTGCGGCTTCGTGATGCGCCGGTACCCCCGGGACACCCCAGCCCCGACCCCGCTGCCGCCCGGAGCGTCCGCGGCGCCATGGCGCCCTCCGGTGGCCGCGCCGCGACACTGCATCCCCCTTACATCCCACCAGGACCCCCCGGGCCCACCGCAACGTGCAGAAAGGGGCTTAAAACAAGGGCTCCTGCAACAAAGACAACGAACAAAGAAAGAAACAACCCGCCGAAGCTCGCACTAGGAGCAATAGGTCAATATTTTATTTGTTTTCACCCGTACAGCAGCAGTTAGCACCAGCACATCGTTAAAGCCTCAAGCAGGTGAGCCCAAGGATGGTTATCTTCCATCTACTGTCAGCTTTGCTGAGCGCTGCCCGGTCTTATCCGTGTTGATGGGTTGAGTCTCCCACAGCGCCTGGTCTGAGGCTGTGCCTCCGACCTGCTCCCACTTCACAACCGCATGCTGAGGGTGTAGGTTGTGAGGCACTGTTTGCAGGTGGGTCATTTGGGGTTCAAGAGCAGAGAGAGTTTATAGCTGTAGTTTAAGCATCACCCTCAGTGAGGACTCATGTCACAGGAATAATGCAAGTATGGCTATTCCCACTGTACCTGTGAGACGTGTTCTGGGCATCTAGGCAAGTTCAGCCTCAGACCAAGTTCTGGGCAGCTGCTGCCCTTCATTCCCCTTCATGACCTGGGCTGCTCCCATGATCAGACAGCCTAAGCCCAGCTGTAGGACATGGGCTGCAGGGAATGCACCAGCACAGGGACTGCTGGCATTGGTTTTAGCTCCTTGTGCTCTTCCTGCCCAGTAAGAGGGACAGAAGTGTAAGAGGAAAAGTATGGCTTACCCACTAGAAGGTTACAGAGCTGTCTTAGACAATTACAACAGTTTCCAGACCATGACAGCATCCACACCACACACCGTGCAACAAGTTCTCTGCTCCAAGACGGACCAGAGACTCCCTGCACTACTCCCTCCCTGCCAGAGGCACCAGCACTGGCCCCTTTGGTTTTCCCAAGGGCTACCCCGGCTCCTGGTTGGAAGCAGGGAAGGCAGGAGTGGTAGACAACTACTGACGAGTAGCTAGCCATGAGTATCCTTGGGCTTTGGGCTTCTTTCCCACTAAAGAGTGAGCCCAGCCCACCCACCTCCAGTTAACATCCAGCCCCAGATCCCCCAAGACATCATTTCAGAAATCTGCAGCATTTTCATCACCACCTAAGGCCATCACTGCTTTCATGTTTGCACATCGCTTCCTCCATCTCAAAAGCACAAATACCTTTGTTAATGATCAAGGATATCTCTGTTAAAGGTCAGGCTTCTGCTTGCTCCCTTCCCATGCACAGGCAGCAAGGCCAGAGCAATGAGGTGACCAACCCAGCGCCAACGGTGACTGACAAGTCAGATGGACCAGAGGTTTTGGCAAGGTTCATCTCACGCAGCCATCTAAAGCAAGGAGAGGCCAAGTAAATGGGCTGTGGGCTGGAACTGCTGTAACACAAGGTCATGGCACAGAATTGGGGTTTTAGAAGCCACCGCTGTGCTCTCCAACACATGCAAAGGCTGGAGCAACCCCAAGCAGGCTCCAGGTACCCTGGGAAGAGCCATCACCGAAGTGACAGCACCCAGAATTGATTTGTGGCATAGTCCAGAGACATCAAGTGGCAATAAAACCATAAGTGGCTTCAGGATAGCAAGCCCCATCCGCATGAGATGAACGGTGGCTTTTAAAACCATCACTAAATCCCATCAGTGCTACATATACAAACCTCATTTATTTAAAAGGCTCCCATTAAAGTACCTTTTATTCCTAGCAAGAGGCAGTTTTAAATTGCAAAATAATTCTTGGATCAACCAACAGCTGTCTTCATTCCCAAAGGAAGAGAGGGGCTGCAGCAAAGGCGGGCCCCTTGGGGACAAGGATTCTTGGACACTGTATTGAGTGTCTGGATGACATCTCCAGTGCCCCGGTGCGGGAGTGCTGGTGCAGCAGTGATGTCTTGTGCCTTTGCCACAGCGTGCAGGGTCTCCGCTGAGTTGCTCAGGATGACTTCACTTTGGAGAACTCTCAGGATCCACAGCAGGTCTCACCCAGCATGGACATGTCCCAGTGGGAAACGTGCCAGGGCTCAGGCTTCGGCATCGTCCTGGCTCAGCGCGGCAGCGTCGTGTAGGAGCGGCGTTGTCTCAGAGGGGGGTGGTTTGCTCTGTGTGGTGGGGTGATGTGGGGGTCTCTGCAGAGGAGAGGACAGCAGTTACAGCCATGCACACGGTGGTGGCACCGCGGTCAGGCCACAGCCCCGCTTATAACACACGCACCCCAAAGCTTTTGGGCTTTCACATGGCCAAGAACCCCTTCCTGAAAGCTTCTGATGATTTTCTGTACCAGCTCCCTAACAAAATGAAGCTATTTCCATTCCTGCACTTGTAACAACACCCCCAAATGCCCAGCCTGAAGAGCTGTGTCACATGTGGGCCTATTGCTGAACCCTGGGAGCAAGGAAGACATACCCTTAGTGGAGGAGGATGAGGTCAGAGAATACTTAAGCCACCCAGACATATGTAAATCCATGAACCCCAATGGGATGCACCCACGAGAGCCGAGGGAGCTGGCTAATCTCACAGTAAGGCCATTCCACATAATCTCTGACAAATCCTGGCACCTGGGAGAGGTGGCCAAATCCTGAAGTAAAGCAAGTGTCACTCCTATCTTGAAGTGCAAGAAGGAAGGCCTCAGGACGTACAGGCCAGTCAGCCTCCCTCCAATCCTTGGGAGAGGGTGATGGAGCTACTGTGCTTGACCAACCTGGTAAACTTCTATGATTAAACAAATGGCTTGACAGATGAGGGCAGAGCTGGGGATACTGTCTACTTAGATCTGAGTAAGGTTTTCAACACTGTCTCCAGTAAGAACCTGTATGGCCAGGCAGTGAGCTGGACTGAAACTTGGCTGAAGAGACAAGCCCAGAGCATCATGAGAAGCGTGACTGAGGCCAGTAACTAGCAGTGTACATGAGGGGTCAATACTGTCTCCAACTCAGTTTTACATCTTTATTAATGACATGTATGCTTGCTGAGGACACCAAATGGGGAGGAGCAGGTGATACACCAGAGGAACATCTCAGGCTGGAGAAATGGGCTGAATGAACCTCATGAGGTTCAACGGGAGGATGTGCAAAGTCTTGTACCTGGGAAGAACAAACCCATGCCCCATGACACGGTCAGGGTCACCCAACACTTAGGCACTTTGGCAGGAGAGGACCCAACGGTCTTGGTGAACACCAAGTTGAACATGAGTGAAGAACAACATCCCACACAGCAAAGGGAGCTAACCATATCCTAGGCTCCATTAGAAGTGATTCCAGCAGGTCAAGAGAGGTGATCCTTCCCCTCTACTCATCACTGGTGAAGCCACACAAGGAGCACTGTGTCCAATTCTGGGCTTTCCAGGACAAGAGAGATGGAGCTATGGGAATAAGCAAAGGGCCACTAAACTGATTAAGGGACTGGAGCAGGGGGGTTGGAACTGGATGATCTTAAGATGCTTTCCAACCCTAACTATTCTATGATTCTACGTGTGCAAAGGCCCAGAGAGCTGGTGCTGATTAACCTGGAGAAGAGAAGGTTCATGGGGGGTATTACCAATGTATGCAAGTATACAAACGGAGGGTGTAAATACACAGCCAGGCTCTTCGCAGTGGTGTCCAGAGGACAGGACAGGACAAGAGCCACTGGCACAAGCTTAAAGACAGGAAGTTCCACCTGAACATTAGGGAACACACTTGGGTTTTTCTCACTCTGAAAACTGTAAAAACTGGAATAAGTTGCCCAGAGAAGTTGGGGAATCTCCATCCTTGGAGATACTAAGAGACATCTGGACATGGTCCTGGGCAATCAGCTCTAGGTGGCCCTGCTTGAGAAGAGCTGATGGACTAGATGACCTTCAGAGGTCCCTTCCAACCTCACCGATTCAGTTACTTTGTGATCCTGTAATACAAACCCAGATTTTTTAAGACATTAGAAATTCCCTCTTGAAAGCCTTTCCATGGAGGCTCCCCTATATCCCGAAGGGGAATGACACCCACCAAGTGACTACCTCTGTTACCCCATGAGGTTTTGCCCATTCCAAAACTTACCTCTGGATCTGAAATACTCAGAGTGGGAAGAAATAGGCAAGAAAAGTGTTTCCTCACACCAGTTCTACTTTTCACCCTAATCCCTGCTGATAGTATTAGGGCTGCGTATCAGGCACACCAGGAGAAACAATAAAAGCATGTGCGTGCAGCCCAGTTAAGTGTGAGTATTAAGACATCTAAATTGCCCTGAATAAAGCCATGAGACACTGTTTATATCCAAGCTTGCTACGAGGGCATGTCTGGTAGATGCAGACAGTACGCATTGCTGTTTGATTGGCTTTAAGCAAAGTTTAATCAGATCAGGACGAGACAAAAGTGTGTTACCTTGACTGGGTACCCACCTACAGTCTGGCTTCCCGCAACACCGTCCCCTTAACCGGAGGCAGCTTTTTGGCAGAGGTGGCCTGGTTGGCCTTATTACTGTCTGAGCTCTTTTTATTGCTACTCCAAAATAAAGTGCATTTTTCCTAGAAGACAATCAGGCTCGTTTATGGTGCACTTGGACAGGAATTCCATGAGGGTTCCAATTTAAGAGGAGATTTTCAAATCATTGTTTAACTAGAATCTAGTTATTAACAAAGATTTCAAGATCTAGGTTAAGCTAAGGCCTAGTTTAGATTTTGGGCAGTGTCAAGCCAGTTTTAAATGGTCCGTTTGCTTTTCAAACAAGTCACCACAAAGGCTTTAGGCCATCTTAGCTACAGTGCTGCATCTGGACATGTTTTGCACCTGCAGAGCTTCACACATTGTTTAGAACTGCAGGTCCAACGGATGCATTTCAAACTGGCTCCACTGTCAGCTAGACTAAGATTTAAGTGCTTCATAGCACTGCATCTGGACCGGCTTTAGAGCACATTGCTCCCTCCAGAAGCCAGAGGCACACAGGATACTCCAGTAAGGAGCTGGGATCAGGGAGACCTTCGCACTGGCAGACACGTGAAGCTGTGGTCAATGCCCCTGCTCAGTGCCCCCCCACCTGTGTCTTCAAGAGGGAGGACTGTGCATGATTAAGCAATCATCAGCAAAGATCAGCAACACTTCAATCAAAGGAGGAACACACCTTGGCTGCAAATTGCTGTCTTCCAGTTTACAAGCTCTTATCTATTCATTAGACATGAGACTTTCATGTGTTGTTGCACAGCTTGCTTAGATTTAAGGTCATCAAGCCTCTCATTTATCACTTTTCAGGTAGTCAGGCACCTCCTGCAGCTGATTTTCAGTTCTAGCACTTCACCACACTTCTGGCTGAGCACCCAAATACAGCAAGCTTATGCCTGGGTTTGGGGTATTTCACAGATACTCAGTTGACTTGAACAGATTTACAATCCAGCTTTTCTTCCTGACCCTTCCTGGCACAGTTAAGGCTCTTTGATGGCAGGAATTAAGACTTGCATAAAGCAGGGGAAGGAAATGCCAGCCCAGGGCTGCATAAGGTCTTAGAAATAATGCCAGCAGATAGACATTTTCCAGATATGCTGGTGCCATGCAACAGAGTGAAGTCCACTTGCCAACAAGCACTTGCAGTGCTGAAGCAGAGAGGTTCAGCACACAAAGCCTGACCACCTCAGGAGCACAGTAAGGCTTTAACACCAAGCCCTCGGCCCTAGCATTACTCCCACTCTACAGGGAGGTGTGTGGAAGAACAAGGGGATTTGGGATCATGTGCTTAAGTCAATTAACCAGTTGTAGGCTTGGTTAAAATCCTATTACGTGATACTCTGAGAACCCTGGCACTGTTTAAAGTGGGTTTGTACAAGTGTTTCAGTGAGGGCAGTTACAGGAGATTAAGCAAAAGCAGCCCCTCACACAAGCTCTCCCCTTAGCCTGCTTTCATCCTAAGCATTACCTTTTTATCCCCACAAGTAGCTTCACTTCTGTAACTTCAGAGCCAGCTCAAGACACTTGGTTGTAGTGGAAAAGTAAATAAGCTGGCTTTGAAGCAGGTAAGGGTAGGGAGCTAGATCTCTACTTCAAGAGATAAAGCTTTTAGAAAGCTTAGTGTTATCAGGTGAATGTTTGGGAGCTGAATCTCCATCACACGTTTTAGCTGGTTTATATTCTGCCCTTACAGCTCAGAGCTATTTGGAGTAGTCTGCTTGAAAACAAGCGAGTTCCAAGGAAAGACAGAGCACAGCCAGGGCTGAGAAGCAGCCACAATGTCTGTGCCTCTCCTGCAAGAACACAGCGACTGCGATTCATTAGAGAACAAGCTGTGCTCAAGTAGCTCTATCCTCTCGAGAAGGCTCTATTCAGATTAGAAAACTGTTGGGACCCTGCAGAGATGCACAGATTTGTGCAATGGCACAGACCTGCTGCTTTCTATGGAGGCTGGGTTGATGAGCAAGGCTTGTTCTTTCATCAACTGGATGAGCTGAGAAATACCTCCTCCTACAGGAACCCATTTCCATCGATGCTGTGTGCTGAGAAAGCCAGAAATGCTTTCATGTTATCTATTTGCAGCCCAGTTTCTAGATGGCTGAGGAAGTCCTGCTGCTACATGCTGGCCTCTGGCACCATTAGGTCACTGTTCGTGCCATCAGCCAATGTTTCCTCAGGAGTGTTAGATTGTCAGCCCAATCTACATCATCTGATTAAGTCTGATTGGACTTACAGCATTTCCCATTAGACATCTGCAGGTTCTTACCTGACTCATTGCCATGAGTACAGCTGCTGAGATAATGAGCGGGATGCTCAGCCCAAGGCAGATATACTGCAGGTAGTCCAGCAGCGATGGGATCAGCACCAGGTTGGTGTAAAACTGCTTTAGGACCGAGCCTTCGATGGATCCACTCTGCTCAAAGAATCAGAGCTGTCAGTGGCATTTCCCTCCCACCCAGGGCTGAGACAAACCAGCTGCACAACTGCCCTCCCAGCACAGATCAGGGAATTGAAGCAAGATTCAGTCAGACTAGAGGCTTTTACTAAACAGTTGGAATCAGCCAGGCACGCACACAGCTGGAAACTGCACTCCCAGGCCCACATTAGCATGGGGATGCTGGCAGCTCTGTTGTGGGCCCTATTTAACCCCACATCTAGGGCAGAGCCAGAGATTTACCAACTATAGTGCAGGGTTTGTTCAGCTCAGAGGGATTAATGGCACAGCCAAGTATTATAAAGCCTTCTGTTGGTGCTTAACTAGTCTGTCTTGCTTAAAGCTTTATCCAAAGTGGAGTTTCCCCAGCACCGGGTGATGCATAAGCAGTTCCACCTCCCACAGGAGGGGCTCTGAAGGATCAGGTCAAGGAAGGCAACTCACCTCTGCAAACCACAGCAGCGGCAGGACCACTGGCTTAATCCTCCCTGTTTGACTGGGGGAAGAAAAAACACACACACTTAGATTTCTGGTTGATCAGGCCACAATTAGAGTCATAACTCTTCCTAAAGAGCTGGGTCTGACAGACTGGTAATGGCCAGGGAACAGTGTAAAGAAGTAGCAATTCCTGCTGCTTCAGTGAGCTGCTCCCCCCTTAAGGGACCAGGTCCAACTTGGCCCTTTTACACAAGCACAGAACTTATGCTTCTATTTGTGCTTAGCAGTAAGTGCCATTCCAAATCTGGGCTGCAGGGACATGAACTCAATGAACTGGAATGCTAAACTTCACATGGCTGCAAGACATCTTGGTCACCTGCGTGGTAACAGAGGGTGCAAGCTCACAGCACTGGGGGCTGTCTGCTGGTGTATGCCCTAAAGCCAGTCAAAGCAGCAAGAGCCATTCTGTTTGCTATCAGAGCTGAAAGTGCCTTTTTGGACACAGGCTACAACTGTCAACCCTGTGGACAACGCATGTTTTGCCTCTTCAAGTTGGATGTGACACCTGAGCAACAGCAGAGTGCAGGGGAACCGCTTCTGTGCCTCACCAGGAGGAGCCATCCACATACTGCACTGCTAAAGCATGTCAGTTTGAGGTCACTGTCATAGCTGGCATTTCACCACATGAGCCAGCTGGCTTCTGCAACTGTGACAACTGGTAATATTGAAGCTACTTCATCTCTGGGCAGAGTAAGCTCTGCTCCAGGGAGATGGACATTTCTAAAAGGTGACTACTTACATTATACCAGACACCTGTTTTATGTACAGGTTCAGCTGGAGCTTGATGGAGCAATTCATGGGGATGCCAGTCAACTGCATAGAAAGAGACCAACCAGTTCATCAGTAAAGACAACATTTGTCTGGAGAGCTTCGCAGAAGAGCGACCCTTTGCTTCCCATCCTAGCTGCTCTGGATTGGATCATCCAGAGCTCTGCTGCAGTCACCACACACAGGATCAGGAGCATGGCTGAGGTTTCCACCAAAGCACAAGCATCAGCCAGGCAGGCACCAGTCCCCAGGCTCTGGGGATGGCTGCTAACAGAGGAACAGCACTGTCCCCATGGCAGTTTGCAGAAGGGTCACCAGACAGTGAGACTGTTGCAGCACCTCCTTTGGGGTGGTCTGAAGGCACAAAGTTAACCTGGACACACATGGCTGCTGCAGAAGGCAGCACACAGTCAGCAGGCAAACAGCATCAAGGGAGGTGTTGTATGACCCAGGGCTTGTGGGGCTCAGCATAAGCAAGTTCAAATTACCAAGCAATGTATGTAACCTGTAAGTGACGCCCTACACAGGATGCTTTAATAGAACTCCAGTGTTTTCTGAAGCCTGATAAGCCTTTTCTGTTGTTCATCCTACCAGCAGCAGGATAGAAATGCATCGATGCAAAAGATTTGTGCAGACAGGAAAGGACAAAATGTTTCTCATAATGAAGAACAGATAGCACTGTCCACCAACATCCTAAGACCATGAAAACACCCCACTTCAAATCTGGTCTTGATGACACCCATTAAGGCAGTGGTTTCTCATGACACTGCAGTTTTGCAACACATTAAGGGCAGAGAGTTTTTGCTGGATTGCCCGTTTGCACTCAGCAGACTGCAGCTAGATAAGAATACAGTTAACTGTACTGTTATCAGTAGATGTTTGATACTGTAATAAACTTAATTAGATTTCCATAACTGCGATAAGAAAAGCAGAGAGAACCCAATGCCTAGATAAGCAGCACAGCTCCCTTTGCCTCAAGAAGGGAACTTGTTTCTTGCTTGGACAAACATCACAATGTTTGGAAGATCTGACCACATGCCACACAGGCCATGGGTGGAAGATCCCAAAGTCCTCTCCCCATCAGCAGCTGGGACAACGAGTCAGGACACCCCAACTCATCACCAATGGAGCAGTAACTTCACCCTCACTATAGATGAGAAGTGTAACACAGCAGCAGTGCAGTGCCAAAGCAGCTAGTCAGATGAGCAGGTTGAGAGACTGGAAGAAGCCGGCCCAAAAACAGTGGTGACAGCTTCAGCGGCAGCATGATCTCAGGCTTTGCTAGTTAGTTCTCATCTCAGATCTGGGGCATAACTGGGCTGCTGCTAGATACACCTCCTGGTGTTACAGACCTGAGTCAGTGGAAAGAACTTGACTCTGCTTACCAAAACAATTATGCTTATAATTGGTTCTGCAATTCTCTACAAGCCAGGCTAATTATTCAATTAGTTTATGGCTGTGACATTTTTTATCTGCACTTGTCCTCGCCAGTCTTTGCACTATGGAACCTGCTCAAATCAGTGCCACTGGAGCAGAGCAAGGCTACCACGCAGCCGGAGGCAGGCTCCACACGCAGCCCAGCGGGACCCCCAGGGCACAGTGAGGCTCCTCCATGGAGGAGGACCCTGGCAGGCTCATGCTCATGCTCACACACACTCACCGGGTGCACGTCGAGGAAGAGCGCGTGCTGGTCCTTGTCGGGGTGCAGGCCTTCAACAGCATCCAACAGGACTGGGTCAGCATTGTAGAAGTGAGGATGTGAAATGAACATGGGTGCATCTGGATGAGAGCAAAGACACTTAAAGTTCATCCAAACCCATCTGAGGCTCCTTGCTGTGATTTTTTAGCTATTGCAGCACTTGTTCTGAACAGGCTTTTATACTTTTCTCCTCCCATCCAGAAAGCTTCTTCCCTTCCCTCCCTGAAGCTCTGGGAGAGTAAAGACCTAGTGCTTAACCTACGCTCTCCCACCTATGCAAAACACACTGCAGTGGCAACTCACTGTACCCAGACACAGGCTAGGGCACTAAGGCTGAATTCTCACACTCCTGCATAACCTACCCTCAGTGTCCAAAGCTAACATTTAATTTGGCAGTTACACAGCCTGCCTCGTCCCACCTATGCTCCTCTGCCTACTCCCTCCACAGCCCAGGGGATATAAAACTCCCGTTGTATCCTTAGGCATTCCCACAAACACCAGGCTGTCATAGGATCATGGAGACCAAGAGGACTTCGCGTACAAGGATTTTCCCCCTGTCCCTCCTTGCTGAGATGCCTGCGGGTGAGAACGCCATGCACAAGACCCCAGCACTCCGTAGATAACAGAGCTGGTTTTCCAGACAGCCAAGCTCATATCAGATCCCCATAGTTTAACACTGGTACAGGGAAAGCCAGAGGAGGAAAGGACTTACTCAGCCTACAGGAACTGACGTTCTGGATGCCAGACTGCATGCAGGGGCAGAAGCCTTCATTGGGTGGATAGTCAGTGCCATTGGCAAAGAGAGTTTTTGGTGCCACAAAGCGATAGGTGGGCACACCCTGAAACTTCCCGGACTGCTCGTACACCAGCCTCATGGATCTGGAAGGGTTTCATTGGAGAAGGATCAGGATTAGACAACAAGCTCCCAGCCCAGAATTGGGCTCTTATCTTTGCTGGATAAGATGCAGTTGCAATGTAACTTAGACTTTGAGATTGAGATAAGCACTCAAAGCAGTGCTTTGGATGGGGAATGAGTATTTAAGCCATTTGCTTTCCATGTTTTAAACACAGATAAAGGGTTGGTCAGAACTAGTTGTGGACAGAAAACACAGGTTTTAAGTCAGTTTGCATATCCAGGTGAGGTTAGTTTAAAGGTATATAGTAACCCCCAGGGCTGCTCTCCAAGAGGTAATACCCTCTTTGTGCAAGCCTTGGCTCCGAGGTGCTCAGGGGACATGCACAGGGGATGGACACTGGCTAAATCTCTTTCACAGCACAACTTCAGCACAGAGGCTGTCAGGGGAGTGGAAGTTTTTACTACATTATGCAGCAAGACTCTTGACACAACAGGCTGTGATGTGATGCTGCATTACTGCTACCAGCTGTAAGGAGAAGATGCAAGCTTCCAGGAGGAAGGTTTCCTCCTTTCACACTCAAGCAAGGCTTACAGGGATGCAGACAGCCTGGGCAGAGGGTGCTTATTTCTACAGACACCTTCTGACACCAGAACCAAGGATGTGGGATTTAGTGCATGTTCAGCAGTTACGTGGATGACTCTTGGCTGTGCTCACCTTCCAGCAAGGAGGCAGAGGCTGCTGCAGCACATCAGCAGGATAAAGCCTTGCCTACCTTGCAGGGACATCCAGGTAGCTGCATATCAGCATCAGCTGCATCTAATGTGCAAACAGCACAGATGTGCCCTGCAGCAAGGCAGATGTGCTCTTAAATCTATTCACTGATCTTTGTGACTCCTTCCTCTCTAGCCAGGCTAACAGAGTGGCAATGGGGGGATGTGGGGAGAAAAGACAGCAGAGCCATTTCCCCCACAGCACGGTCAGGCAGGAGCCTCCCGTGCTAACTAGAAACCAAGTACGGTTTTGTCCTCTTCACCGGATGCCTTGCCAAAAAACATGCTCTGCTCCCTAGAACTCTACAGAAACAGGCATCTGTATTTAAACTATGATTACCGGTAAACTTCCCTGTAAGTTATCGGCTCCGGTGTCATTTTGGTATTTGCTGATGCCCCTTATGTAGAGGAATTCCTGCACTAATACTTGGCTCAGCTGACTTTGCTTGTTTGAAGAGGTCATTGTTCTCTATTCAACAAGAGCACTTGCTTGTTTTGCGGCACTATCTACAAAGCCTGAATTAACATTATCTTTCCCAAGCTGGGGACAGGGGTTTGTGCCACCTCCCGTCTCCCCTCCTTCCAGCCTCAGGGAATTTCCACTCAGGCGGGCTCTGCAGGGTACTTTAACCCCTGTGTGATCACCCAAGTCAGGGTGTCTTTACACAGGACAGATGCACAGTAGCACTGGAACAAAGCAGCAAAAAAAAGAGAAGAAAAAGCAGCAGCCTGGCAACAGGGGCACAACCCCCCCAAAATCACTTCTGCAACCATTTAGTCAGCTGAAATAGTTCTGCAAATGGTTATAGCTGCATTTCCTTGTGACAACTCTTACTTCTCCCTCTCACCTCCCACGTCTTATCTAGACGGGTTATTTTCTACTGCTTCAACATGGGCAAGTTTTACTTCCCCAGCAATCTGGGAGGTATTTATGAACAGCACGAGCCACTGCTAATTAGACAACTACGCTGTTTGCAAAGCTCAGATACTGCAACATGGAACCATGGCTGAACTTTAACTACAGAATGGAGCCCTGAGCCCTCTGCGTCACTGCACACGTACGCCGTGGGCACAGGATGAACATTGCATCTCCTGCACAGGGACGCGCTGGCCTCACCTGCAGGCATCCGGGCTGTAGAAATCCAGCGATGTTGGGGACATGAATGGTGGCCACATCTCTCCTGCTGTCCCATTGATCATGTTGCAGCCACGGCTCCGCCAGTAATTCACCTACAGGACAGGAGTAAGAACAAGGAGAGAGCTGGCTTCCAGGCCTGCATGGGACATCCACAACTCTACACTGCTTCCGAAGCAGCTTGAGGCTGCAACACTGAAGAACTTCCAAGATCTTTCCCATTCAAAGATCTGCATAATGAGTGGAAAAACAGGACAAGATCCAGCAGTCTCTAGTGCTCCCACAGTGATTGGTCTGTAGATTCAGTTGATTTTAGGAGTGGAATCCCACAAGGGAAGAATAAGCACTCCTTTAACAAGTAAAGAAACACCTTAAACACAGGCCATGGGACCCTGGGACTTCAACTTTAGAAGCAACCAGCTCCAACAGGATTTCAACAGGAATCCAAGGGACACAGATGATGAGCTGAACTTAATCCTTCATGTAAGCCTCTTGCTACATAGAACAAGAGCCACCTTCTGCCAATTTGCCAGAAATTGCAGCAGCTGAAGTCCTGTAGAAACTTGCCTTCAAACCTGAGACCCAGAGACACAACAACACCAAAAGCTTCCAGTTTATCATGCTTTAGATCAGGCACTGGCCCCCTATAACAGTTTTTCTGCTTGACACTTACCTCCTTTAGCCCATTCCATGAATCCACCATGTGAACTTCACTGATGTTCTTCATGCCCGTGTTCACTGTGAACAGTCCTGAATTGGAGTTGTTGAACTGCAGAGAAGAGAGGCTAATTTTTAACCATTATACACAACAAAACTGCAGTATGTTACTGACTTTGCACACTTCCTCAGCTCTATGGGTGCTCCACAGACTGTAAGCTACTGAGCTTCTATTCATTTCAGTTGCCAGCAACAGCTTCAAACACCAGCATTTCTGCCCAGGTGGAGAATTAAGGCAGCCTGACACAACCACCAGCTACACATGGCTGCTCCAAACACTTTGTGAGGGGATTGAGCATCTGGGCTGCCCCTAAGACCAGCACTGCTGTGATTTTAGTGTTCCCAACCAGCAGTTTACTCACCTCCACAAACATGCCAAATTTTCCCTTGAAAGGGATCATGCCGGGAACAATTGCATTTATGGCATCTATAAGAGGGTCTTCGTAGCCCCACATGATCTCCCCCACTGTCCGGTTCATGAACGCCTGCTGTTTCAGGCCAGCCAGGGCTCCACTCAGTAAAATCTTCACAAAGGTTGGCAAGTTTTCCATCATTACAGCTGCTCCCTGGGAAAGAAACAAACCTCAGATGAGAGGCCCACCTTTTCCTCTTTAAGTGGAAGCAATGCATCTTTGGTGCTCAGCAAGATCCTTTGACCACATCAATCTACATCCCTCAAAAAGTCCTTTGAACAAACAACTGCTTTGTTCCAAGCCTCCAGTTTTGGAACAAAGCAACTGAGGGATCACAGCCTTCGTTTCCCTAGAGGATGCTCAGGCAAGGTTGCAGATGCAAGCCCAGGTGCTTTGCCAGCCCCTCTGCACACTCTGGGTTTGGAAGGATAACAGCCCAAAGCAACAACCAGCACTCAGAAAGCTGAACATTGCATGTTATAAGCTTAATCACTTAATTGCTTTATTAGCCTTAAGCCCTAAATGAAAGTAAGCTCTGAGTCAGTACTGAGCATCATCGCCCTTCCCTCAAGCTCAGAAGTCGGTAACTATCCATGGAGCAAATTCTTACCATCATCAAAATGTTTGGCACAACAATGTAGTCGTCTTCACGGCCGTTGGACAGCTCTGGCTGGAAGAAGAGTTTCCGATATTCCAGGAAGGAGACGGTGTCATTGTCATGGAATGTGATATTTGTCTTATACCTGAACTCTCTGCAAAGAGATGGGAGAGATCATGGGAACCATCGCCCCAGGCAGTACCCCTGCAAAGCAAAGCCTGTGGGTAAGGAGGGGCTGCACAGGCCTAGGCCTGCTTCTGAAGAACAAGGAGACCAAACCCCAGGAAGAAGCCAAAGGACAGCAGGGGAGGCAGCATCCAAGGGAACATGGTATCAACCTCACAGTCCAACCACGGTTAGGGTCTAGCAGGAGGAGATGGCAGCCTGGGAGCAAGGCATCCCTGACAGACTGGATTCTGCAGCAAAGCACAAAGTGTTTCTTCACCACTCAAAACCCAGCTGATGAGAAGTTTGAGACAAAAGCATAAAAACTCACTGCACCTACAGTCATTGAAAAGCCCAGCCATATCAGGGAAATGCCCAGGTAAGCAAACCTACACCAACACACATGTCCAAATAACTTCCAGAACAGAAGATGACCAAACTAGATGCCACGAGACCCAGCACTGAGCCCCCACTGATTTGCCCCAGATCTCCCTGATGGTTCCCAGGTTCAGGGCACCTTGACCTTCCTTCATGGCTCTCCTCAAGGCTTCAGGTAGTACCACCTCCTGCACACTGCCCAGCACTGCTCCCCTTCACTCCATGCTATAGGGGCATCTCAGTCTCATGGAGGCCACAGTAGCACGAGGTTCTCCCCAACACTTGTGAGCCTGTTACAGCTCCCAAGGGAGCTGAAGCTCAACCCACCAGCAAAAACAAAGTCCTTTATTGTGGAGCCTCTGCTTTACAGTGCACATTAGGGAAGGGCACTAATCTCTCCCAGCGGGAACACAAGGACACTAATAAGCTTTGCCCCTTTGTTTATTCTTATTTACAGTGAGGGAAGCCTTTTTCCCAAGCCAAGTGACTGATGAAATCACAACATACAGAACCCACATGGTGTTACGGTGTGACCTGGCAAGCCCAAAGGAAACAAGGGCCAACATACTGTCAGGTTTCCCCCAATGCTACTGAAACAGCTTTGGATTAAACCAGTAATCCTTCTGCCTGAGCTTGCTTAGGCTGCTGACCTAGCTTTGCCTACATGTGTAGGCAAACACATGCTACTTAGGGGTAAATTCACACACTCAACCTCCACCATCACTTTGTGTTTCAGGTCCTGAGAATAATCTGGGGCTTCAATGACCATCTTCAGCCATGACAAATAGACCCAGCCCTGCTGTAGGTGGGCCTGATCAAGTTTTAGTGCTCCATACTGGTTCTCATAACCACAGCATTCATTTTAGGCAGATTCAGAGTCTCATGTTGGATTGGCCTGAGACCTCTTACCCATGAAGTTTGATATTGAGGTGACTCTGACTCTGGAACTGGACTCTCAAATGTACAGTGAAGATAAAACCAGTCCACTTTGAACATCTGGCTTGCCCACCACCATACCAACACCCCTCATGCCTACATTTGGACCATATTTAGTCTGGCTGCCCAACAGATCCCAGCATGGGGCTGAGCTCCACGACTCAGTGAAGCACAGGCCAAAGGTCCTCCCTAATTCTGGCTTTAGCAAGATCAGGGCAATTAGAGCACATATGGGTCACCTTAAGATCCTGTGCCACCAGCCTTGCTCCAAGTATGTTGATGCTATGCCCTCCAGCCAAAGGAGATAGCCAGAAGCCTGGCAGGCAGCATGGTGAATGTGCTCAGCCCTAGCTGGACCACATGTGGTACCTAACCTGTACACATAGGGTCCACGCTGGTGCAGCGCCGGCTTTGCTCCCTGGAGGACCTGGTCGGGGTTCAGCACTTCAAAGAAATACATTGACATGTAGAAAGGAACAGGAATGTCCTTCCACATCTTGAAGGAGATGCTGCCGGGGTCGATCCTGACATTCTGCAAGGGAAAAAACAGAGTAAGGAGACAGCTCTTGGGATCAGTGGCTGCAGCTGAGCACATCCACCCTCAGATCCATGTCAAGCCCAGCTGAAGGTGGCAGCTCCAGCAGGGGCTCTCCAGAGGATCCAGGCATGTTATGCAGACTGAAACTAAGCCAGATCTAAACCGGGAACTCTTCCGCATGCAGAAGCGTCAAGTTCATGCCACAGGATGTCTGTAGGCTTATTTATTCAGGCTCAACTTTCCAGATCCTACCCACAGGATTTCAGAGCTCTTTTGATGTGCTAGAGGCTTGCTTTGAATTATAACAAGCCAGTACTAAATTATTCACAACTCCGCATATCTGACTTGCCAAGCATAAACTACCCTGTCCTGAAGTAAGCCAATCACCTGGCAAGGCTTGGCAGCCTAAAGCAGGCAAAGGCTGGGAATCACCGTGCCCATTGACACAAGTATAGGGGTACCACCACGGAGGGCCCACTAGATTCCCAAAAAGCAGACAGAAAACTGGGATGGCAACCGAGCTGGGTCCCAACAGCGCAGTGCAGGACACCTTTGCGTCCCCTCAGCTCCATCCTGCAGTGACTCATAGCTGGTCATAAGGCAGGTCAAAAGGCCTTATGAAGAACCACAACCCTGGTTCCCATATTGCTGTCTTGTTTGCTGGGAAACACCTGGAGGAGCCCAAACGTGACTTAAGCCCTCACCAGGTTCCCAGTCCAGGAGCTGGCATCTGGCCACGTCTGTTTCAACTCCCTCCCAGCCTCCTGGGAACTGCCTTACAGACAAGAGCCTGTTCGTTCCTTCTTGAGCACTTTTTCTGGATGAGTTCCACCATAATCTGTGCTTCCTCTGCAAGCACAAGCCTTTGTTACTTGGGTTAAGTAACCCAGCCAGCTTATGGAAGCGGGTTTGATCCGCTAATAGCCAAAGGCACATGGCTGTTATCCCTTTGCAGCTCAGTTCCATAATGGTTCTCCTGCCCTGGAGCAACTTGATGTGAACATACATGTATTTGCTGCTACGTGGGGCTGAGTTGTGAAAGCTGCCAGAGGCTTCCCTGCAATTCTGCATCTTTAGCAGTTTCAAGGCCAGGCTGTGCTACCTGCAAGCAGAAGCAGCAGCAACAGGACATGTTTCTATTTAGCCTGCTTTATAATCCTGACTCCTGAGTGTCCAACAGAGTATGAGCAGCAACATCTGCTTTCCTTCACTTGCTTATTCCTGCACCCCCTGGATCCCTTCCTGCATATGCATTTATCTATATAATATGTTCCCAGTCAGACAGAGCTGCATCCTGGCTCCCTGCTACATTTCTCAGCCTTCTCCCATCTGGGCACAGCAGCTCGAGGTACTCCACAGATGCTACAAATTAAGACCTACTTAGGGTAGCTTTAGAATTCAGCCACTTGTAGGTCAAAAACATGGTCATACGCCTAAATGGAAAGAACATGTTTCACTTAGGTGGATTACAAAGCATCACCAAGATGTTTGATCCCTCCTGAGCAGACAGTGGTCAAATCCTGTTCCTCCAAGAGGGAGGCTTCAGCCACCCTGCTCAGTAAAACCAAGAGCTGAGGTTCCCTCTTCAGATGAGGAGCAGCAACCACGCCGTGCCCAAGCACAGCCTCAGTGTCAGACCTCATCTCCACATCCTCTCACCACCATCCTGAAAGAGCAAAGCCAGTGCTGTCCGTCTTCTCCCAGCTTTCAGGCAGGACAGCACAAGAGCTCCCAGGTGGAGCAGAAGCATCAAGTGGCAGATGGACGAGTTGATGCAGCCTCACTGTGTTACAGCTCGTATCTTAGGCGGGTCGGTGGCACTCCAAGGGCTTCCAGAAAAGCAACATTCCCAGGTTTTGCAGATTCAGATACACTTTCTGATACAGATTCAGTTCCTGCAATGGGGCAGGAAACAGGCTCCAAGCTTCCTGTTTCTACTGCATGTTACCCACAGACCTAAGGACACACTCAAATCCACTGCCTCTTTGCAGCCAAGTCCTCCTCCACCTTGACAGAGCTCAGGAACATGGGGCTATGGATATATCTCACCACCCTGGATATAACTCAGTTATTTTTTCTATTTCACATCAAGTTTCCTAAGAGCTCAGGACCATTTTGAGTCATGCTGGAAATTCAGATCCAAGGGCTTGGGATAAAGTGAAAAGGAACAAGGGCTGGTATTTCCTAGTTGTTAAGTTACTAGGATTTAGCTAACCAGGTAGAAAGAACTGGGATTAGCTAAAAAAAAAAGGGCAGAAAGGGTTTTGCACCAAAAATGTCAGTCCTGTTCTGCAGGGGCCACTCAGCATTTTATCTGCAGGTACCAGCTCCTGATGCCCATGAAACTGAACAAAGACTGACTTTTAATGCTTAAGTCACTGGTCGGTGTGGCTTTGCCCAGGCAGCAGCACCTCCAAAGGATAGAAGTCGGTTTTCAACAGGGACTTTGCAGCACAGCTAACCAAGCCATCGGCTATGGGATATTTACCTCTTCCATCAGAAGCACATTTCCAGGTGTTGATCTGGGTAGAGTGCAAGCCTGAGGAAATGCCCACGCAGGGCACAGGGAGAAAAAGGTTTGGCTGAATGTGGGATTGAGCCAATTGGATCATTATGGCAGGATAAGGTATCCCAGCAGCAAGGATGGGAGTGCTGGTTCCCAAGACCGTGAAGCAGTCACTGAACAAACCAACTCCACCCACAGCCCCATGTCTTAACCACAGGGAACAAACACCCCTTCAGCCTCAGGACACCTGTGGGTAAGACAGGTCTTCAGAGGCAGCTCTTTAGATTTTTGGTGACTTGAAGGTCGCTCCATGCACAAGGCTGCTTCAGAGCCCTTCTGCACATCATCTGTCCCGTTTTCAGTCTGGGAATTGTCTCAGAGTTAAGTCCAAACCCATTAATAAGAGGAACAACTAGTGCGGCAGGTTAAGGCAGCAGGGACAGAAGAAAGGGCTGGTGCTGGGTGCAGTGCTCAGCCTGCCAAGCTGCTGAGCCCAGCACCACCAGC
Organism: Pezoporus wallicus; assembly: GCF_028554395.1. Taxonomy (NCBI): domain Eukaryota; kingdom Metazoa; phylum Chordata; class Aves; order Psittaciformes; family Psittacidae; genus Pezoporus; species Pezoporus wallicus. The sequence goes on along the minus strand of NW_026641132.1, from coordinate 4,725 downwards.
ATTGTCCTCCCCATCCAATTCCATCTGTTTCTAAAGCCATTGCTAGCCAGGGCTGAGCTCCCATTCAGCCCAGGCACGTCTGCAACCCAAGCTGGCACATCCCAAGCCGCTATTTGCCCACACTGAGCTTTAGAGGCTGCTCAGAGCCGCAGCGGTGACGCCGAAGCAGAGTCCCCCAGGGCTCAGCTCTCTCACACTGCTCCGCATCACGCTACGCAGGGAAACCTGCCCGAGCACCAGCCCTGGCTCCGGCCCCGCACCACCACCCCCTGCACCTTGCACCGGGATGCACGCCAGCCCCGCTCCGCGCTCCCAGCCCCGCACCAGCTCCAGCCGCGAGCCCTGGGACACCCCGCAGCAGACACGCACCCCTCCCGGCCCCGCTGACCTTGATAACCTGCTCCTTGACGATGCGGGGCCCCACCAGCAGAAGGGAGACCCCCAGGAGGGCGCAGGCCGCCCCGGCCAGCCCCAGCCCCACCGACGCTCTGCGGCGGGCCGAGCCCATGGCGCGGCGCGGCACAGCGGACCCGGCCTGCGCCCGCCACCGCTGCTTTATGGCCCCGCGGCCCGGCCCGGCCCGGCCCGGCGGAGGGACAGGGGCTGGAGGCGGAGCGGAGCGGGGCCGGGGCGGAGTGGAGCCGGGCACCGCCTCTCGCACAGCACCGCCGGCGCGGGAAGGTCAACCCACGGGAAGCGGAACGCGCCGCGAGCGCGGAGATAAACCCGTGCAGTAATGCATTAAAACCATACAAATGTGTGTATTTATGGCCACCACCGCTTAACCTGCCTCCGAGTTCCCAAGGAAATGGGATTTTTGCCTATCTTGCCTGGGTGAGACTTACCCCTAAAAGCATCATGGAAGTAGCAAAAAATCAACAATGAAGGGAACAGTCTGGTTTGTGACAACCTATTTTAAAACAATTATATGCACTCCTTCTTCTGAGGCATAGAAGGCACGCTGCCACTCTTGCAAAGGGCATTTTTGGTTTCCACCCTTCAGCCTCCTTTTCCCACTTCCCACCCCTCACTGCATGGTGAGCTACTCATGAGCTCCAACATCCAGCAACCATCGCTTTCACCACAGAACACGAGTGATTTCCCTCTTGCCAGGGCTTTTATAGTCTATGGGACCTGCCTTGTGACATTCTAGCCCATCGTTGCGCTGTCCACTTAGTGTACAGCTGGAATGAAAGCACATTCCAATTTTTAATAGCCTGGTGTGCCTGAAAATGAGAAGTTTGCTCAATGTGCTTTACAAAACTATCTACCCCATAACCTGACGTGAGGGGGTTGATGAAAGGCTGATGATGAAAGGCCCACTTTAGCCAGATTTCTCAGGCCCAAGGGCTGCAGAATCCGCAGTGACATCCTGCACTGCCACCAAGCAGCCACTCACATCAGAGCAGGCTCTCAACAGCAGCGTTACATTAATCCATTGCTGCAGCAAAACGCGGGGCAGGACCCGGCTGTTTCTGGGTAAAGCTGGATTATCAATGCCTCCCAGCTATTGAAGGTTCACATTACATACGCATGCTTACACAACCCAGCAGCTGTGTAACATCTGCAGACTGGCACCAACCACCAGTCACTGCTTCAGAAAGTTGAGGACACTTACACAACCTCAGGAGCACTGATAGCTGAAGGGTTAGTTAACACTTGCCAGGCCTGTGTAAGCTTTGCATAAGGCTGTTTTGCAATACCTTTTGTACACAGAAGATATGTAACTTTGGTTTCTTAAAACAGCTAGTTCTGTTAATGACAGACATTAAGTATTTTTTTACATAAGTTAACATGACTGCCCACTGTAGGAGAGGATCTGGTTCAAGACCATCTTAAGAACCTGAACATGCTAAGTCCATGGGACGTGATGAAACCCATTCGCAGGTCCTGAAGGAGCTGGCAAATGAAGTTGCTAAGCCACTGGCCATCCCATTTCAAAAAGCATGGCAGTCAGGTGAAGCTCCCAATGACTGGAAAAAGGGAAATATAACCTCCATTTTTAAGAAGGGGAAAATGGAAGACCCAGAAAAGGACACTCACCTACGTTCTGGAAATCCTGGAGCAGATTCCCCTGGAAGGCATGCTAAGGTTGGCGACAGCCAACATGGCTTCACTAAGGGGAAATCCTGGCTGACCAATTTGGTGGCCTTCTGTGATGGGGCTACGGAACTGAGAGTTGGGGGAAGCAGTTGATTTAACCTACCTGACTTGTGCAAAGCTTTTGACAATGTCCCATCCAATATCCTTGTCTTTCAACTGGAGTAACATCAATTTGATAAATGGACAACTTGGTGGATAAAGAATTGGCTGGATGGCCACACTCAAGTTGTAGTCAACGGCTCAATATCCAATTGGAAAGGGGTAACAAGTGCTTTACCTTAGGGGTCAGTGTTGGTACTGATGCTGTTCAATGTCTTTGTCAGCAACATGGACAGTGAGATTGAGCGTGCCCTCAGAAAGGCTGCCAGCATTACTAAGTTCTGTGCTTCAGTTGATACACTGGAGGCAAGGGATGCCATCCACAAGGTGACACACTTAAGAGGTGGACAATGCCAACCTCACAGAGTTCAATGAAGTGCAAAGTCCTAGATCTGGGTTGGGACAATTCCAGGTACAGCTACAGGTTGGGCAGAGGAGGATTCTGGGGTGTCAGCTGTTAAGAAAATGAACATGAGCCGGCAGTGTGTGGCGCATGTTCTAGTGTGAGGCACCCGTGCTCTTGGCAGGGGGTTGGAACTGGATGATCTTAACGTCCTTTCCAACCCAAATAATTCTACAATTCTAACTTGAGACACGAGCTTTTGTGGATACAACAGCTTTATTGGAATGAACAAGTGCAGAGAAACTTTTACTTAATGCAAGGAACAATCAGGAGGTTCAGTTGCCACCTCTCAGGCGCAGCACAAGATGAAGGGTGGATTCCTTCTGGATATTGTAGTCAGACAGGGTGCGCCCATCTTCCAGCTGCTTGCCAGCAAAAATCAACCTCTGCTGGTCAGGGGGGATGCCCTCCTTGTCCTGGATCTTGGCCTTCACGTTCTCAATGGTGTCACTGGGCTCAACCTCAAGGGTGATGGTCTTGCCCGTCAGGGTCTTCACAAAGATCTGCATACCACCTCTCAGACGCAGCACAAGATGAAGGGTGGATTCCTTCTGGATGTTGTAGTCGGAAAGGGTGCGCCCATCTTCCAGCTGCTTGCCAGCAAAAATCAACCTCTGCTGGTCAGGGGGGATGCCTTCCTTGTCCTGGATCTTGGCCTTCACGTTCTCAATGGTGTCACTGGGCTCAACTTCCAGGGTGATGGTCTTACCTGTCAGGGTCTTCACAAAGATCTGCATGCCACCCCTGAGGCGCAGCACTAAGTGCAGAGTGGATTCCTTCTGGATGTTGTAGTCAGACAGGGTGCGCCCATCTTCCAGCTGCTTGCCAGCAAAGATCAACCTCTGCTGGTCGGGGGGAATGCCTTCCTTATCCTGGATCTTGGCCTTCACATTCTCAATGGTGTCGCTGGGCTCAACTTCCAGGGTGATGGTCTTGCCCGTCAGGGTCTTCACAAAGATCTGCATGCCACCTCTCAGACGCAGCACAAGATGAAGGGTGGATTCCTTCTGGATGTTGTAGTCAGACAGGGTGCGCCCATCTTCCAGCTGCTTGCCAGCAAAGATCAACCTCTGCTGGTCGGGGGGAATGCCTTCCTTGTCCTGGATCTTGGCCTTCACGTTCTCAATGGTGTCACTGGGCTCCACCTCAAGGGTGATGGTCTTGCCTGTGAGGGTCTTCACGAAGATCTGCATGCCACCCCTGAGGCGCAGCACTAAGTGCAGAGTGGATTCCTTCTGGATGTTGTAGTCAGACAGGGTGCGCCCATCTTCCAGCTGCTTGCCAGCAAAGATCAACCTCTGCTGGTCAGGGGGGATGCCCTCCTTGTCCTGGATCTTGGCCTTCACGTTCTCAATGGTGTCACTGGGCTCAACTTCCAGGGTGATGGTCTTGCCCGTCAGGGTCTTCACAAAGATCTGCATGCCACCTCTCAGACGCAGCACAAGATGAAGGGTGGATTCCTTCTGGATGTTGTAGTCAGACAGGGTGCGCCCATCTTCCAGCTGCTTGCCAGCAAAGATCAACCTCTGCTGGTCGGGGGGAATGCCTTCCTTGTCCTGGATCTTGGCCTTCACGTTCTCAATGGTGTCACTGGGCTCCACCTCAAGGGTGATGGTCTTGCCTGTGAGGGTCTTCACGAAGATCTGCATGCCACCCCTGAGGCGCAGCACTAAGTGCAGAGTGGATTCCTTCTGGATGTTGTAGTCAGACAGGGTGCGCCCATCTTCCAGCTGCTTGCCAGCAAAGATCAACCTCTGCTGGTCAGGGGGGATGCCCTCCTTGTCCTGGATCTTGGCCTTCACGTTCTCAATGGTGTCGCTGGGCTCCACCTCCAGCGTGATGGTCTTGCCCGTCAGGGTCTTCACGAAGATCTGCATGTTTCTCTGCAATGAGAACAGCTCCACCTCAGTTTCTGGTCCCCATCCTGCCTCAAGCTATTGCTCGGCTGCCGGGGAACGCCCCTCAGCGACGCCACGCCCTACGTACATACGTCATCGCCTAACGTCGTGACGTCAGAGCGTAGTACCGCCCACATCCCCATTCCCCTTCCCGCCCATGACGCCCGCCATCTTGAAGGACCGCTGCGCCTGCGCGGCCGCCATTTTGCCGGTAGCCGCTTG